>NW_024412396.1:55530416-55531114 GCF_014898765.1 Herpailurus yagouaroundi
CCCCCCCCCCCCCCCCCCCCCCCCCCCCCCCCCCCCCCCCCCCCACAAAAAAAAAAGGAAATCATTTGAGAATTTGAAAAAATGAATACACTGAAGTAGACTAAAATGAGATGATGGAGGTAAAATAGAATTTGAAATAATATACACAGACATAAAGAATATAGTAGAAAAAAATTAAAGAAAATATTTTTATTAAAAATTAAAAATAAAAATGATTTTTCTTTTTCTATATTCAAGAAAGAGAGAAGAAATGAAAAAGAGGAAAAAAAGAAAAAAGAAAAGAAAAAAAGGAAAAAAGAAAATCGTTTGGAAATTTGAAAAAATTAATATGCTGTAGTAGACTAAAATAAAATAATGGCAGTAAAATAGAATTTGAAAAAATTTACACAAAAGTGAAAAATGTAGTGAAAATTAAAGAAAAAATATTAAAAAAATTTTTTTTCAACGTTTTTTATTTATTTTTGGGACAGAGAGAGACAGAGCATGAACGGGGGAGGGGCAGAGAGAGAGGGAGACACAGAATCGGAAACAGGCTCCAGGCTCTGAGCCATCAGCCCAGAGCCTGACGCGGGGCTCGAACTCACGGACCGCGAGATCGTGACCTGGCTGAAGTCGGACGCCCAACCGACTGCGCCACCCAGGCGCCCCCCCAAAAAATATTTTTAATAAAACTTGAAAATAAAAATGAATTTTTTTCT
>NW_024412396.1:55531214-55597079 GCF_014898765.1 Herpailurus yagouaroundi
TAGGACTGAAATTACTTCATTTTCCCCTAGAAGTCAGTCTATGTAGCGCTTTATAGTCCATAAAGGAAACCGGCGGTGAGGTTTGTGTTCTTGGAGAGGTTGGCCCATTTGGGCGTGGCTCAGTGTAACGGCTCTGCTCTCCACTAGATGGCACTGCTAGCCTACTGCCGTGGAGTGTTGTGCCGCGCATAGGTGCATATGCGCAAGCGCAGCAGCGGTGAAAGATGGTACCACCCAGCTACTCAGTCTGTTCTCCCAGATCAGCAATCGCGTGCCCATCCTCTGTCTTCAACTTTCGTCCACTCCCCTTTTTTTCACTCTCCGTGACCAGGCCCCAGGCAGTACCTCTCTCCCCGGTTTTGTCTCAGATGCGGCTGTTTTCCCCAGCCCCTTCCTTCTGAAGGACTGCGGCTTTGACCCGCTCCGCCCCTCTGTGGGAGGGTCTCACGGAGCAATGGCCGAATGTCGGCTGCACCCAGGAACGCTTGCTGGGCCCTGCTACTGCTGGTGGCTCGAGACTGCAGCTGGGTGCCAGCCCGCCCGAGAAAAAGTTCATGAGATAGTGTAGCAGCAGCGTTTCAGGGATTATGGAAGATCACATCACATATCTGGCACCAGGCTTCACCCTTAAGGACCTTGTTCCAGCAGCGGCGAACGTGGCCGCCTTCTGGGGTCTGCTGGGACCAGGTGGCTTCAACAGTCTCTACCAAATGTCCTTCCAGCAGTGGAACCGCTTTTCCCTGTGTGGCCCGAGATCCTCCCGGCCCCTACTTTGTTCCTGGGGATTCACCCTTCCCACCAGAGCACCACCAGGTATGGAGCTGCGGAGTTGCAGACTGCACTCCTTTGTTTACAGTCTTAATGGAATTTAAACCCTCTCATTTCTCCTTTCTCCTTTCTCCCTTTTTAGTTTAGTCCCTGAAGCTGTTTCCAATTTTCCACTTTCTCTCCAGCTGCTTTTGGGGAGGGGTGCTTTTCCCAAATTCTCCCCCCGCCATTCTCCGTCCTCTCTCCACTTGCAAAAGCACCGCCCTTCCTGCGCCTTCTTGCTCCCCGAGTTCACTTCTCTGCGCTGCGTACCTGCTGAATTCTGCGGTCCAGGTTGTGCAGATTGATTTGTGTTAATCCTCCAATCAGTTTTCTAGGTGTGTAGGATGGTTTAGTGTTGGTCTGGCTGTATTTCATGGACGTGAGACATACAAAAAACTTCCATGCTTGTATTCGTTTTCTATGCTGCATATAAAATTAAAACAAATTTAGTGGATTAAAACTATACACATTTAGTACACCACAGTTTCTGTGGTTCAGGAATCTGAGCCCAATGTGGGGTGAGTCTCCTGTAAGCCTGAAATCAAGTTATCTGCTGGTCTGCTGGGATTGGATTCTCATCTGAAGGCTCAACTGGGAAAGCATCCACTTCCCAATGCCCAGAGGTTGGTGGCAGAATTTATTTTCTTGAAGCTGTAGGATTCATGGCAGTTTGCTTTTTCAAAGTCAGCAATGGGAGGTCACTAAAGTGAGTCTGCTATCAAGACAGAGTGTTATATAATGTAACATAATTATGGGAGTGACATTCTCTCACTTCAGCCTTATTTTATTGACTGGAAGCAGGATACAGGTCTTGTCTGCACTATAATAGCAGCACTATTATACTAGGTTATGATCACCAGGAAGTGGAGATTATGGGGGCCACTTTATTTAAAAAAAATTTTTTTTCAACGTTTATTTATTTTTGGGACAGAGAGAGACAGAGCATGAATGGGGGAGGGGCAGAGAGAGGGAGACACAGAATCGGAAACAGGCTCCAGGCTCTGAGCCATCAGCCCAGAGCCTGACGCGGGGCTCGAACTCACAGACCGCGAGATGGTGACCTGGCTGAAGTCGGACGCTTAACCGACTGTGCCACCCAGGTGCCCCATATGGGGGCCACTTTAAAATCTATATACAAGAGTCTGTCTTCTGGTTTCCATTGATTCATGTTCCTCCTACATGCAAAACATACCCATCCTCTCCAAGATTCCCATGAATCTTGTTCCTTTAAAGCATTTGTTTAGAGTAAAACAAAAAAACTTATCATGTAAATCAAGTGTATCCAGGTGAGATTCCCATGTGCAATCTGTTCATTATAGCTCCTAAGGTATGATTCCTCTCTGTCTGTGGCATTGCAACACTACAGAGACAAGTTATCTGCCTCCTTCAAGACTATATGTGTGTGTATATATATGTATCTCACTATTTATTAGTCCATCAGCAGACATTTAGGTTGTTTCCATATCTTTACTATTGTGAATAACACTGCAATGAACATGGGAGTATAGATATCTCTTCTAGATACTGATTTCATTTCCTTTGGATGTATACCCAGAGGTGGGATTACTGATATTATGCTAAGTGAAATAAGCCAGACACAGAACAGCAGATACTGCATGATCTCACTTCTATGTGGAATCTGAAATAGGCAAACTCATAGAAGAAGAGAATAAAATGATGGTTGGTAGGGGTTGGGGGAAAAGGAAATGAGGAGATATTGGTCAACGGGGACAGTTTCAGTTATGCAAGGTGAGTAGGTTCTGGAGATCTAATGTACAGCAGTATGACTGTAGTTAACAATAGTGGATCATATACTTGAAATTTGCTAACAGTGCTTTCACTCTTAAGTGCTTTTCACCACACACAAACACACACAAAAAATGGCAACTATGGGAGGTGATAGACATGTTCATTAGCTTAATTGTGGTGATTATTTCAGTATACACACACTCATGTACACATGGAATGTTATTTGGACTTAAAAAAGAAGGAAATCCAAGTCCAGGTTTTTACTAACAGTCTGTTCAAGACCAGTTAGGCTTTCTGTGAATTCTTCCAGCCTCTCCCTTATGCTAATTTCTAAAGGCATTCCCATACTTTTATGTATTTCTTACATAAGCAACCCCGCGCTCATACCAAAATATATATTAGTTTTCTATCTGTGTAACACATAAACACAAACTTGGAAGCTTAAAGAAACAAACTTTTGCTATCTCATAGCTTCTATACAGGGGGATTCTGAGCATAGCTTAGCTGGGTCCCCTGCAAGGCTGTAAGCAAATTGTCAGCCAGGGCTGAGTTCTTGTCTGAAGATAGAGGTTATGGGGCTATCTTAAGGTTTATCTGCCATGCATGTTAAAAAATTATATGTGAAATAAATAAAATAGATTTTGCTATGTAAGACTATCTAAAATTTCTGATTGTAAAAATGATGAAAAGTTATTAAAACCAATTGAGATGTAATTTCAACAATTCTGATTTTAAAATATCGATATCATAAACATATATAAAGCTCACACAGATTGACAAGGAAAACAGTAGAAGCTCAGTAAACAAGAGACACGGAACATGGAAATGTGTTCATAGAAAAAAATCACAAAAAAAGAAAATATATAAATATTTAACTTTGTTTATTATTAAAAAATAAAGCAATGATAATACTTTCATATCAAATTAATAAAATCGTATGCCAAATTATCAATTCTGGTAAAGATATAACAATCAGCCCCTGCCTCACCACTGTTAAGAGTGGAAAATTAGTATAACTGATATGAAAGCAATGTATTCAAAAGTCTCTGTTGCAAAATCTGCAAAGTTTTACATATTGTTTTACCTAGTAATTCCTCTTCCAGGAATCTACTATAATAAAATGATCAGCAGTGCAGACAAAGATTTATTCACAATGGTTTTCTTTGAGGCACTGTTCATAATAATAAGACACTGAAAATAAACATCTATCAAGAGGGGAAACGTTGAGCAGATTATGGTATATCTACAGTGTGAAATGTTGTGTGGCCATTAAAATGATATTTAAGATGAATAATGATATGGGGAGAAATGCTTAGGTGGGTACAAAAAAGGCAGGATACGAAATTGCTTATAATGTGGAACTAATATGTAAAATAATTTATTATTAGGAGGAAGTGTATAAAGATATTAACGGGTTTTCTTGGGGTTTGAACTTAACCCTGTCACATTATTGTTCTCAGTAAAGAGCTAGTTGCCTTATTTCTGAGCCTTTATACATGCATACAGCCTTTCTCATCCATATTCTTTCTCTCTCTTTTTTTTTTTAAGAAGAAATTAATGTTGGATAAGCAAATTTTCTTGAAATGATGTCAATAAAAGCTAGTTTTGGACACTGGTAGAGGTTCACTGGATAAAATTGGTGGAAATGAAGGCAAAGAAATTGACCTCAGATTTAGTAATTATTCTTGGTCGTCCTTACAATTGCCAGAGTAGAATGACATGGTAAACAGTACACAAGTGTAGAGAAGACTTTAAAATAATAGAGTAAGTTTTGCATTTTGTTTGTTCGCATTGTGAACATATTACCCACGAGTGGAATAAAAAAATTACTGATTTGTGTGAATGGGTACTTTTAGCTTGGGATGAAATATCTGGTGAGCATCACAAACATTTTGAAATATTTTACCTGAAGCAACTCAGTGGAAGTGAAAATGATGTGTACCAGGACACTGTTACATGAGGTTGTGAGTTCACTTAAAATTATTTTAAGGAATATGAGAGAGAAAAAATATTTTTTCTATGTTCAATATAATAAGTGATTTAAATAATGCATACATAATAAAATTAAGACCTTAAATATTGTACGTATATATTTCATCATTTGATTTATATTACTAGTGAGTAAGTATTTAGCTTGGCTAAAAATAACAGTAACAGCATCAAAACTTTGATCTCAATGAGAATTGCCTAATATACATGGTCATTTTCTATCTGAGATAAGCTGTTTTATCTCCTGTATTTTTTTCTGAGAAAAGTACCATGATAGGGACGCCTGGTGGCTCAGTCAGTTAAACCTCTGACATTGATTGGCTCAGGTCATGATCCCATGGTTCGTGATTTCGAGCCCTGAGTCAGGCTCTGTGCTGAAGCTAGGAGACTGGAGACTGCTTCAGATACTGTGTCTCCCTCTCTCTGCCCTTCCCCTGCTCTATCTCTCTCTCTCTCTCTCTCAAAGAATAAATAAGCATTAAAAAAATTTTTTAAGTACCATGACAAAAGAGTAGATAGGAGTTTTCCTTTATAATTTGAAAGAAAATTTAAAATTATAAGTACCTGTAGGAGAGTGAAAATATCCTTAATTCCACTCTAAGATAAACAGATCCCAAATTCTTCCTACATAGGTGGTTTGGAAGTGTGTGTGAGAGTCTAGAAATCCCAGGAAACCTACAGTGGTGGATTAAGGAGACGAGAGAAAAATATACAGAATGGGCTGTTGTGAATGCTGGGAAATCAACTCTTCATTTTTTTATAATCCTTTTTATGACTTGTCTCTTGAAAACTGGTATGACATTTTTTTCCCCTTTAAACAGAACCTTTTTCTTTCTTCTTTTGTTCCTTAAGCTTCAAAAAGAACTGGAGAGAACTCTTTTCTCCAGAAGGGGTAATGGAGCCTTATTTGGCACATTCAGCCCTTGATCTTGAGATGAAAGTCAGCTCTTTGGATTAATTGAGATGGTGTTGGTAGCCTTTGTGTTGTGGTCTGGGGCTTTCTGGGCAGAGGAAGATGAGAAAACAGGATTATATGCATCTTTCCCCATTTTAGCCCCAAGTGCCTACACCTGGTCTTATTTAAAATAAAATAGTTACAGTTGGAAGCAGAAGAGATGTTTTTAAGTCATGGAGCCCTAACTTTGGAATTCAAAATTCATATGATAAAGAACAACATGTAGTTGGAGAAAAGAAAGTTTTATTATTTGTCCTTTGGTCCAATTCTCATTTTTTGTTTTCTCCAGGTTTGCTTCCTTCTGTTTTAAAATATATTAAGAAAGAGAAATTTGTACCTTCAGAAATTGTGTTAAAATTGAGTATTTAGGACGAATTCTGCCATCCTTAAACAACTAAAAAATTTTAAATTTTACGTCTTTTCTCAGCCCTCTTCCTCATTTTCTCCCCCCCGCCCCGAAAAGAAAGGAGTTAGGCTCAGCATGCTCTTCTTCCCATTAACTGCTGACTTTTGTTTAAAAAACAGATAAAGACTTCTGACAGACTGACAATCTCTTATCCTTGAGTTATTTATATCTCAAGCAAGCTCCACTTAATGATTATCCACCATAACTTCACCAGGGGCTTGAACTTCATTATTCTTATTAAGATACAATTTCCAGAGCCTCTCTATTCATTACATGTTTCAAATGATTGTATAGCCTAGGCTTTGCTAACCAGTTACAGAAATTTCTTACAAAATTTTATTGAAAATAATGGCACGAATAGCTAATATTTGCCAAAAGATATATGAGTTGTGTGAAAGAAGGGGTAATTAAGAGCAGATACTTTCAGGGGCGCCTGGGTGGCTCGGTCGGTTGGGCATCCGACTTCGGCTCCGGTCACGATCTCGTGGTCTGTGAGTTTGAGCCCCGCGTCGGGCTCTGTGCTGACAGCTCAGACAGAGCCTGGAGCCTGTTTCAGATTCTGTGTCTCCCTCTCTCTCTGACCTTCCCCCATTCATGCTCTGTCTTTCTCTGTCTCAAAAATGAATAAACGTTAAAAAAAAAATTTAAGGGGCGCCTGGGTGGCGCAGTCGGTTAAGCGTCCGACTTCAGCCAGGTCACGATCTCGCAGTCCGTGAGTTCGAGCCCCGCGTCAGGCTCTGGGCTGATGGCTCAGAGCCTGGAGCCTGTTTCCGATTCTGTGTCTCCCTCTCTCTCTGCCCCTCCCCTGTTCATGCTCTGTCTCTCTCTGTCCCAAAAATAAATAAACGTTGAAAAAAAAAATAAAAAAAAAAAGAGCAGATACTTTCAAAGTGTGGGTAGTCTCCTCAACGTGAATCAAAATGTCTATTAATCTTTTGATGTTCATTCCACATTATCCTAACATGATAATTTGTTAGGATGGAAAGATCTACCAATAGATCTATAATGCATTTCTCCCTTTATAAGGTGATGCCTCAAGAAAGAATGATTATTTGGTCAAATCTTTTTTAAACATGTTAATAAAAGGCTTCCTGGAGACACATGGTATTTACTGGTAGGAGAATCTTCATCTGTGGAATCCTTTTAGAAGAGTGTACCTGATCTACCTAGGACTATGATAAACAAACCTAGAATCTATTGATTCATCAAGAATGACTTTTGGAAAATGTCTGTGTAACAATTAGAATATAAAATGAAAATGTATCATGACCAAACAAGCTCCCTTTTTTGTAAGTGATGTTCCTGAGGGCATGACTTCGAGATCTTATGTTAAATATGGTTTACATTGTGTCCTTATGTGCATTTACGGCCCCACATTTTTCCCTCCCTGTCTATGTCTTGTGATAATTTGTATTTTTGGATTATTAATGTAGCTCGATGTTGGGAAATATCTCTGATTCTTGTCAGCCTGATTTTACAGACACTCCAATCCTTTATTATATCTTAAATAAAAACTTAATTTTTAAAGTTAATTTGTTTAAAAAAATTTTTTTAATGTTTGTTTATTTTTGAGGGAGAAAGAGAGAGAGTGAGGAGGGAGAGTAAGAAGGCAAGGGGCAGAGAGAGACACACACAGAATCTTAAGCAGGCTCGAGCTGTCAGCACAGAGCCTGACACCGGCTCGAATTCACAAATCACAAGATCATGAGGTTGGATGCTCAACCGACTGAGCCATCCAGGCACCCCCATTTATTTATTTTAAGAGAGAGAGAGAGAGAGCACTAGAGAGAGCAGGGGAGAGGTAGAAAGAGAGGGAGAGAGAAAATCCCAAGCAGGCTCTGCACTGTCAGCGTCAGCGTCATGAGCTCATGACCTGAGCCAAAAACCAAGAGTCAGATGCTTAACTGACTGAACCACCCAGGTGACCCAAATGAAGACTTAATACAGGTTTAGGGAACATTTGTATTTTTTTTTAATTTTAATTTCAGTGTAGTTAACATAAAGTGGTATATTAGTTCCAGTTTACAATATAGTGATCCAACATTTCCATACATTACTTAGTGCTTCTCAAGACAAGTGCACTCCTTAATCCCCTTCACCTATGTCACCCACCCCCCACTCACCTCCCCTCTAGTAACCATCGGCTTATTCTCTATATTTAAGAGTCTGGTTTAAGGTTTGTCTCTTTTTTTCCACTTCATTTGTTTTGTTTCTTAAATTCCACATAGGAGTGAAATTATATGGTATTTATCTTTCTCTGACTTATTTCACTTAGGATTATACTGTCGAGACCCATTCATGTTGTTGGAAATGGCAAATTTTAATTCTTTTTATGGCTGAATAATATTCCGTTGTACATATGTACCACATCTTCTTTATCCATTAATCTATTGTTGGATACTCGGGCTGATTCCATAGTTTGACTACTGTAAATAATGCTGCAGTAAACATGGGGGGGAAATATATCCCTTCAAATTAGTGTTTTTTTATTCCTTAAGTAAATAGTAGTACGATGACTGGATCATAGGGTAGTTCTATTTTTAATTAAAATTTTTTTCGTTGTTTAATGTTTTTAATGTTTATTTTTGAGAGAGAGAGAAAGAGACAGAGCGCGAGTGGGGGAGGAGCAGAGAGAGAGAGAGGGAGACACAGAAACTGAAGTAGGCTCCAGGCACTGAGCTGTCAGCACAGAGCCTGACACTTGGCTCAAACTCACAGACTGCAAGATCATGACCTGAGCCGAAGTGGGACACTTAACCACTGAGCCACCCGGCCACCACATCTAGTTTTAATTTTTTAGGAACCTCAGTACTGTCTACCACAGTGGCCACACCAGTTTGCATTCCCAATAGTAAGGAAGAGTTATCTCGATCAAATAAGCAGCACATTGTAATCAGAAGTAGGGTCACCCTGAATAGTTAGACAAGTTGTTTATTTCACTCAGAATCCTTAAAGGTGGGAAGGTAAGGTCCATTGCTGAAAATTATTTATTAAATAATTAGGCACTGATCAGGAGTTTCAAGATGGCACAAAGCAACTCATTACTTTTATTCTTGTTTAAGTTTGGGTTCACTCAGAAGCAGGCCTCGAGACACAGAGCAGAGTGCTGATAGTTTATTTGGGAGTTGAAAGGAGCAGGTGCAGTGTGATACGCTAATGGAGAACCATCAACCAGTGGTGTGCTATTAGGCCAACTACAACAGTGGGTGGCGAAGGTTAAGTTCCACGGGGAAGCTCCCAAAACGATGCCAATCATACACTCAGAGTGATCTCATCTGAGGACCAAAGGAACTGGGGTATTTATATACACTGAAACCTGAGGGCCCCTGGTTGAATATTACTTTCAAGATGTGCTATTGCTATTTTCCTGGATCTTCTGATCTGTGCTTGGAGAGCATGGTCTTCTGTGGTTCTGGAAAAAAAGACCCCTCCCCCTCCCCATACAGAGATTTGCATACTGGCAGTTTGGAGTTTCTGTAACATATGAAAGCTCTGATGGACAAGAGCACCAACACGCAATCATGTCTGTGACCATATCTGCTCCCTCTGGTTGGCCATGAGTGAGTCTTTGCATTCATTCTTGTAACAAATACTTATTTACTTATGTTGGAGATATGACAGGGATGTCAAATCAATAAATATATGGCAAATAAATAACAGGTGAGGTAGTGAAATGCATTATTAGAATAAATAAGACAGGATGTGGTAGGTTAAAAAATGGCCCCAAAGCTTTCAGTCCTAATTCCTGGAATTGGTAAATATTACCTTATTTGGAAAAAGATCTTTACTGATGTAATTAAGTTAAAGATCTTGAGATGAGGAGACTATCCTGGGTCATCTGAATGAGCCCTAAATGCCATCACAGGGATACTGAGAGAGACAGAGGGGGGTGTTTCACAGACAGAATGGGAAAAGGCCACAAGAAGGCAGAGTTTGGAGTGATACAGACGCAAGCTAAGGGATGCCAGCAGCCACCGGAAGCTGGAAAAGGCAAGCAATGAATTCTCTCCTAGTGCTCTGGAAAGAGCACGGCTCCACCAACATCTTGATTTCAGCTCAGTGAAACTGATCTCAGATTTCTGGCCTCTAGAACTGTGCGAGGAAATATCTGTTGTTCTCAAGCACCAAGTTTGTGGTAATTCATTATAGCTGCATCAGGAAACTAATACACAGGTCAAAACGGGGAGCAAATGACTGGGTGGTCACCAGTTTAGAGAGGTGAGGGGCCATCTTTCTCCTAAGGATACATTAGAACAAAACCTTGAATGACAACAAGAGAATGAGTCATTTAAGGGAGGGGCTGTCAGGAAGAGGGGCAGCAAATGCAGAGATCAGTGGGTGGGAGTAAGCTCTATCTGTCTGATGAACATCAGGGAAGTCAATGTGCCTGGAGCTGAGAGAGCTGAAGGGAGAGTGTCAGGAGATGAGATAGAATAGAGTGGGGCCCAAGTCACGTTAGGGTGTTGCATAACTTGGAGCTTTATTCTGGGTAAAGTGGAAGACATTTGCAAGTTTCTAGAAAAGTGACTGGAATTGACTTTTAAAACTTCCTGTCCCATCATAAGGCCCTCTGACTCACTCCATCAGTCGTTAGGTTTCACTTAATCTTCCCCTCAGTAATATTGGAGGAAGTTTTTCTAGTCCCTTCAAGTCCTTGAGGTGAAGGAGATAGGGTATGTTCCCTCCACCCCTGCTCCAGTTCTAGCATGAATGATCTATAAGCCAAACATCAATTTCCTTTCACTGAGATTACTTCCTTCCATTAGTTAACTCCTGTACATTTTTAATTCTGATATAGGCTCTATCACTTTGTCCTGTCTTTTTGTGGCTTGCTTACTATTGTGCTTTCAGGGCCCAGAAGGGATGTGAGTATCAGTCCTATCCCTAGGTAGATGAATGAGTGAGGCTGAGGATAGGGGTGTAGGACAGATGGGGACTGTAAGCAAACAATCATCCACAACCACATCCCTTGTTCAACCATTGGCACAAATAGCATACATGATGATGTGTCTTTTCTTAACCTTGGCTGGAGCCTTAAACTACTTCATAAGGTCAAGACCCATATTGCTGTGTGTGTTATATGATTCACAGTACATAATGCATTGCCTTATATAGATTAAGTGTTCAATACATATTTATTGAACAATTTGTTGGTCAGAGTTTGATGTTTAGAGAGAGAAAAAGGACTGAGCTATGAAGGGGAATGAATCAAACCCATGCTTCCTGCTTTTTCTTATCTGACATTCTTTATAAGCGCAGGTTGTAGGAATTGACTGTGTACAAGACCTTGGAGTTGTTTAAGCTGAACACCCACCTTCCCCTCCTGCACACGTATCCTCAGAGTTCTTTGGGGCCCTTATAGAGGCAGCTTCAGGCGTGGCCATTTCAGTTTGAGTAATAGGGCTGACTCATTAGCTCCTAGGAAAAGCTTTGTATTATGCTACCTTCTTCCCACCTCCCACTTCTTCCCACCAACACTTCTACAGAGAAGAACATGTAGATCTAGATTATTTTGTATATATACTCTCTATGTTATGAACACTAAAGTCATTATCCCATTGGCTAGGTAATTTTAATTCACTTATCCATTTATATGCCCCAATTCCGCAAATTGTTCCAGAGATTGTTT
Organism: Herpailurus yagouaroundi; assembly: GCF_014898765.1. NCBI lineage: Eukaryota > Metazoa > Chordata > Mammalia > Carnivora > Felidae > Herpailurus > Herpailurus yagouaroundi. The sequence goes on from NW_024412396.1 coordinate 55,542,753, forward strand.
GGTACAGATTAGAATGTAATAAGTGGACAAAGAATTGGAGAATCACAGTGGATGGATTAATCAGAAATACCTCCTCAGAAGCAATTAATTTGTTATGACACTCACTTATATTCATTCAGGTCCCTGAAGTTATTTTTTTCTGCAGAATTGCTGTTAGACGGATGGCATAATGAAAATACTCATCTTTAAATGATATTCAAAATTTTCATCATGTTTATTTCCACAACAACAACAAAAAAGAGGAAATCCTCTAAGGAATGGGAATTTATAGCTTGTTTTGGTAAGAAGCCTAGATATTTCACAGAGCACAGCATTTTTAGACATTATCATAGAAATAGAGAATAGCCTTTAGGAGGAGAATTGGAATTATCCAGAAGGAAAAGAAAATCAGAAAAAAATGGAAGAAACTTCAAGCAAAAGGCAAACTTTTTAAAGGCTCCTACTGTGAAAATAAATGACTATGGTCAAACCAGTTTAAAGCTTTGCTTTTCATTTTGAAGTTTTAGATCAGGGAGAGATCTTAGAGTTCATTTAGCTCAACCTCTTCATTTTACAGATGACAAAGCCAAGACCCAGAGAGGTTAAGTGATTTGCTCATGGTCACACAGACAGTATGGGGCAGAACTCTAATTGCATTTCAGATTGAATGACTCCTGGTCCTGGGCTGTTTGTACTATATCTCATTGCTGCCTCCAACTGATGTCATCTTGGGAGGGAGGCATCCAGGGGCCTCAGCAACATGGACCAGCAGGGAAAAGGAGAGAAGCAGGATACACAGGACAGCTGGAGACACTTAGTGGCCAGGCTGGAACCAGCAAGGACCAATGGACAAAGCTCTACAAAGGGTGTGGCAAATTTTGATATGGTTCTGGCAGAAAGCAATATTAGGGATTCACTCCAGTAAGCAGGACCACAAGAGAACTGCAGGACCAAGTACATTAAATGATGGAATCTAAGGTTTGAAATCATCCTTTTAGTAAAAGCAGGTCTCCAACTGTGGGTTGAGGTATCAAGGTCCATGCCCAGAGGAAGGCTCTAGGCAGGACTAAGCAGCATATCAGAACCTCAGCATCCTAAGGTTGGGTCAGGGCCAACTTCAAATCCAGAATGGTGCTTACATAGCCCATAGAGAAAACTGAGCCCACACTTTATTTAATATAGAAAGAATGAGACTTGGAGATGAGATGAATAATCAGAAATCACCTGTTATATAAGTTATCATAATTTCAACCCTCTTCCCATGCTAGTCCATAGTTGGACCAGATATTTCTGGTGTTGAGCCAGATATTTCTTTCTGTCATCAGGGCAGACTATTTAAGAAGAGGAACTGAGCACGCAGATTAAAGACCTCTTGAATTTAGCTGATAGGGACCCTGGAACACAGGTGGATCCCTAGGCATATGCATATTGTTATCAGTTAGGATGAGTTTGACTACAAGTAACAGATTACCTGATTCAAGTCAGCTTATCCCACATAGATGCTTATTATTTACTGAACATTTATTCTGGAGTCACAGAGTCATTCTGTGCCTGAAAGTGAAACTGTTCAATTTTACCGCTCTATCACTCTTAGTGTGTTAATGATGACTCCTCTCTTACTTTAAGATGGTGACTGCAGCTTCAATCAATGTCTTTATGTGACAGTATTCTAAATAAGAAGTAGGAATGGAAAAGGAAAAAGACTTTTCTCTGCATACTTCTGTTATCATCAAAAAATATATATTTCACAGAGGCTCCTCTTGGGAAGTTTGCCTTACATTTTATTTTCCAAAACTGGGTCATGTGACATACCTAAACCAATACTGCCTAATGCAAACAGGTTTGCCATGATTGACTAAATGTAGTTGATCATTGAATTTCTTCCTAGTATTTGTTATTTGTCTTCCAGGGCTAGACATATTTTTACTTCATAAAAATTTGTTTCTCTGAGGAGGGAACACTGGGAAGAAAACTAACAGTTGGCTGTACTTTGTTAACTGACTTACCACTTCTATAACACTTTGAGCCACACCCGACTACAGATAGTACACCAATTTTTCATATTGTTTTACCTAGCCACATCCTGACATGAGAAATAACTTCAAAGCAAGTTTCTTAAAGGTCCATCCATAAATTCGGAAGTCTCCCCTTTAATTTACTGTAGTAATAAAATACTGAGTTAATTAAATACATTCAAAAGTAAACAAAGGAACAAAACTTACCATTTGTCTTTTTTCTCTAATCCAAGTTGAGTGAAAGAAGTGTGAAACAGGAAATAATGCCACATTCCCTTTTCTGTCTCATATTCTTCCTTAACCCTCTTTTCTAACATTTTACCCCAATCCTATTTTAACTAAGAATACAGAGCATTTTCATTTTCATGAATGAAAATAGGTCAGTTATCTTTACAGATATGTATTTGACATAACTTAAAATTAACTCACAACCATGTTTTCAGTGTTTCTCACCAGTAGAAGGTAGAGAATTGAATTACTTGGGTTGTGCGGTTACCATTTGTGGCATAAGTGTTATGTATTTACCAGCTCCTGTGCTACACTGTATTTCTCAGACTCAGTTTCAGATCAGTGGACCCATATGACTGAGTTCTAGCCAGTGAAATGTCTTTAGGGGGAAAATATACTATTTCTATGCTGGCTCATAGAGAATTCTCTATCACTCTGGGTTGAATTGTGCCTACCTGTGCCCCCGCTGCACTTCCTCAAAATAAGCTGTGTTGAAGTCTTAACTCCAAGTACCTCAGAAGGTGATCTTACTTAGAAATATAGACATTGCAAATAAAATTAATTAAGTTAAGATGAGGTCATAAGGGAGCAGGGTGGCTCCCTAATCCAATATGACTGATGTTCTGGTAAGATGAAGAGAATGCCACATGCTATGGGCTGAATGTTTATGGTCCCCTCACCTGGCCCAAATTTACATGTTGAAATCTTAACATCCAAAGTGATGTTATTGGGAGGTGGGGCCTTGGAGAGATGATTCAGGTGATGAGGGTAGAACCCTCATGAATGGGACTGTCACCCTTGTGAAAGAAGCCTATGAAATATCCTTTGCTCCTAACACCATATGAGGATACAATGAGAAGTTGGTAGCCTGCAACCTGGAAGAGAACCCTCACTAGGACCTGACCATGCTGGTACCTGATCATGGACTCCCAGCATCCAGAACTATGAGAAATAGATTTCTGCTGTGTATAAGCCACTCAGTCTGTGGATTTTGTGACAACAGCCAGAACAGACTAAAACACCATGTGAAGGCACAGAAGCACAGAAGAGTGCCATTTGACAAGGGATGCAGATATTGAAGTATTGCATCCAGAAGCCAATGAGTGCCTGGGGCTATCAGAAGCTGGAAGAAGAAAGAAGAATTCTACCCTAAAAGATTCAGGGGAAACATGGCCTTGCCAGCACTTTGATTTTGGACTTCTAGCTTCCAAAATTGTGAGAGAATATAAAAGTGTATAGTTTTCAGTCACCAAGTCTGTGTTCCTTGTTACAGCAACCCTAGAAAACAAATGTACTATCCTCTATGCTCAATCCTTCTCTTCTTTCACCAGCTAGCCAAATCCAGTGATCAAATAGAAAATGGGATGTCAGAACCCCTAGTTGGAAGGAGCGCAGGTCAGTAAATAGCTACATGGAAAATTTTGTTTGGTAAGGCAAAAAAACTAAAATATTAAAGAAAAACATGTCCAGTTTAGCCAGATACAAATAGCAAGAAATGTAATCTAGCTTGTATTCAGCAATCTGGTTTGATACCCACAGTGAGCATTCATTAGCTGTGTGACTTGGAAGAATTTTCTCTGTTTTCAGAGCTCTCTTCAATTATCTGTCATAAGAAGGAGTGTGGAAGGATTTTAAAAGATGTTTGTGGCAGTCAGAACCTTCCAGGTGTTTCCTCAGAGGCTAACTCAAGAAGCTTCCACCAGAATCACTCTGCCTTTGTATGTTTTACACATTAACTTCCGTAGAAACAAACAACAGAGAGACAAACAAAATGAAAAAGGATAAAGCTGCTGTGGAAAACAATTTGATAGTTGTATAAAAAGTTAAAGATAGAATTACCATATGATCTATTAATTCCACTCCTAAGTATATACCCCAAAGAGTTGTAAGCAAATACTTGTATGCCAGTATTCATTGTAGCATTATTCACAATAGACAAAAGGTAGAAACAACCAAAGTGACCCTCAACGGATAAATGGATAAACAAAATGTAGTATACACATTCAAAGGAATACTATTCAGACATAAAAAGAACACATACTACAACATGGATGAACCTTGAAAACATTATGCTAAGTGAAAAAGGACAAGTGTATGACTCCACTTATATGAAATATCTTAAGTAGGTAAATTCATAGAGATGGAAAGTATATTAGTGGTTACCAGGAACTTGAAGGGAGGAGAGTTGAGTAGTTATTGTTTTTTTGGGTACAGAGTGCCTCTTTGGGGTAATGAAGAAGTTTTGGAAGGTGATGATTGCACCACTAGTTGTGAATATTAATGACATTGATGTTATTAATGCCACTGAATTATACATTTAAAAATGATGAAAGTGACAAGTTTCATATCATACATGTTTTACCATAATAAAATAAATAAATAAATAAAAACTGCAATTAAAAACAAATAAAATCCTTTGACCAAGAGGTTTTATGCCAATGAAGGTTTGGAAACTACTATCTGTATCACGCTAAAAGACCAACATGACTTTTTCCTTGATGAACTGAATCTATGTATAAGATTGCCTAACTCTTCTGTAATTAGACACAGATAATTCTACCAAATCAAGCAAACTCTTAATTCTCATCAGCTCTAGATCTCAGAAGCAAGCTGTGTAATAATGGCAGTTGGTGGCAAACAGTGCTTGCATGGGGAGCTCCAGCAATGCAGCCAAAGTAAGTAACTGTCCCTCTAATCAGTGACAATTTCACTGCTAAATGCTTCAGAGAGAACATATCTCTAGGTTCACAAAGTTAGGGTATTGTGGTTCCCTGAATGCTGGAAGGTCAGTGCAATAAATGGTGGTGGAGTGGGATGGGGCCAGGAAACACTTCAAGCCTTTTTTTCTCCCATCTTATGTAATTGATGGCACTTTTTCTGAGGGTTATAAGGAGGGGGTATTTTTGAGTGTTTTATACAATGATTGACATGGACAAATATTTTTTAAATGATCCTTACCTCTGATAGTGTCCAAAAATAGTGATTATGATTTATAATCATCAAAGAAGTACATATTCTTTTATCTTTTTCTTAGTGTATGGGCAACATGTGTGATGGTTGCTAGAGACTGTAAGTGGGCAATCTGGAATAGGTTTTCCCCTTCCACACCCTTTCTCTATGCCTTATGTTCAGAATCTATCCTATTGACAGGCTGATGAGAAGTGTTTCTTCTGTGAGCCTGATTGGAAGAGTGAACAGTTAGAAAAACCTTTTATTGTTTTCCTTCGAGCTTTCCCATGGTAGAGTCCTGCCATCAACCAAGTCTCTCCTCATTGTTTTATGTCTTAGAGAAGAGAAACTTTTAGAGGCACATTTAAAAAACTGCCACATGGATTTCAGAGAGCTTTACATAAATTAATTGGGAGCAACAGTTGCATATTAACATTTTACCATTTGCCAGTTACAGAACACTAGATGGCAAAATGGAATGACTCTTCTTTTTTCCTTATATCTTATGAAACATTACTAGTATGCCATTATAGTAGAACATGTTTTAATTATTTTAAATAGTTGGCAATGGAAAAAATTAATTGGCAGTGGAATGCCCTCTTTAAGGCACTGTTACTGAAGATATTCTGGAAAATAATTTACTACATCTGGAAGTTTATTGTTAGCATTGCACTTCTGTTAAGTGATGCTCATATCAGAGCGAGTGTACCCCTTTCTTCCTCACTTTGCTAAATTCAGCATATATCTTTAAATATTAGACTCTTGTCAATTCCCAAGAAGTGCTGGGCCCCATTTCTAAAAGACAGGACTTATGTTTCCAAATTGCCATTACCAAACAAATTTGTAAAAGCACTATGGTGGATTAGACTCACCAATCTTGGATACATTTGATTTTTTGTCTGATAAAAATAGGTTTTCAATGCCCAAATTCTTTCAACACTGCATTTCTCTTATCCTAGTTGTTGACCCTCAAAACTTTCTAGAGATAGAGAAGTTTCAGGAATTAAAGGAGGTGGCATCTTGAGTTACATGTGCATGCCAGCTGGATTGTTTCTCCTTAGAAGAGATGAATCCAACAGCTAGAGTGAGATCAATTTTGATTATGATAATGTTAATAATAGCAGTTACAAAATTTTGAGACTCTATCACGTAGTTGGAACGTTCTACAATTATTTCCTTTAAACCTCAAAGATGATCCTACAAGATAAATAAAATGAAGGAAAACATACACTGTTCTACATGAGTATATTGGGGGGAAACTACTCTAAAATTTTCTTAAGGAAGAAAGACTTAAGAAAAAAAAATCATAAGATGAGTAGCCACCAAGAGAATGGAGAAAGTGATTCCCAGTAGATGATGGGAATATATAAAAGCTGTGAGGTTGGAGATGGTTCAAGCTATTTAAAAAGCAGAGACCAGACTAGTACAGCTGGAGGCTTGTGAAGGAAAAGGAGCATGACTTCAGGTAAGTAGGCAGGGGCTAGATCTCCAAGGACCTCTTTATATTACCTATTTCTAAGAATTAGTTACTTATATGAATCATTGCATAGACATTATGTTCTCTACCATGTCGAGTCAAATAGGACACTCAGTTACCTTCTTGATTACCACAAAAACAAAACTCACTCAAGGCTTTATGTGTGTAATAGACTTTGTTAGAATAGTGGATGCTAACCAAAGTTACAGTACGGCATGTAAACAAATTAAAAATTGCATAATAGGCATCAATCTTTTAATATCTTGTACTGATACCTACCAATGTGGACTCTAGCCTCTCAAAAGGTTGCTTCTCCCTCTTTTATCTCCCCTCCCTTAGTTTTCTCTTTCCTTCTCTTAACCCTCCCTCTCTCTTAGGCTTTCCAATTAGCATACTTATTTCCAATTCCTCAGCTCATTTTGGATACAGATCAGTTTAGCAATCTTTTCTTTCTGTTAACTAATATCCTCAGGGTCTCACTTTCCACCCCAAATGACTTGGATAGAAAAATAAGTTCATAGAACAATGACAGGTCCTATTCCATGAGGAATTCTGATGAAATGTGTTAAGGTATTATTTTTTCCCTTATACCTATAAATTGTACAATTTTATCCTTACTGGTTCCTACACACAAGGAAACACACAAAATAGTATACATTTTATACATTTGTTTGGTGATAAACTTATTGTCAAAGGCCAATTTGGATAAGAAAATGAATTAGATGTGGTTGCATTAAAATGCTGTCAAGATATTTCACTTTTCTGGGTCAGTTACAAACAATCCAGAAAAGTGAAAGTCCTTTTTGTTTATGGACATAACCTGTTGTGACAACTTATTATCTAACTGTCCCTTTTCACCTAACCTGGAAAGGTTTTCTTCCCATTTTTTTTTCTTAATATAGAAGTTAGGATTCTTGATTGTAAACAACGGAATCTTCTCTGACTGGTTTAAGAAGAGGATATTTGTTAGAGGATTTAGCTATCTCACACTTGCAAAGTTGTAGGAGAACCAGTCTCAGAAGTTATACAACCAGCAATAACACCCAATTACATTGAAATCGAGCAGGGGTGGGGGTTGCAGGAGACAAAAATATGATCTGCCTAGAGACATTAACCCTGAAAATCAATATAATTTGAAGATTAATTGGATATGGAGATAAGAGAAGGGTTAAATTAAATATGAATCTCAGATTTATGGTTTAAGAACTATGGTTTGATAATTCCATTTACTGATCATGGTGGGCATTACCAGGTGTGGCTATTCAACATTTTTTTTGAATTTTCTTCTTGGACCTGAAAAAATTCTTACATTACAATACTGTCATACCAAAGTGGAAGCTAGAGTTTTATTGTGACAACTTTCTTTATTGCGAAGTTGCATTACAGGAGATATCCCCATCCCGGCAGAAGGGCAACGTAAGGAAATAGCATGTAAGCATGTGCAGACTCAGTCTTTGGGTGAGCCTGGTGGCGAGTCCCAGAGCTCTTGCCTTCCAGTTTGGAGCGTGATTTGAGCCACAGAATTGCTGCCAGGCAGCGGAAGCCACGGTGTTTTTGCTAGAACAACTCTAATGGGATATAATTGGGTGTGATTCCTGGCAGCACAACTTCCAGTTTTACTGCTACAGCCTCCAGTTTCTCTTCCACTAGCCTTGCTCTCCTGCCAGTCTGTATTTTCTAGTGTAGTCAGAGCCATCCTTTTAAGCTGAAAATCGATGAGATGGCTCCCCTAATCAAATCTTGCCAGTGGCATTCCTCTGGCCAGAGGGAGTCCAAACTCTTAAGGTATCAGTTTCCTAGGGGTTGCCAAAACAAATTACTACAAATGTGGGTGGCTTAAAGTGAAAGACGTGTATTGTTTTGGAGGCTTAAAGTCTGAAGTCAAGTTCCTCTGAAGGCCTCCTAGGGGAAGGGGGATCCTTCCTTGCTTCTTCTAGCTTCTGATCCCCCCAGGCTTGCTTTCCTTCGTTTGTGGCAGCAGACCTGCAGTCTTCGTACCTCTGTCTTGACATGGCAATCTCCCCGCTGTGGGTCCCTGTCCTTTCACATGGCATTCTTCTCTTATATGAAAACCACTTACAGGGCACCTGGCTGGCTCAATTGGTGGAGCATGTGACTCTTGATCTCAGGGTTGTGAGTCCGACACCCACACTGGGTGTAGAGATTGCTTAAAAACAAAATATTTTTAAAAAAGAAAGAAAGAAAACCAGTTCCATCAGATTAGGACCTACTCTAGCTCAGTATGATCTCATCTTAAATGGATGACACCTGCAAGATCCTATTTCCAAATAAAGTTATATTCACAGGTACTGGTGATTAGGATTAGGACATCATCATGTCTTTTGGGAGGCACACAATTCACTTCAACCATGGCCTACAAGGGGGTCTGTGGTGTGACCCCCTGTGCTTGCCCGGGTTCGCCTTGTTCGTTTTCCTCTCCTCTCGTTCTACGTTCCAGCCACTCCTGACCTTGAATTCTCTGAAGTGACCATGATCCCTCTAATCCCACAAATGCTCAGGAGAACCCCTCGCCCTGGAATACGTTTCCTATATCCACCTTCCTCCTCGTCAATCATACCTGTTCTCCCATATCCTGTACAGGCCCTGGATACCCTACAACGAATGGGCTCTGTGTCTCTTCTTTGTGCTTCCACAGCTAACTGGACTTTTCCTACATAACATGCATCACACTTTACAATGATTACGTGCCTGATACCCTGGCTCCAAGAAGTCTGGGGCGGTGTCTGTTTTGTTCAATACTATAGTCCCAGCCCTTGGCATAGTACTTGTCACATAGCAGACTTTCAATAAGAAAAATAAATTTAGCAACTGTTTGTAGTTTTGAATACCTGTGATGCATGTAGTATCACATGATTTATCCAATTTAGCTTTGGATCTTGTTGGAAGGGCCTAGTATTTTGTCAATACTCCTTAATGTAGGGTCTATTAGAGGGAATAAATCGCAGTTATTAGAAGGTTTTCTGTCACAGAAAGTTTCTACAACCTCGTCTCTATAGGAATGACCTTGAATAATAGTCTTGTGATAATCTCGCATTGGTAGGCTGGATCCTCTGGCTAGTTAATGGAAACACAATTTCACAATACTCTTTTAGACTTTGCTCATTTCTCATTGATTTATTAAAGTCATTTTATAACTTAATTTTATACTAGTCATTACAATGATAATTAATCTATTACTTTCTAGTTACTGCGATCATTATTAATTTCTAGCAATGTCAAGACTTCAAACACCAAATATTAAAATCATTGTTTTGTGCAAGCTCCATAGATTTACTGTTTGTTTATATGACCTGCTTAGCATTCGGGGCTAAAATTTTTTATTCTTACTCTATTTTCTGTGTCAACTCCTCTCTCAATTACTCCCATGGAAAGAGTAAGGCTTTGTATGCTTCGAATGACAGCTAATACAAAAGTTTTTATATTCATCTTTAGATCTTTTCTGTATTTATAGGTGAATACAGATCAACTACACACTTGTTTCTGTATTTACAGATGGATGTGAGTAGGTATATTTTGGCAGTGCAAAAATGTATATGAAATGCACTAATTTAACATTAGCATCTCATTTTCTGAAGCCTGCCCTTTCTGCTTCTTTTATGGCTCTTGAAAAAAGTGTATTTTAATGTTTTTATTTTTTAAGCTCCTCCTATTGTAATATAGGTTGTATGAAGAATTAAAAGAGAAAAGGAAATAGAAAATTTGGAAATCTTTTCTTAACTTTTCTGCTAAATTAATTTAGGGAGTACGTGAATACCAACATTGTTTGTGCAATAGTATGTATAAAACAAATAGATGCTCTTTAGTTTGTCATAATGTAGTTTAGGAATAATTTTTCATAAGAAATTGCTAAATATCAGAATCAAACATGATATTTATGTCTATTTTTAATATCTGTTTAGTCTCTACTGAACACACACACACACACACACACACACACACACACACACGCCTGGAATTACATGAGTGCCGGAACCACTGTTCTCAGCCCAGCTGGGCATCCAGGAGGTGGGTGAAGCAACATAAGGACATTGAGATGTGTTTTAAGAAGTGAAATCACCCCCCATTATTCCTCCACTGGATGTTTCCATGTTCCTGTCCCTCTCCAGGGGTTCTCTGAAGCTGCAAAGTATGTATCAAGGAATTTAGGGGCTTGATTAATTTCCCTGGAAAAGTTACATCTTTGTGTTCACTAACTTCTAGGTGACATTTAGCATTTTCCTCTGAGTGTAAGCCACAAGCCATAGTAATTTTAGCAGCATTTGTAACTTTGTCACTGAGAGAAACCACAAATATTTCCTATTACAATTATTGTATATACCTCAAAGATATTTTTGAAACAGTGGTAGTTACTCCAGCAAGATCTTAGTTTTTAGTGCATGTGCTAAATGCATGACAGTGCAGTGCCTGCTTGGGATTCTCTCCCTCTCCCTCTCACTGCCCCTCTCCTGCGTGCTCGCTCTCTCAAAAAATAAATAAAACATTAAAAAAAACTGTTGTTAACTAATTTGCTTTCCTTTAAAATAATCAGTTGCATTTTATGCATTTAAAAATATTACTTTGTCTCTAGAAAGACAAAAGAATCCCTGGCGCAAAATGTTTAAGAACTCCTGCTCTTGGCATTATGGGCTGTAGTATTCCTGATGGTTGGCAGCTCAGCAGGTCTCAACAGAGTAATTCAAGAGCTCCAGTACCATGGGCCATGTGCTATGGTCACTGCCGGCTGATTAGTCCCCTGAGGCATAGGACAAAATCTTTCACATCCCTCCTCACCCCCAGGACCACCCCAGCTCCAAACTAGTTCCAGCCTCTAGTTGCCTACATGTTTATCTCTTCTCTTATTTTAAAGTTATTGCAGAGCCATATACCTTTTAGGCAGTATAAAAATCTGAGTTCAAGTCCTGGCTCTTTCACGTACTAATATTGTCTCCCTAACTAATTTACACAACTACTCTGTGCCTCAGTTTCCTCATTTGCATGATTAACTTCTCGTCTAGGTTGATGATGACTGTAAATGACTTACCACTTATAAAACTTTAGGATGTCTGGCAATAGAAACTGTTATGCAAATACTTGCTATTACTCTTGGATGACTATGTTCATGAGTCCTATAACTGCATGATAGATAACTATAATTTTAACAGAGCATTGTTTAAAAAGGAAGCCTTATATTATGTGCCACCTGAGATCATTTTGGCCTCACCCCCGTCTTATTCCAGCTGCTGCTAAGGCAACCAGCAATCTGTGGGCTCTCACTGACACATACAGATCCTACCTGACAGTGCTCCATGCAACTTGTGCTGCACACCTTTTGTTTCCTGCTGATGCAGAGGTTTGGAGACCCTGTGCATTTACATGCATAGCTCAATGCCCAATCCAGAAGCAGGGAGGAGTTAGTGTCCTTAGAGACAGTGGGCAATGGATATATTTTCAATGTTTCCATGTTTCTATGTTTCTTAGGGATGGCAGAAGTTCTCTCTTTCCAGAGGTGTACAACTTCTGGATTTGTTTGCCTTCACTAGCTCCCCCCCCTCCCCCATTCCTCTGCTGGTGTCTTTTCAGAAGGCACACGGAATGCCCCATCTAATAGCAACATTCCCTTAGATTGAAGAACCCATTTGATGGCAAAGAAAGATAAGGATATGTTAGCTATCATGTACCCCAGAACCCAGAACTGGCTCAATAAAATGATGACGATGGATTGCCTGTTAAGTGTTAGCTACCATTCCAGGTCAAAAATAACATCTTGTGGTTTGGGGATTCTGACCTCCAAAGTGCAATACATGAGCTGAATCAATGAATAGTATGGTGTCTTCAAGAAACCAGGAACCAGGGATGGAAATAGAACTGGTCCATTTTACCATAACTCACAGGGACCTATTTGATACAAGACATTTGTGTTTATCACCCTACAATTTAGTCCTCTTTTCTAATAGAGATTCCAGGTCCCAGGAAGGAATACTTCCATCAGGAGACAGTAAAGAATTTATTCACTGAATTTGCACAGTTGATTTCTTCAGGTTTGTCCTGCTAATGGACCAGTGAAGAAAGAATGAAGCATTGAATTTATGGCAGCAATCAACCTTCATTAGAATGAAGAAGTAGGATTTCTGCTACACAGTAGGGGTGAGGAACAGGCACCCACCCTTTCGGGATCGCAAGCCACTGGTAGTGGTGACAAGGGCAATACAACTAATGGCTCAAATCTCCAGGCAAACTCTTATTTTCACAAAACATAGTTCATAAATAATTTAAAACACTAAACAAAGAGTAGGAGTTGAATAAAGGCAAAAATAAAAGAAAACAAAACAAATCATAAAGGGTTAGAACATCTTTAAGGAAAGCCTGAGACCCTTTACCACTTGATTCTGATATTAGGCTTTGTGGCACACTCTATTTTATAACTATATGTTTATATCATATTTGTAGAATGAATGTGGATTTTGCGTTAGAGGTACATTAATACTAGATCATTACTGATGTTTTTGTTCCATTTGCATTTCTGTGCTGGTATTCTGCAGTGATTTCTATGGGGGTGGGCCCAGAACAATTGCTTCACTGATGCCTGTTCATTCCTTGACTGTCTTGTTTCTATTCATCCAGTTAAGAGTTGGACAATTGCCCATAACATAAACTCATGTTAACAACCCCATTAAACAACTGAATTATTTAGTTACTCCATGAACCCTGATTTTAAATGACTTCTTTGGGGGTATATTAAAGGGTTTCATATTAGTCAGCCTGTTTTCTAATAGTCATTTTCTGAAAGGCTTTCATTTTATTTTAAAAACTCTATTTTGTGCAAGTCATATTTATATTAACATTCCAACACATGTTTGTGCAAAAGCAGGGAGTTCTTATATACCTTGTAATATAGTCAAATGATTCTACGATTTCTTTTCATCACATGAATACGGTAAAGAAGATGAATCTAAGTTCTAGCTCGATCATTTTCTAATCAAATATCAATTTCAAATCGAATTGGGCAGGTTATTTTTATAAGCTTGATTTCCTTATCTGTGAACAAAGGAATGGTTCTGGTAAGAAGAGAAAAGAATGAAAGATGTAACGCTCTGAAAGAATATATGCTACTGGGCAAGTTATAAACCTTGCTTGCTGTACTTTGGTTTTCTGACCTATAAAACATGGATAAACGTGTATCTACTTTATCGTGAGTACTAAATTAATTGATAGATGTAGAGAACATAGAATTGTGCCTGTCATGGAGTAGGTATTTATATTGTGCCAGGTACTTCATATGCATTATCAGATATATTTATTCTCCAAACAATAGAAGTAGGTGCTATTTTCTATGATCCCATTTTATAGATGAAGAAAGTGACTCCCAAGGAGATGATGTAACAGAATTTCCTTGACTTATGATGGGGTTCTATCCTGATAAACCCCACTGTAAGTTGAAAATATTGAAAATGCATTTGATGTACCTAATCTACCAAACATCATAGCTTAACCTAGCCTACCTTAAACATACCTTCAACACACTTACATTAGCCTATAGTTGGGCAAAACCATCTAACACAAAGCTTACTTTATAAAAAAAGTGTTGACTATCTCATGTAATGTGTTGAACACTGTACTGAAGTTGAAACATGGAATGGTTATGCAGGTACAGAACGGTTGTATGTATACTGGTTTACCCTGGTTGATGGCATGGCCGATTGGGTGCTGTGGTTCACTGCCCCTACCCAGCATCATGAGAGAAGACCACACCATATATCGTTAGCTTGGGAAAAGAGCAAAATTTTAAATTCTAAGTACGGTTTCTTACTGAATGTGTATTGCTTTCGCACCATCATGAACTTGAAATATCATAAATTGAACCATTGTAAATGGGGGACCATCTGTACCCAGTCAAGTTTGTACAGACATAAGTGATAAAATCAGGTTTTCAACCAAACATTCTGACTCCATTCTATAATACTGCCTTTCTAACAAGTACCTGACTTAACTGCAGATATTCTAAGAATCACATGAAATCACTGATGCACAAATACATGATGTACTGTAAACTGATGTACAAATGTTAATATATTAAAATCATATAGAAATTGAAAAATAGGTACAGTAATTTTATCTTAATTATTTATAAATTCTCCAGCTGGCCTTTTTAAGTGTCAATTCAATGTTTCAGGAAACTGACATGGTATTTTCTGAAACTTTCTTGTCTCCTTACTTTGGGCATTTGGCTTATTTTTACTTTAAAAAATATTTATTTGTTTGTTTATTATAATTTATTGTCAAATTGGCTAACATACAGTGTGTAAAGCATTCTTGCTTTTTGGGGTAGATTCCCATGGTTCATCACTTACATAAAACACCCAGTGCTCATCCCAACAGGTGCCCTCCTCAATGCGCATCACACACTTTCCTCTCCACCCCCCTGCATCTACCCTCACTTTGCTCACTGTATTTAAGTGTCTCTTATGGTTCACCCACCTCCCTCTCTGTTTGTAACTATTTTTTCCCCTTCGCTTCCCCCATGGTCTTCTGTTAAGTTTCTCAGATCCACATATGAGTGAAAACATATAATATATGTCCTTCTCTGACTGACTTATTTCACTTAGCATAATACCTTCCAGTTCCATCCACATTGCTGCAAATGGGATGATTTCATTCTTTCTCATTGCCAAGTAGTATTCTATTGTATATATAAACCACATCTTCTTTATCCATTCAGAAGTTGATAGACATTTAGGTTCTTTCCATAATTTTGCTATTGTTGAAAGCACTGCTATAAAAACTGGGGTACATGTGCCTCTATGAATCAGCACTCCTGTATCCCTTGGATAAATTCCTAGTAGTGCTATTCCTAGGTCATAGGGTAGTTCTATTTTTAATTTTTTGAGAACCTCCACACTGTTTTCCAGAGCAGCCGCCTAGTTTGTATTCCCACCAGCAGTACGAGAGGGTTCCCATTTCTCCACATCCTTGCCAACATCTGTTGTTTCCTGAGTTGTTAATTTTAGCTTCTCTGACCAGCGTGAGATGATATCTCAGTGTGGTTTTGATTTGTAGTTCCCTGATGATGAGTGACGTTGAGCATCTTTTCATATGTCTGTTGGCCATCTGGATGTCTTCCTTGGAAAAGTGTCTATTCATGTCTTCTGTCCATTTCTTCACTGGATTATTTGCTTTTCAGGTGTTGAGTTTGGTAAGTTCTTTATAGATTTGGGATACTAACTCTTTATATCTGATATGTCATTTACAAATATCTTTTCCCATTCCGTCAGTTGCCTTTTAGTTTTGTTGATTGTTTCCTTTGTAGTACAGAAGATTTTTATCTTGATGAGGTGCCAATAGTTCATTTTTGTTTTTAATTCCCTTGCCTTTGGAGATGTATAGAGCAAGACATTGCTGTGGCTGAGGTCAAAGAGGTAGTTGCCTGCTTTCTCCTCTAGGGTTTTGATGGTTTTCTGTCTCACATTTAGGTCTTTCATCCATTTTGAGTTTATTTTTGTGTATGGTGTAAGAAAGTGATCTAGTTTCATTCTTCTGCATGTTCTTCCAGCACCATTTGCTAAAGAGACTGTATTTTTTCCATAGGTTACTCCTTCCTGCTTTGTCAAAGATTATTTGACCATACATTTGTTGGTCCAGTTTTGGGTTCTCTATTCTATTCCATTGGTCTATGTGTCTGTTTTTGTGCCAATACCACACTGTCTTGATGATTACAACTTTGTAGTAGAGGCTACAGTCTGGGATTGTGATGCCTCCCAATTTGGTTTTCTTCATCAATATTACCTTGGCTATTCAGGGTCTTGTGTGGTTCCATACAAATTTTAAGATTGTTTTTTCTAGCTTTGAGAAGAACGTCGGTGCAATTTTGATTGAGATTGCATTGAATATGTAGAGTGCTTTGGGTAGTATTGACATTTTAACAATATTTATTCTTCCAATCCATGAGCATGGAATAGTTTTTCCACTTCTTTGTGACTTCTTCAATTTCCTTCATAAGTTTTCTATAGTTTTCAGCATATAGATCTTTTACAGCTTTTGTTAGGTTTATTCCTAGGTATTTTATGGTTCTTGGTGCAATTGTAAATGGGATCAGTTTCTTGATTTCTCTTTCTGCTGCTTCATTATTGGTATATAGAAATGCAACTAATTTCTGTACATTGTTTTGTACCCTGTGACTTTGCCGAATTCATGTATCAGTTCTAGTAGTCTTTTGTTGGAGTTTTTCGGGTTTCCATTTAAAGTATCATGTTTGTGAAAAGTGAAAGTTTGACTTCTTCTTTGCCAATTTTGATGCCTTTTATTTCATTGTTGTTGTCTGATTGCTGATGTTAGGACTTCCAACACTATGGTAAACAACAGTGGTGAGAGTAGACATCCCTGTCCTGTTCCTGATCTCAGGGGGAAAGCTCTCAGTTTTTCCCCACTGAGGATATTAGCTGTGGGCTTTTCAAATATGGCTTTTATGATGTTTAAGTATGTCCCTTCTATTCCAACTTTCTTGAGGATTTTTATTAAGAAAGGATGCTATATTTGTCAAATGCTTTTTATGCATCTATTGGCAAGATCATATGGTTCTTATCCTTTCTTTTATTAATATGATGTATCATATTGATTGTGAATACTTAACCAGCCCTGCAGCCCAGGAATGAATCCCTCTTAGTGATGATGAATAATTCCTTTTATATGCTGTTGAATTTGATTTGCTAGTATCTTGTTGAGAATTTTGAATCCATGTTCATCAGGGATATTGGCCTGTAATTCTCCTTTTTTGTGGGGTCTCTGTCTGGTTTGGGAATCAAGGGAATTCTGGCTTCATAGAATGAGTCTGGAAGTTTTCCTTCCATTTCTATTTTTTGCAACAGCTTGAGAAGGATAGGCATTTACTCTGCTTTAAATGTCTGGTAGAATTCCCCTGGGAAGCAATCTGGCCCAGGACTCTCATTTGTTGGAAGATTTTTGATAAGTGATTCAATTTCTTCACTAGTTATGGGTCTGTTCAAATTTTCTATTTCTTCCTGTTTGAGTTTTGGAAGTGTGCAGGTGCTTAGGAATTTTTCCATGTCTTCCAGGTTGTCCAGTTTGTTGGCATATAATTTTTCATAATATTCTCTGACAATCACTTGTATTTCTGAGGGATTGGTTGTGATAAATCCATTTTAATTCATGGTTTTATCTATTTGGGTCCTCTCTCTTTTTGAGAAGTCTGGCTAGAGGTTTATCCATTTTATTTTTTTCAAAAAACCAACTCTTAGTTTCATTGATCTGTTCTATTGTTTTTTGGGGTATTTTTTGGATTCTATATTGTTCATTTCTGCTGTGATATTTATATTTCTCTTCTGCTGGTTTTGGGGTTTCTTTGTTTTTCTGCTTCTAGTTCCTTTAGGCGTGCTGTTAGATTTTGTATTTGGGATTTTTCTCGTTTCTTGAGATAGGCCTGGATTGTAGTGTGTGTTTTTTTTTTTTTTTAAGTTTTTAATGTTTATTTATTTTTGAGAGAGAGACAGAGTGTGAACTGGGGAGATGGCAGAGAGAGAGGGAGACACAGAATAGGAAGGAGGCTCCAGGCTCTGAACTGTCAGCACAAGGGCCGACGTGGGGCTCGACGTGGGGCTCGAACTCATGAGCTGTGAGATCGTGTCCTGAGCCGAAGTCGGATACTTAACCGACTGAGCCACCCAGGCACCCCTGGATTGTAATGTATTTTCCTCTTAGGACTGCCTTTGCTGCATCCCAAAGGGTTTGGATTGTTGTGTTTTCGTTTTCATTTGTTTCCATATATTTTAAAATTTTTTCTTTAATTGCCTGGTTGATCCATTCATTCTTTAGTAGGATGTTCTTTAATATCCATGAATTTGGAGGTTATCCAAAATTTTTCCTGTGGTTGATTTCACGTTTCATAGCATTGTGAGCTGAAGGTGTGCATGGTACAATCTCAATTCTTTTATATTTATTGAAGGCTGTTTTGTGACCCAGTATGTGATCTAAGAGAATGTTCCATGTGCACTTGAGAAGAATGTGTATTCTGCTGCTTTAGGATGAAAAGTTCTAAATACAT
This sequence comes from Herpailurus yagouaroundi, assembly GCF_014898765.1. Lineage (NCBI taxonomy): Eukaryota > Metazoa > Chordata > Mammalia > Carnivora > Felidae > Herpailurus > Herpailurus yagouaroundi. The sequence goes on from NW_024412396.1 coordinate 55,561,453, forward strand.
CTGTCAAGTCCATCTGGTCCAGTGTATCATTCAGGGCCATTGTTTCTTTATTGATTTTCTGTCTAGATGATCTGACCATTGCTAGAAGTTAGTATTAAAGTCCCCTGCAATTACCACATTCTTACCAATAAGACTGCTTATGTTTGTGATTAATTGTTTTATATATTTGGGTGTTTTGAATTCAGTGCATAGACATTTATAATTCTTAGCTCTTCTTGATGGATAAATCCTATAATTATGATATAATGCACTTCTTCATCTCTTGTTACAGCCTTTAGTTTAAAATCTAGTTTGTCTGATATAGGTATGGCTACTCCAGCTTTCTTTTGATGTCTAATACCGTGACAGATGGTTTTCCATCCCTTCACTTTCAATCTGAAGTTGTCCTCAGGTCTAAAATGGGTCTCTTATAGACAGCAAATAGATGGGTCTTGTTTTTTATCCATTCTGATACCCTACATCTTTTGATTGGAGCATTTAGTCCATTTACATTCAGTGTTATTGAAAGATATGGATTTAGATTCATTGTGTTATCTGTAGGTTTTATGCTTGTAGTGATGTCACTGGTCCTTTGTGGTCTTTGGAACATTCCACTCACAGAGTCCCCCTTAGGATCTCTTGTAGGGCTGGGTTAGTGTTTGTTTGGGAAAACCTTTATCTCTCCTTCTATTCTGAATGACAGGCTTGCTGGATAAATGATTCTTGGCTGCATATTTTTCCTATTCAGCACATTGAAAATTTCCTGCTACTCCTTTCTGGCCTGCCAAGTTTCAGTAGATAGGTCTGCTACTACCCTTATGTGTCTACCCTTGTAGGTTAAGGTCCGTTTATCCATAGTTGCTTTCAGATTCTCTATCTTTGTATTTTGCCAGTGTCACTGTGATATGCTGTGCAGAAGATTGATGCAAGTTACATCTGAAAGGAGTTGTCTGTGCCTCCTGGATTTCAGTGTCTGTTTCCTCCCCCAGATTGGGGATGATTTGTTCAAGTACAAAGTACAACATTCAACGTTCAAGTACAAGTTCAACATTTCAGCCCCTTTCTCTCTTCTTCTTCTGGAACTCTTATGATATGGATATTGTTCCATTTCATTGAATCAGTTAGTTCTAATTCTTCCCTTGTGGTCCAGAATTTTTTTATCTCTCTTTTTCTCAGCTTCATCTTTTTCCCTAATTTTATCTTCTGTTTCACTTAGTCTCCCCTCTGCCTCTTCAATCCTCACTGTCACCACCTTAGTTTACTTTGCACATCATTCACAGCATTTTTAAATTCATCATGACTATTTTTTACTTCCTTGATCTCTGCAGCAATGGATTCTTTGCTGTCTTCTATGACTTTTTCAAGTCCAGCAATTAATCTTATGACTATTATTCTAAATTCTTGTTCAGTTATATTGTTTATATCTTATTTGATCAATTCTTTAGCTGTCATTTCTTTCCAGAATTTCTTTTGAGAAGAATTCTGCCTTTTTCTCATTTGGCTAGTTTTCTGTCCCTTATGTGTTTTCAAAGCTTCTTATATGCCCTGCACCTGCAAGCACTACTGTATTAAAGAGGGGTCATATACTTTCCAGGGCCTGGACCTTCAGGAGGTGTTTTTCAGTGAGTGTTACTCGCTCTCTGTTGTTGTGACTGGTTATTTTATTCCCCTGCTTCTGGTGATGTTTTGGACCCTCCACCAGGTGTGCTTTGATTTGTTTGTTGAAGTAGCCCTTCTGAATCCAGCCCACACAGGAGCCAGGGAGATTATCCTAAAACACAAATCCAGCCACGATACTGCTTGAACACAGTCAATAGTTCTCTTATAATTCCTATTCCCAAAGAGAGTCTGTAGACTCCATGTAGACAGGTGTCTGAGATGCGAGACAGCGCTGCAGGGTTTCTCTGAGGTGCCTTCTGAGGTCCTAGAAGGCCAGGTGCCTTGTTCAAAGCTGGCTTCCAAGGATGCTGCACTTTTCACACTCCCCAAGGGGTGTAGAGATGCTCTTGGGATTTAGAATGATCATCGCACTCGAGCTGAGGGAGAGCTGAGAGTCAGGAAGAAACTTTCCCATGTGGAGAGGTGAGGCTTATTTTTACTCTTTATATAACTTTATTTTTTACAACTCTAATAAAGGGTCCAGACCTCAGCCAAATAGATTGCTGTATTAGGTAGAATTTTAGCATCAATAAGGGTAGTGTGATAGGCAAAGAAACTGAGGCAGTTGAGTACAATGACCTGGGGCTGGGCAGGACATGGGAGACATCTGTGAAGAAACAAAACCTCTCCACTGCTAGACAGTTGAGTTTATTTATCTATTTTTCACATAGTTCTGTGTTAGAAAAATGCCAAGTTAACATACTCATGAAATACTCCAGTGTGTTGAAGATGCAGATTTTGAAATACTTCTTTGGTTAAAAGTTTATCACATCTGTTTCCTAAGGCCATAAAAAAGACTGAAGGTAGAAGTGGGTTATAGTTGCTGAGTCTAAGTATATTCCCACGTGGCACAGTGATACTCATGGGACTTATGTTATGGGGTTGGTGTAGGGATTGAGTGAATACAAGAAAAGCAGTATATATAGTGTCTGGTGCATAGCCATTGCTCATAAAGACTACTTATCCTCAATATCCATATCAGTGAGGTCTCACAGCTCTGAGAAATTTCTATTATTTCTGGAAGTCACCAGGGCATATCACTTGTGTGCTCATAAGGAAGTCTTTCCTGTGATGACATTATGATCTTCATCTCATTTCTTGGGCTGGGTCTGCAATCCTTGCTGGGCTGTGGGAGGCCCTTCCTTAATTCAGCTGTTGCCTCAGCTGATGGTTGCTGGTGCTGGGTCAGAAGGCACCATGGTAGCTTTGTGGAGTGTCTGGTGTATTGATGTGACAGAACCCTCCTCCTCTCAGGCTGTACTCCATTCTGGAGTCCCAGTGTGCTGGAAGCATGTAGTCTGTCTCATCCTGTATTTTGCAAATAGAAATAGATATTTCAGGTTATATTGCTCTCAACCTTCTCTCATAGGGCTGGAAGGAAAAGTCCTTGAGGGCTGGCTGCACTATAAGACAAATTTGGGTGAAAGACAACACTCTGTCCTCCATTTTGCTTTTCCTCTTGGCTCCAGACTTTGTCTTTTCTTAAAATGAGTGCTTTCCTGGACAGCCCATCCATTCCTCTTGCAAAAATGCACACATACCCTTCCCCCCAACCGAACCTCCAGATATTTGTTAATGTCATTAGTAAGCAATGCTTAGGGTCAGACCGGACCTATACCCCAAACATATACATGATGCATTTATAGTAGCAAACAGAAAAAGAGTATTAGTGTGCCAGAAGGCACTGATATTTTCTTCCAGTTGATTATGTGTAAAATGTGTAAATACTTTATTACTTTTCAATTCTAGCAGATATTGGCTTCTATGACTTAGGATGACATTGTTCAGTATAGTTGTTTTTTTTTTTTTTCCCAGTAATAAAGAACTGTTTTGTTGGAGGTCATTCTTTCTCTAGAATGAACTAAGCAACACAACAATAGATCATGCCACTCACTCTCATTTGAGCCATCGTCAAGCGTCCTACTCTTTTTTGAGAGTTCAAATATTGATGGCTGTTAGTGTTCTTATAGACAATTGTTAGTAAATTATTTGGTATCTGTTATAAAAACTTTTTTCAAATGATGAGTTCCTTGGACACTCAACATCTAAAGGAGAAAGGAAACATTGATATATCCCATACTTTGTTAAACCCGATGCAGCTAGAATTAGGTTCTAATCTGTAAAGATTTTGTTATTAAGGGAACCTGAAAGCATCAAGCCAAAAATAAATCAGCAGGTAATAAGTATTCACTTATGACTTTGTACCATTGCTGTTGATATGACACCACAGCTGAGACACTGTCATTTTTGAATGTCTAGTCAGAAAATGACAGGTCTATTTTCTTTCTCTAACACTGAGTAACTTCTATGGTATCAACAGCTTTCGTAATATTGCCTTCGATGTCTATATTTACCTTACCTGAATTATAAAAATATAACTAAGTTGATGGTAAGACCTTGAATTTTTATAACTTTTTGTTTTTTAAAGTGTTTTTTCTGCAAATGATTTAAAAAGTCTATTTTTAATAACACACAAAAGTGTCAGCTTATTTTGCTTATGAAACTATGTATTTTCATTATCATTTTTTTGAAAATAAGCTACTGTTGTATTGTCATTTTTTCTAGATAAGAAGAGGTTTAAAAACTTTATAGATATAAGTCTCTTAAACCCAAGAAAACTGAATTTATACTCCAAACCTCAAATTTTATATTCCAATAAGCAATGAATCTTCTGTTACAAAAATTTAGTGCTATCTCCCACACCAATAAGAGTTGCACAGAGGATTATTATTATTTTTTTTAAATCTGAAATGCTCTTTCTGTTGGCAAGTTTCCTTGCCTTAGCTAATTCCTATACATTTCTGCAATTCTAGCTTACATGATGCTTCTTAAAGAAGGGCCTGTTGGGCCCACTAGCTTATGTTACATGTCCTAATCTCCCAGGTATTCCTATTTATTTCTTATACTTTCCCTTTTCATAACAAAACACGTATCAATTGTTTATGCTAATTTCAGGTTTACATTGCATTGCTAGGATTTCTGTCCTGCAAACCTTCCTTAAACTTCAGATAAGATACAAGAAAACAGTGGAAAAAACAGTCATATTGTTGTGGAAGAACTTAAAACTTGTTAGAAGGGTGTAGAGTCACATGAGTTTCCTGTCTTAATAGCTTTTATCTTGAGGATAGGCCAATGTCAGCACTACATAGGGTGCTCAAAATTCAGAACATCTGAAGCTGTCCTGAAGAGCAGAGTACATATGTGGAGGCCCTTAGCCATGAAAAAGAGAAGGGGGCTGTTGTGAGGGAGAAAACCAAAGAGAGGGAGCCTCAAATTCTATATAAAAATACAGCTGAAGTCTCTGGCTGACCTCCTGATCCATGCAAGGGCAGAGAAGACTCAAATTTTCACAGCTAGTGATAAAAGCCTGAATTGAAATTGAGCTGCTACCCAAAAGAGAGTTTGCACATTGGGTGCGATAAAGTTAATTGCCTACAAAAACTAAGATGTCAGTACTTTTTTGATGAACATGATAGGATCTAGAATCTCTATGACATAGTATCTGCACTGTCTGCGATATAATACAAAATTATTTGATATATGGATAATCATACTTTTTTAATGTTTATTTATTTTTGAGAGAGAGAGTGTGAACAGGGGAGGATCAGAGAGAGAGACAGGGAGACACAGAATCCAAAGCAGGCTCCAGGCTTCAAGCTGTAAGCACAGAACCTGACATGGGGCTTGAACTCACAAACTATGAGATCATGACCTGAGCAGAAGTCAGATGCTCAACCTACTGAGCCACCCAGGCACCCCAAGAACCATTCTTAAAAGAAAAGGAAGTCAGCTGAGATCAACCATGAGATGATTTAGATGTGGGAATGAGCAAAGATTTTAAAGCAGTTATTATAATTCTATCAGTGAAGTTGAGGAAAATAAGCTAATAATAAATGGAAACATGGGAAGTCTCAGCAGAGAAATAGAAGTAAATGAAAATTTTAGAACTGAAAAATAAAATACCAGAATTAAAATTCCCTAGATAGGTCTATTGGCAGAATAGAGATGATAGGGAAAGTCATCAATAAACTTAAAGTTAACTCAATAGGAGTCTAATCTAAAGACAGAGAAAATAAGATTGAAAAAAATGAACAGAGCTTTGGGGACCTGTGGGCAATAACAAAAGAGCAAAAACAAAAACATAGCATAATCAAACTGCTGAAAGCCTAAGATAAATAGGAAATTTTGCAGCAACTAGAGAATAATGGCATTTTACATGCAACGGTATAAGTGAAATTAATCTATGGTGAAAGAAATTAGAACAGTGGGGGCAGCAGGCAGGGACTGCTTGGAATGGACAAGAGAAACTTTTGATATCATGATAGAGCTTTGGGTGACATAGATATATGCATTTGTTAAAACAGCAAATACACACTTTATATCAGTATATCTCATTTTGTGTAAATTTAAATTTTTCATTAAAAGAAAAAGTCTAAACTAAAAATTCTAGTTTCCTCCCAGCTTTGGGTATTCTGAGTATAGAGCCCCACTTCATTTCTATCATTGTGTCCCTTGGGCTGAAAACAATAAACAACACGGGGTATGTGCTTAGAAAATTTTTGTCAAGTTAAATTTCATGTCACATATTCCTTTTTTTTTTTTATCTCTACTGATCTAATGCAGAATGACCAAACCAAAACCAAGGTCCTGGAAAATAAATAGAAGTTTGAAATAAAGAATCTGTATAAACATGAACATTGCAAGCCAATGAGAATTTAAATATAATATACAGTGTAGGCCATGTAATAACATGTTAGAGTTTGCATTTTTAGAACTGTTGCTCTATATCAAATCCCTAACATAAGCCAAGCACTTAACATATATGATCTCAAAGAACATATATATTATCTAGAAGAATACTGCAAAATAGATATTACCTCCTTTTTGCAATTGATCAAATGGAGACTAAAGAAAGGTAAAGGATTGAGGTTATATGGTTGATAAATGAGTAGCTGTGTCAGTTTAGGGTACTGACAGGAAACAGTTCTTCCAAGATGGTTCAGATGAAGAGAATTTAATGACAATCTCCATGTGGAGGTGGGGGTAGGGTAAAGGGAATAAAAAAGAGATGACTGGGTACTCAGAGAAAACAAGCAACTTAAGGAAGCCATTAAAACACTTCAGGTCTGGAGAGACCAAAGAAGAAAATACTATTTCCAAAAACCCAGTGAAAACTGGAAATACAGAGGAGAAATAGTTTGCTGGGAACTAAATAGTGGAGGCTTGCAGCTACTGCCAGAGCTGTACAGTGAAGGAAGGGAAAAGACATTTAACCCTTGCTTCCTGCCTTCTTATCTCCTGCAGGTGCCTCCCACTGGTTGAACCCAACTGGATGTCAGTAGCCAAGGGAGCTGCCAGATGCAGCCTCCCAGGGCACAGAGCCGGTCAGGGAAGAATGGAGGGTAGAATGGGGTGAAAGGAATTGGAAATTAAACGCTACTTGTAGCCATATCCAGATTTGATCCCATGTTCTTGTGTCTTCTTGGTATATGTTCCTTCTCGTACATCATGTTGACTCTCATTTTAGACACACATTTTAGTAGTAACCACAAATTTTATTATAGCTAGAGACTTGTTGAACTAGGCACTCTCAATTTCTTTTCTAGCAGTCAGAAGGTCATCATGTACCTCCTAAGTTTAGATGGGAAAGAGAGGTTGGGCATGAACTACTATCACCTAGGTTAATCCCTGGATCACTAGTTCACAAATCCCCAACCATCTTTCAAATTCAACATACACTTGTCTCCAGGTTAGTGGGCTCTTTCAGGACTTTCACACGAATAAAACCGAGTTACTAATTAAATACCATAAGGCTAACCGATGGATGGATACTCTTTAGTGTGACATTTTAGAGCACAGAAAAGACAGGGACTAAGATAATTGTTCTCCAGCTAGCTAAATGTAGTGCAGCTAAGAAAAAGGATGAGGGTGCAGGGCCTGGCTTCAATTATTTCCAGCCCAGCAGGTCTTTTAGAAACGACTCTTAGAACTGTCAATTGTCTTGGCAGCATGAATTGTCTCTGAATTGTGTCTGAGAATACAGATCAAATGAACTTTTTTTTCTAAGTGTTAATTAAACAAGTTAATTAATTTCATGGAACCTCAGCTTCTTGTATGCAAAATGGGAAGAATAATAGTATGTACCTCATGTCATGGTTTAATTTAATGAGGTAACAATGAAATGAGGTAACAAATGAAAAATAATTTAATGAGGTAACAAATGAAATTTAATGAGGTAACAATCATAAAGCACTTATAACAGTACCTGGAAAATAATAAGCATTCAATAAGTGTTAGCTATCATCATCAATACTTTGTGCCAAGCAATCACCTTTGCCCTCTCTTTGTCCCAGTTCCCTTTAGAGGTTGTTTTTGAAGGGCCCACTTGAGATTTTTCTCCTTATATTCTTTCATTTTCTCTTAAATTTCAAGTTTGTTATACTGGCAGAGACCCTTGCACACTGGCCTTTCCAACTCTGGTTAACTAAAAGGTGCCAGGAACAGGAGTCCCTGCATGCCACTGCCTTGGGAAATAAGCCATATATTCATGGATTTATTCTGGTTTGAAGCTCCACAAAAAACAGCCTCTGACCTTTCTATCTAAATTCTTATTTTGCCATTTACCAATAAATGACCATGGGGAAATCACATGTGTTTTCCAAATCTCAGTCTGCAATACAAAGATGACAGGTTGCCTATTCCATATGTGTATTTGTTAGCAGAATGGAAAGCCTTAGTTATTGTTAGGTAAATCTTAAAACTCTATTTTCTTTAAGTTGGAGAATGGAGTTTGACAGAGTAATTTCTCTTCTGCTTTTCAAATACACATATGTGTGTGTTTATGCATGAATGTACATATAATTATATGTATGCATACACATATATATGTAGATGTGTAGATATAAAATCCCAAAGAAGCATAAAAATGGCTGAAGTCACTAAGATCAAGGCCAGAAGGTTTCAGACTCTGTTGCCATTTGAGTGTTATCCTGGCTAACTTAACCTCTCTGTGTTTTAGTTTTCTCATCTGTGAAGTGAGCAAATTGGACTAGAACTGTGCCAGATAAAGTTAGGAGGGAGCGCATATATAGTATAGCTTCCTCTTGGAAATTTATAATGTATGTCAACATAGTAAAAAGTCTGAGAATTCTCTTCATAAGAACGTGTACTTAGCTCTGCTTAATTTAGTGTTTCTCTGACTTGTTTGTGCAACTCTATTCCAAAAATAATGAATTAATACCTTGGCAAATACTGGTGTTCTGAACATAAAGAAGGGGTATCAGATTCTGGAGTAGATGATGTTCAATACCCTCCTCCTCATGTTAGAGTTCAGTGAGTTCATGATTACTCCATAGCATAATATATTGGTGTCCCTATTGTGTTATCCTTCCCTACATTTATAATATTCATGTAATGAGTTCTTTCTTTTTTCAAAAGGAAGAGAGTTAATAAGATTGATCATATGGTTCACACAGGTTCTCAGTTTACTAATGGCCAGTATTACATTTCATAAAGGTATTATCATAAGCTTCCTTTGCCCTTTGGAATTATGTTTTTCTTCCACTGGCTCAAAAATGTGTACTTATAAGTGGGGAACGTGATATTTGGCTTTTCATTCTATTATTGTTTATGTGTATTAGTTACCCTTTAGAAGTGAGTAGGATCAAGGCGAGCATGATTGGCGAAGCCCACTTCAAATGTTCTGAGGTTTCTGGCCATAATATGCAAAATGTGGGCACCCCACCTTGGTTGTGCAATGGGAATACCTTTTCTATCAATTTGTTTTCTAAGTGATAAGGATAAGAAAATCCATTTTGACTTTGGGATTGCTTCATTTAAGCTGGGGGACCTGGAATTTAAATAACTCCTCTATGGGAGCAATCTTAGCATTGTAGGACTTAATTATGAGGAGTGAGTGATGAGAGGACGTTTTTGCCATAGGGCTGTCGTAGAGTCCTGGAAGAAAATAGATGGTTCATTCAAACTGGGTAAATGAGGAAGGATTCATAAATAGCTATTTACAAAGTGGGCCAAACCAAGAGAAAATGCAAGCTAGGAGAGAAAAATTCTCAATCATACTGTTTCCTACTTTTATAATCTCCTGAAGATGTTTCAACCAAATCAGAAGCCAGAGGGCAAGGGAGCCTGTTAACTCAATCAGATCCCTATTAGAGTGAATAATGTTATCTGATAGGCAAATGGAAAATATCTTGCATAAGTACCAAAAGGTCAGGCCACATGCTTTGATAACTTTCACAAGAAAGAAAAGATCATAAATGAACCTGTTCAACACAATCCATCTTAAGTGTTAAATTTTCACCTTGGCATAATTCTCCAGCCATTTTTAAGTTAGCAGTACTGTTTTCATTGTGATAAGATGAACAATCTCTATTTTTGAAATCAATATGCTTTAAGTTTATTTAATCAATTTTATTTTATAAACATGTATAGCAGCTACTGTGTGCCAGGCCCAGTTCTAAATACTTTAAACATGCTAATGCTTTAATTCTCATAACAGCTTTCCTATTACTACTATTATTCTCCCCATTTTGGAAATGGAGAAACTAAACATCATAAGGCTAATAAGAAGTGAAGTCAGCTGTATTTAGGCAGTCTGATTCCATGGCCTTACTTTAAATTATGAGGCTATGTTGCTTGCCCATATGGTATGTTGTTTTGCTAGGCAATCAGCCTATGCATGCCCAACTCCCTCTATTGAAGAATTAAAGTAGTGTCCTTTACTTTTTTTCACACATAGTGGAATGGTGTTGTAAAAAGACCATGCACTTTGGAATCCAAGGCTCTTCCTAGAAGAGCCTAGAAGGGCCCTGGGCAAATTACTCAGGACTTCATCAAAATAAAAGTGCTTGAGAGGAGGCTGTGATCTTAACATCCTTCCTGGGCATCTTACAATATCACTAAGGGAGATATTACTAAATTGAATTCTAGTAATTGTTTTAAAATAGGATTTAGTGTTCTGAACACTGCTTCCTATCAAGTTTGGAGGCTGCCAAATTGAAGAATGAAGACTAAAGAAGACAATGAGGTCAGACACACCTAGGTTCCAATCCTAGAAATGCTTATTTGTTATATGAATAAATTGAGGGATGAAAATGGCAGGAGACGTTTAGCATGGTTATCAAAACATGGGTTTCAAAACCAGAGAAAACAGATATCAAATTTTATTTGCATCATTAATTTAGTATATGTTGTTATTTAACTTCTGATTCTTAGTTTATTCATCTACAAAATGGGGCTGAAAATACCTACTTTCCAAGTTGTTCTATAAATCAAATGCAGGAATGCATATATATTTAGCAGTGTCTGAAATATAGTAAGCATTCACTGAGAGTTAGCACCATCATCATCATCACCATCATGTCTCTTGGGGAAATGCCCCACCCCATTGTGTATGGTTCTGATGAGACTGCCAAAAACAATTTTTTCTATGCCCTGTGCTTGAAGGTTTGAGCAAGAGACTGAGACCTGACCATAAATTTTAGGAATTGGTCCAAATGATGGTGTATTAGTTTTCTTGGACTACTATTAAAAATCATCACTTAACAACAGAAAAAGAAATTAATTGTTACAGAAATTAATTCTTAAACAGCAGAAACATATTCTCTCACAGATCTGAAGGCCAAAATCAAGATGTCAGTAGGGTTAGTTCCTTTAGAGGCTCTAAAGGAAAATCTGTTTTATGCTTTTCTCCTACCTTCTGGTGGTGGCTGGCAATCCTGATGTTCCTTGGTTTGCAGACATAACACACTACTTTCTGTCTCCATCTTCACACCAACTTCTTCTGTGTGTCTTCTTCCTTTCTGCATCTCATTAAGGGCACTTGTCATTGGAGTTAGGATCCACCCAGTTAATCCAAGATGACCTTATGTAGAGATCATTAACTTAATTACATCTGCAAAGATCCTTTTCAAATAAGGTCACACTCACAAATTCTGGGTAGACATATCTTTTGGGGGTCACAACTCAACGCATTACAAATGGGCACTCGCTCCAAGTAGGGTTCATCCATGATCATCAAGCTCATATTTTATAAAGAGAGCCTGTATAAAAATCAAGACCACACAGAAGAAAACAGGGTGAAATTATGTGGCAATGGGAAAAAAAGAGGGAAACAGGAGTTGGGGGGCGGGGTATAAAGAGAGATATCAAAGGAACATCTGGATTCAGTAGAGCCCTAAATCATTTCTGCCTCCAGACTTCTCAGTTCCATGAGCCAATGTTTTTTGATTTTTTCTTATGCTTGTGTAAGTTGAGTTTTTATCACTCATTTCTGAAATAATACTGAATAATACAGCTACTAATATTAAACAGATGTTAATCCCTTTTCTTTATCTGCCCTGGGTAGGAAGGGAATGAGGGGTTGTTAGAAAGAGCTTCCTGATGTGTGATTTTTTCAGCTAAAAGCTGGAGCTGGATGAGACACTAGCCCTTCTCTCACTGGATTATACTTGCCTGTTTATCTGTCTCTCCTCCTTCTAAGGGTGCTCAGATATTGTGAGCTATCATATATTGAGTGCTTTCTATTTTTAAAGTACTGGGCAAAAATCTTTGCATATATTATATTTTATCTAATCTTACAGAAAACCCGTGAGATAGATGATGCTATCCTCACTTCAGACAGGAAAAGTGAAATTCAAAAGGTGGAAATATTGTCAGTTTTTTGCAATTAGCAAGGGGTTCTGTCAGGCAGCAACTATGTTGTCTTCACTATTGTATCTTCAGGATTCATCCCAGAGCTTGGCACATAGTTAAGTAATGGTTCTCAAAACGTGTTCATTGAATAAATAGCATCAACATTACCTGGGGACTCAGTAGAATATAAATTACTAGGCTCTACTCCATGCATATTGAATAGAAACCCTAGGGGTGGGACGCCACTTTCCACATGACTCTGGGACACTAAAGTTCTGGGCCACTGAATGGATATTTGTTAAGAGTAGAAAAACAATGAAAATGTTGAATCCCAAACTCAAAGTCTTAGTTAAGGGAAAGGGGTTAGTCTAAGGTCTATGGTTTCCCAAGAAATAATTTTCTAGTAGAATCTACTTCTACTTCTAATCTAACTTTACTTCTAATATTAGAATGACAGAGAATGTCTGTGGTACCCTAAAATTATTCTTCACATCATTCCTCTTGGGTATGAACCCACCTACAGTGATTAGTACAACCACAGACACAGAGAAAACAATGACTTCTCACTTTCCAGAGAAGGGTGGCTTCCTTCTGTCTTTACCCATGATTCTGAGCTCTGTTCCTAGTGTCTCTCAGCCTTTCCTTAAAGCACAAACTTGCAGAGGAAAAAAAAATAATCTTTCACACCATTTAGGCAATTGCTTACCTAATGGGACATATAATGTGATGAAATTGCCACCTGGTGGTTGAGATATGGGATGGTTCCCAAGGGTATAATTACACAGGCTATTATTTAATATTTTAACTATACCTACTCCAAAGGCATGCCTGCAGAGTTGGTTAATGTTATGACAAGCTGTAGATTGGAACTGAGGTTTTTGACACTTTTAAAATGGCAGAACAACAAATGACTAGATTTGGTAGGGGGAAAAAAAAAGCCTAGTAACTTGATTTTTAAAGAAAGATTTATCATAAATACAGGCAGTCAATACATAAAATAACCATGACTAGAGGACAAAAAGCAAAGTGTGGCAAATAAAAGCCCAAGGTTTGAAAATCAGGTACATTTATTCATTTTGAAAACAATGCTCTATTTTAAGAATGGAATATCAAATGTAGAAATGAAGTGATATTGATAGAAAGTTAAATATGTATTTATAATAAAATGCATGTTTTTAGGAAATTCCAGGATGCAGTCCCTCCCTGTAGAGTGTTGAAGTGCTATATTAAGTCAGGATACAGTAGGCTTGGCTGCAAAAACAAATTAACTTTGAAATATCGAGGATCTAACAACAACAACAAACGTTATTTTCTGTCTCATTCTACATGTCCAACATGGTTTGGTAGGGAACTGTTTTCCACATAGCTGCTAAAGACCCAGGATAATGGGATTCTCAGACAGCTTGTATTTTCATCATCTGAACATGAGCCACCAGCATTGCCAAAGCAAAAGAAAAAACACACCATCGGCTCTTCTATGCTCTGGCCTGGAAGTGATACATATCACTCCCGCTCATGTGCTAGTGGCCAGAACTTATCATATGGCCTCACTTAACTGAGAGAAACTTGGAAACCTATGGATAGTACATAGATTTTTGGTGAGTAGCAAATATCTTTGTCCAAAGTACCTACTTGTTCTAATTAATCTGATTTCCTTGTAGGTCACTTTGTAGCTCAGCTGTGCATTCTGATATCCTCTTAGAACTTCAGATCAAAATCCTCGATTCTTTATGAGAGAATGTGAATATTTTATCTGTCTCCTCAGCCACAGTATGTGAGTCTTCCTTTCCTAGCCAATAACCAGTTTCTACCAAAAGGGTAAGAAAAAAATGTCTCAAAAGCTTATAAGGGATTTTCTTTTCAATTATTTCTTCAGGACTAAGGAAATTCTTGGAATCAAATTAGATCATTAGAAAATATGTCTTTAATTAGTGAAGTTTTCATGCCATAACTTTAATGTTTATCAAGAGTCAATACAAGAGCACCTGTAGAGCACATAATCTAAATTATTGACTACCCTATGCATAAAGACACATGAGTTACCACCCTTCTGGGGACCACAGTGGAGTTCAGTGGAACAGGTGTAAGCTTTGGAACTGATTAGTACTAGATTTGAACCCAAAGTCTGAAAATTCTTGTCTCAGTGATCCTCATTTGATAACTCCATCCTCTTCCTTCTAGTACTCCACTATAGAAGATTAAAATGAGCTCCAATATAGTCTCATGGTTAAGAGTTTGAATCCTGGAACCAGGCTTAGGTTTGAGGAGTTCAAGTAATACTACTTACTGGTGATGTGGCCTTGGACAAATCACTTAACCCTCTGTACTTTGATTTACTCATCTGTAAAATAAGGATAACAATTGTACCTATATCCAAAGTTATTATGAATATTAAATTGGTTTAATATTCACTTAAAACAGTGCTTGGCACAGAATAAGTACTAGTTAGTGCTGACTATTATTATGATTAAATTAGAGATGAAGAGCATTTTTTCACAAAGTAAGTGCCTTATAATACAGAAGCAGCAAAAAGTTAGTCATTCATGAAGATATTGGCTCCTTCATTATCAAATAATGACAGTGTAAATCTCTGTATACTTTTTTCCCTTTTCTTTGGCTACTAGGAAACTCAGAGCTAGATTTAATGTTCAGTCATAATATCTACACATCCTTACATTGGTGGATTTACATGTTTATAATAAAAAATGCTGAAACCCTTTTTTAAAGAAGATAGGGTGTAAATAAATTTTTAATAACAGAAATATAGTAAGATCATCTTTTTTATTATAAGAAGATTTTATTTTCTATCTTCTTTCTTTCTTTCTTTTCTTTTTTTCTTTCTAATGTTTATTCATTTTTGAGAAACAGACTATGAATGGGGGAGGGGCAGACAGAAAGGGAAACACAGAATCTGAAGTAGGCTCCAGGCTCTGAGCTGTCAGCACAGAGCCCAATGTGGGGCTCGAACCCAGGAACCATCAGATCATAAGATCTGAACTGAAGTCAGATGTTTAACTGAATGAGCCACCCAAACACCCCTCTTCCTTTCTTTTGTAAGACAGGTTTTACTGAATTGATTTCCATCCTAACCAGTGTAGGAGCTAGATATTCTTCTAGGATGAAGCCAGCAGCTAACTGAAGTACTCCTTTAAAAAATAGCCATGATTTAAATGAATGAAGGGCTTCCCAAACTCTCTACAGACTATTGTCAAGTTTCAGTGTCTCCTCCTCTTTCTAAAGCTATTTCCTCCGACCATGCCTTTTATCTATCACTGATTGGCAAAGCTTGTGCACTCTTAGCTCTGCTCTCCTTGAGAAACATTTTTGTGATTAAATACCCCACTCATGACGTGCAGAAGGGAGAACTAGAACTTAGGGGGTTTCTTGCAGGCAACTCCTAGCTTCATTTGAACCGATGTGCTCCTTTGCTTGGTGAAGAGGCACGGCTCCAGAAAGAGGACTGTTGGAAAGAGTTCAATGAAATGAAAGAAAATATGGTCTGTGGCAAGTTGGAAGTATTGAGTTCTTAGGAACCATCAGAGGCCAAGTATATAATAAACTTGAGTAAATAACAAGATGATGGGAAGAACAATTGCCCAGAGGTTTGTGGTGTGTATAAACACCTAGGAAGGAAGCAAATGGGGAAAAGGATTTCAGACAGAATGGCTGCAAGCAACTGAAAAAAAGAAAGCTCGCTCTCTCTCACTCTCCCTCTCCCTCTCTCTGCTGAACTCCAAGTACTTATTGTTTATACTATTCTTTTTGGAATTAGTCATTTTTACCGTCCAGGACATTTTCTATGTGCTCCTGTATTATATCACCTGACCTCTTACCTGTAGATAATTATTTCCACAGTATTATTATAAATTATTGGATAGCAGGAAACATGGCCATTCTTCTTTGTCTCCCTGTCAATGAATAAATCATGTGGTTCTAACCCAGCTCTGCTATTCACTAGTGGCACAAACTAGGACAAGTTACTTGACTTCTGTAAGTTTTAATTTCTTCTGTAAAATGGGACTAATGATAGTCACACTGCAGAGCTTTAGGGAAATTTAATGATGTGTAAAAATGTTTGGACATGTTAGGATGTAAATGCCAGTTATTACCTTTCCCTCTCACAGTGGCTGATCCCATGATCTGACATACAGTAAGCATAATATTGTACTGTCATAATACAAATCGGCATAATATATACTATATAAATAGGTTATAAATATATAATAAACATAGGTACTCTACATAATATCATACATAAAATAAAAATATATAGCCTGTTCACATATTATAAGCTTTTATGACTTTGTAAACCATGCTTTGCCATTTATGTGTGTACACATTATGTATGTGTTAGGTATTACATATCTATGTACATATTGAAAATACACCTGGACCCTCAGAAAATGAAATTACCTTGAACATTTCCTGTGTTGGGGAAGTCCTAAGTAAATTCACCAGAGCTACAGTCCATTTTCACATTACAGAATTTGGCTGTATATAAAATGCTGTGAGCCTCATCTGACTGTGACCTATAGGTCCCTGGTGTCTGGAAAACACCAGCACGGTCTAAAGCTGGACCGCATCAAGTTGCACAAACAGACCTTAGGGAGCTGACTCTCTGTAATGAGGAAGGCTACAAGGAGCTTGGTTAGTGTGGCCTAATGGGGATTTTTCATTTCCAGTTGCCATTTTTAGAAAACCTCTCCTAATTGATTACAGAATCCGAATTCAAGGAGAACAATCAGCTATCAGAATTCCTTTTAAGCTCTCATAGACTGGAGCACCACTTTCCTTTTCAAGGGCTCTTGGTGCTGTGAGGGGTGAAGCAGCACAGAGAGGGAGGGTAGGTGGCTGGTTTACATGCAGTGCAGACAGGCAGATCAATCAGGCTCGCGCGGGTGTCTTAATCAGAGGCCTGCGGTTCACTGTGGTGGCTGAGTGCTACCTCCTTGCCAATGGCATCTTCTGTTTAGAGACGCTATTGATTGCTCCTCTCCGCTTCTCTTCTGGGAGTTTCCGGCTGCAAGGCAGTGTCGAGAGAAGGGCAAAGGGGAAGGTGTTTGGTTAACGGTGCATGGGATTTGGAGCCAGGCTCTAATTTCCGAAGTGGAAATTAGATACAGTGCCGCTCAACACAGACTTTCTGGAACGGTGATGAGTAGGGATGTATAAGGCAGCAGTCCTGAGCCAAGGATATCCCTGGAAAGATAGGCGGGAGGGTGCTCCAGTGAGCGGATCAGAAGTGAGTTCAGTTGAAACAAGAAGAGGGCAGTGCTCTGAAGGAGGTCATGCCCATTGCATCAACTCTGCCTGGCAAAAGCTGCAGGTTAAAGTGACTTTTCTGGAGAAATGTAAAGTCTGGAAATCAGGCAGGGACTTAATGGATAATGGATCTGTTTGTAAACTTTACCTATAAATCAATATTCTCATACAGGTGAGTGTGCAAGAACATTCTTAGAAACTGAGACCCATCCCAGAAGAAACCTAAAACTATTTCGAGCATAGAATCAGGGGTGGGAAATATTGAATTTAATTATTCTTGATTCCAAGTTTGCTGTGAGGATGAATAATTGAGCACAATCAAGGACATTTTATTTTTCTTCCAGCCAGAGAAGCAATGCTGGGGGAGAGACACAGTGGGAGGGACACTCAAACCAATTTGAGATTATAAATGAGAAGATAATATAATTTTGTATATTGAATGGTTATGAAAATCAGAAATGACTTCCTCACCGCTTGACTGTTGTTAAGCAATTCATAGGCAGATATACCAAATGAGGCAAACTTAAACTCTGAATGCTATAAAGTAGCAAGCTGTGAGAGAAATTTGAGAAATGTGAGAGCAAAACAATTTTCGAGTCTCAGACAGGTGGAGTATCAAATTTTAGGTCAACTACATATTATGTTACTTTGGTTGAATTCCTCATTTTTCTGAAACTCATTTTTTTACAGGTAATATAGGGATAATATGTGTCCTTCCCCACCTTCCAAGTCTGTATCCAGGTTCCAACTTTTTCTTTCCTTTCCTTTGCCTCAGAGACTGATTCCTGTGACTGCTTTCCCTGAAGCCCCCTGCTGCCTGACAGCAGGTTGGGATTGGCCAATGGGAGGTACCAGAGGCAGGGCAGAGAAGTCCAGATATTTAGTCCTCACTCCCTCACTACTTTGACACCAAGTTCTAGAAGTGGCTATGTCCTGTCATGACTACAGCTTTTGTCAGGTGGATTCTTCTCATGGTTCCTATTCTCACCCTACATCAGTAATAATTTCTCTTTGTGCCTAACAACCTGAGGAAGTCAAGTCTTCCCACTGTTGCTAATCTCTGAGTACCTCACATGCCTTGTTTATTCCCTTAATCTTGTCCTCTGTATATTCATTTGAACCATCTGGGGTGAATTCTATTTTTTGATGGAACCCTGATTGGTACATAATGGTTGTAGAATTTCTAAGGAAATGGTTAAGTATCCATCCAACAAACACACAAAGGTGTATGCTTGAAAAGTCATTGAAAGATGATGTGGTAGACTGAATAATGGCCCCCAAAGACATCCAGGTTTTGGGAATACCTGGAATTTGTAAATATTATCTTATATGTAAAAAGAGATGTTATTCAATTAAATATCTTGAGGTAAGGAGATTTTCTGGGAGGGACATAAATGACATCATAAGTGTTCTTATAAGAGGGAGGCAGAGGGAAATTTAACACAAAAAAATAAGGCAATGTGACCACTGAATCAGGAAGCTGCCCCACTGGCTTTGAAGATGGAGAAAGGGGCCAAGAGTCAAAACATGCAAAGAATGGAGCTCTGGAAGGTGGAAAAAGTGAAAAAACAGATTCCTCCCTAGAGCCCCCGAGGGAGCATGACTCTGATGACATCTTGACTTTGTCACAGTGAAACCGATTCCAGACTTTTGACCTCTGGAACCGTAGGAGAATAAATAGTTGTTTTAAGCCACCAAGTTTGTGGTAATCTGTTATGGCAGTCACAGGAAACTCTCAGTGAAAATACCAAAGTCTAAGGCTTAGCTTGCAGGTTGTTGTCTCAGAATGCAATTCGTAGTGACCACATCCCTTTTAGAAATGCATTCACATGAACCAGGATATGAGATTGATGTATAGAGTCACAATGATGAGTTGTCAATTTCCCATGTGCAATCTAACCCTCCCACGCACTGGAAGGCATGTCTTTCTGTCCAGTCCATTTTCTCTCTGTAGACAAGCTTGGCAAACCGGTCCACAATCAGAATGCCTGCATACTGATTTGTAATTAAAAAGTAAAATTCTGCCCCAGAGATGGGAATCTTCAAGGATTCCACAAGCAGCCTGTTTTCCACCCTCCAGCAGACAAGTCTGGAAAGTCAAGTCCTAACTGAAGGTTGTTTGTAGAACGCTAACTCTGAACAAAGGCAGGTAGGTTAATTACTTGCTGAACAGCAACAGGATAAGACATCCTGAGACATTCCTTTGAGACTGGAGCATTTGGATTTCTTTGGCTAGAATCTTGTTATCCATCTTCCTTGCAGGGAAGGCCTTGCCATTGGGATGAGGATAGCTGTGCTTGTTTTGTAAGGATCCTTCCCTTCTAGTATATATCTGGAGAATCATTGCCAAATTAATCCCTGTGACTCTTTCTTCTCACGTGAATGGCCATCCCTCTTTCTTTCTGGAGAATATGCAGACACTTTCATTCTTGCCAAAATCAAGTCTTGCTGGCACAGAACCCGTATCATTTCTTTAAAATGTTATTGCAGATCTCATTATGTGTTGATGTAATAATGAAGCGGACAATCTTATTTTCCTTCTCTTTAAGTTTTGGTGGAGAGGTATGCCATAATGTTTTTCTATAAACTTATAACAGATCTTGTGAGGATCATACAAGGTAATATACATAAAAGTTTAGCTCTCTTCCCTATAGAGGACAATCAATAAATGTCATTTTTCTAACCTATATTCCTCGAATGTCTGTAGTGTGCTATGGTGTAAGAATATGTCAGAAGGTTAAAATTCAGAATGAGAATATCAGAACCTGTCATCCTCTGACGATCTTAAACATCTCAGAGAAGTAGAAAAAACAGCATTTAGAGCTCTTTGTCTTTGTTCTTTTGATGAAACATGTATTGTTCATGAAAGAAATCTATTTTTTTTCTATTTCATTCTGATCTAACTACAGAGATACTTTCAGGCAAGGGCTAGATTGCATTATTCCAAGACCTATGAAATTCTCACCAGGCAACACATCTTAAAAATTTTTTTAATGTTTATTTTTGAGAGAGAGACACAGAGTATGAGTAGGGGAGGGGCACAGAGAGAGGGAAAGACAGAATTTGAAGCAGGCTCTAGGCTTTGAGCTGTCAGCACAGACAGTGACGCGGGGCTTGAACCCACATGCCGTGAGATCATGACCTGAGCTGAAGTCGGAGGCTCAACCGACTGAGCTACACAGGCACCCCACCAGGCAACACATCTTTAAAAGACAAAACCTTCATTTTGCATGTTGATATATCATAGAAAAATAAATTCAATGATAAATGTATATCTCTTAACTCAAAGGTTCGTAAATCATATTTTTGTATAATAGCCATCTTTCCCCCATATATAGTATAATTTCTGAAATATACTCCCATCAAAATTGAATCCTGAAGAATAAGAAAATATTCCTCCTTAGGAATGTAGCAAACTGAACATTATATGATTAACCAAATACTAATAATTTCATAATGAAATCTTCTCACAAATTGTTATAAACAGTAGTATGTTTAGTACATAAGTACAGCACAAAAAAATGAACTCAGGCTTCAAAGTCAGACAGGTCTATTTTTACATGCTGGTTTGTTAGCACATAATTCTTTATCTCTAAAATTGGCTGATAAATATAATTATGTGGGGTAAATAACCTGGTTTGTAATTAGGTATTTGTTAACAATAATGGAAATAACAATGGCATTTTGTTGATGAGGACACAGGTAAACTCAGTAATTTATGACAATAAATTGACAATGACTTACGGGAAAATAAAGAATCTTTTTATGGAAAAATGCTTAACTATTTTTTCCATTTTCCAAGATCTCCAGCCTTAAATAGTCTTTTTTCCCTGTACCTATCTTATTCTCTTACCTGCTCTGTCTAGAAATGTTTAGTAGAGGCAGTGAATTCAGCTATAATAGAAATACTGTGTTGTACCCTGTAACTTAAAATAAAACAGCACTTAAAAAAATTAAGAGTTAAGGAAGAAAATACATTTTAGCATTACGGCAAACTGCAGGCACTATTCCACATGCTTATATCAAATCATCTGGTAGTGAGCTGAGTCACTGTTTTGGTATTGCTTGACTACAGGCAATGGGAGAAAATGAGTCCAGGAAAAACAGAAATGTCTTGTCACCCAGTCCCATAGAATTTTGGAAAATAGTTAATAAAAGTCTTCCTTTCCTGAGAGTGTCTTTGTCTCCTTAATGCAACAGCTAATGCTTTCATATTGTCTTCCTGTAGTTTTGATGTAATCTCTTCAAAATGGAATAAAAACATTTAGACAGATACCCCCTCTGTTTTTAATTTGTTTTATTTTGTTTTACCGCCAAGAAAACAGAAGCTCAGTTGGTTAGATAATATTCCAAGTTCATTTAGTTGAACTCTGGATATGAGTTTCTTTCACTAGAAAAACACCTGCTTCAGTTATTTGTGGATAAATAAAGTGAGTAGATCAAGGAAGTAAGCACTGAATGAAAGTATTAGACTGAAGCCTCTAGAACATAGACCTACAAGATAGTACCAAGATAAATGACTGAAGTTTCTTTTACTGCCTAGAAATAGTTTATTTGTGACAAGAGATGTCCCCACTGCACAGAGAAGGGATAATGTAGGCTACCAAGTGATATTACCATGTGACTGTGGGGATGGTTGGGCCATGATCTCCAGGCACTTTTCCTTCTTACTAAGCAGTATTAGAGTGTAGGCCCCCGTGGAGTCTGTGAATTTATTAAAAATTGTAGCTATGATTATTACTGATGGCAACCATACCCGAAGAAGCTGGAAAAAATATAATTCAAAACTGGGTTGAAGCTAACAGTGTAACATGTTGTACAGAAAATGTGCACAAAATTATAGTTTGCTTCCATTCTATATAATCTAATTATCTTATATATTTACCCAAGTTTACAATTCAAGTTCCTACACATAAGCTCCATCCCATCCCCAACAGTTCACGTCCTCTTCTGTCACTTTTTTGTCCACCTACAGAAATCTAACTGTGAAGCCTGAAGGTGTAGTAGGGATAGAAAGAAATTCTAAAGATATTAATAGCTCAGCTCTGGAATTTGATAGATTTGGTTCTGGATTCTAGTCTGGCTTTTTTGATGCCGTGTGACCTCTGACATGTCACTGAGCCTCAGTTTCTCCATCTATAAAATAGACATAATAATGGAACTTACCAAAAGGGGTTGTTGTGGTGAATATTCATTATTGAGTGCAAATATATAAGCACCTGGCATACAGAAAGCACTCAACAAATGATGGGTCCACTGCTGTTGTTGCCAATGCTAATGAAAGTTTGATTTGGTAACGATAAGCCTTTAGGTTTAAGTGCTCCCATAATTTTATCTCTGCTTTATCAATTTATTCATCCATTCATTCATTTATTCAACACATATTTTTTATATTTATTCTTTCAGAAGTTGTTATGAGCCATCAGGTGACCAATTACAGGAGAACTTTCAGAAAGAACAAGAGGGCTACAGTGAAAAGACTGTGTTCTTGTGTTCCCTTCCTGCTTTCCTTTGAAGGGTAGTCATTGGTTTAACCAAAAATTCACCTGCCATAAATTATATTATATGCCCCTAAAAATATTGGCAAAGAGAAATGTTGCAGTCTGACTTGTGTTATGTGAGTTTTGGGGGGTTAATAGGAAATTTTCAAATTCTTCAGTATTCTCTGTGCCTACATGAATGGAAAGATGTTTTGTTTTATTTTTGGCCTAAATTACATGAATTTGTTCTGATGGTAGAAAGCCTGAGTTTAACAAGCCAGTATTCAAGTTAAACTTCATAAACATGAGCATAAATTGACCTGAGGCATAAATCGCAAACTGCACGAGAAAAAGAATCCCTCCACAGAGTATTTCCCTGAGGAAAGCCCCTTTCAAAGAGGACTTAAAATTGGGAGACAGATCTCTGTATTCCATGCCCAAAGGCATGTATGCACTTAGAAAATATCTCTTTTACCATCTGATTATATTTAGGCCAAACTTTTAAATGAACCCTTTACCATGAGCAAGGTGGAAATGACAAGGCAACGGGCACTCTTACACAAAAAATGAAATTCTAAGCTAATGTGACCTCTCATTTCCCCCAATGGCCTTTCTCTTATGAATCCTTGTCTGCCTATTATTAATTCTTTCATTATGCTATACTTCTAATGGCTTTGCCTGGGAGGATTAGAAGTTTCTTAAAATTTGCAACACTCCTTAGAAGAAGAACTTAAAAAAGGAGTATTAATTAAAAGCTACATTTTGGGGGACTCGGTTGAATGTCCTACTCTTGATTTCAGCTCAGGTCATGATCCCAGGGTTGTGGGATGGAGTCCCATATCGGGCTCTGCACTGACAGCACAGAGCCTGCTTGAGATTCACTTTCTGCCTCTCTGCCCCACCCCAGCTCTCACACACACACGCACACATGCTCTCTCTCTCAAAATAAATAAACAATAAAAAAAGTAGCATTTGTCAGGCTTTCCCTTCTACTCAACTTGTAACCATCTTTTAAAGTATAGCTTACCTTCTACCTTCCATGAGCTTTCTTGGACTATGCCAATTAAATGATTCTATTTTTGCTTCTACTGTTCACTCGACCCAATTGGAACTTAATATTCCACTCTAATCTATGGTAAATTATTTGTACAGAATTGTCTTAGGTCCTTCACTGATTTGTAATGTCTTTGAAGTCAGAGACATGATTTATTCTCATAGTCTTAAGCACTTGTCTCTTTGTCAACAGTAAACTTTAATAGTAATCATTTTTATGATATTAATGCCATTTTATATTTGCATCATTGTATGATTTTACAAAATATTCCCTGTATATTATCTCTTGAGAGTCTCCCAACTTCCAACTACCCAATGAGTGAAATCTCTAATTTCACATATGAGGAAATGGAATCAAATAAAAAATTTAAAAATCCTTATCAAAAGTCACAACATACCGTAGAATCTGCTGACTATTAAGTAGGAAGATTGTTGTTACTATCTCACCTCTGATTTGTCTTTATTGTGGTTAATGCATAGATACAGAAATAGATTTACAACATTTACTCTTTTTAAAAAATTTTTTGTATGTTTGTTTATTTTTGAGAGAGAGACAGAGCATGAACAGGGGAGAAGTAGAGAGATAGGGAGACACAGAATCAGAAGCAGGTTCCAGGCTCTGAGCTGTCATCATAGAGCCCAATGCGGGGCTCAAAATCACAAACTGTGAGATCATGACCTGAGCCGAAGTCAGACGCTTAATCAACTGAGCCCCCCAAGTGCCCCACAACATTTCTACTCTTTAGAAGACCTAAGAAGGATCAAGGTTATGAGATGAAAGGGGACAAGTTATTTATGACTTCCTATTTTTGGATCTGTGTATGTTATTCTTTCTAGTAAGAAGAAAAAACAGTGTGAAAAGGCAGGGCAGCTGCTAGCCCATGCACCACTTTTATGTGAATTTGAAAAAAGGCAACCTCTTCTGGGTAGATGCAGCACTAGGTTGATGCATGGAGCCACATAACTTCTTGCCCCATGTCCTTGAACATGGCCAACTTATCTAGCTGTACACAGTAATCTAGGGTAAATGATGAAAGAAAGGTGACTATGGAAGGGATTATATGTTCTATAGCAGATAATGATATAGAAGGAATAAATAATACTAGAGTTTGTTGGGTGGGTCAATAAAGGAAGGTGTACAAGCTAACAGGAGTATCTAGAAATAATTTTTTGGTGTAAAATCAGAACCATCCTATTATGGTTTTTTAGACCCATGAGCTCTGGAACTATAATTCTTCTTCATAAACAAAGAACAGAATTTAGGAAAGGTGATTCTATTTTGTTCTCATGTCACGGGACTTGAGGTCCTAAAATACTCTAAATCTTTCAGTATATGAATTATTCTCATTTTTGTGTCTGTCCTATTCTTAAAGAGGACTTTTAGAATTTGAAAAGGGAAAAGTATCCTCTCTCCAAAAAAAATACATTAACACAGGCACAGAAGTATTTCACAATTAATTTCAGTGGTTACATGGATCCATTCTTGGACTTGGTGGAGTGTTTCCAAACCTAGCTAATCATTACAATTATTGCAGGTGATTTAAAACATGTAGATTACCTGCCTCCTGTCTAGTAGATTCTGATTAGTAAGTTTGGGAACAAGCCAAATATATTTGGATCATTTCTTTATATATAGGATGAGATAAAAGGAGAAAACGTTAACAGCTGTGACCAAAAGAGCTGTTTTTACACTGTCAAACATAAACCAGTGGAGGACTTATACAAATAAATCAATTGGCTATATGAAAAATGCATTCCTGAAGTGACTTTATCATAAAAACATTACTTTTGGGGCACCTGGGTGGCTCAGTTAGTTAAGCATCTGACTCTTGGTTTTGGCTCAGGTCATGATCTCATGGTTCATGGGTTCAAGTCCCACATCAGGCTCTGCACTGGCAGTGTGGAGCCTGCTTGGGATTCTCTCTCTCCCTCTCTCTGCCCCTCTCCTGTCACACACTCTCTATCTCTCAAAATAAATCAATAAATTTAAAAAAACAAAACAAACAAAAAAACATTACTTTTATGTTGTCCATAAAAGTCATACAAAAAGAGTAGATAATGGAAAGCTATGGGTAGAAGAAGCATTTTCAGAATGTGGTATGGGCAGGAAGGGTCTGCAGGATGTTGTACAGAGGGCAAATTTCTTTTTCTACAATTGGTAACACCCACGAGTACCTGGGAATGCAGTCAGCCTGGAGGCACAGAGACTTCCAGAAGGTGATACTGTGTTTTCATTTTGTCAGGTTTTAAATGGCATAAAGAGTTGAGTAAAAATATTCAGTTCATTTTGGATGTGAAACTAATTAATGAGTCACAGAAGGATTATCAGTGATAATGAAATCATAAGCAGCATTCTCTGATGAAAGAAGAGAAAACTCCTACAAAAAGTTAACAGATTGGCAATGAGATATTTTGAAATGTTAAAAAATTTCCTTCATAGATTTTCATTAGGAAAATAAAGCATATCATCTACAAGCACTTTTTTTTTTCTGCCTTAAGCAGAGAAAAACTTTGGGCCCAGAGTGTTAGGTTGAACATTAGAGATAAACTGTCCTTTGAGGCCAAAATAGCCATTACCACATGTTAATTTCTTTCCTCTTCTGGTTTAGCACCAATTCCAAGGATTGATCCTAGTTGGAGTTCTCAATATTAATTAAGATTGTAAATACAGTGAATTTACACATGTTGAAAATGCTAGGATGTTGATGTAGAAAATGTTTCCATCAGCAGAAAATTTCTTTCTATAACTTGTTCCTCTTAAATCTAATTTGTTGAGAAAAAGCTGTAAAGATGTTTTATAGCAGAGCTAGGATAAGGAAATTCATTGAACACATTTACATGTAAACAGCTGGAGTAGCAGAGCATTATGGAGAATATTAATCTGAGGAGGTAGGATACCTGGATTTTGTTCTGGAGTTTTGAGGTATGTTATGTCTCTCCTCAGAGCCTCAGTTTTTATAAACTTGTACATGATGAAAGGGAGTGGGGGTGGGGGTGTGCACACCCGTGGATGAGCAGAGTATGTCATATCCTGGAAGGTCACACATTTATTCAAAAGGCATTAACTGAGTGCCTACTTTATTAAAATATGATGGCAGACACTGGTGATCCAGATGTGATAATGACTCCATCCTCAAAAAAGCCTCTGAAGCCTTGAGCATCAGTGAGATGGTAACTAAAGAAGTTATAGGACAGTGTGACAAGGGGAAAGAAACAGAGCAAGGGAGATGCGTGGGGTTTGGTAAGAAGCAGAGGCTTGAGGACTACGTGGTTTCTAAGGTTCCTTCAACTACTTTTTAAGATGGATCTTTATTTAGGATTTGATGATCGATGGGAAAAGGGTCCCAAAACCATGACGAGAAACTGGATCCTAAATGGGTGGGAAGGAGTGAAAGTCTTTGGAGAACATGGAATTCAACATTTGTTGCATTCTTGTGATCAAAACCTCCCTCCTTCCCTAACCATTTAGTGAAGTCTGCTCTGCTCACACAGGCTTCATGCAAGGACTGCTTTGTAGAAATCAAGGGAAAGCAGCCAAGTCCGAAGCCCGAAGTGATCTGCAATGAGATAAAATGACCTTCCTAAGGCAAAATGAGCAGTAAGTCTAAACTTCAATAGGACAGTGAATTCAGAGGTGTCTAAGAGAATTGCTAAGCCAGTGGGAATTCGCAAAAACCTCATGTTGGGCTGCCATTGATTTCTACAGAAGATATAAGGGAAATTGTGCTGGAAATTTTTCTAACTTTTTCCCTTCTAGAATCACTCTTCAAAATAAAATAAAAATAAACTTTAAAATACTGTGTTTATTCAACTCATACAAGATACCCTCTCTGAGTGTTCCAACTGCTTACTTTTAGAAAGCTAACTAATATAGGTGTATAAGACATGTACTCACATATACCATGGATGAGTCCTCTCTAAATACGGATGGGCAGCTTAGAAACACAAACAGAAAAGAAAACAATTAAAGAGAAAAAACTCAGAGATTAAAAAAAAAGTTGGTGCTTTAGTATTAAGGTAAAATGAATAACATTATCACAGACACTGCAGTAAAGTTCAGCCAAGTTTTTGGCAAATGAAGTCATAGATATTTGTGCCACAGAGAAGTTAGTCCAATAATTTTATTTTGTAGATGAGGAGCTTAGGCTGTTGTGTGTGTGTGTGTGTGTTTTGTGACTGAATATGAACGCATATGAATGCGTGTGTGTGTGTGTGTGTGTGTGTGTGTGCGCGCGCATGCGTGCAGATTTCCTTATTTTCTTATTTATCACTGACCAATACTAAGAATCATATAGAGGTGCTTCCATGAGTTCATTGTGATTGCTCTGGATTGTTTTTCCATCATGCTGTTATGCGTCTCTACATTTTCAAACAATGTTAATTTCTCATTCATTTAATGACCATTTTCCAGGGAAGATATTTATCCTTTTTTGGGGGGGAGGGAAGGGGAAGCCATTTTGTGAGGATCACTTCAAAAATAATAAGCAGACAAAACAAAGCCATCTTGAGATGTGCAACATATTAGCTTATTGGCTTGCTTCCACAAGCCAAATTCATTTATGCTGTGCATGGGTTTCAATTCAGTGCTTCAGATCTATTACAGATGACATTCACAGTTGAGCTTTGATAAAAAAAGAATCAAAACTGAAAAAATTTAGTCCATGGATACTATTTGTGTAAGTGCCAATTGTGTGTTCCTTGCTGTTTCTTAAGGTCTAGTTTGACAATTTCTGTATCACTATAACTTAAGTTCTTTTAGTAATAATACAGATTCTTCAGCTCCACCTAAGACTTACTTAATCAGAACTTCCAGGGGTGGGGTCTAGAAGCATCCATTTTTTTAATGTTATTTATTTATTTATTTATTTATTTATTTATTTATTTATTTATTTTTAATATAATTTATTGTCAAGTTGGCTAACATACTGAGTATACAGTGTGCTCTTAGTTTTGGAGGTACATTCCCATGATTCATTGCTTACATACAACACCCAGTGCTCATTCCAACAAGTGTCCTCCTCAATGCCAACCATCCATTTTCCCCTTTCCCCCACCCCCCATCAACCCTCAATTTGTTTTCTGTATTTAAGAGTCTCTTATGGTTTGCCTCCCTCCCTCACTGTAACTATTTTTCCCTCCTTCCCTTCCCCCATGGTCTTCTGTAAAGTTTCTCAAGTTCTACATATGAGTGAAAACATGTGATATCTGTATTTCTCTGACTGAGCTTCCATTTTAATGCATTTTCTAAGACAACTTCTATGAACACCCAAGTCTGAAACTATGATACTGGGTTTGGTAGAAGAACTTCGAAGATACATCAAAAATGACCAAATGCACTTAGCCTGATATTCGTTTAGTTATTAAAGAAGAAAGCTGGCTTTTAAGATGTTTCCCCCTAAAAAACAATGACTATCTTGCTTGGATTTAGTTGAACAGACAAACTGGGTATGTTGGGTGTATATTGAGATCTGTAGTCAGGGTAACAGATTTGGTTCTTCAACAAAAATAACATTCCAGCTACAGTGAAGCTGAGGAAAAACACAATCACTGATTGATGGCCAGACCCCTACGATGTTCTGAACCTTTCAGGAAGGTAAGACTGGGTGTTTGAGTTGTGGTTGAAAGGGGCTAAATGTTCTCTCCTGGAGTTCAGGGAACCAGCTGCTTCCTGAGCTGGCATAGGAGAGCAAACCTTGAGGCACAGAAGCTTCAATTTGCATGAGATGTACTAAGCAATCCTCCCATTAGCTGGCTGTTGCCTCTCTTGATGACTACCTTGGGGAGGAGATGGGGGTTGTGAACTTTGAAGTGGATTATTAATTATTCATGCCTCCTTCGCCTGAATGGAGGTAACCTGCATCTCAGGAGACAGGCCCAGAATTCATTATCATCCTGTCGATGTTTGCAATAAAAATAAGGCTGAATATTAATCCTTTCACTTTCATCCTTAACTCCCTCCTCACCCCCCCCCCCCATTCTCTGGATGGGTTATGTAAAATCGTGCCTCTCCCTTAATTCTCCCTGAGCCATTTATTGTTTATTCACTTATTTGGAGGCCCTTTAAACTGAGAATTAAGTCCAAGGGCTAGTTGCTTACTTGTAAATTCCAAAGAATGTCTTTCCCTACTGAGATTTTCCATTTATTTTTCAGCATGTTTATGATAATCATGTCATGATTATTGACTTGTCATCTGTCTCTTTTTAATTTCTATATTTTGAAATTTTAGGAGTTTCATACTTTTCATGTTCCTTGGGTAGAGTTCTCTAGTGACTTTGTTGTCAGGTTTAGTCAGGGTTTGGTAGTAAAAAGAGGCTTATATTTGTCAGGTGTATGCATGTGTGTGTGTGTGTGTGTGTGTGTGTGTGTGTGTGTGTGTGTGTGTTGTATGTATATATATGCCTCTTGAGTCTGTCTGTACATTACTTTTTTTAAGGATGCCAATAGATAAATCATTATTTATGGAAAATATAGGTTAATTAAGTGGGACATCATTAAGTCTTTATAATAAAGAATAATCTGTCTCATCATCTGATTTGTTGACACAAGGATTGATTCAGAGGTGGGTTAAGATTAATTTGCAGATGACTTGGTATAAAGATTTATGAACAGGAAAGGGAAAATATGAAAAGAAGTATTACATAATAACAGTTAATTGAGCAAAGGTAATGACAGCCCCTGAGCTAATGCCCAGAAATGTATGTGGTCAGCAATGATGCCTCTAGCCTTTGCCTTCTTGGCTTTGTTCCAGCTTTCCTTTTTTTCCTTCTTATTATCTCCCTTCATTCTTTCTTGCTCTCTTTTTAAAATTTGTATTAACTGAAGCACATAGTTTACATTAATGTTCACTCTTGGCGTTGTACATTCTATGAGTTATGAAAATGTATAACACCATGTTTAACATCATTATGGTGTCATACAGAATAACTTCACTGTTGTAAAATTCCCTATGCTTCACCTACTCATCCCTCCCTGTCTCACTTCCAGAAATTCTGGCAACCACTGATCTTTTTATTGTCTTTCCCCAAATATTATGTGGTTGGATTCATGCAGAATATAGCCTTTTCAGATTGGCTTTTTTCACTTAGTAATATGCGCTTGCTGTTCCTTCATATCTTTTCATGGCTTGATAACTCATTTCATTTTGTTGCAGAATGATGTCCCATTGTATGAATGGACAGTTGATCCTTGAACAATATGGGGGTTGGAAAGCCAAACTTCCCAACAGTCAAAAATCCATATGTAATTTTTGACCTCCCAAAAACTTGACTACTAATAGCATACTGTTGACCAGAAGCCTCACCAACAATGTAAACAGTCAACACAAATTTTATATGTTACATGTATTATAATGTGATATAGTAATATAGAGAAAAGAAAATGTTATTATGAAAATCATAAGGAAGAGACAATACAGTCATAGTACTGTAGTGTATTTATTTTTTTAAAAAAATCTCCATATAAGTGGACTTGTACAGTTCAAACCTGTGTTATTCAAGGCTCAACTATATTCAGTCTGTTTATCCATTCACCAACTGAAGGACGTTTTTGGTAATTTCAAGTTTTGGCAAATTTGAATAACGCTTCTATGAAATCCACGTGCAGGATTTTGTGTGGACATACGTTTTCACTTAGTATAGGTAAATACAAAAGAGTCTGACTACTGGATGTTATGGTAACACTATGCTTAACTTTTCAAGAAACTGCCAAGCTATCTTCAAAGTGACGGTACTATTTTGCAGTTAATGAGACTTCCTATTGTTCCAGATCGTCCTCAACATTTGAGGGTGTCACTGCCTTGAATTTCAGCATTCTAATAAGTGTGTAGTGGTATTTCATTGTTTTAATTTGCAATTCCCTAATAACTTATGATGTTGAGGATATTGTCATATGCTTACTCACCTTTTGTATATCTTCTTTGGTGAGGTGTCTGTTCAGATCTTTTGCCTATTTTTAAATTGAGTTGCTACTTTTCCTGTTGTTGAGTTTTAAGAATTCTTTGTATATTTTGGATACTTTAGTTCTTAAGCTGATATATGTTTGGCAAATGTTTTCTGCCACTTTTCTTTCTTTTTTCTTTTTTTAAGTTTTTTTAATCTTTATTTAATTTTGAGAGAGAGAGAGAGAGAGAGAGAGATAGTGAGCAGGGGAGGGGCAGAGAGGGAAGGAGACACAGAATCAGAAGCAGGCTCCAGGCTCCGAGCTGACAGCATAGAGCCCGAAGCGGGGCTTGAACTCACAAGATGTGGTATCATGAACTGAGTGGCAGTGGGATGTTTAACCGACTGAGCCACCCAGGAGCCTCTCTTTGCATTCTCTTAATAGTCTTTCATGGATCAGAAGAGTTTAATTTTAAAGAAATCTCATTTAGGAATCTTTTATTCCATGAATCATGCTGTAGGTGTCTTTCTTGTTTGCATCTGCCCTTCTTATTTTTCTTTTTTCTTCAGAACTCAAAATGAAGTTCTGAGTGAGCCATGGCCTTGCCACTTTATATTCATATGGCCTTGGATAAATTTTATTTTCTAAGTTTTAGTTTCTAGCTTCTTTGCCTATAAAATAGAAATAATAATGTTGCTTACTCCTTGAGTGTGCTAAAAAGATTATATAGAATTATGTACTGAAAATAATTATTTAAACAGTATGTTTATGTGAAATGTTACTTTCATTCATTTTGTCTCATCATCCTCATTTGTCTTTCTTGCTGTACTCTCTTACGTGGCCATGAATATGGGAGGTACACTTGCCAGCCCGTCATCCTGTGAATGAATGGTAGGTAGTTAATAGGATGCTTCATGTATAAGAGACCAAACCAAATGTAGATTTAAAAATGTAAACTATTTGCGCCTAAATCAATTAAATTAAAAGGGTGAGTGATTTTTTTTCATGTTGAAACTTGTCTTTTTGTGCATTAGCCTAGTGAGCTCAGATAGGTACACATAAGATGAGTCCAAGATCATATTTTAACCTTAAAAATTGATTTTATAGAGAGAATGATTCCATTTTAGAACCTCATTTTCAACCCTGTTATAAATATTGGTTCAATAACAATACCTCAAATACATTGAGGCAGTGGTTTTCAAACTGTGTTCTGCAAAGACTTTGGGGTTTTACAGTATGTCTATTCCTGCAGTGACGTTTTGTGAGGGGAGGAAAGTACTGTCAGAACTTTGAGACCAGCCTCCTGATTTCACTAGAACAGCTTTGCTTGTTTTAATGAAGATTTCATGTGAAACTTTACTTGTAGAAATGGTTTTCCTGCTAGCAAAATGTCTTTTTAATCAAAATTATAAATGGAAATTTATCAAAATTTTAAATAAGTTCACTGGTACTCTGTCTTAGAAACAGGATCACATGTTTCAAGCCCTTTTCTGGGAAAAGTTATATTAAATGCATTAGTTGTTTTATATGATTAGAAGGCATTTGGGTCTGTTGTCCTAGGCATGGTGGTTGATCAGGGAACTATTCTCACCTTAGATCCTTCTGTTTTTATAAGTGCTTATGACAGAGCCACTGCATCTTATCACTGATTCAACTCAAGTTGAAAAGAACTTATGCCCACACTACACTGTATTTTCTCTCACTTGATTTATAAATCTGGCCTTTATATTTTGAGAGCCAAGGATATGAATATAGACTTGAGACATAAATAATGAGGTTGTTTATTATTCTTTTTCTTCTCCAAAGAGACTGGTCAAGCGAGGGTTAGAAGTAAGAGCTGTGTGAATGGAATATAAAAGAAGAAGCCTCAATGGAAACATTCAGTTCTTTAATTTTAGATATTTAGATTATTTTAGACATGTAGTCCATTAGTTTATGCTGATCCATCCTTTGAAATATCTTGTGCATCCAATTCTTTTTTTATTTTTTTGTATTCTCATAGCTTCTATTCTCTTCCAAATAGTCCTTGACTCACATCGTTCTTTCCATCCCCATTCCCTCTCACTTTCATTTCCTTCTACACATGGCTTTATAATTATCTTTCTAAAATGTCAATCCCATGCTACTGCTTTCATGGAAAAAGAATACATAGATGTGTATTCTCAAGCGACTACCCATTATGTCAGAGTCAAGTCCTCACTCAATGGCATGACATTCAAGTTATCCACAAGTTTTATTGATCTTTAAAAAGATTGAAATTCTTTCATGATTTCTCAATTCTACCTTAAAAGCCTTTGTTCAAGCTTTGTTTGCTATAGTCTCATCTGGTTGTCCAAATAACTGGACCATTTGCCCTTCAAAGTTCATTCTGATCCTTCATTCCATCTATGACCATTGCTGGATCACTATATGCTCCCTCTATTTGGTTTTATCTAAATATACTGTGTGAGAAAATAATTTTGATTAAATTAATATTCTCTTTTTTTTATTGTTCATGCTATATTTATAAGTTAATTGTCATCTCTTGAAAAACAAAAGCTAACTCTTATCACAGAAACACAACCACTGACAACAATAAAAACAGCCTCAATTTTTTATGAGTACTTATTATGACCAGTACTTATTATGATTAGTACTATGATTCCACCATCTCTTTTAATTCTCAAAATCATTGTAAGCTAATTATTATTATTCCATTTCACTCATGAAAAAATAAAGTCTTCTAGATATAATGACTTTTCTAAGATACCACAGATAACATTTGGCAGAGCTTGGATTAATAGCTAATTTTGTCTGACAAAACAAAATAACTCTTTTCAATTTATACATTGTAGAATACTTCTTTGGTTTCCACTTCAGCAACCAGGACAGCTTTACCAAAAAGACAAACTTGACTGAATTTTTGAAATCTTTAGAGAGAGAGAGAAATATGAATCACAATAAGAAAACAGAGTAAAATATTCCCTAAAAACTAAATTCCTATCTCAAAAAAAAAAAAATAAATAAAACAAAACAAAAACCCAAAAGCTCAAAAACACATTCACACATAACCAAAAAACAACTAAATTCCTGTTAGTGAGGCAAGGAACTTATACTGGATTCAAGTTAGAGGTCATTGCTAATTTCATGTTGTGCTCTGACATGGAATTTTCCTGGATTATGCAAATATTATAAAGCCCCATGAGCAAGAATGAGTGAGCAAGGATGGTTCTTGGAGAATCCCATGTAAAGTATGGGCTTTAGATTTTTCTTTACTGAACTGGAATAAATATGCTAAGTATCATAGAATGTTCCTCCTATCTAAAATTACTAGTGAGACCAGAAGTAACATTTTGGTACAATAAACAGCAAAATTGTTCTGAGATCCTTTATTAATTTCTTTGGGAATGAAGACCTGTGTAGAGAACAAATCATTCACTACCTAGTCATTGGTACACTTTTCTAAGAGAAAAGTAAGACTTGTAAGTTCCCTGATGCAAAAATATATTTTTCTTCCATGTTTAGAACATGGAACAAAGACATCATTGATAATGATTTCTTTGTTGATTTTTTATATTGATTATTTTTCTCATTTTCTTTTTATTTGATCACTACAAGCTGTTATTTTATTTTATTTTATTTTATTTTATTTTATTTTATTTTATTTTATTTTATTTTATTTT
>NW_024412396.1:55597089-55626107 GCF_014898765.1 Herpailurus yagouaroundi
TTATTTTATTTTATTTTATTTTATTTTATTTTATTTTATTTTATTTTGCCTACAATCCTTTTGGCCATTTTGAATACATATCACATCACAAATATTATCCAAAGATTTGGGGGAAAGGCAATGGTTCTATTAGTAATCACAGACACGGGAAAGGGCATATTGAAATCCCTGTCTGTTCTCTCACTTATAATTTCTTTGCCTTTTTCAAAGTCATTAATTTAGAGCAGTCAGTAAGGCAGCTATACTGGGAACTAGGATTTGTTAATATTCTGTTAGACAGTTTTCCTATCTCTGTGGGAAAGACATTTTCTGGCTCTAATCTACTAATTGTATCAGATCATTGACTGAGAAAACAGAAGCTTAGAGAGATATTGAATAAAATTCAAAACAAACAAACAAAAAAGAAGCCTAGGGAAACATGAGCAGACTCTTCCAAAAGAAAAAAAAAACAATAAATATAAACTAAGTAAACTATTTTCCCCTCAAAAAGGTTATTTATTTAATATTTGGGCCATATCATTAATTGGGAGGTGTAATAGGCATTGAATATTTTTTAACCAAAAATTTAAAAAAAGCCATCTGATTACATTTTTTATTTGTCATAGATTAAAATCTCTGCGCGTGCTATGCCTTCTCTATCTTCCCTTTACATAAGTCAAATAAGAAGTTTAGACAATCATCTGTCAAGGTAAAAGCACTTAGTTATGAAAACTTGGGGAGAACAGAGTGTTCAGGTAGTGTTAGGAAACAAATCTTAAACCCCAAGAATTTCATGGGATTTAAAATTATTCAGATGATATGCTCCCTAAAACTTTATATGGTTTGTATAATTGTTGCTAACTTGTTATAGAGGAGAAACAAGTACATTTGGATTTAATTAGGCTCCAAACCATAGAAAAGTGACTTGAGAACATTGGGTGACACAGCAGGATTTGTCTATTCTTATTAATTAGATATTATTGATAAGGAACTCTAAAGGTGAGCACTGTTACATAAAGACTAGTCTTGTAGAGAGGTCAGTAAGCATTAATTTATGTATATTTAAGGAAGTCTTCAACCTTTCTTAATCTTAATGGGCTGAATTTTCCTACTGTATATTTCCTGCATGGTTTTGAAACTCCAACCGACTTTTGAGTTGTCATTGTTTAAGATAAGCTTTCAAAGATGAATATGGATACTTTATAACTCTATTGTTGGACTCTAGAGTTTATTGTTATAACTCTAGTGTAGAAGATATACATACATTCTTTGAAATAAAGTTTAATGCAACATTTTGATAATTTCTACACTTATATGGGGATTTTTTTTTTCAACATTTATTTATTTTTGGGACAGAGAGAGACAGAGCATGAATGGGGGAGGGGCAGAGAGACAGGGAGACACAGAATCGGAAACAGGCTCCAGGCTCTGAGCCATCAGCCCAGAGCCTGACGCGGGGCTCGAACTCACGGACCGTGAGATCGTGACCTGGCTGAAGTCGGACGCTTAACCGACTGCGCCACCCAGGCGCCCCGTCTTATATGGGGATTTTGTTTACAGTACTGTCCTATAAGTGTTTTTTTCTTTTCCTTATGATTTTCTTAATAACATTTATTCTCTAGCTTACTTCATTGTAAGATTACAGTAGTTAATTGACTGTTTATGTCATAGGTAAGGCTTTAGGTCAATAGTAAGTTATCAGTAGTTAAGTTTTGGGAGAGTCAGTAATTATATGCAGATTTTCCAACTGTTGAGGGAAGTTGGCACCCTTAACCACCACATTGTCCACTACAGTAAAACCTTGGTTTGTAATCATAAGTTCATTCCAGAAACATGCTTATAATCCAAAGAACTTGTCTATCAAAGCAAATTTTGAGAACCATTGGTTCAGTTATGATGAGGTGACATTTGGCCTCATATACTACTCATATTGCAAAACATCACTTGTTTATCAAGTTAAAATTTATTAGAAATGTTTGCTTGTCTTGTGGAACACTCACAGAACAAGTTACTCGCAATCCAAGGTTTTATTGTATATATTTTAGTTACCTTCCCTCCTCTTAGTCTGTACGTCTCTCTCACTTTGAAAACTCAAGTAATGCAAGGAGTATAATAGTAACCTAATTACCTACTTCAGTAAGGAGCAGTTGATACCTAGCTGTCGTGAGAGAATTTTATCGAACTTTGAATAAAGCGTTCTACATTTTCCTTTTGTGTGAACAACATACACAACAGGAAGTGTATTTGTATGTAAGTAGATATAGCTAAAATCTTGGAGGTATTCAAATATTAAGGATGTAAAATTCCTTCATTTAAAAAATTTTTCATTGAAAATGTTCATATCAGTTGTTAGGGAATTTTTTTGTGGATGTGAAATAAACCTTTAATTTGATAATCTCCAGTAAGACACTCTGCTTTCATTATTCATTTTATTTGTTTTGTGATGCTTTTACTTGGATACTGAAGAATACCTATATTAATACCATTTAACTGTAATAAAACATTTCTTTCTAATTAACA
The DNA here is from genome assembly GCF_014898765.1 of Herpailurus yagouaroundi. Lineage (NCBI taxonomy): Eukaryota > Metazoa > Chordata > Mammalia > Carnivora > Felidae > Herpailurus > Herpailurus yagouaroundi. Next base: position 55,599,589 of record NW_024412396.1, read on the forward strand.
AAAGGATTTCCTTCAATGAAAAAAGCAAAATCCATAAACATAGAGGGTTGAAAAGAGAATACAAATATCTATCAAATATTATATAGTCTGCTCATAATTTTTCATTTATTCATTCAATACTTATTGATTACCTGCTTGGTATTAATTTGAGGAAAGGTAACATATTGTAAAAGTTTATTTCTTAATTGGTGACTTTTCTTTTTGTAGAGAAGATTTATAGTTCTTTAAATTCAGCTCAGTAACTGGGTTCAGAAATTATTCAGGAAAATAATTCTGCAGAGTTCTTGTTACAGAAAATTACTCCAATCAACTTCATTGTATCTTTATTCAATTATTCTCACTTCTTCCTCCTCCACTAGTTTGGATAACGACACACACAAAATGACACCCCCTGCCCCAAAATCTTTTCCAGATGATGAGGCCTATGATATTTAGTTTAATATGATAATGTAAAGGTTACAATGCCCAATTAATCCATCAAACACTAATCTAGGTGTTGATTTGAAAGTATTTTGTAGATGTGGTTAACATATACAGTCAGTTGAGTTTATTTAAGGAATATTATCCTGGAGAGGTCCCTGGGTGGCCCAGTCAGTTAATCATTTGACTTCGGCTCAGGTCATGATGTCACTGTGCTGACAGCTCAGAGCCTGAAGCCTGCTTCGGATTCTGTGTCTCCCTCTCTCTCTGCCCCTCCCCCACTCACCCTCTGTCTGTCTGCCTCTCTCTCTCTCTCTCAAATATAAATAAACATTAAAAACATTTTTTAAAAAGTATATTATTCTAGATAATCTGGGTGGGCATGATCTAATCAGTTGAAGCACCTAAGAAGGGAACTGAGGTTTCTCTGAGGAAGAAGAAATTCTGCTTGTGGATTATAGTGATAGCCCCTGCTGGTCAGTGTGCAACTGGGCCTTTCTGATGGCCTGTATGGATTTCTCACTTGTCTAGCCAGCTGCTATATGCATAAAGCAGTTCCTTGCAATCTCTATCAATCTCTGATAGATAGAAGGACAGATAGATAGATAGATAGATAGATAGATACGTACATACATACATACATAGGTGATAGATAGATCAGTCCGTCTCCTATTTCTTTTGTTTGTCTGGTGGAACCCTGACTAATACAAGGCCATGATGCTATATAACTGTAATTATTAGCAACATATTCATAATGTATTCATAAATAATGATTCATAAAGCCTCATATTTTCCTGAAAGGTAGGATGTATTAACCATATGTTTCTGATGTTTTGGTATCTTGGGGGCCTTGTTAACCTTGAGAGAACTGCCCCTTCCAGGTCTAGCCAATTCCAAGAGATGGAAAAGGACTTGCCGGCAAGGCTCTCTCTCTCATGTGGGTACCATCCACTCCACAGCACACACGCCATCCACCTCTTCTATCAGGCTCTCACACTCAAGACCAGTTTTCTCCTCCCCTAATCAGCACAGGGCCATATACCAGACAACTAGGGACAGCCCCTGTGCCCCAGAGCCCACTGAAATTATTCCAACTAGCCAATTCTTAGTCTGCTTTGCTATTTCTTCCCAGAAACTACAGCACAGTCCTACATTTTTCCTTGCTTCCTCTCCCTCTTGACTGCTACTGTCACTTCTCTGTGGCTCCATCATGGAGTATCACATCCCCTCCTCTTGGGATCTGTGAGTCTAACCAACTACCTTTTCAATAGCACTCATCCCCTGATCTGTCGGCCCGCCATACCTGAATAATAAAATCTGCATTTTAAAACAGAGGGAAACATTTTAAATATTTAGAGGTACACTACAACAATGTTTCTAATATTTTAGTACTCTAAATCGTGAGTTCATTTTGCTTTAAGGATGGCATATATCTATATACCCAAGCTTCTTGTTCTGTTGTTTTAAATCCCATGTGTGCCTTTCCAATTATTTTTTAAAACATATATTGTTAACTTTAAGCAACAAAAAAGACTCTGGAATATAGTTTCTGGTTCTTCATTGGTACTTGGCTGACTTTATATTTGGGATCCATTTATAGATTGCCCAATAAATTAATATATGAAAAGTGCTCTAAATTTATTTTGTTTTTGTTAGTGTATGTGTGGGCAATCTTTACTGTAACAAAATTCCCTCATTTTCACAAATACATCTTTCATGTACACATACATCTTTCTCAAATACATCTCAGATACACTCAACATACTTTTATCTGTGTTGATGCTTTAGATACCACAGGAAAATTTGAATGTGCGTTTTCCTTATCTGTGAAACATCTATATATAGTTTAAACTGAAAAAATATTTTATTTATATGCTACAAACCCAAACTTCAAAAAATTGATGTTATTAATAAATCTTTATTTTTAATGTTAATTGTTTGGTCATTTTTTTTTAATGTTAATACTAGCTTGACTGACTTCTTTCACTTTCCTGCTTGGTAGTTTGATCACAGGTAGACATAGGAAAAGTTTATAAGATGAGAGACATTGATTCATAGCTGGAAAATAAGTGAGTGGATGTACAAATTTTGAGTTTTATGTTTATATCCATCAACAGGTGTACATAGTCTTAAAATAATCAATCCCACCCCTCGACTAAACTTCTCATAATGAATCTGCTTTCATACATCAGTTAGCAAATATTTGCCACTTCCTCAGGCTTGGGATGTCTGCCAACTGTTTGATTTTGGCATTATTAATATCTTTGTATAACAGTGTTTGTGCAAATTATTTGACTATTTAATGTCATAATGTCTTTCGAAATGAGTAGAAAATTAAAAGTGCTAAAAAGATGGAAATATTAAGCACATTGAAAGTGAAACTTTTAATCCATTTGAATGTTCATTAAATTTAATTCAATTATGAAAGAAAATAAAAGGCTAAATGATATGAAATTCTAGAAATCTGTAATTGAATCCAGTTTTGAAAGGTGAGGCTTAATGATACATATATAGAGGAAGTTATTAAACTGTGGTTTGAGTAATAATTAATAATATTATAGCTAAACATTTTGAATGCTTCTCTCCCAAACATAGACCTAAGGTTTATAAATGCATTGTAGGGGGTGCCTGGGTGGCTCAGTCAGTTATGCATCTTACCCTTGATTTTGGCTCAGGTCATGATCTCATCATTCATGGGTTCGAGCCCTACATGGGGCTCTGTGCTAATGGTGTGGAGGCTGTTTGGGAATCTCTCTCTCCCTTCTCTCTCTCGGTCCTACCCTGCTTTCTCTCTCTCTCAAAATAAATAAATAAACTTACTAAAATAAAAAAAATGCATTGTATAATTTGATTCCCACAATAACTGTATGAAATATAGGTCAGGAAGTGTGAAGGGCCTGAGATTTTATTCCATTTGCCAACTAACGAGTTGGCATGACACAGATTAATGAGTAGAGGTAGAAGATACAGACTCTTGAATCAGAGACAATGAGCTGCTTCTTACAGAAACAGCAAAAGCCAGTGTCAGTGTTTATACCAGTTCTATAAGCCCAGATTCTTATAGGGCAATACAATGAGGGCCAAGTGACTCTTGGGTTATATTAATAGCCAGGAATCCCAAGTTGAGGAAAGCTCAGTCCTTGAAAGCAGCTATAAGCAAACCTTCCAAATTCTTGCCCTGGAGGGAGACATCATGGTTATTATTCTAAAAAGCAAAAGGTAGTGCTTCTACCCTGGCTCTGTCTCTATCTTCCAAGGTTGTTTGCTCTGCAGACATTTTTGAAAAGATAGTTTTGAGCAAAATGCTGTCAGGACCTTGATTCACAAGACATGTAGAAATAAGAAAGTCCCATGGAACACTGCGTCCCAACAATGATTTATTATTTCCGGTTTTATGAAACTGAGGTTTCAAGACCTCAGGTGACTTGATCAGTCACAAGAACTTGTATCAAAACATCATTTTAGTGATCTAAATGCAAAGGGAAGTCCATAGTTCTGCCTACCTATTGATAGGATTATAGGTCACCAGAGAACCTTTTGTTTGGAGAAAATTGCCATTCTCTTTCCTCTGATTACATTTTGTTATCTGTGGACTATGCAAAAAACAAAACAAAACCACAGCCTCACAAACTCCAGACTTAATCCACGTGTAATCCCTTGCAATATTTTCAGTCTTAATATCTTCCTGCAGATATTAGAACTGATTTCTCTTTATACTCAGTATCACCTCAATTTAGCTAAAAAAGTTAGCTTTCCAAATATATATAAAATTAGTTTGTATGATTTATAGCAAATGGAAATTGAAGTTGTTAACATTTGAAGAAGTTCTAGAGATTGGATAACCTAAAGGAAAACAATAGCAACAAACTCAAGAAGCCTGTATATTTTCAATAAGGAATTTGTAAAAAGTTTTAGTTTTCTGAAAATGGAACCTTAACTTAAAACCTTCAAGGTTATTTGTTTTCTTTTAGACACTCAACTATTAATTAAGCACCATTTCAAGAATGCACTGTATATTAAAATATAGCACCTTCTCTACATAAGCATCAATGTCAGGGCTATTCACGAAGACAATCAATGCCTCCCTTTCCATTATTGTGAAAGTCACAGTGGAAGTATAACCTTGTGCTTGACTTATGATAAAGGAGCAGAAGGGGTGACCCTTGGACTGGAGTGGCAGAGACCGCAGGCCTTGAGTGGAACTTCTCAAGTGGACTGGAATCAGTGGGTTGATAAGTAGAAGAAAGGAAGGAGGCTTCCTATCTTCTCTAGTTTATCTTGTTGTTGTCACGAAGCATGATTGTGATTTAATCTTTGCTCTAAATTACATGTTAACTATGCTTACTCTGACATGTTAATAATATTGGGGGAAAAGAGGATAATATTCAGGAATATTTGGGCTTAGAAGAATTAGTTTCTAGTAAATGGCACTTTTCCCATCCTTCAACTGCTGTTTTATTGTAAGACAGTAAGTTATGCAATTTCATCTTGTAAAATGGTACTAGACAGCAGAGTAAACTTCAAGGTGTATATGTGACCTTGGGAGAGTTTTACACCTGTACTAATCTACAAGTACATGCACATATGAAGAGAAAGTGTCTTAGCATTTTCACTCAAATACAAACAGAACCATCTACCAACCAGAATTCTTTATCGGTTCCCCTGAACCGAAACACCACATGGTCCATTCTATATATGGTATATGAAAATTTGGTTGAACTCTACATTAAATTCTACACAGTGCTGGGGATTTATTGAACAAAATTAACCAGTTGTATCCTTTGAATTGTACATTGTGCTCCTAAGGTGCAGATTAAAATATCAGCAAACAATTCCATCATCTGATCAGCTGCCCCTAAATTGTAAAAACTCTATACCAGGTCACACTTAGTCCTTAAATCCTGTTCATTTCTTATCTGTATGAAGAGAATGAATAAATTTTTCTGCAATTTATATAATGTAATGCAGAGAATTGTTTCTCATTTTCAGGCAATGTGTAATTCAGCAACTGAGTTACAATGTACTGTATCAATCGTAAGTTCATTATATGAATTTAATAGATGAAGATACTGTGGATACAATCCCAACTCATAGTTCCATAACTGCATAAATCACATCAAATTTTGATTATTTCAAGCATGCATAAGAGAGCTAATGCTATAACACCCAGGTGCTTTTTACTTCATTTAAACAACAAAAAAGGATATAAGGCATTTAAAAGAAAGAAGGCATACAATGTTTAGAGATTTCATACTGAGAATCAGTGATTATTGCTCTTCTTTTTCTATTTCCAACGGTGAAGGACATTATCTTAAGAGCATTAGCAGATTTTAGCTGTGAAGGAATAGCCACCTGGGGCCTGGAAAGAATGTCGAAGAAGCTGTGGAACCAAATCATATTGGAGACGTTGAGGCAAAAGAATCAGGAGGAGAGGAAGTCACATAATTAGAGCTGGTGAAGCCCAACATGGGGAGGTAAAATGTGATGAGAAAATGGTAGTCTTTAAAATCTTTGAAATAGATGGCAATGCTGACTCCAACACATGGCAGAACAAGGCCAAGAAAACCCTGGCACTCACTCTGAAAAACGTGTATGCATATGTTAAATGGTAATGGAGGAGCCCCCTCTGTGGCTCACCCCAGCTGCAGTGGTTTGTCGTTTTCAATAAAAACTTAATGCCTCTCCCAGAGAATGAGTGCGTGCTTTGGTTCATAAGGGGATAACGCACTGGCCTTATTTCCAATGTCTGACAGATCAGCAAATACACATAGGCACTACTGCCTATTTGCTATTTACTACTACGGTAAATGGCAAGCCATAAAACGCGATCTGTTTAAATTGCATTTTGCAAACAATCCTTACTTCATGCCATACACTCTGCGAAACATTATTATTATTATTTATGAGGTGCAGTTAAGGGTGCCTGGTGCTGGGAGAATTGTGGATTTCTTTTACATTTAATTTTGTGAATGGAAGGGACCTGAAGATTATCTTGTTGGGGACTCTCATTTTATGGTAGAAGAAACTGGAATGTTATAATAACTTGACTATGATCATGCAGATAACTAGAGATGGAGGCCAGCTACAAACACAAGTTCCTAGCATCTATTTTAAGTGTTGAACTAAAATAGCCATGTTCCTATATTTAAAGCAATTATTCCCAGTGAGTCAGAGTCATTGTCACCATGAATGAGCACTTTGTGCCATTTAAAAAAGGAAGTATATATATATATATATATATATATATATATATATATATTATACAAACACACATATGTATATATATGTATACATATCACTGGTTGTCACAATTTAGGTATTTTGTCATTGAGAACCTTATTAGTCAGGAATAGGTTTTTAAGGTTCATCATGTGCAGTGACTGGGGATTATGATCCCATGTTTCTATTAGGGGGCTAAAATAAAGCATCTCCCTAGATCATGAAAGTAAGACAGAAGATATATCTGTTCTCTGGGATTAAACAATAAAACACAAATAAAATAGATGAGAGCAAAAACGTGTGAAATTTTTTTCAAAAAGGAAAAATATTTCCTGGGCCCTTGAGCCCTGGCTGCAATCATATTTCCATAGATTTCAAATCACCACATGTTTTGATGTCATCACTTGACTTTCTGCCAGGCATTTCAAACTAAAAGTGAACTCATGGTTTGTCCATCCAAACCAGCTCCTTCTTTCCTTCCTTTTCCACCTTTCTGTAAAAAGCTCCGGTAGCATTCGGATTCAGTGACCAAAATCTAGGTGTTATTTTTTATTTATTTCTGTCTACATCCTTCATCTCCAAGTCATCAGTACATACTGCTCACTCGTCCTATAAAACATATCTCAAACCATCTTCTTTTTCCATTTCTGCTACCACCACCCTAGCTGGCCCAAACCCATTTCCTCTGTCCTTGACAAATACAAAAACCTCCTGATTGTTTTTCTCAGTTCTACTTGGACCCTTCCATGAATCATTCTTTGTACAGCAGTAAAAGTAATTCTTAAAAATAGAAATACGACTTGGGCTGCCTGGGTGGCTCTCAGTTAAGCGTCCGACTTTGGCTCAGGTTATGATCTTACCGCTCGGAAGGTTGAGCCCTGCATTGGGCTCTCTGCTGTCAGCATGGAGCCCACTTCAGATCCTCTGTACCCTTCTCTCTCTGCCCCTTCTTTGTGCTCTCTCTCTCTCAAAAATAAACATTAAAAAATAAAAAAAAATATATAAATAAGACCATATAATTCCCTTGATGAAAAATAGTGTAGGGCTTCTCATTATGTTTGGTACAAAGCAAATGATAAATTTCTTTCCCAGCTTTAGAAAACCCTATAAGATCTCTGTACTACCTATTTCTTTGAACTTCCTCAGTATCAATTTTCCCTTCACCCTCTAAACTCCCATTCTATAGTGCATCTTAAGTTCCTATAAGAAGTCAAGCCCATTCACCGCTATCAGGCCTTTCCATGATCTATTTCCACTGCTAAGAACTGACTTCCCCTATGGATGTATGGGCGGCTTCTAATGGCCATTTAGCTTAAATGTCACCCTTTAATGACATTAAAGAACCCACAATCTAAAGTACCTGTATAACCTTTCTACTCTTGGGATCATTTTTTTTCCCCAGGATTTCACAAAGAACTAATAGAGTTCCTTGCTAGAATCCACCATCTTGTCTCCCTATTCTTTCTTCCACTCAGCTGTGGAGGAAATAAGAAAAAAAAATCAGTTGTGAAAAATGCTCTGGAGAAAGTTAAACCAAAGTGAGTAAAGCATAATCAAATAATCACAGGAGCACACCTAAGGCATATGTCATTACACATAATGGTAAGTATTGTGAAGGCCATTATGAAGTATCATGAAGAGTGATATGGTGTATATATACACTCTTCTCAGTGGTCCTACCTGTGACCAATGGGACCACCTATACCTTTGTAGTGATATTGGCACAAGTGGGTTAGAGGCCTGTGAATGGTCAGGAACAGCCTAAACCAGTCTTTCACGTGGATTTGTAAGCCATACTTGCATTTTCATTAGCCTGGTGCCTGAACCTATTTTTGCCTGATAATGAGGTACCAGGGGCAGGTATCTCATTACTCATTCTCCTGAGCTGTGAATTTTAGCAAGCCTACATGGTTGGGATTTAGAGATTGGATGTCGTTAGCACACAATGGGCCTGATTTCCCCAATGTCCTGAGTTGAAACTGGTTTTATTATTCCTTGATTTTATTATTTTTTTGTAATTACTTTAGGAAATTGTGATAAGTCTACTCTGGATTCCTTTGAGAAGTAGTATAATCCCTGAAAAGAGAAGTAAGTTGGTATCAGAAAGAGGAAGAAAGACCAACACGCCTGGATTGAGCATTTATTACATGCCAAATTGTTAGGTACTTGTTACATGTTCCCAAACTACACTGCATATACCTTTTATACTCATTGTACTTCATTTATGTGGTGCTGTGATTAATGTTTAATTCAAAAAGTAGATAATCAGAAAGTGAAAGCATTGGTTTTGCTTTTTTCTTTTAACTACCTGGCATTGTGTCTGACACATAGAAAGTGTTGGAATGAAATTGTTGAATATAAAAAATGAACATGTTATTTCTTTTAATAATTTCCATAATTTCACTAAGAGGTAGTACCACTACCCAGAGATAAAAAGCTAACATTTTGTTACATAACATTTATATAAATCCTGTGAACAAGTAAAACTGTATCTGTGTAAATCTGTTGAATAGTTGCATAACATTGAATAAAATCTATTACATAAAAATACCAATATTAAATGGTCAGTTCCCTCCTAGTGAAATTTCAATTGCTGCCATGTTCCCACCATTCTAAGTACTTCTCTAGTAAATACACATGTATTTTGTGTGTGATTTAAAATAGTCACCTTATCTTTTAAAATCATTCCTGGGGCACCTGGGTGGCTCAGTCAGTTAAGCAGTCGACTTCAGCTCAGGTCATGATCTTGTGGTTCATGAGTTCAAGCTCCACGTAGGTCTCCGTGCTGAGATCCTGCTTCAGATTCTGTGTGTCTGTCTGTCCCTCCCCCACTCACACTATCTCCTTCTCTCTCTCTTTCTCTCTCTGTCTCAAAAAATGAATAAACATAAAAAAATTAAAATTATCCCTAATTTTTAATTTTTTATTGTTATTGTTTTTGTGTTTGCACTCTTTTATCTTCATTAGGCCAGAGAGTGGTTTATCTGTGTTTTGGGTTTTTTTTAAGGAAACAAGTCTGAGATAAATATTTTGGCTATACTGTTTGTAGTTTCCTAATGCATTTACTTGTATGCCAATATTTGATAAATTCCTTCTCTTTTTACTAAATTCTTTGGTATTCTTCTCAGAACTGCTCATGTGACATACTTAATTTACTTCTTCCTTAAAAATAAAAGCATTTACAGCTGTGCATTTGCCTCTAAATAGAGCTGGGGTAACATCTTAAATCTTGATAATTCATGCCCTAAATTTTGGCTTTTGACTTATACTTTGATGCTTTGGTACTTTTATACTTTGATGAGATTGTAATTGAAATAAAACATATGTACAGAAAAGTTCCCACATTATGACTGCACACATCTTATGTCAGAGTGAAGTATTGGCAGTGGAGAGGAATGGAAAGAGAAACAGGTTTTTCCTGCAGATGGAAATAAACACTGGGGTTTGTCTTTGCTTTTTCTGAGGACCCAAAACAGTGGCTCAGCTCAGTAGGGGGAAATGGAAAACCTTTCGAGTAGCTGTCATTATCTAATCAAAACCACCTACTCTTTTTTTTTTTTTTTTTAGTTAAGTGTGATTGAAAGTTAATTGATACAACAATTTCCTTGGGCGTCTACTACTTGCAATTATCAAAGTCAATAACCATAGATCCTTTCACAAGGAAGCTTCAACTACTGTGGAAATTTCATGTTAAATTTTTTTCTTAATATTTATTTATTTTTGAGAGAGAGAGAGAAAACGCGCACGCCCGCCCCCGCGAGCTTGAGTGTGGGAGGGGCAGAATCCGGAGCAGGCTCCAGGCTCTGAGCTGTCAGCACAGAGCCCAACACCGGGCTGGAACTCAAGAACAAGGAGATCATGAACCAAGCCAGAGTTGAATGCTTAACCAACTGAGCCATCCAGGCGCCCCAGAGATCTCATGTTGTATCTTCTTTTGTAGTTATCTGTGGTTGAAGAGTATAAAAAAGTTTTAGAGGGATTGATATATTATTTCAAGGGATGGAATTATTACTGTCAATTTGGAAATAAAAATATCTTCACAGAGGAAGTAGCTCTTGTGTGCAGGTTGATAATCACCAGTTGAGGATTTCATGATACATATAAAGTTTAAAATATTAAATGATGAAAAATCTGTAGCCTCATACAAAGGATCCAACAGAGAAGAAAAAAATAAGGATGCAGGGCACTGACATTCTGGTAAAAGAAGAAATTTAGATTAAAAACAACCCAAAGTTCTAGGCTTGAAAAAAGTTTCTTATCTTTCTTTAAAAATTGAGTGTAAAAAGGGCAGATAGAATGCCATTTTGAGAGAGAGATGGGAGAAGATACTAGATGCATATTTGTTGCAACAACATGGTAATGTGATTAATGAAAAGTTTCTACTAGGCATAAAGCTTCATTTAATGGCAAGGAATATAGAAATGCATAACTAATGCAGAAAGTGAAGAATATAAGACCCCTTTGTCATTTTAGTTTATCTTTTTTATACTTTTGTAGATTCTCTAAACTCTTCTGAAGTCTCAATCCATGTCTCTGCTGCCCACCCATTCATAATTATTACAGAAATTTTCTGAGTGCTGCAGTAATATTTTGGGGAGTCAAAAGGCTACTTGTCAGGAAGCATCTATAATTGTTAGGTTTATTTGGGGTTAATTTGTATTAACAAATGCTTATTAACACCCTGACATGCTAACAGGTAGAAAACACTGGCTTAGCTAATTTATATTATTTGATTATATGTTATATTTATGCACATTATTATCCTCATTTTATGGATAAAGAAATGGAGACACAAATTTTAGATATGTCCTCTTGGTACAATGTTGTGAATGTTTTTCTGAGCAGCAGAACCAAAAACCTAACTGAAGATGGATGGAAGTTGACTCAACAAACCTGGCCGTGGAATTGTTCCCACTAATGCTTGGCTGCCTGCAAGTATGAGTGCAGAATGTGGGTAGTGCAATCTATTTGGGGTTTGATATAATTTAAGGCAATATAAATAAATGATATGAACATTCAAGAGAGTATTGTAACAGTGAATGGAGTAACTGACCAAAACCTGGTATGAAGGCAAATGAATTTGGAAAAGAGCCACATGCGTCATAGAGATAAAGAGGTAACATGGTGAGGAAAGAACATATACCACACAGTGAGTGAGCAGATGAAGTGGAGAAATGAAAGGCATGGTCAAAGTAGGGAGATTCAGACTTTTGGATCTTGGAGGTGGAGAAATTTCAAATAATGACAAGACTTAAGGTGAAGTAAACCAAATGAAATGAACTTGAGGATGTTCAGGAAGTTGAGGGTATGTGAGGTTGGCATTTTAAGGATCATTGACATAGATGTGAAGTTACCATCAGTAATCGTGGAGCAAGTGGTGGACTGGAAGTTAAAATAACAGAGTAAGATGGCATGATTGTTAACATGGTTGAACCATGCACAACGTGACATTTATGGGCCACCCTGAAAATTCAATGAAAACTTCTGGCATAAAAGGGTTTAGAAATAGAGGGCAGCCCTCGATGTCAGAAGACTGTCAAAAATTATTAGAGATCTATCATGTGTCAGGCACTGTGCTACACAGTGGAAATTCAGAGTCTGGACTGGAAGCTCATGCATAGGTGGGTAAGTTTCAGGAGTTCAGAAAATGATGGTGAAATTGACACGAGGGTGGTTTAAAAGCAGGGTGACTACTAGCTACGTGTATGATTAGAAAATCTTGATAACGCCCTGGACCATGGCTCAGATTTTAGACTGTGGCGCTTTAGCTGGATTTCAGTTCCTACATCTGGGAAACTTATGTACGTGGCACAACCTGCAAAATCAAACTCAGTGAGCCCATATTAATGGATAGCATGGATTTTAAATGAGAAAAGGCATTGAGAGATGATAGAACATCAATGTGAACATCAATTTAACTGAACTTGAAGTAATTGGGACTTGGTACTCTTGTGTGATTGATAAGTAATCTGCAAACAGCTTGATGGATTGGTTTGACCACACAGACTTGATCAGACTCATTCTATCTATCTCATTCTTTCTGCAGATTATCAATATAACAAACTTCTCAGAGTTGCATTTATTCTAGAATCAAATGCTGGAAAAGAAAAATTTATTTATAAGAAAGCCTGGGAGGAAAAAAAAAAACACACTACAATTCTTGATGGCAACAATAGGGAACTCATTTAGAAAATCAAGTGCACTAATCAATTTATAGCTTCCCTGGTATAAAAGAACCAAGTTATATTATTCATAGGCTAAGCATTTCTCTCTAATTTTTAAAAATTGTGAACAGATGACAAATTACTGCATAGTAACACATTATGAGGACTGAGCATGCATGTTTATATTTCATTGTTCTAATCTAATCTAACACAACACACACCAAAGTCCCTCATACACACATTTAATGGCATGCATCCTCATGATTTTGCTGCATAGTAATTAGGCATTAGTGATAAGCAGTTCCCATAAATTACTGTAATTAGTATTACTCTTATATCACCACAGCCATTTTTTTTAGGTTTTCCCTTCTAATTTTGTTAATTCTTTAGTATCTATCATCAACACAAATGTCAGCAGTTTCCCTAATGCCATGTGTGACTTAATTACTATTCTTTGCCCAGAGTAAGGTCTCAATTAATGCTTGTTGGATTGAATGGAATAAAATCATCATGTAGTAGCTAACATTCACTATGTATAAGGGAGAAACCTTGGGTTTGCTCTTGGGTGAGGGTCTCTGTGTGCATTTCTCAGGGTCATAGTCTCTTTACTCCTTCTTTGAAAGAGCCTTGAGTTTCAGAAGTTGAAAACATGTAGGTCAGGAAATGCTTGTTTAGAGGACAAGGTGGTGGTCATTGGTCACTCATCTGCTGTGTAGCTCAGAGTTCAGGAAATTGGGTAAAGACAGACCTATACATGAAGAGTAAGGGGCAATGGCAATGTATCTTCAGTACCAAACATCTTGTTATGTTGGGGTGAGAACTGAGCTAAGAGATTAATTTAGTTCACTAAACTATTGGGACAAGATTAACAGAGGGATGGGAAGAAAGTTGATGATTTAGAAATCCTCAACAGCATCTGAAACAGTCAGCACAGATACCTAGTACAAGGTAAGGGCAATTTCTCTCCCGGGTAACCTTGGCCTTGAATGACTACAGAGTTAAGGGAAGAACTCCCTTGATTTCAAAATATGTCGTCTTCTTCTTCTACGAGTAGGAGGCAGAACATTTTTTCTACAGTGTGAGAAAAAGAACCTAAGAATTCAAATATCTCACAGAAAACATGTAGAAGTAAATTTCAACCCAATTTGGAAAATGAGACCAAATCTTTTCTTGGATTGTTTAGGATAGGGGACCAGAAAGCAGATGTGTATCAATGGCAGAGGTGCTGGCTGGACAAATACCAATGGCGTCACACAATCTGGCATCTTGATGTGCTCGCATCTTCATGGTAGCCATGTATAGTGATGGTACTTAACTGTGCTTCTTGGTAGAACAGAAAAAAAATCACAAGACATAGAATCACTGGGAAGCTCTACTAATTTCTTATTGATGCTGCAGCAAATTACTGACTTAAAGCAACATAAATTTATTATCCTACAGTTCAGTATGTTGGAAATGCAATGCATGCCTCATGGAGAAAAAAATCAAGGGACAGTAAAACCCTGGATTGCAAGTAACTTGTTCTGCAAGTGTCCTCAAGATGAGCAAACATTTCTAATAAATTTTAACCTGATAAATGAGCCACGTCTTGCAATATGAGTAGTACGTGATGCCAGATGTCACCTGATCACAAATGAGCTGATGGTTCCTCTCTCTCTCTCTCTCTCTCTCTCTCTCTCTGGCTTGCCAGATTGTGAGTGATCATCAATGCAATGTCACATTTGCATGAAATCCTCCAAAGGAGGCAAAAGTAAGTGTCTTTGGATAGGTTCTTGGTTAAAGTTGCATGAAAAAAAAAAAAAGATTCCACTGTGCCAATAAATAGTAGTGATTCTGTTAGTGATAATGAAAATGGTCCTAAAAAAAAAAAGAAAAAAAAAAAGAAAATGGTCCTACACAATAACCCTCCTCTCTCTTGTCTCCCTCACACCAGCCACAAGGTTTACAAAGATAAGTGCAGGTTAATTTGTTTTTCTTTATATTTTGTATTTTCTTTGTTATTCTATATTATTATTATAGTATTGTCATCATTTTTATATGAATATTTTTGAATTGTGGAATGAATCATCTGAGTTTCCATTACTCTTATGGGAAATTCACATTGATATACAAGTGCTTTGTCTTACAAGCATGTTTCTAGAACAAGTTCTGCTCACAAACCAAGGTTTTACTGTATTAAAAAGGCTGAATTCTTTCCATGTGGACTCTTGGGATGAATCTGCTTCCTCACCTTTTCCAGTTTCTAGAGATCACCACATTCCTTAACTGGTGGCCTTCCTCCTCCATCTTCAAAGCCAGCACCACAGCATCTTCAACCACTCTGCTTCCTGCGTTCACTTATGTGAACTCTCGTGATTAAATTTAGACCAGTCAGATATTGTGGGCTAATCTCCTCATCTCAGTAACAGTAACTTAACCCATGGAGTTCCTTGTCTGGGAGTAGGATGTGGACCTTTTTTGAGGGGTGCACTGACCACAGGAACTGATTGTCCATCTTGCTCACAAGCACTGAACTTCCTCACAAGGCCCCATGATTTGAAACTTGTGTCAGGACACCCACTCCTCCTCTCTGGAGCAAGCTGCTGCCTCCGCATCCCCCTGTGGCCCTTTACACGTTATGGTTCATATTCTAGTGGGGAACATTTGCCTGCCTTCTGGCCAGTGCAGGAACAGACTCTTGGTTATGAAGTTCTGAGGAGTGTGTTTGCCATGTTCACATATCATAGAGTAAACATCATATCTGACTTTTGCTGTGACTTTCATAGGCAATTCAGGCTTAGGAAGCATTTCTTTAGAGATTTCTGTGTATTAGGGACTGTTTAAAATGTTTTACAGGTATTAACTCTTCACAACACTCCATAAGGAGAGTGATATCATTAAGACTAGTTTGTAGGTAAGAAAACAGGGCTAGGGGAGCCCGGGTGGCTCAGTCAGTTAAGTGTCCAACTCCGACTCAGGTCATGATCTCGTGGTCAAATCTGTGGGTTCGAGCCCGGTGTCATGCTCTGTGCTGACAGCTTAGAGCCTGGAGCCTGCTTAGAATTCTGTGTCTCCTTCTCTCTCTCCCTCTCTCTCTCTCTCTCTCCCCCCTCTACCCCTCCCCCACTCACACTCTGTCTCTCAAAAATAAATAAACATTTAAAAAATTAAAAAATAAATAAAAAATAAAGAAAGAAAACAGTGCCAGGCAAGGTTGAGAAAATTGACAAAATTCACACCTAGTAAATGGCAGACATGGGAATCAAACCTAGTGTGACTGGTTCTGGAGCTCATGTTGCAAATCACCACAGTGCATATTGCCTCTCACATTGCATGGAGCAAAAGCTTAAATTGAAAACGCAAACACTGTTATACTAAACTAAAAATGATGCAGAAAAGATGGAGAGTGGGAAGGAGAGTTAGGGGGAGATTTGAGGAAAGAGTGAGCAATGCACACATTCACACACAGTGGAGAAAGACTGATTGCATAATCCGGGTCACTGAGTATGAGAGGCACTGTGTATGGTGCACAAAGGCACCCACTGTGGGGTTCCTGGGTGCAGACAATATGGCTCATTTGCACCCTGCTACATCTACCCAGAGGGGATGTCTTTTTCTACTTGCACGAAGATGCTGTATAGTTAACAGCAATCCTGTTTACAAGCTAATGAGTGTATGTGAGAAAAAAATTTTTTTTAACTAGGACAAATGGATTTATCTAATAGACATTATATTAAAACATTCCAAAAATATGTTTTCTAGTATCCTGACTGTTTGCTACCCATCAGAATTCCTACAGAGGTATTTAATGGGTAAGAGCTTTGAGCCAATTGTTGTAAGGTCTGGTGCCCATATAGGCCCAGTCTTTTCACTCATAGGCTGCTGGACTCCTGACTTGTATGAATCGTTTTCTCTTTTGTAGTTAAGGGCTTACAGATCAAGTTTCAAGTTGTTTGCCTAGGTTTAAAATTTTGTGATTTTGTTTCATTTTGTTGAAACACAAATAGCACTCCAATGGAGAGATGCTGTCTTCTTTCAAAGCCACTTTGAAATACTAAGTGTGATTTTTGCCCCTGTTTAGGCTGTTAGATTTATCAAGTTATTAACTAAAAGATGTCCCATGGAAATCACATTCATCATTGATTTATAATGACTTGATAGCAGAAATTCAATAATCAATGAATTTTAATCCTGAAATATTAATTCTTAGTCACTCATGCAGTAGTTAAAATATTTAACAACCTCATATTGCTTGTGCATTAAAACTGCTCTTTAACACAATGGCTGTTTCTGAAAATGCTTGGATGTTGGAAATAATTGCATTTCTATTGAAGCTATTAGAATGAATCACAATTGGATTTCACATAAAAGTTTTCAATGCATAGATATTTCACATAATATGTTTGTAGGTAAGGGTTCTTCAAATAAAGCTGTTTTGTCCTCAAGAAATTTTCTCTGTGAATCAATTTTACCTCTAGTTAGATCACATATTCTTTCTTTTTTATTTTTGTTTCTTTCTTCCTTTTTTGCTACTTAAAGTATTTTTCTAGGAGTGGGGTGCCTGGGTGGCTCAATCGGTTAAGTGTCCAACTCTTGATTTTGGGGCAGGTCATGACCTCACCATCTTGAGATTGAGCCCTACGTCAGGCTTTGCCCTGGGTGTGGAGCTTGCTTGGGATTCTCTCTCTGTCTCTCTGTCTCTCTCTCTCTCTCTCTCTGTCTCTCTCTCTCTCTCTCTCTCTCTATCTCTCTCTCCCTCTCCCTCTATCCCTCCCCTGTGCATTCTCTTCTCTCTCTCTCTCTCAAAAAAAAAAAAAATGTATCTCTATCTCTATCTATCTATCTATCTATATCTATATCTATATATCTTTAGGCGTGTTATAACACTGCTCTAGACTGAATGTTTGGGCACCCTCTCTTCCAAAATCCATGTGTCAAAGTCCTAATCTCTAATGTGAAGGTATTTGGAGGTGGGACCTCTGGGAAGTGATTAGGTCATGAAGGGGGGGTCATCAGGAATAGAATTAGTGCTCTTATAAGAGGGACACAAGAGAGATATTCTCTTACCTCTCTCTCATGTGAAAACGCAGCAAGCAGATGTCCACTGTAAACCGAGAAGACGGCCTTCACCAGACACAAGATTAGCCATCGCCTTGATCTTGGACTTCTCAGCCTCTACAACGGTGAGACATAAATTTCTGTCATTTTAGCGATCCAGTGTGTGATAATTTGTCATGGCAATCTGAACTAAGATAAATACTAAGAACCATTGCTGTGGTTGCTTTGTGAAAGCAGGGTGGGCCCCCATCCAAAATTTGGTTTGGGTGGCAAGATGACAATGCCATGTATACACCAAGATGGTATGAAAAAGTTTATTTCTGGGGCGCCTGGGTGGCACAGTCGGTTAAGCGTCCGACTTCAGCCAGGTCACGATCTCGCGGTCCATGAGTTCGAGCCCCGCGTCGGGCTCTGGGCTGATGGCTCAGAGCCTGGAGCCTGTTTCCGATTCTGTGTCTCCCTCTCTCTCTGCCCCTCCCCCGTTCATGCTCTGTCTCTCTCTGTCCCAAAAATAAATAAACGTTGGAAAAAAAAAAAGTTTATTTCTGACATAATGGGACTTTCTGGAGAGTTCAGGGTGGGACCCCAGACTGGTTCAAAATGGCTTGAGAGAACAAAGAAAGGAGACCAGCTTGGCTTTTCATGGCAAAATTAGAAGTGGAGGGCCAGGGTAAGGAGTCCTGCTAGAGATCTGAACTTCCCGCCAGAACCAGAGGAAGGTAGCATCTGAGACTTTAGCGTGAGCTTCACCAGACGGGCCAGAAGGAGAAGGGAATGGGGGAGCTTTACAAGCTTTCAAGCAATTGAAGATCCAAAAATGGAGTCAGGCTTTTTATTGCAATCCTTTTGAGAACCTATCTGTACAATAGACTTTCCTCTCGACTTATAGAAGGAAAGAACAGATTGTCTCTTAAAAATAAACGTTTAAAAAAACATTTTCTTTGAAAAATAAAAAATTATATACAGCACAGTATGGAGGAAAAAGCAAGAGTTAGAACCAAATTTGGAATAAAATTTGAAGTCTGTTGACCGCTTGCTGTATCCACCAGGGTTCGGGGCAGGAAACAGAATCCACTGTGGGTATCTAAAGCATGAGGGACTTTAATGTACGGGCATAGGGGCTCACAAAATTGTTAGAGAGGCTAGAGAAACGGGTTGTAGGCTGTACCCTGGAGCGACTCCAAGAGCTATAAGGAGCTGCTCCCGTAGGAGAGCTCTGCTTTTGATGCTGTCTTGCAGCGCTGTGCTGGAAGCCAGCAGCCTCTTTGAGCACCGCCACTGCAGCTCTTCCCAGCATCCCAGAGGCTCAAAATCTCACACTGTCGTGGTTTTACTTGCCAGCAACCAAAGCCGAGAGCCACAAGAAGTTTGCCTCTGTCTCACTGCCCCTGCTCAAATCATGCACAAGTGTATGTAATCAGTGGAAGCTGATTCACATCTAGAACCCTAGCTTGAAGGGGGTCTGAGAAATGTTCATTTGAGCTTTACAAGGTCAAATGGAGGTTGACTAAAACAAACTATAGTCACTTCCCTGTCTCTGTGATCTGGGACAAACATTTGAATTTGAATTTTCTCATCTCAAAATGGATCTCATACGTATATTGAAAGGCTATCCACGGACTAGAGGTAATGTCATTAAAATATCTAGTATATGGTAGTTGGCCAAATAACTGTATCTATCATTATGGCTGTGTCTAACTGTTTCAGAATTTTATTTTTTATTTTTTAAATGTTTATTTATTTTTGAGAGAGTGCAAGTGGGGAAGGGGCAGAGAGGGGAACAGAGGATCCAGGCTTTGCGCTGGCAGCAGTGAGCCTGATGTGGGGCTTGAACTCACTAACTGTGAGATCGTGATCTGAGCCGAAGTCGGATGCTCAACCCACAGAGACACCCAGGTGCCCCTATTTCAGAATCTTAGGAATTATTGCACTGAAAGTCCTAACGAGCCGTTGCTTTTTATAAAGCATGTAAACAAAGAATTTTCTCTTCAGATAGTCTGTGGGGATTAGATAGTCCAAGTACTAATTTTAGAGATAAATTATAATAAGTAACATTGCAATTTATAAACTTTGGAACTCAAACTCATACCTCCCTCCACGTGAGTATCTATGCATTCATTAATTCTACTCTTCCAGATTGCTTTTATCACCTCTTGTGCTGGACACTGTGCTTATTGCTAGGTGTGTAGGAGAGAAATAAACCAGATTCTGCCCTTTGGAGCTTTATAGTCCAGTGGAACAGAGATATGTTAAATAAATAATCAACACTGCAATGCAATTGCTGTGAAAGAAAACTGCAGGTTGCTAAGAAAGACAATAGTAAGAAAAAATTGGGTTGCCAGATTTAGTAAATAAAAATACAGGATTCCCAGATACACTTGGATTCAGATAAGCACCAAATAATCTTTTAGTGTAACTACGAAGCATTAAAAAAGTATCGGATGTTCATCTAAAATTCAAATTTAACTAGGTGTCTTGTATTTTATCTGGAAGCTCTGGGGCAAGGACTAATTTGGACAATGTCACATTTTCCCTCTTATAAATGAGGAGAAAGGACCTCAGAAAAACAAAGTGACTTGTTTCAGATTACCAGTTAATTGGATACCAAGACAGAATTTGAGTTCAGACCCGTTTGACTGCAAAGCCTTTTGTTTGTAACTGGTCCTCATCCACAGAGGGCAAGGTGGAAGAGGTCGGCCACTCCAGATTCCTGTGTAAATGGCTGGTTTAATAAGCAAGGGAAGTAACAAATGCTTGAATTTTTATGAGGCTTGTGAGAGCAGCTGCAGGATGATAGGTTTCCTCACCCACCTGCCAGAATCTTAAAAGTTTATATGAAGGCCTTACCTGGGTTGTCACAGAGCTGGTCCAGATGGTCTCCACAATACATTGCCCTCTCAAGGCTGCACCTAAACACTTCCTGCTGTAGAAACGGTGGACAGAGTGTTCTTTCCAGGGGCAGCGGTGGGGGGAGGAGCCTCCCATGGCCCTTCTCCGAACCACAGGTCATATCCTCTCAATGACCTCTTCCAACAAAAACATAAACCACAGTTTGAGGGAGGACTAGTCTAAAATACATTGGTACTGTTTAGGCAGGTGAGTCACCAAAAGTGATTTTGGTTTGTGTTTTACATATGATATTTCAGTCTTTGTCACTTTCAGCCTTCAGTCATTTTCCTGTGACTCACTTGCAAGGGAATTAACATTGAAGCTTTAAAACAAGTTGCCAATTTTGCCTGTGAAATTTTTAATTTCCTATACTCTTCTGAGGTGTCAGTCATCTGCCTTCCCATAGGAAAGCTTTGTCTTTCACCTCAAGATCTATTGGATTTCTTGTGGTGTTGAGATAAACAATATCATTAATTCATGACTAGAAAGAACTTCAAAACACATCTCACTTTTTGTTAAACTTATAACATCTCAAACTGTTGTGCAGAGAATTGTAAAATGATACATATTATTTTAAAACAGTGAATATTATTATTATTATTATTATTATCATTATTATTTATTTTGTTTGGGGAGAAAAAAAAAAAAGAGAAAGTTCCAGAGCATAGAAGAATGGAAAAAAACATGCATGCCATAGAGAATATAGAACATGACTTTTTCCTTCCCATGATCATTGGCTATTATTCTTCTTAAAGGTTAATCAAGAAAAGTAACCTGCTGAAAGAAGTAGCGCATAGAGTTCTATTTCTAATGAAAGTATGCTTAAAAACATAAGTTCTCGGGACATCTGAGAGGCTCAGTCAGTTGAGTGTCTGACTCTTGGTTTTGGCTCAGGTCATGATCCCAGAATGGTGGGATTGATTGCCACGATGGGCTCCACCCTGAGTGTGGAGCCTGCTTAATATTCTCTCTCTCCCTCTCTCCCTCTCTCTTCCTCTCTCTCTCCCTCTCCCTCTGCCTCTCTCCTTTGCCCATGCTCTCTCTCTCTCTCTCTAAAATAATAAATTAATAGAGGTGCCTCGGTGGCTCAGTTAATTAAGTGTCTGACTCTTGTTTTCAGCTCAGGTCAGAATCTCCCAATTTGTGAGATTAAGCCCCTCATTGGGCTCTGCATTAGTAGTGAGGAGCCTGCTTGGGATTCTATTTCTCCCCTTCTCTGCCCCTCCTCTGCTTGCTTTCTCTCTCTTTCAAAATAAATACACTTAAAAATTAAAACTTAAATGAAATAAAATAACCCATAAATTCCCTGTGGCATTAACCTGAGTAAATTCATGACCACATTTCAGACACAGAGTAAAGTCAAGATGGGTGAGTTTCTCCAGGGATGATAAAGAGGTTTCCCCTTAGGTACTAGCTCTGACAAATTGGTGACTCTGGAGTCTCCTATCCAAGAGGGCTCTAAAACCAGAATGAGCTAAACAGCATGCATCAGTAATTGGCTAACAATGTCTGTTCTGGCTAAACGATGGATTATTTCTTGTTAAAAACATAAATGCCAATATAAGATTGGTTACTATAAGAGATTGGATGGATCTGTGCCAACTTAAGGGCATACACACACACACACACACACACACACACACACACACACACATATTATTCTAAACGTTTTTTTTTTTTTTTAAGTATCTGAGAATTGGGGAGAATTTTTCTTTCTTGTTAACATAGAAGGTAGAAAAAGAAGTTTAAAAGGGGTGCCTGGGTGGTTCAATCAGTTGAATCTCTGATTCTTGATTTCGACTTAGATCATGATCCCAGGGTCATGGAATGAAACCTTGAGACAGGCTCTGAGCTGCACACACTCTCTCTTTCTTTCTCTCTCTCACACACACAAGAAAAATGGATTTAACCAGGAATTCCCATTTAGCAATCAGAATGGAGCTGGAATACAGATATAGAACTGCTTCTTACTCTGTGATACTTTGTGGGAAAATTCAATAATGGTATTTAATATTTATTGTGTATATAGTGCTTTGAAAATGGTATCTCTTATATTTCAAATATAGCAATACAGTCCCCTGGAGGCAGTTGGTTGTTTCAAAATAATGAAACTATGACTTAAGGTAACTAATAAATGCCTCAGATCTCCACCCCACCCCACTTAACTGGATAAGATCTCTTGATCTTTTTGTTGGTAGCTGTCTATATTATTTTTCCAAAATCATGGATGAAGTATATGCTAAAATTTTCTCATCTAAAATAGGAATCTCTGTATATAAATTCAATACAAAAATAAAATAAATGAGTGTGATTGGCTGAATAACGCCCTTCTCCTTCCCCTGAGACATACCAATGACCTAATCCACAAAGCCTGTGAATAGTACTTCAAATGACAAATAATGGCTTTGCAGATGGGATTAAGGATTTTGAGATGAGATAGATGGGATTAGTCTGAATTATTCCATGTGGTCCCTAAATGCAATCAAATGTATTCTTATGAGAGAGAAACAGAGGGAGAGTTGAGACAGACAGAATTGGAGAAGGTAATGTGAGCAGAGAGGCAGAGATTGGAGGCATTCAGCCACAAGCCAAGGAATGCCAGTGGCCATCAGAAGTTAAAAGATACAAGGACCAATTTCTCCCCTAGCGTATTTGGAGGGAGCATAGTCTTGCTGACACCTTGATTTTATCCCAATTTCAGATTTCTGGCCTGTGAGAGAATGATTGCCTATTGTTTTTAAGCACCAAGTTTGTGGTAATTTATTGGAGTCACATCAAGAAACTAATATACAGGCACAAAAGGGAGCAAAGTGTTCAAGGCACTAAATTTGTGGTAATGTGTTATAACAGCCATAGGAAGCCAATACAATGAGTTTTAAAAAAGACCAAAAATGTTGACTATTTCTTCCCTCAGGAAAGTGTCCCCAGACTAGGTGACCTTTCCCTAAAAATTCTTCTCAGCACTTCAAAGTTGCTTTTGGTAACATTCACTTGTAGTTGCTTTCAGTTCTCTTGTTTACGTCTGTATTCCAAGGTGCCCAACAAAGTGACAGCCATGTAGTAGAAGCTCAATAAATATATGTTAAATGATAAAGTGGAATTCAAGGCATAGGATCTGCAGGGTGGTGAAATTTCGTGGACTGTGACTCATGCAACACCTGGCAGGGTGAAGTCTTTTGGGGCAGGGTTGAGGCTGGGAATAGGACACAACAGCTAACACTGAGTATCCCACACATACTAATGAGGATGGGGGGAACAAAAAGTGGGTTGTTGAGTTGTTTTGGGAAACAAATTGCCTGTAGCTAATAAAATTACAAAGATATATACTTTTTGACTAAGCAGAGCCTTTCTTGGAAATTTCCAGTATATAGGAGTATATGGACAGGGGTACTTATTGCCAAGTTTTTCATGGTATAGGGAAAAGGTTTCATGGGAAAGGTAAATACATAACATTAGAATAATTACTGAAACAATCATTAATTTTTATATAACATGATATATCATGATATAACATGATATATCATGGAATGTTATGCAGCCATTAAAAAATTAAATACAGGGGGAGTTAAGATGGTGGAGAAGTAGGGGGAGCAGGAGTTCCCTTGTCCCTTCAACACAGCTGTATCGAAGTCAGATCATTTGGAACACCAAGGAAATCAATCTGTGGACTGGCAGAAGGATCATCACAGGTGGAAGGAGACAGTTTGGTGGGATCGAGGGTTACTTCAATGAACAAATCAAAGCACAGCTGGTGGAAGGTCCAAACACTCCATCACTACACACAAGGAGGAGTTTTGCAGAGGATTGACCAGTGGGATAGAGCAGTCAAAACGCAACAACAGAGTGCATACAACACACTCCAAAAACGCTTCTTCAAGTGCCAGGCCCTAGACAGTGTATGACCCTTTTTTAATATAGTAGCATTCACAGGTGCAAGACACATAACAAGCTATTAAAGCATGTAAAAGACAGAAACCTAGCCAAAATGATAAAATGGAAGAATTCTCCTCAAAAGAAAACCCAGGAAGAAATGACAGAGAATTGCTCAAGACAGATATAAACAATATGTCTGAAGAAAAATTTAGAATAACAGTCATAAGACTAAGAGCTGGGCTTGAAAAAAGCATAGATGACAGTAGAGAATCTATCTATAATCTCAGCAGAGATCAGAGACCTAAGACATAGTCATGATGAATTATGAAATGCTATAAACGAGATGCAAAATAAGCTAGATACAGTGACAGCAAGGATGGAGGAAGCAGATGAGAGACTAGGTGAAATAGATGATAAAATTATGCAAAATAATGAAGCTGATAAAAAGAGGGAAAGGAAATTACTAGACCACAAGGAGAGAATTAGAGAGTTAAGTAATTCCGTGAAATGAAATAATATCCATATCATAGGAGTTCCAGAAGAAGAAGAGTAAGAGAAAGGGGCAGAAGGTTATAGCTGAGAACTTCCCTATTCCGGGAAGGAAACAGGCATCCAAGTCCAAGAGGCACAGAGAACTCGCTTCAAAATCAACAAAAACAGGTCAACACCATGACATATCATAGTGAAACTGGCAAAATACAAAGACAAAGAGAGAATTCTGAAAGCAGAGAGGGACAAACAGGCCTTAGCTAACAAGGATAGACACATAGGGGTAGTAGCAGACCTGTCCACCAAAACTTGGCAGGCCAGAAGGGAGTGGCAGGAAATAGTCAATGTGCTGAGTAGGAAAAATAGGCAGCCAAGAAGCTTTTATCTAGCAAGGCTGTCATTCAGGATAGAAGGAGAGATAAAGGCTTTCCCAGACAAACAAAAACTAAAGGAGTTCATGACCACTAAATCAGCCCTGCAGGACATCCTAAGGGGGACTCTGAGTGGAATGCTGCAAAGAATACAAAGGGCCAGAGACATCGCCACGAACACAAAACCTACAGATAACACAATGGCACTAAATCCACATCTTTCAATAATAACTCTCAATGTAAATGGACTAAATTACCCAATCAAAAGACATAGGGTATCAGAATGGATAAAAAAATAAGATCTATCTATATTCTGCCTACAAAAGACTCATTTTATACCTAAGCACACCTGAAGATTGAAAGTGAGGGGATGAAGAACCATCTATCATGCTACTGGACATAAAAAGAAAGCTGGAGTAGCCATACTTACATCACACAAACTAGATTTTAAAACAAATACTGTAATAAGAGATGAAGAAGAGAATTATATCATGGTTAAAGGGTCTAGCCATCAAAAACAGCTAACAATTATAAATGTTTATGCCCCCAATGTGAAGTGCCCAAATATATAAATCAATTAAATACAAACATAAATAAATGTATAGATGATAGTACCCTGACACTCCACTTACATCAATGGATAGATCATCTAGGCAGAAAATCAATTAATGAAACAGTGGCTCTGGATGACACATTGGACAAGATGGACTTAAGAGATATATTCAGAACTTTTTATCCAAAAGCAGCAGAATACACATTCTTCTCGAGTGCACGTGGAACATTCTCCAAAACAGATCACATAATGGGTCACAAAATAGCCCTCAACAAGTATAAAAAGATTGAGATCATATCAGGCATATTTTCAGATCACTCTGGTATGAAACTTGAAATCAACCACAAGAAAAATTTTGGAAAGCCCCCAAATACATGGTGGTTGAAGAACATCCTGCTGAAGAATGAATGGGTCAAACAGGAAGTTATTAAAAAATATATGGAAGTAAATGAAAATGAAACCCTTTGTCCAAAGGGTTTGAGTCCAAACCCTTTGTCCAAAGGG
>NW_024412396.1:55626117-55786473 GCF_014898765.1 Herpailurus yagouaroundi
AAACCCTTTGTCCAAAGGGTTTGAGTCCAAACCCTTTGTCCAAAGGGTTTGAGTCCAAACCCTTTGAGATGCAGCAAAGACAGTTCTAAGAGGAAAATACATTGCAATTCAGGCCTATCTCAAGAAGCAAGAAAGTCCTCAAATATACAACCTAACCTTACACCTAAAGGAGCTAGAAACCCTGAAGCAAAGAAAGCCCAAAGCCAGCAGAAGAAGAGAAATAATAAAGATTAGAGCAAAAATAAACAATATAGAATCAAACAAAATAAAACAAAACAGGAGAACAGATCAATAAATCTAAGAGCTGGTTTTTTGAAAGAATAAACAAAATTTATAAAACCTTACCCTGACTTCTCAAACAGAAAAGAGAGAGGACCCAAATAGATAAAATCATAAATGAAAGAGGAGAGATCACAACACCACAGAAATACAAACAATTATTAGAGAATACTATGAACAGTTATATGTCAAACACTGGACAATATGGAAGAAATAGACAAATTCCTAGACACCCACACACTATCAAAACTCAGGAAGAAATAGAAAATTTGAACAATTAACCAAGGTAGAAATTGAATCTGTTATCAGAAATCTCCCAACAAATAAGAGTCCTGGGCCAGATGGCTTCCCAAGGGAATTCTACTAGACATTTAAAACAGAGTTAATACCTATTGTTCTCAAATTGTTCCAAAAAATAGAAATGGAATGGAAGCTTCCAGACTCCTTCTATCAAGTCAGCATTACCTTGATTCCAAAACCAAAGACCCCACTAAAAAGGAGAATTACTGGCCAATATCCCTGATTAACATGGATGCAAAAATTCTCAACAAGATACTAGCAAATCAAATTCAAAGGTATATTAAAAGAATTATTGACCATGATCAAGTGGGATTCACTCCTGACCTGTAGGGCTAGTTCAATATTTGGAAATCAATCAACATGATACATCACATTATTGGAAGAAAGGATAATTATCATATGATCCTGTCAATAGATGCAGAAAAAATCATTTGACAAAATACAGCATTCTTTCTTAATAAACCCTCAAGAAAATTGGGATAGAAGGAACATACCTTAATATTATAAAAGCTATATATGAAAGGCCCACAGTTAATATCATCCTCAATGGGGGAAAAACTAAGAGCTTTACCCCTGAGGTCAGAAACACAATAGGGATGTCCACTCTCACCACTGTTATTTAACATAGTGTTGGAAGTCCTAGCCTCAGCAATCAGACAACAAAATGATATAAAAGGCATCCAAATTGGCAAAGAAGTCAAACTTTCACTCTCCGCAGATGACGTGATACTCTACATGGAAAACCCAAAAGACTCCCCCAACACCTGCTGGAGCTGATACAAGAATTCCACAAAGTCATAGGATATAAAATCAACGTACAGAAATTGGTCGTATTTAACTACACCAATATGAAGCAACAGAAAGAGATTTCAGGGAATCAATCCCATTTACAACTGCATCAAAAACTATAAAATACCTAGGAGTAAACCTAACCAAAGAGGTAAAAGATCTGTACACTGAAAACTATAGAAAGCTTATGAAGGAAATTGAAGAAGACACAACATTCTATGTTCATGGAACATGAAAATTTTGTTGACAGGAAAATTTTGTTAAAATGTCGATACTACCCAAAGCAATCTATACATTCAATGCAATTCCAGTGAAAATAACACCAGCATTCTTACCAGAGCTAGCACAAACAATCTTAACATTTTTTTTACATTGATTTATTTTTGAGAGGCAGAGCACAAGTGGGGTAGGGGCAGAGAGAGAATGAGACACAGAATCCGAAGCAGGCTCCAGGGTCTGAGCTGTCAACACAGAGCCCTACGCGGGGCTCAAACCCACAAACCGTGAGATCATGACCTGAGCCAAAGTCGGATGCCTAACCCACTGAGCCACCCAGGTGCCCCAGCATTCTTAACATTTATATGAAAACACAAAAGACCCCAAATAGACAAAGTAATGTTGAAAAAGAAAACCAAAGCTGGAGGCATCACAATCCCAGACTTTAGCTTTATTGTAAAGCTGTAATCATCAAGATGGTATGGTGTTGGCACAAAAACAGACATAGAATAGAGACACAGAAATGGTCCCACAACCACAAATCTATGGCCAACCAATCTTTGACACAGCAAAAAAGAGTATCCACTGGAAAAAAAGACAGTTTTTAGGAAATGGTGCTGGGAGAACTGGACAGCAAAACACAGAAGAATGAAACTGGATCAGTTTCTTAGACCATACACAAAAATAAATACAAAATGGATGAAAGATCTAAATGTGAGACAGGAAACCATCAAAATCCTACAGGAGAAAACAGGCAGCAACCTCTTTGACAGCCACAGCAGCTTCTTACTTGACATGTCTCCAAAGGCAAGGGAAATAAAAGCAAAAATGAGCTGTTGGGACTTCATCAAGATAAAAAGCTTCTGCACAGCAAAGGAAACAATCAACAAAACTAAAGGCAACCGACGGAAAGGGAGAAGATGTTTGCAAATGACATATTGGATAAAGGGTTAGTATCCAAAATCTATAAAGAACTTATTAAACTCAACATCCAAAAAACAATTCAGTGAAGAAATGGGCAGAAGACACGAATAGACACTTTTCCAAAGAAGACATCCAGGTGGCAAACAGACACATGAAAAGATACTCAATGTTGCCATTCATCAGGGAAATACAAATCAAAACCACACTGAGATATCACCTCACATTGGTCAGAGTGGCTAAAATTAACAACTCAGGGAACAGCAGATATTGGGGAGGATGTGAGGAAAGCGGAACCCTCTTGCACTGTTGGTGAGAATGCAAACTGGTGCAGTTACTCTAGAAAACAGTGTGGAGGTTCCTCAAGAAATTAAAAATAGAATTGCCCTATGACCTTCACTACTAGGAATTTATCCAAATGATACAGTAGTACTGATTTGAAGGGGTACATGTACCCAAGGTTTATAGTAGCACTTTCAACAATAGCCAAATTATGGAAAGAGCCCAAATGTCCATCAACTGATGAATGAATAAAGAAGATGTGGTGTGTATATATATAATGGAATACTAATCTGCGATGAGAAAGAATGAAGTCTTGCCATTGCAACAACATGGATGGAACTAGAGGGTATTATGCCAAGCGAAATAAGTCAGTCAGAGAAAGACACATATCATATGATTTCATTAATATGTGGAATCTGAGAAACTGAACAGGTGATCATAGGGGAAGGATAGGAAAAATAAGATAAAAACAGAGAGAGAGGCAAACCATAAAAGACTCTTAAATACAGAAAACAAACTGAGGGTTGATAGGGATGGGAAAAATGTGTGATGGGATTTAAGGAGGGCATTTCTTGGGATGAGCAACATCCCAACAAGTTATATGTATTATATGTATGTGATGTATATGATGTTATATGTAAGTGATGAATCATTGGAATCTACTCACCAAGCCAAGACTACACTGCATGTTAGCAAATTGAGAATAAATTTTAAAAAATAGGTTTGCACAGAAAAAGGCACTGTTAAAAAAATTGAATAGAACTGTAATAATTACCTTGGAGGAA
Organism: Herpailurus yagouaroundi; assembly: GCF_014898765.1. Classification (NCBI taxonomy): domain Eukaryota; kingdom Metazoa; phylum Chordata; class Mammalia; order Carnivora; family Felidae; genus Herpailurus; species Herpailurus yagouaroundi. The sequence goes on from NW_024412396.1 coordinate 55,629,690, forward strand.
TGTCTATAATATATTAACTAAGATGAACAAGATGTAGAAAAGTGTTGTATGATTCTATTTTTGATACACAAACACACAGATATGAGCTTATAAGCATGAATAATGATACAATTTCATGTAGACTTTTACATAATACAAGCTGAATTGTTAATAAGGGCAGTGTTATTGGGGCAGTAATGTAGTCGAGAGGGAGAGGCAGAAGTGGGGAAAAAAAAGCAAAAGAAAATGAAAGACCACCCAAAAAAGAGCAAATATTCTATAATCTATTAACACATTTATATAAACTTGTATCTGTATATAGACACACTTATTTTTATTTATTTGCATTTTTATTTTATATTTATTTATAGACATTTTAAATGTATAAATACAAAATTTTAATTGAGGTATATTTATATATACCATCATGTTAGTTTCTGGTGTATGACACAATGATTCAATATCTTTATAATTTGCAAAATGATCACCATAATAATAAGTCTAGTTAGCATCTGTTACTCTAAACTGTTATAAAATTTTTGTTGTTGTTGTTTAGAAAAGGGGACATGAAATAGTCTGGTAGGGGGCAGTTTTTGGGAAAAATAAATGTGTGTTATGCTCCCACTATGTTGAGGTTTTGCAATAAATCAATCCTAAAAGAAGAAGAAAGGGCCAGCTGTGTGGTACATATAAGTGCAAATCAGTGGGAGCACAGGATTACTTCCGTGAGGAGTGGGCTCTGAGGAGAACTCCTGAAGAAAGACAGCAGATGAACACACAGCTCCAATCACATGGTCCGGGTGGGCAGCCACCATCTGTGTCCACCTCAGACAAGTGTGGGGACACTGAGCTCTTGTCCACCAGTAGCCAAATCTGGTCAACTCTTAGGCTTGAGCACACTACCTAAAAACTATCTAGATTACTTTCCCCTACTTTACATGTCCCCCTCTTCATTTCCATAATATTTATCACATTTCACACATATTAATGGATTAGTTACCAATGTCTATTCACCCTTTCTCCACATCCACCTCCTTAAGGGAAGGCACTTTGACTCAGTGTTATAGCTGCAAAATTTAGCATGGTGGCTGATACTTAGTAAAATGTCAAGAATTTGTTGAAGGTTCATAGACATAACTTTTCTATACTGAAAAATACATAAGAAAATGGTTATTACTTTTTGTTCTTGTTGTTATAAGCCCACTTGAGACTTTAATGAAAGCCATGAAACTTTTTCCCAGAAAAATTCAGATTTTCGTCGCATTTACTGGAGATTCACTAATTAGCCTAAAACCCATTCATGTCGGTTTCATCAGTTCCAAATTATATTAATTTTCCAGTTTAAGCCATAGACGTTAACTTTTATGGAGTACTTACAATTTGTCGGACTTTGTGCTGTCTTACATGTAATATTTCAATAACCCTTACAACTCTAGGGGGTAAGTCCCCCTAGATGAAGATGAAGAATCAGTGCAAAAGAGATCAACTTGCTTATCCAACTTCATAGAACTGATTGGCAGTAGAACTGGGACTCAAACCGAGATTTTTTTTTTTTTTTTTTATATAGCCTGAGTTTGCACTCTTAACCACTAAAAATCATCTGCCTGTTCTCTGTTCCCACCCATGGTGAGCAACGGAGTTACCCAGTGAAGACACTTAATCTCCCCTAGTAAGAGACTGAAATGATGATATTAGCTGGCTTGAGCTTGATGTGAGCAAAGTTTCCTTGATTGAACAGGACAGCCTGTTCCCCCAACAGCACTCAGGATGCATCGAAAGCCCACATTCCTGCTGCACTTGTTTAGCAATTGGCAGCGCTGTGACTCTAAATTATCTCGTGCATGTTTCAAACCATTTAAATTGTCACTGTAGGATTTTGCCTATTAGCAAAATACCATCCCCTGAATACTGATTATGTAAAACAGCACAATTGTCTGGTGAAAGGAAAGCAATGACTTCTTGAATGTAGTCCAGCAGTATGACTGCTCTTTTTTGGTGAAATGTAAGGAAGTTGCTTGTGTACTATTCTTTATGTAATTAGATTCTGGGTGTATTCATATTTTACCACATGCTGATACAAAATAAATAGGCACAGTATTTTAAAAAATGTTTTGTCACACATAAACGTCTTTCATTGAGGCTAAGGCGAGTAAAACATGTCTTCTTTTGCATTTTTCTCCCTTCTTCTTTGGTGGTGACAACATTTCCGTCAGAGATTGAGTGAACTCAAGAACTCTAAATGCACTCTTGGCATGGGGCTGAGGTCTTAGCTGGCTGCTCTTGGGGGGAAGCACTCCTGGTGAAATTGGGGGCCATTAGCATGCCAGTGATTGATCAGCTGAGTTATTCACTTTAAAGCTTCAGCATTGTAGCATATAAAGTAATTTTGGTCAGAAAGAGTAAATTACACTCATTATATCCAAATGCAAATACATGTTTAGAAAGCATGTGGTTCGGAAAACAAATGGGATTCAATTCCAACACTAATGTTTCATTAGGGGCATTTGCACATGCCTATCTCTATCTCTGAGCTCTTTATAATCATCATAATGTCATTCCTCCCTCCATGAAATCAGAAGAGATATTTATTTGTGTTACTTCTACTACAAGCAGAGCTTATCTCCTGAAGAGGAGCTCCCCTACCACTGCTGTTTTTATTTCTTGCTTTCTGCACCAGTGATTCCACTAATCAGATAGAACTCAGCCTGAAATCGTGCAGAAATCCTAGGTAGCACTCTTAGACAAGGCTGTCTAATCCCCAGGAGATCACGAAATTACAAACCAACTTTCCTTAGAATTCCTTTAGAATTACCACCAGCACTGTTTTTCAATTAGGGATCTATAAAGGCTTGACTGAAGTGAGCTTGTTTGTAATAGATTAAATATGGTTGCAAACTTTTTATTACCCTGCTCATTGAGAGATGGAGGCTAATTCATCTCCACTGAGTCTGGGCTTACCTATTGACTTGACCAATTTAGAGGATATGACATTCCAAGACTTCCAAGGCAAGGTCATAAGAAGCCTTGAACTTCCTGGTAAAAACTCTTGGAACACTTTCTCTGGGAGCCTGGAGCCTCTGGAAAAGAAGTATGACTACTTCAAGGTCATGTATTGGTTCTCTACATGATAGTTTCAGCAGAGCCAGCCTTCTAGTAATCTCTGCCAAGACACTAAGGAATTTTTTTTTTTGTTTTAGGGTTTTTCCTTTTTTTAAAGTTTCAGTGTAGGTTTTATTATTATTCAGGAATAGTGAGGCCAACAGATCAGGAGATGACTGCCATTGAAAAGATAGTTATGAAGTAACTCATAGTCACCAAGAGGAGGGGGCATGCCATGCCTTGCATGGCCACATGGGGAAGCACTGGGGTTGGTAAAGAGACAGAAAGAATGAGGGAAAAACATGGGTGAGGCCCTTTTTATTTATGTATGTATTTATTTATTTATTTAAGAAATATTTATTTATTTTGAGAGGGAGAGAGAGAGAGCGTGTGCATGCACATGTATGCAAGTGAGGGAGTGGGAGAGAGAGAGGAGAGAGAGAATCCCAAGTAGGTTCTGTACCATCAATGCATAGTCCCACATGGGGCTCGATGTTATGAGCCATAAAATCATGACACTTGACTAAATGAGTCACCCAGGCACCCTTTTTGTTTATTTTATTTTATTTTATTTTATTTTATTTTATTTTATTTTATTTTATTTTATTATTTTACTGTATTTTATTTTTATTTTTCTCTTTCTATTTTCTTTTCTCCTTCTTCCTTTTCCCCCTTCTCCTCCTCTTCTCCTTGTTCTCCTTCTTATTCTTCTTTCCCAGAAAGGAATGGAAGAGGCAGGGAAAGCAGAGAAATTTGTCAATTTGAGTAATTTCAGTGGACTTCAGGTATAGGGACTGACCCTATTTGTCTGGTACCTGGCTGTGAGGTGATTTAGACAGGGAAATATTGGTCCTGAGTGCAAATACTCTATGAGAGACTAATAAATGGGATGGGTGGAGAATACAAACTTTGGATTGGTTGGTTTGCATATGAAGGGAAATCTTGCATGGTGGTAGTTTGCTATCTTTAGGAATTGGCTAGCCCTGGGAGGGACAGTCTTCCAGGTCAGCTAGGATCCAGATGCCTCCAGAACACCAAGAATACAGAAAATAAGAAAATATAGTTAATATGACCAAAAATATGGGTAAAGCCATCTTAGATTCTCCAGATCAGGGCGTCTGCCAGCTGGATACTATAGGGGTAACTCTATCAGTGCCACATGGAACTCAAGAATCACCCAGCTGAGCCCTGCCCGAATTCCTGACCCACAGATTAATGGATATAATAAACAAGTTGTTTTCATCCACTGTGTTTGGGGTAGTTTGTTATATAACAATAGTTAGCTGGAACATTGAAACCACAATCTTAGAGCCATTTTGCTTCCTGTCTCACACACCAGAAATCCACTTAAATAAGTATTCAGTCTTGACCAATGACAAAACTCAGAAAATTTTAACTGAAGGTGATTTCCTGGTATCTTCTGGCAGAATTATATGATTAATCATATTTCTTTTGTAGGAAAACCACATAGAAAATATAAAATAACACAAATTAATAATAGAAATGACTCCTGGGTTTCTATATTATAAAATCACAACATTTTCAAACTTGAAGAAGTAGAAGAACTCCTATATCCTTTTCAAACTGACTCTGCCAAAGGTTAGTGGGTGGGGCTTCCAGGTGATATCAACATGAGTGGGCTGTGAGGTTAATGGTAATGTTGAACATGATGAGGTTACACAGACAGAAGATGAAGAAAACTAACGCCATCTCTGTTTCCATACAGTGTAATTTCAGAAGGTCTTAGGGTTCTCAAACAGTCTTTGCACTGCTGGCTTGAGTAGTGTCTGCATTTTTCTGTCCTATGGATGTCTCCATCTGGAGTTTAATACACATTCATCTCTTTTCATTCCAGGAGGGATATGTAATGAAAATCTCCATATTAGTCATCAGCTGTCAACATTGACAAATTTCAATTACCGTCCTTTGGTAGCAGTTCACACTAGAGAAGGAAATCAGGATGGCACACTGGGATAGCATACTTGTGACAGATCTATTTTAATTGCCTTTCTTATCCACATTTAACCTCCATCATTTTGACAGGAGAATGAAACTCACAGAGGAGGTAACTTTTCCTGCCAGTGATAAAGGTAGATGGTGTGGGAAAATAGGCCGCTAGCAAGAGACTGGGCAACACTCATCAATATATAAATTGGCATTGATTGCTGGAAATGCTTCCTTTTCCTTGGAGGCCTGTGGTGGTAACTCTGCTTATCAAAATACTTTGCATTTAATCAGCTGCCTGGATGGATGTTCCTGCTGATCATCCATAAATTATTCATCAATTAAAAAAACTTGGCACTATCTTTTATTTCTTTTCTCTTTCTTTTTTCTATTTTATTTATATATTTATTTTTTGCTTCATTTTCTGAGAGATGAATTTTCAACAGCCCGTAGCAGGAGGTTCTCTTAGTGAGTTCTCATCATTTCTTCTCATTCCTTCCAACAGTACTGCTCATTTAGCCTTTTGATTGCAGCTTGATGCTTGCATCAGAGGATGCCTCTTACCGTGATGGATCATGTCAGCGTTGTGTTACTTTACTCTTGCTTCTTTCCTTTTCTTTAATCTGGAGGGATCTACGTGGTAGTCTTGAAATAAAGAGGAAGTATTTTTCTTAAATGAGACATGTTAGAAAAGTATTTATGATCTTTGGTTCTTCACAGAACCATTTCTCATGGGATTTTTACTGTGATTTCTATTTCTTGAGTGATCTGGCTTCTGTTATAGTTCAGTCAAAATGAAATCAAGGTATCTTTCCATAACAATAATTATGTTGTGCTCAATAACAAAAGGTTATTTACTTTGATCATGCAACAACCCCTACAGAGATGGATACTGTTATTCATCTATTACAGATAAGAAAGAAGCTCAGAGATTTTTGAGTAGCTCTCTCATGGTTGTACAGCTAGAAAGTAGTAAATCTGGGTTTCATTTCTGGGAAATATGACTCCAGAAACTGATCCCCAATTTCTCTGCTACAATATTCACTTACAAGCCATGTCTACAATGCTTTATTAACCATTTTAGTCATTGTTACTGCCCTGTAGAAGAATAATATATTCCTGGGGACTTACAAATTCATGATTGCTTTGAAAACTAGAAAGAAAGGGTAGTGTAGTTTCATCCATCTCAGGAAAAGGCCAAAAAGCTTAAGCTAATTTCTCCAGAGAATTTGCCCAGAGACAAGGACAATAGTTACATTTGAGAGAACATGAATAAAGAAGTTGAAAGGCATTTCCAAATTTGAGAAAGAGTAAAACCAGGAGTGAAAATAGAGCCATATATATCTGAACGGGACAGAGACATTGGATATCCATGACTTGTCTGCAGTCTTTTCTAGAAATGGAACCATAATGGCAGCTGGGTACTTTTTTTACACTCTCTTTTCCCCCACTTGGTCCATTTTCATGCTGGATCCAGAAGATTCTAAGAGTTGTATTCCAACAAGTGTATGATAAAGAACACATGTCACTTCTCCATTCTAATTCTTAAACTAATGCAACAAAAACCTGTCAGTCAACAGTATTTATTGGCAACCTAATGTGTATGTAATTAAAGAAGTGTGCAAAATATTGTGCAAAATAGCATAGTCTTCTTGCAACTTTGGGATGTCAAATGGATGTTGTTCTTTACACCAGAAGGACTCTGAGAAACAAGAATAAGGTGTTAACAAATTTCTCATTCTGAGAAGTCAGTTAAGACAGGAGAGGAAGCGTGCAGAGCTGTGGACACCAGGCCAAAAATGGCCCAGAAGGAGGCAAATTACAATCAGTTATAAATCATAGTGGAATTGAGAGGGGTTAAGGAGGTAATTACATTTTTTTTGAATAGAGATTACAACCTTTAAGTTGAAAGAATGGCCTTGGTGGAATTTAATAGAACTCTTCCTAATTATTAAAATGATAAACTCCGTCATTTGATAGAGTTCTCCTGTCTAAATGCAAGCAAATCAAAACCACCCTGGGGTATGTGAATTAACTGTGCTCATTTATAAACTATGAAGTGCTTTATATCTAAGAGAATGCATAAAACAAGCTGAAGTCAAATCTATGAATGTATTTAGATTTGCTAGTGCCAAGATTTCTTACCCTTCTTTAGGAAATATCCCAAATGAGATACAATAAAGCTCTGGAAATATCAGGTCTCATGTAGTGCTTCTTGGTAGAACCAAGGAGCCTGAGTAAGCAAGGTTGCCTTTAGAATGATTAATATGCTAGTAAAGACTTGAGTTATAAATATAATTGTTATCCTTGCCCCTGGGAGTATGAGACATTTATCATGTAGCTTTCCAGCACCTGACACATGGGGCTTGGGGAAGGGCTCACGTTTATTGAGTACATATTCTATGTTAAGAAATATCTGGGCCCTGAATATTGCTTTACTGAACTCTTGAAGTGACTCTGTTCATAAAGCTCCATTAGTACCATCATGCATCTAAGGAAACTAAGGCTCAGGGAGCTGATATAAAATGGCCACAGATTGACTGTAATTATAGAAGCTGATTTTAAATTCAAGGTCACTCGTTTTCATTTTATTTTATTCATTTTTTAAATGTTTATTTATTTATTTATTTTTTTTAGAGAGATAGAGCACAAGCAGGGTAGGGATAGGGAGAGAGGGAGAGGGAGAATCCCAAGCAGTCTCCACAACCTCAGTGCAGAGCCCAACATGGGGCTTGAACTCACAAACCATAAGATCATAACCTGAGCTGAAACCGAGTCATCTGCTTAATCAACAGAGCTATCCAGGTGCCCAAGGTCAGGGGTTTTTAAAATATACTTACTATATCATGTTATCTTCTAGAGTATCATGGGTACTTCCTGAACATAGTGGGTGCTTAATAAATGTTTGTTGTGTGACCTTTGAGAAATCAATCCATCTATATCAATGAATTTGCAATTTTATTACAGAAAAAAAGGGAAAGTGAAATCAAGTACAATTAAAAGCACAATTAAAAGGCAATTAAGTATTTAATTATTTAACTTGATAAAAATTTATTTAATTGTTTCAAAAATGATAGAAATACACATATGTAAATAGTAATGTTTATAGAAACTCAATGGAAAGTGCTACTATTGAAGGGTAGTATTTGTCAAGAGACTTTTCTCAGAAGAGAAGAGAACATTTTGCTTTTTAAAATGCGCAATTCTTAATTAAGATTTCCACTCCGCATCTTATTACCAATCCTTTCAGAAAAACACATTACAGTCTTTCAATATTATATACTAGAAGGCATCTAAAAACATATTTATTCTGCAGTAATTTTACTGCAGTACTGAAGCACATTTTCCTTTCAGTAATAGGGTAAATTAAGCACATTTTCAAGTGATTTTTCCTGACAGACTACATGAGCAAAAATGAAATCCCCCCAATGCAACTATCCTCAAGGGAAATGCTCTACCTAGGTCCTCAAGAAAATTTCAAGACTGGCAGCGTGTTCTCAAAAATAAATATCTCATTCAAGCAAGGCATGCTTGACCTTGACAAGCAGCTAGGGATTCTGAACATCAAGCCATGTGACTTCCCAAAGGCCACAATCAATCTAGTGCTGACTGTGGTGTTGACTATCTGCCCAAGAAAAAAAAAAGCTTTGGACTTAGCTGATTTGGTTAGAAGGGCCCCTGAAGACCAGTTTGGATGACAGGAAAGTCAACCCATAGAACCTTGGTTTGGAATGATTTAATTAAGGTGCTTCAGTTGACATCTGCGTAATGTAAAGTGAATTCCATCAAATTGCAAGCAAGACTATTGCATTTAAATCCTGCCCCTTACTCCTCAATATCATATGAAAGTTTCTATTTATCTTATTTTAGATTATTTCCAGATCATTTTCTAGGTGCTCCCTTTTTCTTATTTACCCTTTCAAAATACATTTTTATACATTTTTTGCTTATTTAAAAAAATGTTTATTTCAAGAGAGAGAACGAGAGCATGCGTGCATGCATGCATGAATGGGGGGGGGGGTAGAGAGAGAGAGGGAGAAAGAGAATCCCAAGCAGGCTCCATGCTGTCAGCTCACACCTGGACATGGGGCTCAATCCCAAGAACCATGAGATCATGACCTAAGCCGAAATCCAGGGTCATATGCTTAACTGACTCAGTCACCTAGGCACCCCAAGTTTTTGCTTGCGTTCTGATGGGAGGTTTTGAGAGGCAGCTAAAATAGATTTTAAAATTCTAGTAGGTACAATATCCAATATTTAGTTAATTAACGTGTGGAACACTTACAAAGGCCTTATATATGTACAATTTTACTTAATCCTTGTAATAATCCTATAAATTACTCCACCATCCATATTTCACAAATGATGAAACTGAGTCTCAGAATCTTAAATGGAATTTTCCAAGGTTACACATATAGTAAAAGGTGGATTTAAGGTTTAAATCCAGACCTGTATTGTTTCAAAACTGAATGCTTATTCTATGATTCCATGTTATCATCCTTCACCTTACATGGGAAAGCTATAACCTCACATGAATGATCTCTTTTATCATGTTTAATCAATTTTTGTTCATTCACTTAGCAACCATTTACAGAGAGATAGTATTTGTATTTTTCAGAGACCAATATAAGACAGAATGTTCTCACTCCTCAATTTTTTTGCAAAAGCTGGAATTTGGTGTGAACTATCAATTCTGTCATTTTAAACATCATTTGTTCAGCTATGTGTTATTTCATTTATTGATCCAAGCCAAGCCAATATCCCTTTCATCTGGTAATAAGTTAAAAGCATGAAGATTCCTGTTCTTGTCCACTTAGGCCAGAATTCACACCCAGCTACTCAGTTTCTCTGCATCCATTTTTGTCCCTTTCATGCTGTCTTCTGTGACTCCCCTCATTTTTGACCTTGATATTCCTCGGACCAATGCGCAAAAGTACTTCTATTCAGCTTGCCTGGGCAGCTCATTCGGTTAAGTGTCTGAGTTCCGCTCAGGTCATGATCTCAAGGTTTGCAAGTTTGAGCCCCGTATTGCACTGACAGTGCAGAATCTGTTTGGGATTTTCTGTCTCCCTCTCTCTCTGTCCCTCCCCAGCTTGTGTTCATGCTCCCTCCTCTATCACTCTCTCAAAATAAATAAATAAATATTTTATAAAAGCACTTCTATTCTCAGATAAGGAAACAGTATAATCAGAATGTTTTTTTCTCTCATTTGTCTCACATCCACAGATGTGCAACAAGAATAACAAAGCCATCAATGTTTCGTGTTTGGTCTTGAAGTTCAAGGGAAATCTTTTAATAATTAAGAGGGGCCTCTGGATATAATATTTTCTTTTTCTCATAGCAAAATTTCATATTTTTTGGATACTATATTTCTCATTACAAAACTTTGCCTACATAATGTCTATGCTTGTATATCCTTATTTCTGCCACTATGTTGTAAACATTTTATAGGCAAGAACACTGTCAAATTCACCATGACCCTCGCTTCATCCAGGCTTAGCACAAAGCCAAAAAGCAGACACTCAATAAAGATGATTGGTCCAAATCCTTTCTTTAACTAATACACGTATAAATCCATGCACTGGAGACACACTGGTGAACTAAATAAGACAAGGTCCCTGCGCTCATGGGGCTTAGGACTTTCAAGTTATTTTAGAAAAAGAAGACAGAAGGAAGGGGAAAAGTAAGGAAGGAGAATCTAATGTTATATACGTAACTACAATGTGTGAAACGATGTGAAGTATCTTATGCTTGCCATGTTCCATTTAATCATTTCGGTATACCCCATCACAAAGGAAGTAAATTAAACTTTCCAAAACATATGTGTTATCTCCAGTTATGAAAAGAAATCTAAGTCATTGTCTTTCTAGAGCATGGTCATTTTGTGGTTGTTACTTCTGGGAGTTCATTTCCTTGACAAAGGTAGAAGCTGGCTTTCTTTTGCTGTCTCATTTGAATTCACCATTGACTATAATAATCGTAACTCTTCTTTTTCCATTTCTCAGCCATTGTAAATTTGCTGAGATAACTCAGCAATAGCTCACTACTCTGCTATATTTAATTTTAAAAGTATAAACTAAGAGGTACCTGGGTGGCTCAGTAGGTTGAGTGATGGACTCTTGATTTCAGCTTAGGTCATGATCTTGCGGTTTGTGGAACCAAGCCCTATGTCAGACTCCATGCTAAGCATGGAATCTGCTTGGGATTCTCTCTCTCCCTCTCTCTGCCCCTCCCCTGCTCATGCTCACTTTCTCTCTCTCTCATAATTAAATAAATAAACTTAAAAAAATAAATAAAAGTATAAACAAAACCCAAAGATCTATAAAACTGCTTTCCCCCATCCATATCATAATGTGGGGCCAAATGGGAGAGATAAGTAGGCATAACATAGATATCAAGATGAAAGTCTAGTTCGTGTTCTTAAGTCACCCTCTTAAACTGAAGGGTTATTTCTGTTTTCTCTATTCTCTACGAATTGTGAATTTTAGAACCAAGGGTCGGTGGAGACTGATTTTGGAGAAAGAACACCTTTAGAAAGCTAATGTAAATATTCATTTGATGTATGGGATTGAAATAGCTTTTTACCACCTGCCTGGAGTCAAGGCCTTCATCTCTAGGCTAGAAGCGTAGTCAGAAACTACACCACTAAAAGGTGCTTTCCCTTGTAAATGAGAGGAATTTATTCAAAAAGGAACAACTACGTGAGGTTAACACAATTGGCAGCAGTGTGATTAAATCTGTGAGATGGGAGTCCCAAACCAGGTCTGATGGAAAGTGTAATGCCAAGCTGCAGTGAAGCTCTCTCAGCAATTAGAGAGACAAAATGACCAGGGTCTGTTTATAGATAAAAGATTAGTGTGGTGTCTCAGGACTTTGATCATAGAATCTTAAGGAGCCAGATATTGATTGGGTTTACAAGCAATCACAGGAGCCCAAACTGTGCTTAAGTGGAGTAAGTGGGAAGAAATGAATAAGTTACCTGTTTGATTTAAAAGGGACGATTAAAGATTATATGCTTAAATAGATGCATTAAAATATAAATCAACAATATTGGTCAAAGGGTAAAAACTTAAAGTTATAAGATTAACAAGTTCTGGGAATCTAATGTTCGGCATGGTGATTATAGGTAATAATAACTGTGTTATAGGGACTACATCAAAGTAGAAAAACTTCTGTACAGGAAAGAAAACTATTAACAAAATGAAAAGGCAACCTACTGAATGAGAGCAAATATTTGCAGATCATGTATCTAAAAAGGGATAATATCCAAAATAAACAACTTATACAACTCAATAACAAAATATAAACAATTCCGTTAAAAAGCGGACAGGGGCACCTAGGTGGCTTAATTGGTTGTGTGTCCGACTTCGGCTCAGGTCATGATCTCGAGGTTTGTGAGTTCGAGCCCTACATCAAGCTCTGTGCTGACAGCTCGGAGCCTGGAGCCTGCTTCTGATTCTGTGTCTCCCTCTCTATCTTCCCCTCCCGACTCGTGCTCTGTCTGTCTGTCTCTCTCAAAAATAAACATTAAAAAAAAAATGGGCAGAAGATCTGAATAGACATTTTTCCAAAGAAGACATACAGATGGTTCAACAGGTACATGAAAAGAAGCTTAACATCATTAAATAAAGAAATGCAAATCAAAACCACAAAGAGATTTCACCTTAGTCCTGTCACAATAGCTATTATCAAAAAGACAAGAAATAAGAAGTGTTCGTGAGTAAGTGGAGAATAGGAAAATTTGTGCACTGTTGGTGAGGATATAAATTGGTTCAGTCACTGAGGAAATCAGAATGAAGATCCCTCAAAATTAAAAATAGAACTACTATATGATCCAGCAATTCACTTTTGGGTGTTTATCCAAATAAAACAAAAACACTAATTTTAAAAGACATGTGTACCCTATGTTCATGGCAGCCAAGGTATGGAAACACACTAAGTGTCCATTGATGGATGAATGGATAAATATGAGATATATATATGTATATCATACATACAACATACATGTCATTTGTATGATATATGTATGTATGTCATATATGTCATATCATACATATATCATACATATATGTATCATATCATACACACATATATGATATATAGCCATAAAAAAGATGAATTATTGTGATTTTTTTGCAACAAGAATGGAACTTGAGACTGTTACACTAAGTGAATTAAGTCAGACAGAGAAAGACAAATACCATATGATCTTATTTCTTTTTTTTTTTTGGAAGTAGAAATATTGTTTATTTAAAATAAAAAAGGCATTCAAGTTGTCTTTACATTCTACTTTCTCCTTACTCCAACGACACATGATTTTCAGTCTTTTTTCCCCACTTTTTTTTGTATTTTATTTTATTTTTTTTCAATATATGAAATTTATTGTCAAATTGGTTTCCATGCAACACCCAGTGCTCATCCCAAAAGGTACCCTCCTCAGTACCCATCACCCACCCTCTCCTCCCTCCCACCCCCCATCAACCCTCAGTTTGTTCTCAGTTTTTAACAGTCTCTTATGCTTTGGCTCTCTCCCACTCTAACCTCTTTTTTTTTTTTCCTTCCCCTCCCCCATGGGTTCCTGTTAAGTTTCTCAGGATCCACATAAGAGTGAAACCATATGGTATCTGTCTTTCTCTGTATGGCTTATTTCACTTAGCATCACACTCTCCAGTTCCATCCACGTTGCTACAAAAGGCCATATTTCATTTTTTCTCATTGCCACGTAGTATTCCATTGTGTATATAAATCACAATTTCTTTATCCATTCATCAGTTGATGGACATTTAGGCTCTTTCCATCATTTGGCTATTGTTGAGAGTGCTGCTATAAACATTGGGGTACAAGTGCCCCTATGCATCAGTACTCCTGTATCCCTTGGATAAATTCCTAGCAGTGCTATTGCTGGGTCATAGGGTAGGTCTATTTTTAATTTTCTGAGGAACCTCCACACTGCTTTCCAGAGCGGCTGCACCAATTTGCATTCCCACCAACAGTGCAAGAGGGTTCCCGTTTCTCCACATCCTCGCCAGCATCTATACTCTCCTGATTTGTTCATTTTGGCCACTCTGACTGGCGTGAGGTGATATCTGAGTGTGGTTTTGATTTGTATTTCCCTGATAAGGAGTGACGCTGAACATCTTTTCATGTGCCTGTTGGCCATCCGGATGTCTTCTTTAGAGAAATGTCTATTCATGTTTTCTGCCCATTTCTTCACTGGGTTATTTGCTTTTCGGGTGTGGAGTTTGGTGAGCTCTTTATAGATTTTGGATACTAGCCCTTTGTCCGATATGTCATTTGCAAATATCTTTTCCCATTCCGTTGGTTGCCTTTTAGTTTTGTTGGTTGTTTCCTTTGCTGTGCAGAAGCTTTTTATCTTCATAAGGTCCCAGTAATTCACTTTTGCTTTTAATTCCCTTGCCTTTGGGGATGTGTTGAGTAAGAGATTGCTACGGCTGAGGTCAGAGAGGTCTTTTCCTGCTTTCTCCTCTAAGGTTGTGATGGTTTCCTGTCTCACATTCAGGTCCTTTATCCATTTGGAGTTTATTTTTGTGAATGGTGTGAGAAAGTGGTCTAGTTTCAACCTTCTGCATGTTGCTGTCCAGTTCTCCCAGCACCATTTGTTAAAGAGACTGTCTTTTTTCCATTAGATGTTCTTTCCTGCTTTGTCAAAGATGAGTTGGCCATACGTTTGTGGGGTCTAGTTCTGGGGTTTCTATTCTATTCCATTGGTCTATGTGTCTGTCTTGATGATGATAGCTTTGTAGTAGAGGCTAAAGTCTGGGATTGTGATGCCTCCTGCTTTGGTCTTCTTCAAAATTACTTTGGCTATGCGGGGCCTTTTGTGGTTCCATATGAATTTTAGGATTGCTTGTTCTAGTTTTGAGAAGAATGCTGGTGCAATTTTGATTGGGATTGCATTGAATGTGTAGATAGCTTTGGGTAGTATTGACATTTTGACAATATTTATTCTTCCAATCCATGAGCAGGGAATGTCTTTCCATTTCTTTAAATCTTCTTCAATTACCTTCATAAGCTTTCTATAGTTTTCAGCATACAGATCCTTTACATCTTTTGTTAGATTTATTGCTAGGTATTTTATGCTTCTTGGTGCAATTGTGAATGGGATCAGTTTCTTTATTTGTCTTTCTGTTGCTTCATTGTTAGTGTATAAGAATGCAACTGATTTCTGTACATTGATTTTGTATCCTGCAACTTTGCTAAATTCATGGATCAGTTCTAGCAGACTTTTGGTGGAGTCTATCGGATTTTCCATGTATAATATCATGTCATCTGCAAAAAGCGAAAGCTTGACTTCATCTTTGCCAATTTTGATGCCTTTGATTTCCTTTTGTTGTCTGATTGCTGATGCTAGAACTTCCAGCACTGTGTTAAACAACAGCGGTGAGAGTGGGCATCCCTGTCGTGTTCCTGATCTCAGGGAAAAAGCTCTCAGTTTTTCCCTGTTGAGGATGATGTTAGCTGTGGGCTTTTCATAAATGGCTTTTATGATCTTTAAGTATGTTCCTTCTATCCCGACTTTCTCAAGGGCTTTTATTAACAAAGTGTGCTGAATTTTGTCAAAGGCCTTTTCTGCATCGATTGACAGGATCATATGGTTCTTCTTTTTTTTTTTGTTAATGTGATGTATCACGTTGATTGATTTGCGAATGTTGAACCAGCCCTGCATCCCAGGAATGAATCCCACTTGATCATGGTGAATAATTCTTTTTATATGCCGTTGATTTCGATTTGCTAGTATCTTATTGAGAATTTTTGCATCAATATTTATCAGGGATATTGGCCGGTAGTTCTCTTTTTTTCTTAGGTCTCTGTCTGGTTTAGGAATCAAAGTAATACTGGCTTCATAGAATGAGTCTGGAAGTTTTCCTTCCCTTTCTATTTCTTGGAATAGCTTCAGAAGGATAGGTATTATCTCTGCTTTAAATGTCTGGTAGAACTCCCCTGGGAAGCCATCTGGTCTGGACTCTTATTTGTTGGGAGATTTTTGATAACCAATTCAATTTCTTCGCTGGTTATGGGTCTGTTCAAGCTTTCTATTTCCTCCTGATTGAGTTTTGGAAGAGTGTGGGTGTTCAGGAATTTGTCCATTTCTTCCAGGTTGTCCAATTTGTTGGCATATAATTTTTCATAGTATTCCCTGATAATTGTTTGTATCTCTGAGGGATTGGTTGTAATAATTTCATTTTCATTCATGATTTTATATATTTGGGTCATCTCCCCTTTCTTTTTGAGAAGTCTGGCTAGAGGTTTGTCAATTTTGTTTATTTTTTCAAAAAACCAACTCTTGGTTTCATTGATCTGCTCAACAGTTTTTTTAGATTCTATATTGTTTATTTCTGCTCTGATCTTTATTATTTCTCTTCTTCTGCTGGGTTTAGGCTGCCTTTCCTGTTCTGCTTCTATTTCCTTTAGGTGTGCTGTTAGATTTTGTACTTGGGATTTTTCTTGTTTCTTGAGATAGGCCTGGATGGCAATGTATTTTCCTCTCAGGACTGCCTTCGCTGCGTCCCAAAGCGTTTGGATTGTTGTATTTTCATTTTCGTTTGTTTCCATATATTTTTTGATTTCTTCTCTAATTGCCTGGTTGACCCACTCATTTGTTATAGGGTGTTCTTTAACCTCCATGCTTTTGGAGGTTTTCCAACTTTTTCCTGTGGTTGATTTCAAGCTTCATAGCATTGTGGTCTGAAAGTATGCATGGTATAATTTCAATTCTTGTAAACTTATGAAGGGCTGTTTCGTGACCCAGTATATGATCTATCTTGGAGAATGTTCCATGTGCACTCGAGAAGAAAGTATATTCTGTTGCTTTGGGATGCAGAGTTCTAAATATATCTGTCAGGTCCATCTGATCCAATGTATCATTCAGGGCCTTTGTTTATTTATTGACCGTGTGTCTAGATGATCTATCCATTTCTGTAAGTGGAGTGTTAAAGTCCCCTGCAATTACCACATTCTTATCAATAAGGTTGCTTATGTTTGTGAGTAATTGTTTTATATATTTGGGGGCTCCCGTATTCGGCGCATAGACATTTATAACTGTTAGCTCTTCCTGATGGATAGACCCTGTGATTATTATATAATGCCCTTCTTCATCCCTTTTTACAGCCTTTAATTGAAAGTCTAGTTTGTCTGATATAAGTATGGCTACTCCAGCTTTCTTTTGACTTCCAGTGGCATGATAAATAGTTCCCCATCCCCTCACTCTCAATCTGAAGGTGTCCTCAGGTCTAAAATGAGTCTCTTGTAGACAGCAAATAGATGGGTCTTGTTTTTTTATCCATTCTGATACCCTATGTCTTTTGTTTGGCGCATTTAATCCATTTACATTCAGTGTTATTATAGAAAGATACGGGTTTAGAGTCATTGTGATGTCCGTAGCTTTCATGCTTGTAGCGATGTCTCTGGTACTTTGTCTCACAGGGTCCCCCTTAGGATCTCTTGTAGGGCTGGTTTAGTGGTGACAAATTCCTTCAGTTTTTGTTTGTTTGGGAAGACCTTTATCTCTCCTTCTATTCTAAATGACAGACTTGCTAGATAAAGGATTCTTGGCTGCATATTTTTTCTGTTCAACACATTGAAGATCTCCTGCCAATCCTTTCTGGCCTGCCAAGTTTCAAAAGAGAGATCAGTCACGAGTCTTATAGGTCTCCCTTTATAAGTGAGGGCACGTTTACCCCTTGCTGCTTTCAGAATTTTCTCTTTATCCTTGTATTTTGCCAGTTTCACTATGATATGTTGTGCAGAAGATCGATTCAAGTTACGTCTGAAGGGAGTTCTCTGTGCCTCTTGGATTTCAATGCCTTTTTCCTTCCCCAGATCCGGGAAGTTCTCAGCTATTATTTCTTCAAGTACCCCTTCAGCACCTTTCCCTCTCTCTTCCTCCTCTGGGACCAATTATGCGTATATTATTTCTTTTTAGTGTATCACTTAGTTCTCTAATTTTCCCCTCATACTCCTGGATTTTTTTATCTCTCTTTCTCTCAGCTTCCTCTTTTTCCATAATTTTATCTTCTAGTTCACCTATTCTCTCCTCTGCCTCTTCAATCCGAGCTGATGTCGTTTCCATTTTATTTTGCATGTCGTTTAAAGCATTTTTCAGCTCCTCCTGACTGTTCCTTACTCCTTTGATCTCTCTAGGAAGAGATTCTCTGCTGTCCTCTATACTGTTTTCAAGCTCAGCGATTAATTTTATGACTATTAATCTAAATTCACTTTCTGTTATATTATTTAAATCCTTTTTGATCAATTCATTAGCTGTTGTTATTTCCTGGACATTCTTTTGAGGGGAATTCTTCCGTTTGGTCACTTTGGATAGTCCCTGGAGTGGTGCGGACCTGCAGGGCACTTCCCCTGTGTTGTGGTGTATAACTGGAGTTGGTGGGCGGGGCCGCAGTCCAACCTGATGTCTGCCCCCAGCCCACCGCTGGGGCCACACTCAGACTGGTGCGTGCCTTCTCTTCCCCTCTCCTAGGGGCGGGATTCACTGTGGGGTGGCGTGGCCCGTTTGGGCTACTTGCACACTGCCAGGCTTGTGGTGCTGGGGATCTGGCGTATTAGCTGGGGTGGGTAGGCAAGGTGCACGGGGGCAGGATGGGCAGGCTTAGCTCACTTCTCCTTTGGTGATCCACTTCAGGAGGGGCCCTGTGGCAGCGGGAGGGAGTCAGACCCGCTGCCGGAGGGGTGGCTCCGCAGAAGCACAGCGTTGGGTGTTTGGGCAGAGCGAGCAAGTGTCCTGGCAGGAACTGGTTCCCTTTGGGATTTTGGCTGGGGGATGGGTGAGGGAGATGGCGCTGGCGAGGCCTTTGTTCCCTGCCAAGCTGAGCTCCATGGTCCGGGGCTCAACAACTCTCCCTCCCGTTGTCCTCCAGCCCTCCCGTTCTCCGAGCAGAGCTGTTAGCTTATATCCTTCCAGATGTGAAGTCCCGCTTGCTGTCAGAACACACTCCATCATGCCCCTCTGCTTTTGCAAGCCAAACTCAGGGGCTCCGCTTGGCCGGCAGGCTGCCCCTCCGCCCCGGCTCCCTCCTGCCAGTCCATGGAGCGCGCATCGCCTCTCTACCCTTCCTACCCTCTTCCGTGGGCCTCTCTTCTGCGCTTGGCTCCAGAGACTCTGTTCTGCTAGTCTTCTGGCGGTTTTCTGGGTTATTTAGGCAGGTGTAGGTGGAATCTAAGTGATCAGAAGGACGCGCAGTGAGCCCAGCGTCCTCCTATGCTGCCATCTTCCGACGATCCCCTCCATATGATCTTATTTCTATGTGTAACCTAAATAACAAGCCAAAAACCAAGCTCATAGATATGGAGAATATATTGGTGTTTTTTAGAGGTACAGGCTTGGGGGCAGTGGGGGGTGGAAGAAATAGGTGAATTATTATTTGCTGTTTGTTTGTTTGTTCTGGTTTAACTAATTGAAAAAAATACTGTGTTATATATTTGAATGTTGCTAAGAGAGTAGATCTTAAATGTTCTCACCACAAAAAGGAAATGATAATTATGTGGTGGGACAGAAGTGTTAGGTAATGCTATGGTGGTAATCATTTTGCAATACATAAATATATCAAATCAGCAGGTTGTACACCTTAAACTTACACATTGTTATATGTCAAGTATATCTTAATAAAGCTGGAAAAAATAAATCAAATTAAAAAATAAAACATTTATACATAATCAAGCATCATTGCAAGAGTAAGAGTTGAAGAAAAGATTAGTTTTTAACTCGGTCCTATCTTCTCATTGGTGATTGTTAGCATGAGATCTGAAAGAGAAGATTTACTATACTTGAATGCAAGCCCCTATTTTGTGAGCTCCAAACCTTTGGGGTTCTAGTAGCATTAAAAATGCAAAATGTATGTACTTAAAGTTTTTACAACTTAAAGTTTTGGACACTTTTATGAATGCTTTAACTTGTAAAAAATTAATTTTAATTGACTTCAAATTTTAATGATTTTTTCTAATGCAACCCAAAGAATCATTTTCAAAGTTCTACAAAGAGTTAAAGAGTTTTCATAAGTAAGTTTTAGTTTTTCCTTAAGGAAACAAATGTTTCCTAAGTGCCACATTTGATACATTCAGAATGTTAAGAGTGTAAATACCAAAATGTGGGTTATATGTCATATAAAGTAATTAACTTGGGGAAGGAAAGTTATGTTCAGAGATGCAAAGTTACAAATCAAATGGCTATAGGTTAGCAGTACATAAAACAGGACACCGAGGCAAATGTAGGTATAAATATTATCAATAATATAATTTCACATATTTTGTGTTGCCTGTAAGAATAGGACGCTGATATGTCAAAATGATGTCATGAGAACTCTTAGGCATATGGAAATTCTACACTGGCCTTGCTCAAGCACCTTTTTAGCTTTGGGGCAGTGGTGGTGGTATTATATCATTTGAAAAGAACTTGAAGAGGCAGTAGTCCTAAATATATTTTGGTCACAGACCCATCTAAAAAGCCAATGAAACTTATAGGTGTTCTTTTTTTTTTTTAATTTTTTTTTAACATTTATTTATTTTTGAGACAGAGAGAGAGCATGAACAGGGGAGGTTCAGAGGAAGAGGGAGACATAGAATCTGAAACAGGCTCTAGGCTCTGAGCTGTCAGCACAGAGCCTGATGCAGGGCTCGAACCCACAGACCACGAGATCATGACCTGAGCCGAAGCCGGACGCTTAACCAACTGAGCCACCCAGGCGCCCCAAGATGTTCTTATTGTGAATAAAGGATATATGTTCCCACACACAAAATCTTACACGCAAATTATGGGTTATTATGTTAGCCATCTGGACCCTCCAGAGGCAGAGATTTATTAGGGGTGAGTTCTGTGAAGAGCAAAGGTAAGACAGCTGGAGGAACCTGGGGGAGCTCTCAGACACAATGCAAATCTGTCTCAGATAAGGGAGGGATAGAAGAAAGGAAGGTTCAGTGAGACCATCTTGGACTGAGGTATGGTTCTAAGAAGGTTTATCAAGCTGTTGAGGGTCCTCAAGTCAAAGTAATCCATCAGAGGAATCCCTCATCTTCTGGAAACAGAAATACATGCTTGGTCTCCTGACCACATCCAGTGCTTGGCTGGGAGCAGCCTGTGGTGTGTGGTACTTCGTGAGAAAATCTTAATGGCAGTCAGAGGGTAACAGCTGGGGCTACAGGTCAATGGCACTCACTGTAGCCGGAGATCAGAAAGTGACATTCTCACAGCCCCCACACTCATGGGCCCCAAGATGAAAAGTTGGCTTTGAAGAGAAGTGACATGATTACAGAGATGACTTTTGCAAAGTGACTGTCAGATCTATGCTTGTGGTGCAATCTGCAGGTTGTGATGAGTCAGACCTCAGGTGTAAGTTCCCAAATTAATCCAAATCCAAATGTACTGTGGATTCTGTCAATGATCGATACCATTTATTTGTTACTACCTACTCTGAGCTAGATATGGTAGTAAGCAATTAATGTAAATGAATTCAATTGTAGGTATTGTAACAGCACTTCAACGCCCCTGTAAGGGTTAATGTGGTTCATGCTGATGCAATAATTGCTTGCTAAACTAAATCCCTTGGTTTGTAGCAGAAACTAACCTACTTTCCTTGAGATTTTGCAGACTGCTGGCTTCGAGGAAAGAAGACTCAAAATTTTCCGGAAGCTAAAGCCTCATCACATTCAAAAACAGCTGCCACTGATGCCAGCAAGTCTGTTCAGGCTCATGTCCACACAGGAGTAGCTCCTGGGCACCTGCTTCTCCTCCATGCAGCTCCCACCATTTCTCGTGCCTTCCCCTTTAAAACCCTCCAGCTTTGCCTGGACAGGGCAGGTGGTCTTTGAGATGTTAGTTCACCATCTCCCTGGGTTTCCAGACCCCCAAATAAAGCAAAGTTTCCTTTCCCACCATTACTTATCTCTTGAGTATTGATTTCCGAGTGGCAAGCCAACAAATGTGAATTCAGAATGAGTTCTCTATTCAGTAATAGTATTATGATACTCAATTTCATAATTTAGGAAACTGAGTAACTTGCTTAATTATCTAGAACCATGAATGTAATTTCTAATGCTTTTGTATTTACTTAGCATATATCTTTCCACAGAAATCTGTATAATATCAGCCACAACCAATAGCAGCCACAACCAGTGATCACGGGCTCACAATCCTTCTAGAGAAGAAAAGGTGGAATTTGGGCAGTAAGTTTAGTCTCTTCTTTATGACAAAGTCCTCTGCTGTGGTCTATGACAGGTCATCTCTACTCTTTTCCATCCTAATTTTCTAGAAATGCAGGTGAGGAAGAAGAAAGTGGAACACAAAACTCAGGTAGGAAACAGAATTTATCCTAATGTTGGAAGACACTGAGTCAATAGAGCTGAATTTTTAAAAACTACCTCCAACATACATTAAGGGGAATTATAGAAAATCCTTATATACTGATGATGGTACAGTAAGAAAAGGCTACATTTGCAGCAGGAAGTGTTATTAATCAAGTGAATTATGTTTAAACTGAATGTAGGTATGTAAAATGAGGAAAAAAAGAAAATACAAGCAGGATGTATTATTGAGATTCCCATTTCAGAAGGATGGGTCAGAAATGACCCCTTTGTGGTTGGAATGCTTTTGAAGAGAATATCCATTAGTACCATGGTTTGCAAACATTGTTTTATCATAACATATAAAGAAATAACACTGAGAAAGACATTCCACAATACAATACACACAAACACATACATGTAGTTCATAGTGACCACAGCTACCTCGCCATCTATTTTGTCTATTTTGTTTTATTGTATTCATTTCTATCTTCTCCTATTTTTGCCCTATCACATTAAGGAATGCTGGTACTGGTCAGCTTAATTGATTCTACTACCTTCTAATGGCTCACAATTTGAAAAATTGAATATGCAGTTCAACCTCCAAAAGATGATTAAAAAAAAATTAAGTGTTTTATTTATTTTTGAGAGAGAGAGAGACAGAGTGAGATCAGGGGAGGGGCAGAGAGAGGAGACACAGAATCTGAAGCAGGCTCCAGGCTCTAAGCTGTCAGCACAGAGCCCAATGTGGGGCTTGAACCCACAAATGATGAGGTCATGACCTGAGCCGAAGTCGGACACTTAACTGACTGAGCCACCCAGGCACCCCCAAATGACGATTTAATTACAAGAATCATGACACCATTGAGGAAGGAGGAAGAGAAGGAAAAGATTTTTGGGTCACCTTATCTAATGCATAGTTATGGAGTAGCCATATAGTGCAGATCTCTGTTTAGGGTGAGGGAAGGGATGACAGATTCTATGTTATATAAGCAATATTAAATGTTGTTTAGAAAATAGTTTTCAGTGAGTGATGATGAGTTACTGATACTCTATTCTCTCTACGCCAGGTATCACTACGGACTTCTGGGAATTACAGGAAGATTGCCTCACCCTGCATGTGAGAACCGTTAGATACTTCAACACTAAAAGTAGGGAAGCTGCCTTGAAGAGAAAGTGGGTCAACTCAAGGCTAAGTTGTAAGATGACATGAGCCTAAGGTTCAAGGTCTCGTAAGGGATCTCCCTTGTCTGATGGATGTATCAGAGGTTAAACAAGTTAACATGGGTCACAGTGGTATAGTGGAAGAACACAATTGACACTGAAAACAAAATATTTATCCTGTCAGTCTCAGTTGGTTATTTGTTCAGTGGTTGTTGAGCAGGTACCATGTACTCGACACTGCTGAATGCAGAGCACCTAAAGGCAAGAAAACACAGTTTGATCTTAAGGATCCCACGAGGAAGGTATGCCAAAGAGTTATTCAGTTTCCTACTCTCGTCCCCAAATCCATCCACTCCCCTCCTTTGTCTGCCTACCTTCCTCACCCAGAAGTTGACCCTGGGCTCTGAATCACCTTGCCTTGTGGCTTCTAGTTGGGCTTGGTCTAAAGGAGTCACCATTAGGAAATTCGAAGGTGGGAAAAAAGAGAGATCGGGGCTTTTTTTCCTCTCCCTCATGAGCTGGAATGGGTTTTCTGATGATGCTGTCCCGCTACCCCCACCATAACTACAGTTTCTGTAAGATAACCCCTTCTGCTTGTCCTGAGCTCCCAATGCTCAATGCTTTCATAATACTCTTTGCTTCCTTTGCTGTTTTATTCCTTTGAGTGTTAGTGGTATCTCACTGTTGCCAATCCCTGGGTCCTTAGCATCCATTTCTGGGTTCATTAACCTTTCTCACATCTTTGTAAATATATTGTTAGGTTTCTTGGACCATTTGAGTACTATTCTCTGTCTGGCAAGACTCTGTTGTAGGGTAAGCCATATATGATATAGGAGCAAAATGAAGGCACACCAGGAGAGAGGGATTCAGCAGTGACCTTTTAGAAAGATTTTGGGGTTTTTTGGTACATGCACTGATGGGGGCCATGCTGTTGAGAAAGAGTATTTGAAGCAAGACATTAATAATTTAACACTGGATTAAGAGTGTGTTAGATGAAGACTTAACAGAATTCACCCTGACATGTTGTATTCATTCAGATTTTTACCATTGTGTCTTTTCCTTTTTGCACCTTGGCTCAGCTATCTTTCAGTTTGACAAAAATGTTTCTACTTGGAAATGCCCGTGAGCTCATCTCACATTATTTACTTGTGAAGAATAATGATGTGCTTAAGGGCATGATAGGCTTGTGGGCTGAACACCAGAGTTATGCCTTAGGGGAATATTTTAGTATTAATATGATGTTCACTTCCTCAGAGTATAATATCTTTAAGGCTCATCTGCACTTCGTTAAAGACTAAAAAATGGGGACTCATGCTAATGTATGTAGCTGATAGAGTTTTCTGTACATTGTTCTATCTTTTTTTTTTTTTTTTTTTTTTTTTGGCTGCTACGACCTTTTTACCTTGATCCATTTGACAACTAGGCTAATTTAGCATGAAACAGGAGCAAGCAAGATAAAGCTACTTCTTGCAAATCTGAGGAAGATGTGGACGTGTTGGAGGAAGCTAAATAAACATGAATCTTTGACCTTCTCCTTTAACTAGTGCTCCAGTCCAGTGAGCTCATTATAGGGAAATCTGTTAGCAACCTTCACATGTTGGCAGATGACTGGTACTGAACACATGCTGCCAGCCCGACAGGGGATCGGGAGAAGCCCAGCTCGTGCATGACCCATCACTGCTAAATAGCAAATCCCTGTAGTTACTTGCATTACGTAAAACTGCTTGATGCACATTAAAGATAACCTTTTGAACCCCACACTCATTATTATTTTTTTCCCTTTCTTTCCATTTTCTGACTTCTGTGGTGAGATTGCCTTAAAGTCTTATCATATGTGCTCATATTCTAGGCAGCTAATGAATATGGATGTTGTTTGTGCTAATTTTTGCAGCCGTAAAAGGCTAGATTTGGAAGAAATGCCAGTTATTAGCCTCAGGGAAACTTTCAGTAAATAATTCCACTTATACCCTGTTGAGTTCAAAGGGACATTAGAGTCCAGAGAAATGAGCAGGTTGCGCCCTTTCCCCACTGCGACAAGTCCCCTAAAAGAAAAAGAAAAAAAAAAAAAAAGAAAGTTAAGACAGGGATTCCCTTTTCTCCTTTTGGAGATTAAAAATTAATGTTTGCAGGCTAAAACAACTGCCATTATGGTTGATGTAGTGGTTTTACATTCATATCAAACATTGGTTGTTTTCTGCCACATTCTCCTGTTGCTTCCGTTATCTTAGTGAACAAAGATTAATGCACACTTCACAATAAACTCTAGTCTGCACTCTATAACAATTGCATACAACCTAAAATTATATAAGCATATAGTCCTTTGAATAAAGGCTTAAGTGACGAGGTGGAAAGAACACTGGGTTACAGTTTTGACTCTGGTGTTAATTCACTCCTTGACCTTGGACCATTGTCTTTACCTCATTTCAAGAGATGGAGTTAGATTATATGATTTTTCAGTTTTAATATTCTGATTCTGATGTAGAGATCAGCTATCTAAAGGTGGGACTAATCCCAGTTATTAATAAACAAACATAGTCAATGATGAAATTTACAGATGAATCTCTTTTTCTTGTTCCCAGTGGGACTTTAGCCACTTTGTAGAGAAATGTTTCACATCAATCTGTTGCATGTGATTGGGCTGGAAGAGGGCCAAACTGAACTCCTGAGGACCCTGAGATATACAGTATTTAAAAGGAACTTAGGGTTGATGGGGGTGGGAGGGAGGGGAAAGTGGGTGATGGGCATTGAGGAGGGCACCTGTTGGGATGAGCACTGGGTATTGTATGGAAACCAATCTGACAATAAATTTCATGTTAAAAAAATAAAATAACACTTTTTCATGTTAAAAAAATAAAATAACTGCTTTTCACACAACTGTACACTAGTTTAGGGGCGCCTGGGTGGCACAGTCGGTTAAGCGTCCGACTTCAGCCAGGTCACGATCTCGCGGTCCGTGAGTTCGAGCCCCGCGTCGGGCTCTGGGCTGATGGCTCAGAGCCTGGAGCCTGTTTCCGATTCTGTGTCTCCCTCTCTCTCTGCCCCTCCCCTGTTCATGCTCTGTCTCTCTCTGTCCCAAAAATAAATAAACGTTGAAAAAAAAATTAAAAAAAAAAAAAAAAACAACTGTACACTAGTTTTAAGAATGTCGCCAGAGTATTTTACCAAATAGATTACTACCGATTTGCTCCTCGTTTCAAAACATCAAAATTTGTAATGAATATGTAATTTGTGTGAAAACGAATAAACCCCATATACTTGTGATTTTACAAATTTTTCCACAACATCACTCCCTGTATTCCAGTCCTCAGAATAATTATACTCCATGTATGCGTTTATTACAATGCTCTTTTCTACGAAGGCATAGTCCAGATACCTAATACTTTGTTATTCTGCTCTTTTCTTGAACTCATGCACTTGACTGATACAAGCTGAGAGTTACATGCCTGCTAGTGGGTCACTATGGCGAGGAAAGGGCTGTCGCACACTTTCTTGAGTAGGATAAAGAGAGTGTGGACATTTGCTGTTGTTCTCTATATGAAATAACAGTAAGTCGTGTGTGAGCATGCTAAAGGAGTGACTGGTGCACAGTTCATTGACTTGGGTTTCATAATTACCCAATCACTTATACCTTACTTACGAAGGTTTAGAATTCAAATTTAGTGGGGCTGTAAATATTATTATAAAGGAGTAAAAGTGATATTAACCAAGTTTTGAATTAAGCAGAGCAAGTTGCCCAAAGTGAGGTGCTAATTTATCTTTTAGAAGAGTCTCATTTGACTGTGAGAAGGTGAGGTTGAGTGTCTAGATTAGGAATTGAAGCATGTCAACAGAATTTGACAACATTCCCCAAGGTCAAGAGGTCTTTTATTATAGAGGATACAGTGAATTGATTCCATAAAGTTGTTTAAACTAGGTGAACCATACAAATGTAAAAGTAAAGGGAAAGCACAAATACAGCTACTCAAGCTAGATTAGGTGTTAGGTATCCAAAACCCATATGGCATATGAATAACTTCTAGACCATCATATATGACAAGACATGTACCATTGACAGATTTGGTTTATGATCTTCTATATGCACTCTCCTTGCTTGTTCTCAAGATGGCTGATTGAAATAGAGAAAAGTTTAGGGAAACTTTGGAAGACATGTGTTGAATATAGCAAAGCTTCCGTCAGCCTGTATTGTTGGATGGTGGCATAAAGACTTCCTTGACAATCTATTCATTTGTACCATATTGTTACATGGACAGTAGATAATCCCTTATTGGTTGACACTATTTGTTAAAGCAGTTAGCTTTACCCTAATGAATACAAAGACTGAATAAAATATAAAATCTATCACAGTCACTCAAACATTTGTCAGAGTCATAAATGCCTCTGAGAATCTTTTGAAAGTTCTGGAGACTTCCTCCTTAGAAATGCTTACATTCAGCATATATGTAGCATTTAAAAAATAATTTTTTGAACCTCATGAAGTGCACACATGGATGTTAAAGTTGTCCAGTCTAAATAATCTTAAAGTTCAAACATGAAGCACATGATCACTGAGGATCATATGAAAGGTCAGTTGGCATAAGATATTTTGGATTAGGTGTTGGACATTTTTATCATCAAAGGATATAGGTCTGGGGCACTCAAATTGCAAGGAGTTTATTTAGTTTCCAGGCAGGATACCCAGCCATTGGTGGTAGAGCTTGGAGAGCTCTAGGCTCAATGAACAACTTTTGGAGTTATAAAATAAAAAGACAATAATATATTACCCTTTTTGACTATAATTTATCACTCAGTGAAGAGTATACATTATAAGTAGGTTTTTGTCAATTGAGTATTTTGGTTGCAAGGGGGAAATGCACATAAAAGTAAACTAAAGTCCTGAGGGTTGATAGTAAGGATATAGATGGTATTAGGGGAGATTGGAATCTCAGAAATGTTAGCAGGTCTTATGATGTTATGTGTTAGAAATTGGTTCTGAATTCAGGATAGCTGAGAACAAGTCTTTCTGTAGAAGTGTTTTTTTTTTTCCCCCAGCTCTGTAAAACTATGATCCATCATTATGTCCCTCCCTTATTCTCCATTTGTCTTTTGGCTTCAATATAATTCTCTTCCTTCTACTAATGTAATTCTTCTGGTGATGGTGAAGCAAAATAATTGGTTCAGCTACTTATTTATAATCACACATTCTAGATATCTTTTCATACTAGGCCATCATATAGGTTATTGTGCTGTTGAAATGTTGATTGTACTTAAGTTTGGTACTCACTATGGTGGTACAAGTATCTGAAACTTTGGAGAGGAAGAGATAGCATCATATAAACCAGAACTTGCCCTCCAGGGCTTAAAGAAGAACCTACAGAGACTTCTCTCAGTAGAAACTAGGAATGGAGAAGCTTCCTAAAGATTAGAAGATAATGTGGTTATGCTTGGTATTACAATTCTCCACTATAGCCATTAACTTGCTAGTAAACCAACTCTCTGGGAAAAAAAAAAGAGAGACAGAGAGTTCTGATTTGTAGTACTTGCCAATTTCCCTGGTGTAAATACTCTGATCATGGCCAATTCCAGCTACCTATGATTTTATTTTTTTTAATTTTTTTTAATGTTTATTCAGTTTTGAGAAAGAGAGACAGAGAGAGGCATCAGGGGAAGGGCAAAGAAGGAGGGACACACAGAATCTGAAGCAGGCTCCAGACTCTCAGCTGCCTGCAAAAAGCAACGCGGGGTTTGAACCCACGAACCATGATATCATGACCTGAGCCGAAGTCAGACGCTTAACCAACTGAGCCACCCAGGCACCCCTGGCTACCTATGATTTTAACACTAGCTTTAAAAAAATTCTTAAGTATTTAACAATTGGCTCTTGTGAGTGTTGATACAATACTAACAATAACACTGAACCTATAAATTAGTTTAAAAAAAAAGAAAATGAAAAGAAAAAATTAAATATCACTTATGCCAAGATAAGACTCCCAGTGACCAAAGATGAGACTAAAACACAGGGAGGTTTTTCAAAAATAAACTAAGTTTTAGTTCTTGGTTTGAATTGTTTGAAGAATGGTAATAGTAGAGCCACACTAGTAGTGACTTGGATGGTCATTTCCAATATTCTGCTTAGCTCATATTAAAATGCATAGCTCTGATAGTTTTGAAAAACTAAATGCTTCTAAATGTTAAAGAAGGTCTTAAATAAGTGAATGGATTTGCTTAGGAAGCAGATGCTACCATTTCATATAAGCCCAGACAAAAGTCTTGGCCCTTTGTCCTTGGGAATTGCAATGTCTGCAACAAGATCCCTGTTACCTTTCCTGCAGTACCAAGTGTTCTCCAATGAAAGGATGTTGGACGGAGCTGTAATTAGACTCAACAGGAGTTTAATGTATTGACGACCTAACACTGATTTGATTTTATATTTGCATTGATGATATACACTTATACTTGATTTCCCTAACTGAGTCTGACACTTTATTGGAATATTTGCAGAATAGAAAGGAATGGCTTACATGGAATATGACAGCATAGTTCAGACCAGATGGAGGCTTTCTACACTGATGTGATATGGCATCTGAGGAGCTGGTAACTACTAGACTCAATCTCACCATTAACTGAACAAGAAAGTGTTGCATTCTTGAGATGAGCCAGTCTGACCCCATGCACAATCCTGTCTTCATTCATGACATATCTGGGGCCAGGTGGTACACACAGAACCTGTTATCTCAAGCCACACATTAACATAAACTAGAAAAAAATGAATGGGGGGGGGCGGGAATCATGCTATGAGATGAGAGTAGTGTCACAGAGATGATGATGACTCAAGGAAGGAATGATAGGGCCTGGTGTAGACAAAAGGCAAACATTCCATTCCATGCTTTTGTGAATTTATTGTAAGCACAAAGGATAATCAACTTTTCCTCAGAAATGTCCTCCCTTTTTTTGTTCGGCCATAGAAAATCCAAAGTGAAGGAAGCCAGATCAATACCTTTTTCTTTTACTCTCAGTATATTGTTTTGGTTTTCTTGGCACCTTTCCTATCTTTATTGTTTGAGCTGGTTGAGCTTGGGTTTCTCTAACTTTCAGGCTAAGACATCCTGATATAGGAATCAACTGCCATACTATATTTAAAGAAGGTTTGTTATAATAGGTAATTCTTGAGCTAGCAGTTCATATACAAGTATAATATGTGAATGTGTTGGGCATTTAGAGAGATTTTCTGAGGGGTAGAGGGCTTGCAGAATATCATTATCAGTTAAGAGGGAGAAAACGTACAGGCTGGTGAGGGTAGGTTTTGTTTTTTTTTTTTTTTTTTTCCAGCAAGGCCTTGTTTGGAGATGAGGGCAGAGTGCCTAATAGTTGTGGTTCCTTTGGTAATTTATAACCTAAGTAATACTTAACTGCCCCTCTAAGACTT
Source organism: Herpailurus yagouaroundi (assembly GCF_014898765.1). NCBI lineage: Eukaryota > Metazoa > Chordata > Mammalia > Carnivora > Felidae > Herpailurus > Herpailurus yagouaroundi. The sequence goes on from NW_024412396.1 coordinate 55,660,585, forward strand.
ATTGCTAGAAGTTCCTGTATCCTGACACGTACCATCCGCAGGACCATGTCTTTTGGTGAGTCACTGCCTTGTGGCCAGTAATTATAGTCCCTCTAAAAACACCCAAGAAAAGTCTAACCTCTATAAAAGGATGAACCGTTCTCCAAGTTAAAGTCTGGTGCCAAAGATTATCCGGATATAAGTATATAAATCATCAGGAATATTTCTTTTTAAAAATTTTTAATGTTTCTTTATTTTTGAGGGGGGCAGGGCAGAGAGAGAGGGAGACACAGAATCTGAAGCAAGCTCCAGGCTCTAAGCTACCAGCACAGAGCCTGATGCAGGGCTCAAACTCACAAACCATGATATCATGACCTGAGCCGAAGTTGGATGCTTAACCAACTGAGCTATGTAGGCACCCCAGGAATATTTTTTAAAAATGTAGATTCCTCTTGGAATTCTTCTGTGGGCAGAAGCAGAGAACTCCTATTTTTAACAAGCAATCCAGATGGTTCTTAAGCTTACACCTACATTTCTAATCAATTAATTTGGATATTAATTTTCAGACTTGAGACATCATTAGCTGCACAAAGTCGTCCTCAAATCTTATTCCAGTGTGCTGATATTCATCATTGTGAGATCTATACATGGGCATCCTTTATAGGCATAACTATAAACTAGTCACTAAGGAAGAAGAAAAATATCCTAGTACAGAAACCAGAAATAGAAAAATTCAGCAGTAAGAAGTACCAGTAAAGGAAATATAAATATTTGTATAAGTGTGTGTATTATGATATTATTTAAATGAATGTGTCTGATCTTATAAACAGATTTGATAGTTATATTTTTCTATATTTCTATAGAAATAGAATTTCTATTTCTATATTTCTAGATATTAACTACATAATGATATTTATAGAAGAAAGTTTGAAGGTCCGTGTGGAATCTGGGAAAGGAATTGAGGACAGGACTTGAAATGGGTGCTACAGAACAGAGTGATGTTATTTAGCGTTTGGATGTCTAAATCTGAAAGTTCTGTGTTAACCATTTTTTTAAATATTAAAGAAGAGTTTTGCACATTTCAATGTTAATATTTTTTGAAATGTCCTTTAGAAGCATTTCTAAAGAATGAGTTTAATCTGACTTCCCATGGGGTTTATTACCATGTCTCAAATGCTCTCACACAGTCGATTATTGTTTTGCTTCACAATATTTTTGTTTAAATGCTTCAAAAGATCTTGTAGGCTCAATGCAAGAGCATGCATGCATGTTTATATACAGAAGAACATTTTATTTCTCATGTTATAGATTTTAATTACATGTACTAACTCACTGGAGCTGCCATGCTGCTTTTATTTGTGGAATACAGAAAGCGTCTTCTGAAGCAGGACTCAAGCCCTTTCTTTGCATTTGCATTTGTCCTTGGACCTCAGATAGGATGACAGTCTTTTCTTAACCAAAAGGAACATAGGGAACTTTTATGTATTTAATGTTTCATGTTCATAGCTTACAAAACTGTTACTGAGACTGCAGTCTGGGTGTCTGGTGCTATGTAAGGGAAGTGAAGCAGTTATTATGGTCTGGCAGCATGGAAGGTACTGCTTTGGATTACGTGTTTATTACCCAGAACATAAAGGATGTTGGCAAAGGTACTACTGGAGCCTGCACAAACTATTAAAGAGATTCTCAAGACCTTCTCATCTGTCCATGTATATATTTTATGTTATTGTAGGTCAGCAGTGGGAGATAGAGTCCACAGTGAAAACAGTAATTTAGGGTCAGGCAGCATGGAGCTAAAATTCTTATTCCCTTTTATATGATATGTGACATTTGGTCAATTACTGAATCCCTCTTGATCTCTGATTCCTCATTTAAAAAACAAGAATAAGTACAATTACATAGAAGACTGAAAATAAAATGAGTTGAAGTATGTGCCAGGGGAGAAAGTAATTCATAGGTGAGTATCTTTTGATATGATGGATTACATTGATTGGTTTTAAAATTTGAAACAAACTGGCATTTCTAGGATAAATGTCTCTTGATCATGATGCATTATCCTTATATTGCTGAATTTGATTTGCTAATATTTTGTTAAGTATTTTTATCTATGTTCATAAAGAATATTGATCTGCTGTTTTCATATGATGTCTTTGTCTGCCTTGGTTATCAGTGTAATATATGTAATATAATATAATGTATGTATAAAATATATCACAATGTAATATCGGCTCCATAACACTTAGAAATATTCCTTATTTTTGTGTAAGTTTGGTCAGGATTGACATAATTTCTTCTTTAAAGGATAGAATTCACCAGTGAAGCTATCTAGACCCATATTTTTTGAGGGAAGATTTTAAATAACCAACTTTATGTATTTAATAAATACAGTAATATTCAAATTATCCATTTTTCTTGAGTTAATATTAATAATTTTTGTCCTTCAAAGGCTTTTTTGTAAAAGATTTTTTGGCATGAAATATTCATATTTCCCTATCTTTTTAGTATCTGTAGGCTCTGTATTGATATCCCTTTTTTCATTCCTAATATTAGTAATGTGTATTTCACTCATTTCTTCTTCTTTTAGGTAAAGATTTAGCTAAATAATATTGATTCTAGCTAAAGACTTTTCAGTTTTAGGGATCCTTGAAAGATTTAGCCTCTGGTTTAGATCATTCTTTTGTTTAAATCTTTCTCCTCTACATTTTGGATTGGATAATTTCTTTTGATATATCTTCAAATTCACATATAATTTTTTTTCTGTCATTCAATCTTGCTGTTGAACTCAGCTAGTGAATTTTTACCTTTAGTTATTATATTTTTCAGCTTTGGAATTCCTGCTTGTTTTTAAATTTTTCTTTTAATTTATTTTGAGATCTCCATGTGCTCACGTATTATTAGCACATTTTCTTTTAATTCCTTGGGCAGATTTTCCTTTAAATTTGGAACATACATATTGTAATTTCTTTAATTTTTTGTGTATTTTATCCGCATGTGAACTCCTTTTTTTTCTCTTCTGATTATGAGTCACATTTGTCAGTTTATTAGCATGTCTAATAATTTCAACCGAAAGCCAGATACTAGATAATTCATTGCAGTGACTCTTAATTCTATTTGTTCTTCTGGGGAGTTGCTAGTTTTATTTGTTTGTTTGTTCTAGGAGGTAATGAACTTTCCTGGTCCTCAAATGTGAAATCTATCTTCTCTGCAGTGTGTATCCACTGATGTCTCCGCTCATTCTTGTCTAGCCTTGGTCCCTAGGGGTCTACATTGTGCTTGTGTAGTTCACAAGTCAGCCAATGATTTAGACAGAGGCTGTGTTCAGACACCAAAAGCCAATAAATATTTTTTTTTTTAAGCCAAAAAATCTTCTATCCTCTGCTCCTTGAGCTGTGGATTGAGGAATGCATTCAAAATGCAGCAATTTTTCAAATTTCTTCAAGGCTTTAATTTTCACTGGGCTCTTTGTCCTGCTTGCATACATATTTTAGAAGTCATTCAGGGATGTATGTAGAGCTTATCTCAGTCTTTCTATGATGAATATCTTGATTCCAAACTCCTCCATTTTGGTTTCTAGTTGTTGTGCTTTGCACCTTGAACCAAATTTCTACTTCTGGCAAGTAATATTGTGATTTTCATCCTCCAAGTTGGAGATGAAAACAATCCATTGTAGAAAGACCAAAGATTCATCTTTCTTAATCAATGAAACAGCAGATTTGGATGAATAAACACTTTGATGAGTAAGCACTTCTCAAGTTGCTGCCTGTCTTTGGTCATTTCTAGTTCGTTCTTGAAGTGATTATTTTGAATAATTTCAGTCTATTTTGAACTCATTTTCTGTTACAGATAATTACCTGACTCTTTCATTATTCTATTGCCAGAAGTAGAGTTCTGATTTTTAGGATTTAATTTTATGTATTTTTGAAGTAACTAGTTAGTGCCAGGCATATAGCAGGGACTTGATAAATGCTAACTCCTTTAATCCTATTATGAAGCACCGACTAAGGCTAGATGGTTAAAAAAAAAAAAAGATTATTTTAAGGTAAGAAACAGAAGTATAGCATTGATATTTTGGAGATAGGTAATGGCAAGTTGTCTTCAAAAAATCCTTGGAGTTTTAAATAAGGAGACTGAAAACAGTTGGTTAAATATTTTCAAAATGATTACCGTACATGCTTATTGACCAAAGTTATTTGATGAGACATCAGGGTCAAAAATTCTAGGGAATTTCTCTATCATTTCATATATCGTATTCTTTGACCAACTTTACATAATTTATGAAGTGGAGCTTAGTCACTTATTTTGAACATTATGTCTTTCTCCTGAGAATGAAGTTGTGCTAAATTTCAGTGGATCTTCATTTGTGTAAGCAAGCTTTAAGAGACCTTGTTTCTGAAAGCTCTGAGTCTCTGAAACACTTTCTGCTGGTCTTATACAATACTTATCATTCAATAAGATAGCATTGAGGCATCCTTAGGAACAAATTATCTATACAAAGAACCTTAAGATACTTAAGACAGAAATGTCAACAAAGAAATATAAGTTGAAGACATGAATTAACAAAAGTCATTAAAACTAGAAGGAGGAAGAGGAGGAGGAGGAGGAGGGTAAGGGGAGAAGGGAAGAAGAAGACGAAGACGAAGACGAAGACGAAGATGAAGAAGAAGAAGAAGAAGAAGAAAGAAGAAGAAGGAGGAGAAGAAAGAAGAAGAAGGAGAAGGAGGAGGAGGAGGGAGAGGAGGAGGAGGAGGAGAAAGCAGCTCATATTATTGCCTGGAATGTCTGCTGAGAGTTAGTTCAAAGTCTACCTATAAAATTTAGAAACTTACACAGTTGAAGATGATTCTTCAGAATCATCTGCCCTTAACAACTTTTTTTTTAGTGTTTATTTATTACCCTTAGCAACTTTTTTAGTGGTAGAGAGCAAAATTAATATACAAGATAACCTACATAAATAGTTAAACTTCAAAGAAATGTAAATACTGGTTAAAAGTCACATGGAGTGGTCAAACTTTACACTCTGCATCTGTTTTCTATTTGGACTTTATTTGCATCACTCTTGATATGGTATTATTAACCATTTAATTTTTTTTAACTTTTTAAATATATTTAGTCATGTCAATGACTTATTCAATTTATTAGAAATATATGCCTTAAGTAAACTTTGAAATCAAGCAGAAAGTGGACAGAGAGAAAGAGAGAGAGAGGAGAGAAAGAGAGACAAAACAAAAAACAGAGAATGAAGAAACAAATGAACATTGGAGAAAAAAAGAGAAAGAGAGGCAAACCATAAAATAGACTCTTGGCCAAAGAAAACAAACAGGAATGATGGAGGGGAGGTGGATGGGGGAATGGGTTAAATGGGTGATGGGTATTAAGGAGGGCACTTGTAATGAGCACTGGGTGTTGTATGTAAGTGATGACTCACCAAATTCTGCACCTGAAATGAACACTACACTGTGTTGTATGTTAACTAACTGAATTTTAAAAAAAAACTTGAAATTACAACTTCCTTGCCACCCCCCCCCCGGCCCCAAATAGAGAATTATCAATGGGGAGGAGAGAGAAGATGATCGGAATATGAACAAGGTTAGTATTTTTTAAAAATTTTTTTACCTAGAAAAAATTGTAAAGAAATAATTTATTTCCTATGTAAAGTAAGAAAAAAAAAAACTATTCTTAATCAAAATCTATTAGGGACGCCTGGGTGACTCAGTTGGTTAAGCGTCCAATTTGGCCCAGTCGTGATCTCATAGTTTGTGAATTTGAGCCCCATATGGGGCTGTGCGCTGTCTGCACAGAGCCCACCTCATGTGCTCTGTCCCTCTCTGTCTCTGCACCTTCCCCACACTCTCTTTCTCTCTCTCAAAAATAAATAAACATTTAAAAATGTCTACTAAAAATAATACCTTCCAAAATGTGTTATTTATTATTTTGCAGCATTTTATTTCTGTGTTAGTTCAAACAGATATGGTAAGATGAGATAGAGAAGGTATTAAGGAAAAGAAAAGTAATAACTATTTGTGTCATTGATCTGATAATATTGTCATAATTAAAGATATTCTTATTACTTTTTATAGTTCTTTCTTTTTTAATTTTTTAATGTTTATTTCTTTTTGAGAGACAGAGAGACCAAGCAGGAGTGGGGGAGGGGCACAAAGAGAGAGAGGGAAACAGAATCTGAAGCAGGCTCCAGGCTCTGAGCTGTCAGCACAGAGCCCAGCGTGACTTAACCAACTGAGCCAACCAGGTGCCCCACTTTCTGTAGTTCTAATTAGTTCATTTCTGAACTTGCTTTCTCCATGATGTTCCTACCATATGTTTTTTAAGCATAATTTTGTGCACTTGCTGTTTGTTCTTATAATGATCTTTAATTGGTGTCTCCTGGGTGGCAAAGTTATTGGTGAAAAATATAATTCTGTGAAATTTAAGGTTTATTGTTTTAGTTTTTCATCTTTCCTGTTTTCCCAATGCCAATGTTAATGGTGTATTATAATGTTGTAAATATGCTGATCCAACTGTTCCAAAGTCTGGGAACTTGAGAAAGACAATTTATCTACATGTATTAAATAATCAAAATAAAATCAATTTGGCTAAGCTTTTTGTTTGTTCCACTCAAGAAACACAATTTTGAAAACAAAATAAATGTATTTGCATTGTCGTTTAGCATGCTTGTTAAGAGCTTATTGTTTGAAAAAAATCATAAAAGTCGTTTTATGAAAACAGAATTCTCCATAAACATATTAAACATAAATATCTTATTTTGAATATGTATGTGATTTTCTTACAAGTAGTATATGACAGAGCACAAGTAACAAAGACAGATTTAAGAAAATAAATAAAATCAGGAGGTTTTCATTTCTTTTCATTTTCTGGAAATTGCTCCATGAAACCAGAATTTAGAAACATGAAATATAAGATAGAACTTTTTATTTAAAGGTTTCAAATGCTTTTTGAATGTGTCTCTTTTTATCTCTTACAATGAATGATACCTTGTACCTTCTTGAATTTGGTACTTGATGAGTTATACAGTTTGGAGTCAGAAAATGTGCATTTTGAGGTGTAAGGCAATAGGAGATGTGTAAATGAGATATAAATGTGCTTGAGAAACCAAATCACTCTAGGGACTCCTATACAAATCTTGAAAATATATAATTTTCCTCCTATATACACATTAAGGACATCTTCGAATCTAATATCATATCTATGTCAAAAATGTGCCTTTAGTGGAGAAAAGATGCTTTAATTAGATGTGTTATTACTCTATATTTACTTTTTCTTTTCCCTCACCATATTCTAAGTGGAATTGAAATTGCACCGCCTAATGTTGAAAATTTAAATATATATAGCTTTAACATTTAAAATGCAGCAAAAGGGTCTTAAAATTTCTTGGTTGCCACTCGGTCACTAACATGTAAATTATTGTCTTAGTTAAAATACCATGTAATGAAACATTTTTTAACGTACATTTTTAAGTCTGGGAGAAGATAATTAAAATGATCAATTAAGTTTGTGTTTCAGTTTCCAGTTGCCTGGAGAAGATCTTTTAAAAGCCGTCACATTCCCCCTCCCCACCAGCCACATACACTTTCTCTCTTAATCTTGTAAAAGCTAAATAAAAGAAACAGAATTGAGAGATAAGATCAAATGGTTTCAATGCTTAACCTATAAAAACTAACAAGAGCTATTGATGACTTTGTCTATGGTATTGAAGACTAGATTGAATCGAACAGTGGTTTACTGCTTGACAGGCAGAGTAACGACCAAACACAAATGGGAGGTTTCTTGGTGTAAATTACCCAGTTTAGACTCTAGCTGTCAACTCTCACTAGTTCTGAAAGTGCCTTTAATCTCTGGTTTGGATGCAAATTCAGTTGGAGGCAATTTCTGAAAACTTGCTCCCTTAGTCCTACTACTTGATAGCTCTTCACCAGCCACATTTGTGCTAGCTTTCCTGGGCTGGTTTTGGTACCTTTCCAACCACCCTCATTCTGACTTGGCCATATTCAATCAGAGACAAAAGGCCTTCAAACAATAGGACTATCTTATTTTCTTCCTCATGACTAATAATAATTAATAATGATTGAACACTTAGTCATGCCAGACACTGAGCTGGGACTACAAAAGCTTTGTCTTTATCCTCATGACACCCCCATGGTGTAGCCATATTTACTATTGATGAGGAAACTGAGACCTGATACTTGCTAGAAAGTCACCCAAGGGGTAAATTTGTCTGAATCCTAGACCGATGCCATTAGTTGCCAATCCCTACTGCCTCTATCATGTCTGTAGTATCAGGAAATGAGTTTTTCCATTCTATGTGAGAATAAAACAATTTAGTATATTCTACTCATGGCTTTTCAGAGTGTCTTATTCCAGTTACAGACTCTCCAGCATACAGACACATCTAACCCATTTTATCACCACATTTCTCTGTCATTTGGTGAATCATCAACTTCCTCTTCCTTACAACTTCCTTCACTTCAAAGCCCCAACTTTTTGTTCAGAAACTCTCTGCAAAATAGTTAACTCCAGATTTCCCCCCCTGCAGATCATCCATTTTTTTCTCAAGCCTGCCTAGTCTGACATTGCCTTTCTTTGCTTCTTACCCTTGGGCTGTTTTATACCTAGAGACTAAAGATCAAAGTTACAGACTCTTCCTTGATCTTCCTCTGTAGGGTTTCTGTTTCAGCCTGTGTAGGATTATTGGTGAAAGAAAAATGGACAGTTACTTAAAGATATTTAAGGCCACTGATGAAAAGAAAAGGAGAGAGACCTGAAATACTATAGTACCAAGCTTAGTGGGCAATTATCTATCACAGACTTTTAATAGTAAAGAAGTGACAAAAGACCACATAATCTTAGCTCCCTTATTTTATGGATGATGAATCTGGAGTCCACAGTGGTAACTAACTTGTCTAAAATTTCTGGGTAGTTAATGCTAGTTAGCGGCAAAATCTGGGATTAGTCTCCTACATTCAAATATATATATATATAATATATATATTTTAAATAAAAATATATTATATATATATATATATATAAAGTAACACACTTCTTTCTTATTTCCATTGATTTGGTAGCATTTATTCATCTGTCATATATCTATCTATCTGTCTATCATCTATCTATATATCTATCTATCCATCCATCCATTGACCCACCCATCCAGTGTGTAACTATAAGTAAGGGCATGTTTACCAAGGACATGCTATGTTCAAGGTAATGCACTAGAAGCTTGTAAGAGTCACAGTTATAACATGATCTTTATTCTGAATGACCTGGCATCACCATATGACCCAAGACACAGACACATATGAGTAACCATATTGCAAATCTTGATATATTCATTCGCTGTGTGGGTCCATAAGCAACTTCACTGATGTGAGAAAAAAATGAAACATTTATTTTGCATAGCACAAGGTTTGTGACTAATTGTTCATCTAGTTTATGAAGTCTAGAGATAGGAAAAGGTAGATGAATACTAATGGGTTCTCATGAACTCAGGCAAGGATATGTGTACTCAAAGTGATGACCAGGAGATAGAAGTTTTGTTTTTTTCTTCTTGTTTGTTTTTGCTTATAAACCATGACCTGGGTGGAGATAAAAGATAGGATACTAAGAGAAAAAGTGGCTCACAAAGCCAGAAATGTTTATTCCTTGGAATATGCTGTGAAAGAATGTCTTCAACATCATGACAATTCAGAGTTTCTGGCACCATTATTTTTGAGTGTATTGTAGCAGAATTATTATTTTCAAGTCTTTCTGGAAGTTGGGATAAGGGCTACGTTCATTGGGTTATGTGAATCAACAACCTATTAGTAATTGAATATTTATTAGAAATAGTTGAAATAGATTACTAAGAGACTCATACTGTAAAAACTTATAAGGATGTGGCTTGGTATCAGTCTCTTAGTGGTTATACATTAACATGATAGTTGACTTCATCAAGGTGGTATGAACTATTCGAATATTATATTGGTCCAATGATGTGACTGTTTGACCATGTAGCATGATCTGTTGTTACAAAATGAGTGATTTAGAGATTTTTCTTAGAGTCTGTATTTTTGTTTTTCATCAATATATTTTTTAATTTAAAAAATTTTAATGTTTATTTTATTTTTGAGAGAGAGAGACAGTGCAAGCAGAGACAGAGAGACAGAGAGAGACAGAGAGAGAGGGAGACACAGAATATGAAGCAGGCTCCAGGCTCTGAGCTCTGACCTGTTGGCACAGAGCCCGACACAAGTCTCAAACCCACGAACCGTGAGATCATGACCTGAGCCACAGAAGTCAGACACTTAACTGAGCCACCCAGGCATGCCTCTTTCATCAATTTAAATGAGATCAAAACTAGTTGAAAAGTTTAAGAGGCAGTGACTTAGCATGTCTACTTTAAGGAACATTTTGAGATGTGAGGAAATATCTGGTTAGTTTAATTGACTATTTTATATGTTTATGAGAGAATGATAGACAAAGGACATAATCTCCTTTCAACTTTCTCAGTTGTCCTAAATATATTAATATATTAAGGACCTGTTCTATAGAAATTCCAGATTTCACCTAATCTAGGAGTTATATATATTTGTGGTTCTGGACACTTAAAAATGTGATAAAAGGCTAAGGATCTGTTACTCCCATCAGAATGTACAGAAGACAACCCACTTAGGTCTCAAGGTGTTTGAAATGTTAAGTTGGTCCCCGTGTAAGAACTTCTAACAGAGTTTTTTAAAGAATCCTTTCACCCAGGACAAACAGTTGCACCTATACTGAAGGAAAGGGAAAAACAAATATGCTGTCCTAACTTTTTAAAAAGTTTTTTCTTGGGGCACCTGGGTGGCGCAGTCGGTTAAGCGTCCGACTTCAGCCAGGTCACGATCTCGCGGTCTGTGAGTTCGAGCCCCGCGTCAGGCTCTGGGCTGATGGCTCAGAGCCTGGAGCCTGTTTCCGATTCTGTGTCTCCCTCTCTCTCTGCCTCTCCCCTGTTCATGCTCTGTCTCTCTCTATCCCAAAAATAAATAAATGTTGGAAAAAAAAAATTAAAAAGTTTTTTCTTTTAAGAAAAGAACCCAAAATGGCAGATGATAAGTGAGTAGGGCTGATTTGATTAAAAGCCAATTAAATATTATAAATTTAATAATTATTTCTCATATACATGATTGCATTAATAATCTATTCTTATTCTGAGAGAGTAACTCCAAATCTTAGTGACTTAATAGGACTGAATTTATATGGTGTTTAAACTGTACAAGATAAGGAAGCTTTACTCAGAGGTCCAAGGGGATGGCAATTTGCTATCTTACAGTTACAGCATTTCACCTGGATACACACCTTCCTGGCTCACTGCTGTGAGGAAAGAGAAACTAGAGAATTGCACATAGATTTCTTTCACTATCTCAGCCAAGAGGTGACAAACACCACTTCCAATCACTTTTTACTGGGTATAAATACTCACATGAGCAGCCACAAATGCATGGGGCCAGGGAAGTGTAATCCTCCAGTGTGGCCAGAAGGAGAGAGTAACTGGATATGGTTATACATTAGAAGTCCCTAGTAGTGGTGCAAGAAGCGAAAAAGGACACTGTTCCCTCTCTCCAGGTATCTACCCAAAAGGATAAAATGAGTATACCTAAAAGGATACTATCAGGGTAATACAGTTTAGGATTATAAGAACAACAAGAACAACAACAAATTGTAGAGTGAGAATATATTCTAGGAGAAGCCACAGAAGGAATCTAGTTGAATATTGTTGAGGAAAATTAAACCGTGTCAGTGAAGTTGGCACTTTCGGTTGATGAGCAAAGCTGTTACTGATGGACCTTGACAACTCAAATCACAGGAAACTCTTTTCTGGGGCCATCTTTGAATTGGTCACGTTATAATTGAGGCTTTTCCTGTTGTTGTGCTTTAGGTGTCAGGCTTTGAGAGCGTTGAGAATTACAATGCCAAAGATGGCAAGCTATTTCCGTTCTTATTTTTTTTCTGGGGCTGTTAATTTATTAAAACAATGTTCTGACATAATACATGATGCCTGAAAGAAGTATCACTGCATTGAAATTCAGCAATATGCTGTAAATTTGTAATTTTTGCTATTCCAACTGTTTTAGCATCAGACTTTCTAATGAGTCCAATGAATAACAAATAAGTGCCAAAAAAGAATAATGTCTACCATTTAAAGAATAATCCACTATATTTATTCTAGTTCCCTTCCCTGGCAGGAAGAAGGGTCTCCCCAGACTGCACACATATGTGTATTCTTGCAGCGATCGGTAGGTACAAATACTTCTCATTGATCTAGGAATTAGGCATCCGGCAGTTCAGCCTTCTTGAACATACGTATTAAGGGTGCAAAAATGAGCTCCAAGTGGTGAGAAAATTTGTTACCACAAAGCTTGAATACTATTTGATGGCCATGATATAGAGCAACTGTTAGGCTTCCTCCTATAATCCCAGGTATTTGATAGAAGTAAACCTTCAAGCTTGACTGGTCTTTCTACTATTTGCATCAAGTAGATACCCAAGATAGAAATTAAAGTCTGGGAGAAAATGACACTAAGACCAACATAGTGACAAACAGGACAGAGAATGGAGTTCTGGTTAATTGCCAGAAAGGTCTATCGGTGACTTTTAAAGTAAACAGCAAAAGTTCAACTTAAACCAGATAAAACAATTTATTGAATTATGCAACTAGGAAAACGCCAGTGGTATGGTGGCCACCAGTCACAGTGCAATCAGGATGTCAATTCTAGAATCCTTTTAGCTTCATAACCCTGTGTTTGGTTTTATCCTTAGGCTGGCTTTTCATAGCTCAGAAATATGGTGCCAGCAATGTACTTTCAAATTCACATTTGGTGCATATAGCTTCTCCCCCTGCCCCCCAACCCCCGATTTTGCCATGTGTGAACCAATCAATTTCTTCTGTTGGAATAGTGTGTTAAGTCCTGACAGTATCACGGGTGAAACAATGATTGTGGCAAAAGAATGGGATTATCCCTCTGGAACTGTGAGAAAGGTCAAAGCCAGCCTCCCACTCCAAACGCCATGACTGCTCTTCAAAAGAGGTGTTAGAATAATGTTGGGGAGAAAATCACAATATCAACAATGAAGGAAAGTATGCAAGTATAAAAAATAGACCTAAAAAATGATGAAACACGGTAGTGTGGCCATTTAGTCTAGAGAAAAATCTGTTCTTTTCAATAGCTTGTTATTTAATATAGCAGCATACAAAAATTAACACTGGCAGTTAAGGTCTGAGACAACAATGGAATGTGAACTTATATTCTGTATATTCTTTTTAGAGACTCTGTATTCTTCTGGTGTTAAGAGTAAGTTTGACAAGATATGGCAAGATATGGGAATGATTTTTTTTTAACTTTTCAACTACATATTTGAGTTCATTTATAAGGAAGAGAAATATGAGCAGTCTTTGAGGAGAGTCCTTACATACCTATGGAGAAAGGGTGCTGCATTTTCAGCAGGTCAGAGTATTGGACTCTTGGCTGGGAGATTCTTCCTGAGGGGGCTGACTGGAGCACTACAGTGATGATGCATCATGTTTCTGTATATCCACGTGGCCCTCCCATCACTGAAAAACAGCCATCTTAATGAGACAAAGCTTCAGTTCCCTGTTCACTATAAACTTTACTCTTTTTAAAAAAGAGAAGACTTCATTAGATATCTTTTTGTCTTACATAACAAAGGCCAGGTCAGTTTGGCCTTGGGTTAACATTCCTGCAGATATGAAAAGAACACCAGAATGCCACTGTTAACAGTGTCAGTCAGGGTCTTCCTAGGAAACAGATGGTGCCCTCTAATTGATTAATTTGCAGGGAGTTTAACATAACTATTCACAAAGCGATGGTTAGCATACCGGAAACCCACAAGGATGGTGAACTCACCCAGAGCTGAGAACAGCAGTGATGATTCACACCTCTAGGACTGTGAAAAGACAAGTGGAGGGAACAGTTACCTGGAGGAGAAGACCTCTTAACTGGACTGTGACCTTTGTTCCAGAGATCTGGCAAGCTTATTGTGAGCTGCTAGAAAGGCGACCAAGGGAATCAACACCCAACCTCATGCTCCTCCCTCCCATACACTGCTTCTGCCAATGACTTGCATTGCTGATTCCTACCAAAATTCTGAGGAGAGGAAAGCATGAGTGAGCATACTTCACACAGAATATGGAAACTACTATTGCTTATTTAGAGAGAAAAAAAAGAGCCTAAAACTTAAGGACAAAAGTAAACTATTGAAAATAATGCCTATGGGGGAATGAGTGGAACTGGAATTAAAGGGGTAAAGATGGTAATGAGAGGTCATTCATTATACAGTTTTTTTCAATCTTTTTTTAAAGTCTATTTATTTTGACAGAGAGAGAGAGAGAGACAGACAGACAGAGAGAGAGAGAGAGAGAGAGAGAGAGAGAGAATCCCAAGCAGGCACTGCACTGTCAGCACAGAGCCTTATGTGGGGCTTGAACTCTGAAACTGTGAGATCATGACCTGAGCTGAAACGAAGAGTCAGACATTTAACCGACTGAGCCACCCCAGGTGCCTAAGTGCAGGGACTATATTATACAGAGGTTTGCACTCTTAGGGATTTTCTATTGTAGAAGGATGGATATAATAGTTACCAATAAATTACTTTATAAGGTGGATTAAATAGATACTTTTAAGGAGACACAAGCTTCCTTTGAAATTCGAAGGAGGAAGAAACAGTGATTTCCAATTAGAAGTTAGAGTGAGTGAACTGTGCCTTGAGTAATGAGAAATGTATAAATAAATTAAAATGAGAAAAGGCTTATACCAGCATTAGAGCACTGTGAGCAAAGATGGGGACAAAAGTAATCCTGTGCATTTTGAGAAGGCCCAGTTACCAACTGAATTCAAAACACATATAAAAGGCCAGGGTAACACTATGTTGAACATTTGAAACTAAAGAACATTATTTGTTAACTATACTCAAAAAGGAAAAAAAAATGGGGCAGGAGTATACTGCAGCATGGCTAGCTGGCCGCAGACTTAGAAGTATGTATCTATGTCATAGTAAGAATTTCTTCTTGGATAGAATATTGAATGAAAAGTTAGAGTGCCCTTTGCTCATCCTGACCAAATACAAGGCAAAAAGCCCATGGAATTGAACAAGGGGATTTTTCCCCCTCTGTCAGGGCTGCAGTGAACACTATCTTTCAGTACAAATGAGGATTTAGGGAGGCATGGTGCTATATCTACTCTTTTGTGGTTTTTTAAAAACTTATTTTATTATTATTATTATTATTTTTTTTTTTTAATTTATTTTTGGGACAGAGAGAGACAGAGCATGAACGGGGGAGGGGCAGAGAGAGAGGGAGACACAGAATCGGAAACAGGCTCCAGGCTCCGAGCCATCAGCCCAGAGCCTGACGCGGGGCTCGAACTCACGGACCGCGAGATCGTGACCTGGCTGAAGTTGGACGCTTAACCGACTGCGCCACCCAGGCGCCCCTATTATTATTTTTTTAATGCTTATGTATTTTTGAGAGAGAGAGAGAGAGAGAGAGAGAGAGAGAGAGAGAGAAAGCACAAGCATGGGAGGGGCAGAGAGAGAGAGGGAGACACAGAATCTGAAGCAGGATCCAGGCTCCGAGCAGTCAGCACAGAGCCTGACACAGGACTTGAACCCACAAGCTACAAGATCATAACCTAAGCCAAAGTTGCATGCTTAACTAACAGCCACCCAGGTGCCCCTATTTGTGTCTTTATCTAGTTATACTCTTTGCACTGCTTACATTCTGATTAATAGTA
Organism: Herpailurus yagouaroundi; assembly: GCF_014898765.1. Taxonomy (NCBI): domain Eukaryota; kingdom Metazoa; phylum Chordata; class Mammalia; order Carnivora; family Felidae; genus Herpailurus; species Herpailurus yagouaroundi. The sequence continues at coordinate 55,676,343 of NW_024412396.1, forward strand.
CACTGAAGTGAAAATAACGTCTATTTGAGTCAAGGTCATCATTTTCACCAACCTTCGTGGTCTGGCCTACTTCAATTATTATATGAGAGCCAGAGATAAAAAGATGCACATTAGACATGGTGTCTGATCCAGCTGCATTTTCTACTCATTGAAACTGCTGGCTTATCTAGTGTATTCTTATTTCTGTCTGCTAATCTCAATTCTTAGGGTTTTTAATCTCAATTCTTAGGGTTTTTGTCCCCCTGTATACCAAATAATGTCTTTAAAATTTTTCAGGTTAGAAGACCAATAAAACAGAGGCACAAGTACACTTTTTATGTTAATGAAAATATGTATGTATCTATATTGCTGTCTTTCCTCAGGATAACACTGCTACACCCAGAGAGTTTGAGTGAGCTCTTCTCTTCTTACTCAAAAAAGAGTGGTTACCTGATCCTGGGGGTAGGAGTGGGGATTGGTTTTAAATAGGCATAAGAAAATACTTTGCAGTGAACAAAGAAAGGAAGGAAGGAAGGAAGAAGAAAGAAAAGAAAGAAAGAAAGAAAGAAAGAAAGAAAGAAAGAAAGAAAAGAAAGAAAGGAAAAGGAAGAAGGAAAGAAAGAAAAAAAGGAAAAGAAAAACACTTTGAAGTGATGGAAATATTGTAAGACTGAATTGTAAGAGGAAGTTATGAGAGGACATGACCTCCAGTTGACCTGCAAGCTGGGCCAGGGCAACGAAGGCTCCTCGCCCCTCCCCTGTCCTTGAAATGTACATTCTGCTCACTTTTCCTGCAGCCCGCCGTTTTCCAGGATGCAGCCTCGAGAAAGCAAGTCTGCGTGGTGACTAAACCCGGGTACAGCCTCCGTATAAACTTCAGACTCTGGCGGGAGTGTGATGATTTGTGCATCTTGCAGGGACCAAGGCAAGCCTTGTACGTAAGTCCCCTTGCTTATTCAGCCTGCCACTGCGCGATGTGGAGTGGTTGGCCTCCTTCCTCCGCCTCTCTTTGCCCTCCGAGAAAGGGGCCGGTTTCAGAACTTCACCGCAGAAGCTCTGAATTTGCAAACCAGCGGTGCTGATGATTGCACAACTATAAATTTACTAAAAATAATTCAACTGCACACATAAAATGGGTGAATTTTATAGTATGAAAGTGGTACCTCAATAAAGCTGTTAACTTTTTTAAATTCCAGGAATCCTAAAGTCATATGAACCATCAGTTCAGTATTAAATATTGTTTCAGGGGCGCCTGGGTGGCTCAGTCGGTTAAGCTTTGGACTTGGGCTCAGGTCATGATTTCACGGTTTGCAGGTTCCAGCCCCAAATGGGACTGTGTTCTGACAGTTCAGAGCCTGGAGCCTGCTTTGGATTCTGTGTCTCCCTCTCTCTCTCTGCCCATCCCCAATTCATGCTCTGTCCTGCACTCTCAAAAGTGAATAAACATTAGAAAAATTTTTAAATATTCTTTGTGTCTACTAATCAGAATTCCTAGTGGTTTAGCTAAGTATACAGAATCCCCAAAGTGGGATGTAGCTTAGCTCTCCACAGTGTCCTTACAGATGAAAAGGATAAACTCAAAGTGTAAACCAAGCAGGATTGGATTGAGGCTGTAGGACTTGACCGAGGCCTGAGTACTCCTGGAAAAATATGATGCTGTGTGAATTAGGCAATGTTTACTTGATTCCCATTGTCTGAGAGGACTTGTGTAAATTAAAATGAGATATCCCATCTAAATTCAGCTTGCCTTGATGTATTCTTTGAGGGAAGATTTTAAACTATAAGTTTAATTTCTTTTAAAATGTGGTAGGGGTTCCTGGGTGACTCAGTCAAGCATCTGGGGCTTGATTTCAGCTCGGGTCATGATCTGCCTGTCCCTGCTCATGCGCTCTCTCTCCCTCTCTCTCAAAATAAATAAATAAACTTAAAAAATAAATAAAATGTCATAAGTAAACTCAGGTTTTCTGGTTTTGTTTTGTTTCTAGTTTAGTTTTGGTATTTTGGTGTGTTGTATTTGACTAGGAATTCATCTTGTCTGCATTTAAAAATTTTCAACAAAAAGCCATTTGTCATATTGAACTTTCTTTAAAATTGTTGCTGATTGTAGCTTTATGCTTCATTTAAAAATTATTTTTGATATTGATCCTTTGGATATTCTCTACTTTTTCTTGGTGAATATTGCCAGAAGTTCTATTAATATATAAAACAACCAACTTTGACTTCTACTGGGTGTCTCTTTTATCTTTGTTTTTATGTTCTTTAATTTTTGCTTGTTAGTTTCTTTTTCCTTCTACCCTTTTTTGAATTTCTTTGGCATTAATTCTCTAATTTTTGAATTTTGCTTCTTAATAACTTTTCTAATCACAACATTCCTTTAAATACTGTTTTTTTTTATTTTTTTTATTTTTTTTATTTTTTTTATTTTTGGGACAGAGAGAGACAGAGCATGAACGGGGGAGGGGCAGAGAGAGAGAGGGAGACACAGAATCGGAAACAGGCTCCAGGCTCCGAGCCATCAGCCCAGAGCCTGACGCGGGGCTCGAACTCACGGACCGCGAGATCGTGACCTGGCTGAAGTCGGATGCTTAACCGACTGCGCCACCCAGGCGCCCCTAAATACTGTTTTAAGTGTGTCCCCTAAACTTTGTAATGGAGTGTAGGAATTGGTGCTTAGTTCTGAATATTTTGAAATTTTCTGTATCATTTGATCTTTGATTCTTGGTTATTAAAAATGTGATAGTTAATTTCCATTCTTATATTTGTGTTCTTAAGTTTATATTCTTTTAATTGATATTTCACTACATCATGGTAAGAGAACATAATTTGTGGTATACAGATTTTTGGAAATTGGTTGAGGCTTGCTTTATGATATAGTAAATGTTTTCATGTTTATAGTGTAGTAAATTTTTTTTAAGGTCATGTTTTATAAATAGCATATGTGTGCTTGAAGAAAACTGTACTCTATAATAATTGGAAGCGTGATTTTGTGTATGTGTATATATATATATTCATTTAAATCAAGTTTTTAAATTGTATTGCTCAGTGTGTATATTTACTTGACTTACTTTTACTGCCTGCTTTATCTACTGATAGTTGAGAGACAAATTTAGAAAATTTTCACTATAAGTATAGATTTTCCCACTTGTACCCATAATGCTATAGATTTTTCTACTGCTATTTTGAGGTCTCTCAATTTGATACATATAAGTTTAGGACTTATATCTTCCTAATAAGATCAACCTTTTTATTATTATGTAATGGTTAGCCTAATTTATACTTTATCTTAAAATCTTTTTGGTCCTACTTAAATATATCTACCACAACAGTATTTTTGCTGGTATTTGTTTAACATACTTTTTTCTATAATTTTGCTTCAGAATATTTCATGTTCTTATGAGTGTTCACTCTCCCTCTGGCTCTCTTTCCCACACAGACACACAACCCTCATTTAAATATATAATCTAATCTGAAAAGTTTTACTCACTACCTCATAAGTTTAGTCCCTTAATATCTAATGTGATTTCTATTATATTTGAACCTCTTAATGCTATTTTAATTTGGGTTTTCTGATTCTTTTCCTTTTCTTTTTTGTATTGTTGATTTCATCATTCTGTTTGTTTTCCTGATTTTTTTTTTCTACTTTACTAAAGGAACAGTATCTTTTAGTGATCACCCTTGAAAATTTACCATATTAACTTTGAAACATTGAATGCAAATCAGTATTTAAGTCCCCACTCCAGAGTAATGCATGCTTCTAGGATTGTAACTGTGATCACTCCCTTTTACTAATCAGCAGGCCCTTATTTTCTCATACTTTATTTCTGTCATTTTTAAGCAAAAAAAAAAAAAAAAATAGACATCAATATTACTTTTGCAGTTTGTTCAGATTTATCTTGTCTCTCAATTTTATTGCTTACCATTCCTTCCTCCATTGCCCACCATATTTCTGAGGTCATTTTCTTTTTTAAAAAATTCCTTCAGTGAAGTTTTGTTGGTGACAAACTCATTTTTATTTTGTTTTGTTTTGTTTTTTACCTGAAAATGATTTTATCTCTATCTCCATTCTTAAAATAGTTTTGCTAGATACTAAATTTTGAATTAGTAGTTTTATCTTTCATTATTTTCAGTATATCATCATGGTTTTCTAACTTCTATTATTCCTGTTGAAAATTTAGTTGTTCTTTGTGAATGCTTTGTCTTTTCTTTTGAATTACTCTTAAGAATTTATCCTTTCATTAATGTTTTGCTGTTTTAAAATTTTTCAAAAAATTTTAATGTTGATTTATTTTTGTGAGAGAGAGCACATGAGAGTGGGGGTGGGCAGAGAAAGAGGGGACAGAGGATCTGAAGCTAGCCCTACACTGACAGCAGAGGGGCTTGAACTCACGAACCATGAGATCATGACCTGAACTGAAGTTGGATGCTCAACCGTCTGAGCCACCCAGGCAAACCAATGTTTTGCCATTTTATTATGATGAATTTATTTGTGGATTTCTTCTTATATATGCTTCTTGGTATATATGATGCATTTTAAATTGATGCATAATTGACATATATTAATTTCAGATGTACAACATAATAATTTGATATTTTTATATATTGAGAAATGATCACCACAATAAGTCTGCTTAACATGTCACCATACATAGTTACAAAAAATTTTTTTTCCTGCAATGAGGACTTAAGATCTAGTCTCTTAGCAACTTGCAAATGTGCAATACAGTGTTATTAATTACAGTCCTTATGCTATACATTATACCCCATGACATTTTTTTTTATGACTGGAAGTTTCTACCTTTTAACCCCTTCATCCATTTTACCCACTTCCCAGCGCCCATGTCTGGTGACCACCAATCTTTTCTCTGTATCTGTTAGCTTGGTTTTTGTTTTTTGTTTATTTTTGATTCCACATATGAGTGAAATTATGTGGTATTTGTCTTTCTCTGTCTGACTTATTTCACTTAGCAAAATGTCCTTGAGGTCCATCCATGTTGTTGCAAATGGCATGATTTCATTCATTTTTATGACTGAATAATATACTTTTGTGTGTGTGTGTATATATACATATATATATGTACACACATGTATATATATACATATATATATACACACACACTATATATATATACACACACCATATCTTCTTTATCCATTCTCTATCAATGGACACTTGAGTTATTTCCATATTTCAGCTATTATAAATAATGCTGCCATAAACATAGGGGTGCATATAAGTTTTGAATTAGTGTTTTTATTTTCTTTAGATAGTCAGAAGTGGAATTGTTGGATAATATGGTAGCTCTATTTTTAATTTTTTGAAGAATCAACAAGCTGTTTTCCATAGTGGTTCTACCAATTTACATTCCCATCAAAAGTGCACAGTGGTTCCCTTTTATTCACATCCTGGCCAACACTTGTTTTTCTTGTTTGTTTGATAATAGCCATTCTGACAGGTGATATCTCATTGTGGTTTTGATTTGCATTTCCCTGATGATATTGATATTGAGCATCTTTTCATGTACCTGTTGGCTCTCTGTATGTCTTTGGGAAAATGTTTGTTCAGATCCTCTGCCCATTCTTTAATTGCGTTGTATGTTGTTTGTTGTTGTAGTTTTTGTTTTGAGTTGTATGAGTTCTTTACATGCTTTGGATATTAACTTCTTATCAGATATATGATCTGAAATATTTTCTCCCGTTGGGTAGGTTACCTTTTCTTTTGTTGATGATTTCCTTTGTTGTGCAGAAGACTTTTGTTTTGATGTGGTCCCATTTGTTTATTTTTGTTTTTGTTTCCTTTGCTTTTGGAATCAGCTCTAAAAAATCACTGCCAAGACCAATGTCAAGATGCTTACCTCCTACATTTTTTTCTAAGAATTTTATGGTTTCAGGTCTAACATTAGTTCTTTAAGTTTTTTGGTGGAGTCTTCAGGGTTTTCTGCAGATAATATTAAGTTATCTGCACCAGCAGCAGCTGTACTCCTTCTTTTTCAATTGGGATGCCTTTTATTTCTCTTTCTTTCTTAATTGTTGTGGCTACGACCTTCAGGACTATGTTGAATAAAAGTAGTGAGTGGACATCTTTGTCTTGTTCCTGACCTTAAAGTAAAGCTTTCAGCTTTTCACCACTGATTATGATGTTAGCTGTGGGCCTGGCATATATGGCCTCTATTATATTGAGATATGTTCCTTCTATAACCATTTTGTTGAGTTTTTATCATAAATGGGTGTTAAATTTTGTCAAATAATTTTTCTGCATACAATTGAGATGATCATTTGATTTTTATTCTTCATTTTGTTAATGATGTGTATTACATTGACTGATTTGCAGATGTTGAACCTTCCTCGTCACCCTGGAATAATCCCACCTGATTATGGTGTATAATCCTTTTAATGTATTCCTGAATTCAGTTTGCTAATATTTTGTTGAGGATTTCTGCATCATCAGCGATATTGGCCTATAATTTTCTTTTCTTGTGGCATCCTTGTCTGATTTTGGTATCAGGGTAATTCTGGTCTCAAAAGATGAGGTTAGAATTTTTCTCTTATCTTCCATTTTTTAGAAGAGTTTGAGAAGGATTGGCATCAATACTTTGAATGTTTGACAGAATTCACCAGTGAAGATGTCTGGTCCTGGACTTGTGTTTGTTGAGATGTTTTTGATTAATGAATCAATCAATTTTTTCCCCAGTAATTGGTCTGTTCAGATTTTCTATTTCTTCATGATTTGATCTTGAAGGTTATATGTTTCTAGGAATGTATCCATTTCTTCTAGGTTGTTCAGTTTTTGACATATACTTGTTCATTGTAGTGTCTTATGATCCTTTGTATTTCTGTTGTATCAGTTGTAATGTCTCCTTTTCATTTCTGGTTTTATTTATTTGAGCCCTCCCTTTTTTTTTTTCATTTATCTTTTGATTTCTCACTGATAATTGGTTGATCAGCAGCATGCTATTTAATCTCCACATATTTGTAAATTTTTCAGTTTTCTTCATGTAATGGACTTCTAGTTTTATATCATGTGGTTAGAAAAATGACTGTTAGAGAATCTGTTGCTTTTGGATGGAATGTTCTGCATATATCCATTAAGCCCATCTGGTCTAAAGTGTCATTAAAGGCTGACATTTCCTTATTGATTTACTGTCTGAATTATCTATCCATTGATGCAAATGGGGTACTGAAGTCTCTTATTATTATTGTAGTGGAGTCTATTTCAACCTTTTGGTATGTTAATATTTGCTTTATATATTTATGTGCTCCTATGTTGGCTGCATAAATCATTACAGTATTATATCCTTTTGTTGGATTGACCCTTTATTATTATGTAATGCCCTTCTCTCTTATTGGTCTTTGTTTTAAAGCCTATTTTGTCTCATACAAGTATCCAAGCTATCCAAGCTTTCTTTTGGTTTCCATTTGCTTAGAATATCTTTTTCCATTCCTTCATTTTCAGTCTCTGTGGGTCCTTACACCTGAAGTGGGTCTTTTGTACGCAGCAAATAGATGGGTCTTTTTTTTTTTTTCTTTTTTACTTTTTTTTTAAATCCATTCAGCCTCTCTGTCTTAATTGGAGAATTTAGTGCATTTAAAGTTAAGGTAATTATTGATAGGTATGTACTTATTCTCATTTTGTTAACTGTTTTCTGGCTGTTTTGTAGTTCCTGTCTGTTCCTTTCTTTTCCTCTTGCTCTTTTCTATTGGGGGGTTGATGACTTTCTTTAGTGGTGTGTTTATATTTCTTTCTCATTATCTTTTGTGTATCTACTATGGGTTTTGCTTTGTGGTTACTATGAGGCTTATATATAACAACTTATATTTATAACAGTTCATTTGAAGTTGATAACTTAAGTTCCAACATATTCTAAATCTATTTTTACTCTGCCCCCACCCATTTTATGATTTTAATATCAAATTTAATATCTTTTTATCTTATATTGTGTTATACTTATATTGTGTTGTTTTATTTGTAGATTCCAACTTTTTATCAGCTTTAGGTAATTCTCACCCTTTATGTATTCAGATATGGCCTAACTCTTACATTTTCTTTTAAGTCTCTGACTTGGCATATTTTAAATTTATTTCTATTCTCAACATCCCTTAAACTTTCATATTTTCCATTTTCTCATATGTCTGTGCCTCAGTATGGGTAGATCTATTTTCTAGTTCACTAATTATTACTTTGGATATGACTAGTTTACTATACACATTGTTTTAACTTCAAATCATATTTTTTATTTCTAAAACTTTAGATTGTTCTGTAATATATTACTGGCCTCTTTTATTTGATTACATATGTCATAAATCATTAGGCCCCTGTAGCTTATATCTAATGATTTTAGGGTCTGAATCCCCTAGTCATCTGAATCTGTAGTTTTTGTTTGCTTGTTTGTTTGTTTCCATCTGCTGACTCTTTATCATAGTGTCTTGTTTGCTTGTGCACTTAAGAATACTTGATTCTGAGTTCACATTTTGCTGAGTTTAAACTGAAAATGCCGAGGATCTAAATTGAGAATCTGCCCTTCAGAGAGGAATGATATTTGCTTTTGCTGGCAGCCAGAAGACACTACTGACTTTGATCACTGTAGTCCCCACCAATGGTCTTAACTTACTAGTAGAATCATAGTTCACCTTCTCCACTTATGCATGGCCCAAGGCCTAGTATTTGTATCAATATTTAATTGTTGGGCATCCTTGGTTTGTGTTATCTTTCCTGCTCTAGCTTGGATCCAGAATTCTTAATCACTCTCTTACTTTCTTTTTGCAGTGGATATTTCTCTTTCCCCTAGATGAACAACAATTTAAGTATATATCTTATTCAGGAGATAAGTCTTTTATTTTACTTATTTATTTTTTAAAATTTATTTTGAGAAAGATACAGAGAGCAAGTGAGGAGGGGCAGAGAGAGGAGACAGAATCCCAAGAGGGCTCCACACTGTCAGTGCAGAGCCCAATGCTGGACTCGACCTCAATCCGTGAGATCATGACCTGAGCTGAGAAAAAGTCAACAGTTGGATGCTTAACCAACTGAGCCACCCAGGAGCCCCAGGAGATAAGTCTTTTAGAGTATGTGTCCTGCTGTGTTGCAAGAAGCAGTCGTGCTATACTTACAGAGCTTAAATCACTGTAGAATTATAATTCTGGTGTGTGTGTGTGTGTGTGTGTGTGTGTGTGTATACATATATATATGTGTGTATATATATATATATATATATATGTAGTTTTCTAAGGGAGAGTTAAAAGCTTTGGGATGCAAAATGACATATACATAACATGACGAATCACATGAGTCTTCCTTGTAGACTTGTGGTATAATGCGTGCTATTTGCAAATAACCTAAATAACAACAACCCCTTCTCTGCTTTTAATATCTGGATTCTTTTGTACTTGTAAGCTGACTTTAACTAACAGTACATACTTCTTGAACTTTTGCTTTATGATTTCCAAGGGGTTTTATTAAAATGCAAATAGTATTTGGGGCATGATTGGGGAGAACATATTGGACAATTTATTACAAGTTGTTTTTACTTTAATGAGTATGATAAATTAAACAGCTGGTTTTAACAAAGAATGGACGAACTTCAGAACCTTGGATATAGTTTATTGAATAACTTTGCCTAGGGTATGGCACTTTTTGAAAAGATATACCATGAAAAGTTCTATTTCTTTTCCAGGAGTTGATAGTATGATTGAGCATGCTTTCTGGAATTCTAGTTTGAGTTTTACAATGGGCTTAATTATTTCCAATGGTATGACTTCTATAATTAATAGGATTGGGTCCACATTTTTGGTTAAATTTCTGGGACATTAGTAAAAAGAAATATATATATATATATATATATATATATATATATATATATTTACCCTATGCTATTATATATTTGCTGCTGTGAGTGCTTAATCATTATCCTAGAAAAATGAAGGTCAGACTGAAAGAAATTGGGAAGCTTAATGACCCATACACCTGCTCCCAGATTGGCTACTTGTGCCTAATCCAGCTCAATCTGCACGTCATGAAGACTGGAATTCAGATAACTCAGTAATATCACTGTTGCATTAGAAAAGCTCTAGGGCATACTACACATCAGTCACCAAAAATGAAACTCTTTGGAACTGTAGTGGTAGAGTTGCAGCAACTATAGAAGTGATAGGTGATCACCTTAGACGAATAGCACAACACTGGAAAAGCTAGAAAAGTCTAGATGAATTTTGCTGTTTCCTGGTGCTATTTCTATCATTTCAGTAACCCCTTATTATGTTTCAAATACAATTTTAATATATAGAACATTTTGTTGTCGTCAGTTTTATCAGTTGGTGTTTGGACCAATTGTCCTTGGTTTGGACCTCTGTGTCTTTGGAATAATGTACAGAAGAAAATTAACTATAATTTTAGGAAAAAATGCACCATTACTAACACAGTAAAACCTTGGATTTTGAGTAACTTGTTCTGAGAGTGTTCCACAAGACAAGTAAACATTTCTAATAAATTTTAACTTGGTAAACAAGCAATGTCTTGCAATGCAAGTAGTATGTGACGTGGAACGTCACCTGATCACAACTGAGCCAAGGTTCTCTCTCTCTCTCTCTCTCTCTCTCTCTCTGTGGGATTGTGGGTGATGCCAATGCAATGTTACATTTCCATGAAATCCTCAAGTGGAGGCAAAAGCAAATGTTCTTTGGATAAGTTCCTTGTTAAGTTTCGCGAAAAGAAAAAGATTCCATTAAGCCAATAAATAGATAGCAGTGACTTTGTTAGTGATAGAGAAAGTCATCCTACTCAATAACCCTCCTCTCTCTTGTCTCCCTCACACCAGCCACAAAAGTTTTCAATGGTAAGTTCAGGTTAATTTGTTTATTTTTCTTTATATTTTGTATTTTCTTTATTCTTTTGTATTATATTACAGTATTGTAATCATTTTTATGTGAATATTTTTGGGTTGTGGGATTAATCATCTGGGGTTCCATCATTTCTTATGGGGAAATTCACTTTGATATACAAATGCTTTACATTATAAGCATGTTTCTGGACAGAATTATGCTCACAAACCAAGGTTTTACTGTACATATTACTATTGTTTTAATAATTTACTAAGCAATATTCAAATTACTTGCAACTAGTAATATCTTAAAGCCTAAATGGATTAAACTGAGAATCATGATGATAATTTGTTACCTGTTCTTTATTAGAATCATCTAAACACTTCACATTATTTTTGGTGTAATAGAGTTTAAATAAATATGCCCTTGTGGTTATGGTTATTGTTCTTGCAACAGAAGTACATCTTGGAGCAACCACTGGGAATGTTCCATTAGCATTAACTAAACATTTTATACTCAAGGGTCTCACAACTGGTTAATCACTTTATTTATATATCAACTCAATATAATGCTCTTCATTGTTATGGCACATTATAAATAAAAAGAGAAAGGATTCACTAAATAAAATTAGTCTTGAATTAAAATAAAGATAGCAAATACAGAATTAGGAATTAGTTCCTGGCATGTTGCTGGCTGAATACTTGGTCACTGAAGTTTAAAAAGGTACTTAGACCTCAGAAAAGAACCTTGTTTTAAGCCTAGTATCTTAATAGACAAGGTGGATTAGAACAGGGGCTCTCACTTGCTTTTTTCACTGAGACACTATTAACTGACTGATTGTGTTCACATGAATGTAGAGCTGTACTGAGTCACATGGAGCCCCTCATTCAGACCAATGATTGTGGTTGTTTCAAAAGAACATTCTTAAATATCTGTTCAACATTGATCGAGTGGTAAGACTATGTGGGTAAACTATAAAGAGGAGGACTTTTGGTGACATGGCATCAGCTTGCCCACCATTTAACATGACAGGAACCCCTGCTGTTAACCAGGTCTGTGCTTCCTAGAAGAGAGTTGGTGACCCTTTCTTCCTGTTTCACCATGTTACCCAATGGTCTCATCAGCCTTCTTCAATGGCTTAACATATTTCTTCTAAGCACATAGGTTTCCTAGAGGAAATTGTGGCATATAAAATTTTTTCTATCTCATTATATTCCTAGGGTGTGGGTTTGGAAGCCCGGTAATATTTGTGGAAATCTAATAGTATTTCCACATCCTCTATAGATGCCAAGTTGACCAGCTGTTCAATCAGGACCCATATCAAGGTTAAATTTCCACGCCCCTGTGGGCTTGATGGTCAGCTCAGCACCCTCACCTTTCCCTGGTTTAAGATCTCCTAAGCCAAAGTCCCCCTCCCTGTATAGTTCTGAATTAAATTCTGTCCCTAGGAGGATCTTGGAAGGAAGGTAAAAAGGAGAAACTATTATTTTTTAGAGGATGGGATAGTCAGCATTGTAGGTCGATAAGAGGTATGAGGTATGAGAACCATCCACCTCACTGTTGAGCACCGAGAGTTGATGGGAACCTGCCAAAGCTTCTTGAAATGTTTCTTGGTTTCTGACCATACTTTTGAGAACCATCTGCTTTGATGCTGTGATATGAGATTATTAGTGATCATTTTCTTACTTACAATTCTAGCTCTTCCAACAGCTGTAGAAGCTTTTCATTCCTTGTAATAAATTCTTTCAGACATTTCACTTATTCAGCCTCTGAGAGGCTGTGAAATTGCTTCCAAAGTCAGACTTTTGGCGGGATAATGGGTGAAAAGCTCACGCATGGCTTCCATCTTCCGCTGGTCAAAGGTTTTCCCACAAGGCATAAACTACCTCCACACTTCCAGGTAGCTTAGTTGCCTCAACATTAATATTAAGTTCAGTGGCAGAAGGTGAGAGGTGTGCATTGTGGGTACAAGATGTGGCCTCATCAGGGTGTCCTGCATAGATTTGGTCCGTTTGAACACAGAGTTGGTTGTAACCGTGGTGGTTGGAGTAGGTGAAGTGGCCAAAGACCTCAGAAGCAGATGAGGGTCAGAGGATTTGATATGAAGAATTGAAAGTTTTTACTGTGTGACGTTTGGGGCCAGTTGGTCCTGGGTTCAAATCTTGGGTTACACTAACCATAGAATGAGCTGACTTTGCTTGTTCTGTCTGCATTTCCTCAATATTGTCGATCCAGAACAGTAATGATACATAGTGTAACATTGTGGGATCTTTCTAAAGATTCAGCGAGGTAAAATATATAGTGCATTTATATATATTATTAATTTATAAGTATTTAATACGTAAATGTGTATTAATATATTTATATATAAATGCACATATGTTAATACATATTGTGACACATAATAATGCTGAGTAGATGTTTTCTGATGTGATAATTATTATTTGTAGTTCTCCAGGGGATTGCTAGTAGGAGGAAATATGGGTAACCGAGTGGGGCCTGCTGCTCTTAACACTATATGGCTTATCATCATTAAGGTGCTCCCCCAATCCCTGTTGAGAACCTTGGAAAGATACAGGAAATGATTTTTCTTCTCCTCCTCTTTCTCTCAGGGATTGTTTTTTTTTTTTTTTTTTTGAAGGATGTGACTTCTGAAAAAAGTAGCCTTATATTTCCAAAGGGATGGTAGAAAGAATGAAAACACAATTAAGCTTTGAAAATCATGGTATTTCTGGACAAGCTCCACATTTACTGTGATATAATAGAAAGCAAGGACCAGAAGCCAAGTGTTAGGAACAAAGGCTCATGATGTCGGTTATGTAGGTTTTAATTCTAAAAGCCTGTAAAATGAGTTAATCATATAAGGGAAAACACTAGCGAAGAAGAAAGCAAAGTGTTAAAAGACTTGATAAAAGACTATAAAGATCCACACAAGAAGACATTAAAATTGAGAGAAACACACACTTTAATGATCTTTTTCTCTTTATCATCTGTAAAATTAAATTTGGGAGTTGGTAATAGTTACAATGACCTCAGTTTAGTTGCTGATCATTAACCATGGGTATTTCACACCAGAGATTTGGAATAGTAAAGTAAATTGAAATTGCACTAATCAATTAGCTCTGTTATACACTGCCTCTATGTACAGTATTAAATTGCAATGGGAATCTATAAATTTAAAAGAAAGATATTTATTGAATAATAGTAGGTGAAAATTAAAATAGAGAAAACAAATATAAAATAAAGAGTCAAGATTTGTGGGATCTTTTAAGCTCCTAAAAGAAAAACCAGTCAATTTCCTTCTGCATGTGCAGTGAAAGCACACTTTCCATCGCTTTATCTTGCTAAACCTCTTCTAGAAAAAGGAAGACAAAACTCAAAGTTCATGAGGCTCTGTTCACTTGAGAACCTGGTAATCATCCATCATATTCTGAACACCAGAACAAAGCCTTCTCAGAACAAATGGAAATTCTCTCCTCACTAAACTTTACTAATAGTTTCCTTTCAGAGAATATTAGTTTTAGTGAAATCTCTTGGCATGCCAAAGTTGGTGCTTTGGAGCACCTGATGTATCTTAGAAGTCTGGGTAAGTTTTTCTGAATAAAATAGGAGATAATTCTCCCTCCCAAGGTTTTATTTGTCCGATCATTTGATTAAATTTGTACGACAGGTTGTAATTGGCTCCTGTTATCCTAGAGTATATTCAATACTATACTCTGGCTCACACAGTTCCTATCCCTGACACCTTGTAATTTAAGAGAAAATCACTCAAATTAGTCACTTAATATCACGAAGAGAAAGAAAATTGTTGATCACCTAAGTTCTAGTTTTTCAGCTGGTTGCTTTGATTTCATTTATCGACTGTCATGGTTTATCATCCACTTAGGTCACCAGCTTTTCTTGATATTGAAGAGTTATGATCAGACAGCATAATGAGGGGAGTGATATAAGATCTTTATTTGAACCAGTTGAAATCAATTGAAATTGCTCTTTCCATCCATAACTTTCATGTTTGGAAAGAAAGGCCAATCTTACTATATTTCACTATATAGTGATTGTTTAAGGGCTTGTATTCCCTCATTTGGCTTATACTGGAGTTAAAGGTGAGTTGGCTGTTGATTCCAGAGCATGCAGTCAATAATTTGAGATTCCCCCTTTGGCTCCTGGACCTAGGATGATAAATTTAGCCAACGTTTAAGCCTCCTCCTACCTTATGCATCATTATACTTTTTTATTTTCATATTTCCTTCTTTGCTTTTTATTGTGTGAGATCTTGACATAATGTCCCACAATATCCAGAAAATGTGCAGGTAGAGTTCGTTACCAGCCATTCACCACCAAAAGTTCATTCTACTAACCTATCATGAACACAAGAGAATTTTTCTAAATACTTGCCTTCTCTTCCAAGTACTTTCAATCCTTGAATGTGCTTCCAGTTTAAATTTTCTTTTATCTCTTTCTGTCATTCTCTCCTCTCTCCTCTCTGTAGGGTCTATGTTTTATCCTGCTTTTACGACATGGTCCAAGGATGGAAGATAACCCTCCTTGGTTCCATTTTAGAATGTTGGCGCCATACTGAATCTCCTTAGATGTTGGGTCTTTCAGGTTCATCAAAGCGGACAAACTACAAATTTAGATTTTTAAAATGTCCATTCTTCTGTGAAGTGATTTCGTAAAGTTTCTAGAGATCCTTCCTTCTGCCCTCCATTGATGGGGAGGTTTTAAATGTATTTCCCTTGATATGGGTAAACGTATCTCCTCTGGCTGATGATTTATTACTTTGCCTCTGACTCAAGACAGTCTTTTGGCTAAGGACACCTTCTCAATCCAGGCAACTCTCTAGGACAGAATCAAACAATTATTTACCAGTTCTCTGACTATGCCCTAAGAATTCTAGGAATAGAGCCCATAACCAAATTCCTAACTTCTTTGTCTTCACTGTTTTATCTCCATTATCAGAGAAGCTAGGCAGCCCTGGTCTCACTCCCTTTAGGTTTCTCACGCATGTCTACTATAACTCCGTGATGCATGGAAAGTAGATAAAGCTCTCTAAGGCATACTGCTGAAGCCTCTGCCCCAGGCTTTGAGAAGTTAAAGGCCTCTCAGCTTCCTCCCCATGGCAGGGGCAGGAGTCACAGCACTGGATCAGCTCTCCTAAAGTACTCTAAGTTCACTGGCTGCTTTTTCAGAACCTTTAAAGTGTGGATGTGAATGTTCAGGGAAGGGTTGAAAAGCTGGTTTTGCACTGTTTCTTTTGCTTGAAGTCGTTGTGTTTTAGATTTGGTGATAGCTCATACCCAAGATCTTAGGAACTCAGTTGAAACTGATACTAAGTAAGTCCACATTTACATTCTATAGAAAATTTATTTTCTAAATAAAACAAGAGGAATTCATACAGGACAGCAATAAAATTGATTCTTTTAGACATATCTTTTCTAAAAACTTTAATCTTTCTCGATGATGAGACTCCATAGTATAGTAAACTTTAATACATTTGTATTTTTTTCTTATGATCTTAAATTAATATAATTTGAGTTGAGTTGAGATTTAACTATATCTTTGTCTATATCTACTATGTGAGTGCAGCTGCTTTGATTTAATTATGTTCTTTGCTTTAGTTATTTTTAATTAAAAAAAATGCTTATTTATTTTGAGAGAGCTAGAGTGTATGTGCATGGTGAGCAGAGGAGGGGCAGAGATGGAATCCCAGGCAGGCTCTGCATTACCAGTGCAGAGCCTGACATAGGGCTTGATTTCACGAACAGTGAGATCATGACCTGAGCTAAAATCAAGAGATGGGTGCTACACCGACTGAGCCACCCAGGTGCCCATGTTCTTTGCTTTAGAAAACCTTAAGTAAAGCATCTGAATTGTAAAAAATGCCACTGACTTGGATTATAGCAGATATCCGTTGCATTCTCCACCTCGTATCTTTTTGGCTCTTATTTTCAGTCCAGCCATGGCTGTGGTGTACAGGTGCATGCAGCAGATATAATATGACAGCACTTTGCCTTTTACCTACACTCCACATCTTTTGTGTTTGGCCTTGGATTTTTCTCTGCTACTTCCAAACGGGGTGCCTTTGGAAATCTGCTCAGCCATGTGGCACATGCAGAGAGGAGTTCAGTTTCCATGGGACAACCTCAGTAATTGGGGATTAGAATTGCTCTTCTCTGTCCCAGGTGGACAGTTCTGAGGTGCTCATACATGGCTCCTCAGAAGATCCTCAGCGGAATGGTGCTCCAGTTGTTCACCGAGGTAATCAGTTCAATGGTGCAGTTTTCAATTAAGTTTCCCTCCTTTTATGTATTGCTCTTCCATCCCTACTCTAGTTACTTGGGGTCATTTCCCAAATTAGACTCCATGAATTCAAGCCTGTATCTCAGATCGTTTTGTGGAGAACCCTGGGCCAATACCGTAACTGTTGTTTCTCTGTTTACTAAAGAATTCCAAACACTTAGAGTAGTATCTGGAACATGGTAAGCACTCAACAAAATGTTATTGAATGAGTGAGTTCCTGGTGTCTGGGGGATGGATGGTGTAATTGGGATTCTTGCAGCATGCAGGCTTAGGAAAGTTCACTCCTCTGTGGATTGTGCTGCATCTTAAGACTGATCATTATAAATAGGTGCTGTCATTGCCTTTCTGACGTATTATCTGAAACATGCTGCCTGGCTCTTCTCAAAAAGAAGGAGTTGCCTCTTCACTGTAACGTCAGAATCTACAGGAAAATAATGTTTTACCAGGTGAATTATAGCAGTCTACCATGGAGTCCAGCGTGATGCATTGTTCTTTGCTCATAAATAATGCAAACAGGATACCAGGCAAAGATAAAGGCCAGTGATTTATTCCACATAACCTTTATGTAAACCTCATAAATTGTGCACAGTGGTGTCTGGGAATGTGAAGATGGCGGTGGTACCAGATTGTGTTGACAATGGCAAGCATTTCATGTATTGACAATAAGAGCTGAAGAGGACACCCCTTCTCACTCCTCTTGCACTCTCTTACCATGGAAAAATGGAGGAAACAGTAGTATTTCCAGGGTAAAGCAGAAGATAAGAATTAACAGCAATAAAATGGATATGCATATGAAGAGAAAACAGTACTACAAAATCACATTATGTAAGATCTCATTATGAATCAATTCATTTGCATAGGCTTTGTTTCTTATCTGCAATGCTAGAGAAATTATCCCCTGACACACACTTAGACACATACACACACACACACACACACACACACACACACACACGCACATATTTGCACTATATCCTAATGACATAGAAAACCCTTATTTATGTCCAGCAGAATAACTTTCCAAAGGTGGAATTTAAAAACATTTTATGGGTGCTTGGGTGGCTCAGTCAGTTAAGCATCTGATTCTTGGTTTTGGCTCAAGTCATGATCTCCCGGTTTGTGAGGTAGAGCCCTATATCAGGCTCTGCACTGGCAGCAGAGAGCCTGCTTGGGATTTTCTCTCTCTCCCTCTCTGCCCCCTTCCCTGCTTGAGTTCTCACACTATCTCTCTCAAAATAAA
This sequence comes from Herpailurus yagouaroundi, assembly GCF_014898765.1. Classification (NCBI taxonomy): domain Eukaryota; kingdom Metazoa; phylum Chordata; class Mammalia; order Carnivora; family Felidae; genus Herpailurus; species Herpailurus yagouaroundi. The sequence continues at coordinate 55,694,674 of NW_024412396.1, forward strand.
TAAATTAAGATTAAAAAAAATAAAAACATTTTAGGATTATTTATTTTCCATTGTCTTTATTAGTAAAGAAAAACACACTGGCAAGGAGTTTTAGATAAGCACCTGGATTGTAATAATTCAGTCTTCACTCTGCTGCACTCACCATGGAAAGTCACAATGTGTAATGAATACAAGGCTAAGAGAAATCATAAATGTCTTACTGTGTTAGGAAGAGGTAAAAACCTCAAAAATAATGAATTGTTAAATAATGTAATGAGATTAAGCTGAATGAAAATGGATCATGGATGGCTGATTCTAAAAGAGGGAGGGTCAAAGGAAGAAACAAAAACAAAAACACTTGACCTGGCTTCAGTTCAATACAGTGGAGTGGTTGCACTCTTTCAGTACTGAGATGTGACTGTGCGTGAGTCATATGTCACCATGAAATATACAGGACTGATTCTCCCAAAGTCATTCAGCCTTTCATCTCAATTCTGCTTTGCAACTTTGTCCTATGAAAATTCCTTTTCCATTTTCAGAGGTTCGAAAATCCTTGAAGAAATCGAAGGAGATCATAGAGATGCAGCATAAAGCTTAATTAGCTAAATTGACTAAAGTACTATTGTTAATTACTTCTATCATAATTTGGCCAAGGTTAACTTTTGAACTTAAATAAGAGTGCTGTCATTTTCTTCTGAATTATAGTGCTGACTCTAGTAAGTAAAGCAACAGCAGAAAACACTGCAGTTTTATCTGTTGTGTTGACCTTAAAAGAGAGATTGTTCACATAGTGACCACTGAGTGTTTTGTTTCCTCCTTTGATTGCTACCTGGAATCAGGTTTTGCTTTAGGCGTTTTCCTATAACAAACATTATTTTTCTAATTAATTAAAAGAAAACTTGACTGTGCCATTAAGAATGGGAAGCATCAATATTAGAAATTCAATTTCTAGCAATGGTCCTGTGCAATTAGAAAGCAGCTACACAGTGGCTACCATTGATATAAAAATACAAGTTATAAAAAAAAAAAGTACAGCTTCCAAGTCCTTGATTTAAAAGAGAGCAATGCCGCACACTTGAAACTTAACTCTCTTATAAACTGACGTTTTAGAGGTATCCAAATAGCTTGGATAGTGTTCTTTATAAGTATAATGTAAAAGAAACTCCCAAAAAGGAAATAGCATTAAAGAGATGGTTGCTTCCTTGAGGAATGAGATGTGTAATGAAAGAGTGTGGGCAAAACCGTATTCTCTGCTGTGTCAGTGTGGCTGGTCATTACAAGCTGTATCCACTGTTTTTTTTTTAATATGAAATTTATTGTCAAATTGTTTTCCATACAACACCCAGTGCTCATCCCAACAGGTGCCTTCCTCAATGTCCATCACCCACTTTCCCCTCCCTCCCAACCTCCATCAACCCTCAGTTTATTCTCAGTTTTTCTTAAATTTTTTTTGACGTTTATTTATTTTTGAGACAGAGAGAGACAGAGCTTGAGCAGGGGAGGAGCAGAGAGAGAGGGAGACACAGAATCTGAAACAGGCTCCAGGCTCTGAGCTGTCAGCACAGAGCCCGACGCGGGGCTCGAACTCACGGACCATGAGATCATGACCTGAGCCGAAGTTGGACGCTTAACCGACCAAGCCACCCAGGCACCCCTATTCTCAGTTTTTAAGAGTCTCTTATGGTTTGGCTCCCTTCCTCTCTAACCTTTTTTTTTTCCTTCCCCTCCCCCATGGTCTTCTGTTAAGTTTCTTAGGATCCACATAAGAGTGAAAACATATGGTGTCTGTCTTTCTCTGTGTGACTTATCTCACTTAGCATAACAGTCTCCAGTTCCATCCACATTGCTACAAAAGGCCATATTTCATTCTTTCTCATTGCCAACTAGTATTCCATTGTGTATATAAACCACAGTTTCTTTATCCATTAATCAGTTGATGGACATTTAGGCTCTTTCCATAATTTGGCTATTGTTGAAAAGGGCTGCTATAAACATTGGGGTACAAGTGCCCCTAAGCATCAGCACTCCTGTATCCCTTGGGTAAATTGTATCCACTGTTTTTAGCAACCCCCAGATTCAAATTAATAAATCATTGTATCAGCAAGGGTGTATATTGTGTACCTACTATGCACTCGTTCCTGTGATTAGTGATGTGGGAAATAGCTAGCTCATATAATATATAGTTTGGATTCCAAAGGGAACAAACTTCTAGTTAGGGAGTTAAAAAAAATATAAGTCACATAATGAATGACCTTTAAACATATGTCTCACTTGGATTAATGAAATGTCACTTTTTCTTTAGTCTCTTTTTCAAGAAATTTTCAAAGTTCAGTGATATTAAACTATATGTTTGTGTCTTTCTAAAATTCATATATTGAAAACCTAATCCCGTAATGGGGTGGTTTTAGGAGGTGGGGCCTTTGGGAAGTAATTAGATCGTGAGGGTAGAGTCCTTGTGATGGCATTAGTGCCCTGCCTTGTAAGAAGAGACACAAGAAGGAGAGAGAGAGAGAGAGAGAGTGCGCAAATGGACTTGCTTCCTGTCTCTTTGTTCTCTGCCACATGACACTACAACAACCTGGTCTCAAATCAGGAAAAGGACTTTTACCAGACACTGGATCTGCTGGTACCTCGATCATGGACTTCCCAGTGTCCAGAACTTTGAGAATTAAATATTTATTGTTGGGATGCCTGGGTGGCTCAGTCAGTTAAGCATCTGACTCCTCATTTCAGCTCACGTCATGATTTCACGGGTTTTGTGAGATTGAACCCTGTGTTGGGTTCAGTGCTGAGCACAGAGCCTGCTTGAGATTCTCTCTCTCTCTCTCTCTCTCTCTCTCTCTCTGCCCCTCCTCCTCCTGCATGTTCTCTCTCTCTCTGTCTCTCTGTCTCATAACAAATAAATAAACATAAAAAAATTATTGTTAGGCTACCCAGTCTGTGGCATCTTGTAACAGTCCAAACTGACTAAAATAAGTATTACTCTTTATGGTTTTTGAAAATAACTTTTGTTCTCAGATGTTTTTAATAACCTCCATTTCTGAGGTAAATGATAACCTTTATCATATGTGGTAAGATGAATAATTAAGGGGAGAGGCTCACAGTCTTGTGTTGGTAGACAATTCTCCATAGGTCTGTCATGTTTCTGTACATCTTTTGAGCAGACTATCTTTTCTTAAAAAAAATTTTTAAGGTTTATTTTTTTATTTTGTGAGAGAGATAGAGGCAGATCATGAGTGAGGGAGTGGCAGAGAGAAAGGGAGACACAGAATACAAAGCAGGCTCCAGGCTCTGAGCTGTCAGCACAGAGCCTGATGCGGGCTCAAACTCACGAACTGTGAGATCATGACGTGAGCTGAAGTTAGACGCTTAACCACCCAGGCGCCCCACTGAGCAGACTATCTTTGTTCCAAACTATCTTTCCAAGAATGTTTGTGAAGTGAACAGCATTGGAAAGTAGAGATGAGTTTCTCTTCAGAGACAACAGGTTTGTTTACCGAATAATGTAATAAAGGTAAGAACTTTCTTTGTGGGCGAAAGGCTGGCATGCTTACTCTCCAGGATAAAAGATGGGAGTTCCATAAGTCTGCAGTTATGTAATGCAATTGGTAATGTAACCCACTATGAGAGTAAATACTGCCTGGCTTTCCCTGTGTTGCCCTATTGGAATTTGGACCTGGAGAAGCAGGAAAATAGCTACTCCTTTCGCTGTTGCTATTGCTGTGAGTAATAAAGTCCTTATTCTCTGGCTCAGAGGTATTATGTCTTCTCCCCCTATGCAAGAAATGGTGCCAGGCTAACTTGTTAACTTAGACCCTTCACAGCACCTTATACCCTGCCCCTCTTATTTGTCTTTGTTTTTTGTTTTGTCATATGCTTCATTTGATTGTCCGTTGATCTGATGAATGACTGGGTGGATTCTTGGGAGATAGTTGGAGTAGCAGGAAAATTACCTTCCTAGGAGACTGTGACAGAGAGGACACAGGGTTCGGAACCAGTGGAGTCCAGAAGAAGGACATCATTTGAAACGTATAACACTTACATTTGGAATTTTCCACAACTTAGCCCAGCTTTCTGGTCTTCATTGTCATTATTTATCCATATGAATTCTCGATTATTTTCAAACTGATTTGTTTGGCATGGCTCTATTTTACTGAGGTTGATGCTGAATATAACATCTTTATTATTCTATAATTCATCTTCTCTTCCTCCCGTTTTCTCCACCCTTTTCCTCAGCCCTATACTCCCTCTGAGGGTATCTGGTCGTATGATCACATACAAACCTTTTGTTGGTGGAGACTAGGTTTAATCCTACTGGTGCAATAATTCCAAGTACTTCTTTTAATGACTTAAAAACCTCACACAAGTGCTTGCTCTCTCCTTTCCCTTCCTTTTGGTAGCATTGGGTTTAAAGTGTTTACTGCAGTCTTGTTCTGGTGGTGGAAGTTTGAATCTGCAGATTTTTGACACCTGTACAGTGTCCCCTGGTCTTGCTCTCTCTGCTGTCCTGTGGCTAGTTAGGTCTTCTCCCTAAACCGGTCCCTCCTAAATTAAACTGGTCCTATCTGGCCTTTTGCAAGTGCTTTGCTGGTATTTGGCTCTTGAGTCTGTACCGTAGCCATTAGCCATCAGTCCCCATGTCCCTACACAGTGAAGACCTCTGCTGAATACCACATGCATCATCACAGTCTCCAGCAATCTTCTGGGTTCCTGAGCACTCAGACCCTGGGATGCTGGAAGCTCACCGTCACTTGGCAGATTTGTCCCATCACTTTCATCCTGTGCTCTGACCTGAAGTTAGGTGTTCAGCCTGTTCCATGTTATACATCAGAAACAACTATCACCTCTGATCAGTTTGGTCTGTCAAAACTCATGTGGGCATTTTCAGTTCTTTTTCTACCCAACAGGCAACCTGTCCCCCTAGACTACCTACCTGGCATGGGGAAAAGGCATAGCCTCCCTAAGAAACACATACACATAAAATAGCCCCAAACTCTATGATCTGCGTGTGCCCTTTATATGTTTTTGTAATATTTCATTTATTTTTTTGAGAGATAGAGCACAAACAGGGGAAGGGCAGAGAGAGAAAGGGAGACAGGATCTGAAGCAGGCTCTGCACTGACAGCAGAGTGCCTGATGTGGGGCTCGAACTCACAAGCCATGAGATCATGACATGCGCTGAAGTCTGACCCTCCACCAATTGAGCCACCCAGGCAGCCCTGCCCCTTATATGTTAATAATTATTAAGGCCACTTATTTTTCTGCTTCTCAAAGTGTAGCTTTCAAGCCTATTATTTCATAATTAATCTTTTGGGTATTAAAAACTTGAAATGCTCTTTCTGTGTTTCTGCCTGAAAGTTTTCATTTTCTACTTCTGTGTCACTCCCATCCTCACTCAACCACTCAAGACAGAGAAGTAATCCCGAATGACTAAAGATAAAGCCGCATGCATTAAAATGGAAAAAGAAAGATAATACATTTTACAAAGTATTTCTCTCATTATAATTGTTTCTATTTCCAAATCTCCTTGCAGTGGCCCCTCAATGCTTTCCTCGTGCTCTTTCCATTAACCTGTGAGGCTTCCACGGAGTTACCTTAATCTACCCAACATCCATGCATCTTTTTAAAATTTGGGCTCATTCTCACTGCTTCTAGGAAGACTTATGATCCAGATTGTGTTTCTTTTATGCATTCAGTGTCAAACCCCTGTTGCCCTGTGGTTTTAAAATCATTTTCTTCAGAGTGTTCAATTTATAAGGATGTGTTTTGGGATCCACCTAGAGAGAAGACAGGTTTTCTATCCTCACTTCAACCATAGCATTTCTAACTTTATTGGATATGTATATTTGGTAAGTTATTTCGTGTGTAAAAGTAAAATTGTTCAAGGGTAAAAAAAAATTTTAAAAATTCTGGATTATTGGTCATCCATTTTATTTTATTTTATTATTTTTTTTTCAACGTTTATTTATTTTGGGGACAGAGAGAGACAGAGCATGAATGGGGAAGGGGCAGAGAGAGAGGGAGACACAGAATGGGAAGCAGGCTCCAGGCTCTGAGCCATCAGCCCAGAGCCCGACGCGGGGCTCGAACTCACAGACCGCGAGATCGTGACCTGGCTGAAGTCGGACGCTTAACCGACTGCGCCACCCAGGCGCCCCTGTCATCCATTTTATAATTAACAATAGGTAACCTTAAAATGATTAAGTCATGTTTTACCCTTCTGTGTTTCCTCTATACCTTCTAATTTGCACACAAACATACAAGTTGATAGATGTTTGTGGTTCTGATTAGCATTGCCATGATCAAATTCTGTTCTGAGGTGACTCAGGAAATAAAAACTTGGGACTATTCATGCAGAGCCTTATTGACCAGGTGGATTCCATCTAGGCCTTTAAGGAGGGATAAGGTTTGAAAAGATAACCAAGAAGGGGAGAAAATTTTATGAAGTGTGACAGCCTGAAAAAAGTTTGGGAGCTGGAAAAAAAAAATCAATGGTCTCAGCTGTTGCATTTTATAACCAATGTCTGGTTAGGATTCATCCCAGAGTCCAAGTAAACATTCTATTCAGAAGAAAGAGATATATAATAAAACATATTAAAAGACAAGCCACATGTCTTACAGAATGAACCGTCTTAAGTGTTTGCTGTTTGATGACTGAACATGCTATTTTGTTCTAAATAGTTGTGCATGGATGAACTGTTTCTGAAATTAGCAAAACCACCTTTTCACTGTATGAAAAATGATAATGTGTAGATTTACTAGTGCTAAGCACCCATAGCGATAACTTTAAAAAATGTAACACTTTAGAACAGAAAGGACCTTTGGAAATATTGTTCAGTCCCTTATTTAAATAAATGCTGGAAGCTTAGGCCCACAGAGGGTAAGTGAATGCTCCAAGGTCACATGGCTAGCAAACAGCAGAGCGGGGACTCAGCTGGGATCCCTTGACCCTCCAAACCTACACTCGTGTTCCTCTAAAGGAAATCTGCCTTTCTAACTGAGATGAAATATGAAAGAAAATGAGCAGGTTCAGCATTTTGAAACACATGATGCTCTAAACACACTACAGCAACACTGCTGTCCTCAGGAAATTAAAAAGCAATTTAGAGAAATGAAATGGGTCAAATGAGCTGTCACTGAAGCAAAAGGCTGCGGATCAACCAGTAAATCAGTAACTGCTTCCTGTGCTTGAGATTTTCAACCCCTCAGGGTGGGAGGTAAACCACCAAATAAATTTAAAAGGATTTTCACTGAGTGTTTCTTGTGAAAGTCTGAAGACATTTATATTACATGCTCTACACCCTTAATTTCCGGTGCAAAAACAGAACAGCATTCACTGGTCTCATGTTTTAAGAGGGTTATTTTCTATCATATTTTTTAAAATACCATAAAGTGCTTTAGCAGGAGGTGGTCTAATTCCCTCAAGCAAAATTGAAAGGCTCAGATATTTTTATAATGAACATTAAAATTTCCTTGTTCTGCCTCATCTTATTGATGATTGATGGCCATTGCTTTCTTTCCTCTCAGGATTCCAGGGAATAAAAAGCAGCCAACAAGACATAGTAGCTTCGTTTTAACCTGTGCTTCATATACAATTTTAATGACAGTTTTACATACACTACTCAACCCCCAGTACACTTAGAGGTCAAATCAGCATTTAAACAGACATTCTAAATGGAAATGAGTGTCCAGTCATTTATTTGTGATTGGTTTGATAGAACAGCAACTCTCCAAATCATCACAGAGTGTTAGCAGTCTGGAAAATCAAAAGCAAGCATTGATTTCTTTGCCCACTTGATTTTAGCAATTGGACTTCAATGGCATGAAAACTCAGGAAGGAAAGGCCTTTTGTGCTATTTTATTTGGTTTCATCTGCACTGATCAATGTGAATTGCTCATGTCTATGGATATTATTTTGACATTGGCTGACAACATCTCTAATTAAGTTGTGGGTTCCTGAAAGGTTATTTTGGGTCTTCACTGAGCCCAGTTAAGTGCTGTAAACCTTGAATTCAAAAGTAGTGTTTATGTACGTAATTCTGATGGTGATGTTGAGGTTGCTGTTGAATCTGTGCGTCAGAGTTACTTTGTCTATTATCTAAATAAGTAAGCATTGCACTATTACCTACTACTATACTGAGCAGATCTTAGCTCATGATAAAGAATCAGAGTGCAGAGAATCATCAGTTATCAGAGGTATATGGTGGACACAAATATGGCCCCCTAAAGATGCCCACATCTTATTATTCCCCAGAACCTGGGAACATGTTATGATATGGAAGAGAGACTTAAGATTACAGATCGAATTAAGGTTTGTAATCAGCTGATCTGAGATAGGGTGATTTTCTTGGATTATCTAAATACGCCCAATGGGATCACAAAGGGCTTTAAATGATGTAAGAGGAAGACTCAAGAACCAGTGTTTGAGGGAGGCGAGAAGAAAGACTTGACTAGTCCCTGCTGAAGAAGGAAGAAGGGGCCACAAGCCAAGGAAAGTAGATAGCCTAGAAGCTGGAAAAGGCGAGAAAACAGATTCTGCCCTAGAGCCTCCAGAAGGAAGGCAGCCTTCTGGCGCCTTGATTTTAGCCCACAGAGACCCTTTTCAGACTTCGACCTCCAGAACTATAAAGAATACATTTTTGTTGTTTTAAGCCACTAAGTTTCATAATTAGTTACAGCAACAATAGGAATACAGGATATTTGGACTCTATTTACCTGGATTGACATAATTATTGATTTATATTTGTGTGTGTGTGTGTATGTGTGTGTGCACATGTGTACCATAAGGGGATCTGTCATAATGCATTTTACCTGTGAATAATATTTTGTGAACATACCACAAAGTATTCATCTACTTTTTTGTTTATGGAGACTTAGATACTTTCCATGTTGCTGTTACAAACATCCCATAAAAATCTCCTGCACTTGTTTCCTTGTGCTTTTACATGAGTGTTTCCCTTAGATATAAACTTGGACAGAGAAACACTGGGATGTAAATATATGTTGATAAATTGCTCTTTGAAGTGCCTGGACCAATTTACAAAATGACCAACAGTATAAATGAATTTCTTCACATTCTTGCTAAAACTAATCACATACTTTTTATCCAGTTGATCTTATGGTTTTATAAGTTATTGCAGGTGTTATCAATTACATAAAAAACTGAGGTAACTTCTGGTAGGTAGTGATCTTTTTGAAAGCCTCAGTTGGAATTCTCCAGTGGCTTCTTATTGCTTCCAGGATGAGATGTAAGATTGCTAACATGATGTATATACTTCACCTGACCTGGTTTTCCGACCTCACTTCTGTCCACACTCCCTCTTGCCCGTTATGGACCAGTGTCTTGTACCTCTGTGCACATATAATGATAATTTGTGAATGTAAAATTGTCTTCATTGGAGTACCTGGGTGGCTCAGTCAGTTAAGCATCTGACTCTTGATTTTAGCTCAGGTCATGATCTCACAATTTTTTTGAACCCCGCATCCGGCTCTGTGCTGACATTGCACAGCCTGCTGACAGTGTGGAGCCTGCTTGGGGTTTCCTCTCTCCTCTCTCTCTGCCCCTCTGCCACTCGCTCTTGTGTGCACTCACTCTCTCTCTCTCAAAATAAACAAATAAACTAAAAAAAAGATTTTCTTCATCTCATCTTCCACCTAGATATCCATCACTTTCACCTCTTCTTGCTTGTCCCATGTTTTAGTGTAAAACTCATTTATGAATATATATTCACAAAAAAATCTCTTTACAACTTTCTTTTGGGTTCTGTGACCTTTCTTTGGTCTCATTACAATGTGTCATTATGTTAAGACATTTAAAAAAATAAGTAATATTACCACATGATTCAAATATCCGAAGTATAAAATTATATCAAGTAAACAATTCTCCCCCTAGAATTGCAACTCAACAGCTCAGTTTCCCTTTCTATTGTTAAGGTCTTGCTTAACCTGCCAGAAAAATTTTAGGTACACATACAAGCCAATACTATATATGTACACTATTGAGAAAATCTCTTTCTGGGAATGGAACCTAAAGACCTAGAGAATACAAATATGAGTTGGCTGGTCGTGGGAAGATCCCAGGGAAAGCAAAAGAAATAGCAAGCACAGAGGCAATGAGGCAGTAGGAGAAATGTCATGTTCCGCTACAATAACAAGGAAGCCAGCGGTAGATGGAATACATGAAAATAAAAAATAAGGCTAGATCATGAATAAATTCTATTTTAATTAACAGAAATATTAATGCATTCTGTAATTAATCTTTTTATTTTAATAAAATAATGGTGTATGTTTATATTAGTTCTGTGAAAACAGTTCATGATTTGCTTTATTCATAACTTTGTGTGTGCGTTTCACTATGTGTTCCATTTTCTTCATTTTTCTGTGTGGTTATGTGTGTAATTCTGATGTTTAGGCAGGGTTGCATTCCTTTAAAATAATAAAGTTATATAACAACCTTAATCCTTTAAAAATAATGAATTTTGATTATATGACAGATGATACAATTATCATATTTCCACTTCCTTTCCCCTCTCCTCCCTCCTTTCTCTCCTCAATTTAAAAGTCTTCTTAAATTATTGTCATTGTAGATGTAAATACTCTTATAATTCTATTATTTGATCTGTTGGCTTTAATTTTTTTTTTTTTAGTTTATTTATTTTTGAAAGAGAAAAAGAGAGAGAGCAGGGGAGGAATAGAGGGAGAGAGAAGATCCCAAGCAGGCTCAGCAAAGAGCCTGATGTGGGGCTTGAAACCACCAACCGTGAGATCATGACCTGAGCTGAAATCAAGAGTTGGACACTTAACTAACTGAGCCACCCAGGCACCGCTGGTTTGTCAGCCTTAAATGATATCCTTTGACTTTGAACGATTAACCATTTCGTGCTCCTCATCCATGCCTGTCCTGCCACTGTGGTCCCCCCTGTTATTCTTGGGGGCTGAACGTTGCCCTCCAGTAATTTCCCAAGACTCATGGGAACAATTTTTACTTAGTTCTCATTATTCAACACTATTTGCCTGTGGTTTTTATAGCTAAAAATAATTTGACTTGATATAATTTCCTTGGCTTATATTTTCTTTATTTAATTTTATATTGGTTAAAAATCCTATAGGCTTGAATGTTCCTGTGGCTTTTTCCATAATTTCACATTTTAACATGTTTCTCTGGCTGTGAAAAGGATTCTGTACGTTTAAGTCTATATTTCTTGGTATCCACTCTTCTGGGTCAATTTCTCTAGCAAAGATGTGCCTTTGAAAATTCAAGTCTACTTTTATTTCAGAAACATTTCTTGAACTAGGACTCTATTTTTTTTCCAGTAACTTGTTTCCTTCTTTGGAGACCCTACGAGGGTATACAGTGATTTCCCTTTGCCTGCTTCTCTATCATTTTCTTGCTCATTTATGTTTATTCTTTCTTCTATTTCTTTCATAAATTTACTGTATTTCTCTCCTCTCTGCCTGTGTTTTCTGACTTTTTTTCTTTACTTTTATGTGCCTCCCATTTTTATCTTTTCTCTTGAATTGATTTTACTTTTTGTCTCCTTCTTTTCAAAGATCTGTCAGCTTTTATTTCATCTCTGCCACTTTCCTCACCGTTTATTTCCTAAGGACTTTGATTTCTACTTTGTGACATTATCCCACAGAGGCAGTAGTCACTCAGCTTTTCAAATTCCTGACAAAATGTTTGCTCACAGTATACAAACGATGCATGGGTTTGTTGCCAATAAATTTGTTGCCCTTTGGGTTTTGCATCATTTTAGATTTAATGGCAGCTAAAATTGATAAATGTTTGACAAGTGCCTACTGCTAAAACACATCTCTGTTGTCTTTTGTTTATGGAGTTGATTTTTAGAAATCTAAATATATCTGTTTATACTTTTTCTTACACATTTATCTTTTGGCTGTAGCCTGCCAACATTTGACCCTATCAGTTTAATTTCATCCCCTTAATTGATAAGCATTGTCTTCTATGTTGAGGGTATATTTATGAAAATATTATCCAGAATGAAACTAAAGACAGAATTTTGTGACAATTCACCAGATCCCTCTCCTAGGCTGACATCTGTCCAAAACTTTTTATCCATTCAGGTTTCATGGTTCCAACATGTTAGTTAGTTCTTTAATTGTCCTTTTATCCACCCCAGTCTCTTCAACTCCTCCAAAGTACTTTAGTCTTTACCTTGCCAGTAACACAATTATCTCTTTAAGTAGAAAAACTCCTTATTTGATTATAGTTGATTAGTTAACTAAATTTGACTCTGAAATTGCTGTATCAGAGAGCACAAAGGGGAGATCTCTGGACGAATTCTTATCCTGTCACATAACAAAAATGATGAATTTATCATCATCATTTTATTATTATTATTATTATTATTATTACACTATTATTATTAGTTAGAATTTATTGATTATTTACCATCTGACTTGCAACTAACAAACTATTCCATACAAAATATTTTATTTAATCTTTATAGTAATCTCAGTATAGTAGAAACTATGATCCCCATTTATACATAGGAAATCTGATGTGCAGAAAGTTTAAGTAACTCACTCAAAGTTACACAGCCAGTAATCAGTGGGGGCAACATTTATATCAAGGGAATCTGATGCCAGAACACTCTTGTAAAGTCATTACTCTATAGTTCCTCTCTTTTGGCTCAGTAATCTTGGTTCTGTCCACTAATTTTTCTGGAAGTTTGCTCCTCATCTCTAAAATAAGGAGATTAAAATAGATGTCTCCAAGGTCTTTTCCATGGCTAATATTTTGTAGTTCTAGAAGAGACTTTATTTTTTTCTGTATTTTAGACAAAACACATTTGCTTTTTTCATGTAAGGTAGCCAGGAATCCACTGGCAACATTACCCTTGATGTGATGCTGCCTTTTCTATTTTTCAAGGGATTATACCCAAGTTTCTCTTGAGGGGATGCCAAGTCAGTATTCGATATGTGACAGATAGTCTCACCCTGCAAATGGAAGCTCCCATCCTGAGTCAATTAATATTGCAAGCATGTTCCTCGGAATGCATGCCCTTGGGATCTTCTTGTGTAAGAGGGAAACTGCCTCCTTGGGGAATCACTAACCTTCCATCAGTTGCCTTTCAATCATTCATCCTGTGTGCTAAATGTACAGGGCAAGTCCATAGAGCTAGTGACAACTAAAAACAAGTTCAAGGCCATTCTGCAGCCCCAGCTAGTCCTCCTTATACAAATGGCCCAAGAGTCGAAACTGACAGGCAGTCCTAAATTAATCCTATTTGGGCTGATTCTCTGTTGTTATAGATTTCTATGCCTCTAGCTTGCTGCTTAGCAGCGCCAGCTCTGGCTACCAATGCCGATGCCTCCTTGGTGTGTCATTGTCAGAACCACTTCAAATCAAACATGGAAAGCATTTGGTCTCATTTAACCCAGCTCTTTTCCCCAAAGAGCAACTCAGAAACTGATTTCTGTAGAGGAAAAGTCTTTGACTCATCTTCCTGTGCCTTGTGAGTTTTGTACTTCATGAAAATTTACAAGTGGGTGGGATGATGATTCAAACCAAATTCAAGCTCGATGTTTAATATTTCAAATTCCTGGGTGGCATTCTCTTTGCTAACTTTCTGCCTCTTTTTTTTTAAGCTTATTTATTTATTTTGAGAGAGAAGAGGAGCATGGGCAGGGGAGGGGCAGACAGAGAGGGATCCCAAGCACACTCCGTGTTGTCAGCAGGAAGCCCAATGCTGGGCTCAAACCCATGAACTGTGAGATCATGACCTGAGCCGGAATCAAGAGTGGGATGATGAACCAACTGGCCCACCTAGGCACCCCTGATTTCTGCCTTTTATGTCTATCTTTATATCAACAAATTTCTTTAGAAAGGTAATATACTAACAGTTCCAGATTAGGCACGGGGTTCTGGAAGAGGTGGCAGCTTCTGTGGATGTGTCTGACCCAGGAGAGTCTCCTCTCTAGATACCCTAAGGCACTTGGAGGCTCCTATTTTTCTTCCTTTTTCTCCTTTCATTACCACTGCTTCTCACTTTTATCTTAAGTCATCCAAGGAAATCTGGAAATGCACTTTTCTATTCACAGTCCTAGACTCTGCCTCCTTACAGAGGAAAGCCCACTATTATGGACTGAATGTGTGTATCTTCCCAAACTTCACAGTTGAAATTCTAACCTCCAATGTGATGGTATCAGGAGGTGGAGCCTTTGGAAGTGATGAGGTCATGTGGGTGGAGTCATCATGAATGGGATTAGTGCCCTTATAAGAAGAGATCTGAGAAAGATGATCCCTCTCTCTACCATGTGATGATGCAGTAAGAAGGTGGCCATGTGCAAACCAGGAAGAGGGCCTTTACCAGACACAGGATCTGCCAGCACCTTGATCTTGAACTTCCCAGCCTCCAGAAATGAGAGAAATAAATGTTTGTTATTTAAGCCATCCACTCTATGGTAAATTGTTGTAGCAGCCCAAAGTGACTAAGACCTACACTTAGCTAGAAAGAAGACCTGAAGGGTGCCTGGGCCGCTCAGTTGGTTAAGTGACCAGCTCTTGATTTTGGCGTAGGTCATGATCTCACAGTTCCTGGGTTTGAGCCCTGCATCAGGCTCCATGCTGACAGCACAGGGCTCGCTTGGGATTCTCTCCCTCTCTCTCTGCCTCTCTCTCTCAAAGTAAATAAATAAATCAAAAAAATGAAGAAGAAATGAGACCAATATCTCTTCTTAGGACAGTGAGCAACTAACTAAACCACTTGAATTTTTTTTTCAAATATACTTCCCACCACAGTGATTTTGATCATTTTTAAGTCTCTACCAACTTAAAATTGCTGTGATTATACTTATTATAAATAACTACCATCTTAATTTTAGTGTCATAATAATCTGAATAATAAAAGCCTTAGTGTCTAAGTAACTGCCTGTCATTCAGACTTTTTTCCCCAAATGTAGCAATTCTGGATAGATGGTTAACTTTCCAATTCTTGCTTTGGAGAACTCTTCTAGGTGTAAAATGGAATGGAATACAGGTTTAGAAGTTTTAAATCTTTATTTTAAATCTATTTAATCTTGTATTGTCTTTTGTAGATAGAACCTTGGTCAGAGGGTCTTAGGTGGGCTGTATTATTTGCAAGAACACTTCAATGCTTTTTCGCATAAAAATATTGATAGATTACCCAGATAAAAGTTATGTGTAAGTTTTTCTAGTAAAAAGACTCAAGGACTACATACCTATCATGTGAGTGGCCAAAGATCTAGCTAGTTCCATACAATAAAATAACTGTGCACATACATGGAAGCCAGGGGAAAAAAAAGAGAAGAAAACAGGGAAAGAGAAAAAAGAAATTAAAAGAATTCCCAATGCAAAATTCCCAAGCCGCTGTCACAGCACCTCAGCAACTGATTATTAGATGTTATATCCTTGGACATAACTCATGCTGCTTTGTAACCTGAGGCTGTGGTTTGTACATTCAGGGAGTGGTCTTCCCTTCTGTTACCAAACCTATCAGTTAAGCATCTTGGCCTTAGACTTGGGCAAGTAAGACTTCTTCCTCAGGACCTGGGCATTAGAAGATTCCTGTAGCTGAAATCAGAAAAAGCGTAAGACCACGGGGATGTCCTCACTATTGACAGCACCTCTTTTTCTAGACCATACCCCGAGTACCCAGTGTCCTGTCCATGCCACATGACCCCACGTCAACTTCCAGGGGCTGAACAAGGCTACTCCTTGATCCTTTACACCTGAAAGTAGACCAAGCCACCAATTTGCTTATGCTTATGCCCAATGGATTTTTGAGAGGCTCTTTTTGAAGAGGGTGGAATGCAGCAAGACCCTCACCATGAAGACCTAAGCTGGACCAGACAAGGGTTTGGAGACAGCTTTCCCTGTACCATCCACATTCCAGCAGGAAACTCTAAAGTATCCAAGAATAGTAAGTTCAAACCTGACTTTCCTGGTTATAGGAAGGGATATCTGTAACACCAGAGAATAGAACATGTTTTATTTAATGGTATGATAGCCTTATTTGTAACTTTTAAATATTTAGATATAAGATACATGGGATTCCATTTGTACTCTTGTCCTGGGTCCTGCAAATATTAGGAGTGGGCTGTCTGTAAGTTCTGTGCCCAGTTTTTGCCTTGTAGCAGCAGAGTTGGCATAAGGCACAGGTCTGGGGTTGTCACCACAACACTGAGAGTCTGTCAGGGTTAGGTGTCCCGGGGAGTAAGGCTATATAGTTCTCCTTATTTCATGACTGGAATCAGCACCATTTAGGGTTGAATCAATTCAGTCCTTCCTCCTAGGTCAGTGGTCACGTCCAGGGCTATGTTCACTTCTCTTGCCTGCTTTTGTTTCTTTTTGAGTAAACTGCAGTTCACTCTTATATGAATAGAGAAAATGAAATGTGGTTAACATTTGTCAAGCACTGGGGCACCTGTGTGGCCCAGTCGGTTAAGTGCTCAACTTTTGAGTCAGGTCAAGATGAGGTCGTGATCTCACAGTTCATGAGGCTCTACGCTGACAGTGTGGAGCCTGCTTGGGATTCTCTCTCTCTCCATTCTCTCTGCCTCTCCCCTGCTTTCTCTTTCTCTCTCTAAAATAAATAAACTTAAAAAAAATATTTGTTAAGTACGAACAAACAAGGTACTATACTAGGAACTTTATATATTTTCTCCCCTCACCACTTAAACCTTACAACAAAGCAGGTAATATCTCTATTAGAGGAAGAAACTGAAGCTTACAGAAGTTAAGAAGGAGTTGGCTAAGGAACTCCCTCTCCAAATTATTTGTTATCTTGATAACCTCATAACTGCTACAAAACAGCCTTTTGAACCTGACCCTCTGCCATTACTCTTCTACTTTCAAAGACAACCCCAGAGATCCTGCTCACACGTCTGTTGAAGTCTCAGGCCAGTCACGCATGAACCCTGACCCCCGTACTTTGGTTTAGCTCCTTGAATACTGGCTGTTCCCTGGTGCAGCTGAGTGTGGGAACTTCACCATGGCTGCTTTAGACTTAGAACAAACAATGGAAAGAGTTTAAGTTTTGATATAAAAATAAGACCTGATGTCAGCAACTGAAGTTTCCAGAAAATGTGATTACTCAAGTTCTTGACTAGACTGAGATTTCAGCAGTGGGCATTAATTTACACATCTCTGTTAGCAGGCTCAGCCTAATGCCCCATAGGGAGACAGACTTTGGTCATGAAGGAGCCATGTGGCAGAGGGCTCAGGAATGGCCTATGTGAAGTGACCGAGAGTAAGAGAGGGTTTCTTGGAAGATACCCTGGCACTCACAGCTAATGCTGCACTCTGCCCATAAATTAGAAAGTAGCCCTCTATGGGTGGAGAGTCAGGCTGAAGTTTAAGGCAGTTTACATAGAGCTGAAAGGAGTTACAGAGATCAGGAATGGACAAACTAACCTTTTCCTCTGCAGAATCTGTACATGTATTCAACTTAATTCAGTAAGATTTTTTGAGTACCAACTACCAGTAAGGAATTATTTAAACATTGTACAGAACAGCATTTTTAAAAAAATATTTATTTTTGAGAGAGAGAGAGCGCGAGCGAGTGTGAGTGGGGGAGGGGCAGAGAGAAAGGAAACACAGAATCTGAGGCAGGCTCCAGGCTCTGAGCTATCAGCACAGAGCTTGACGTGGGGCACGAACTCATGAACTGTGAGATCATGACCTGAGCGAAGTTGGATGCTTAACCAACTGAGCCACCCAGGCGCCCCAGGAACAGTATGAAATAAGATATGATGGCCACTGTTTTCTAGGCCACCTAGAATGAAGGAGAGTCCAATGTACATCCATAACTCTAATAAATTTTTTACATTATCACAGTGTGACAAAACTAGTGTCACTAGTATGACAGATGATAAACTATGATAGAGGTACAAAATGCAGTGAAAGAAAAAAGGAAAGAGGAGTTAACTTCATGGTCTGTGGGAGGTGTTGCTACCAATTTGTTAAATCTCGTTGGTCCAGATATTATTCATTTTCTCCTTAGGGCTGTCCACTGAATTGTGTAGAAGGAAAATATTAATTATATAATACATCTTGTTTTTTGTTTGTTTGTTTTCAGTTAAAGAAGTGATATTTAAACTCTTCCCTTTTTCTTATGTAAATCAAGCTAGCATTTTCCTCTTAAGAGCAGAAGAGGTGGTTTGTAGGTGTGTTTCTTCCTCTTTATTTGTAGACATGTGATTTTTACCATTAGTCGCTGGTTTTCTAACTTAAGGAAAGAGTTATTTATTCCCCTAACGTTATAAATTTGATTATGAATCCTAATAACCTTTTAAATTATGTTTTCCAGTTGATGAGACAGATTTCCAGACAATGGAATTCTTGGATAATTACTGTGTTCACATAAGTATGATCTTTTTTAGCCAAAGAACAAACTTAGAGATAAATTAGTAGAAATGCAAAGTGATGCATGGAAAATACTATGCTTTTTTCCCCCATCCCGGGAACAGCAACTTCGGAAGTTTCTGCCGCAAGCTGGTTACAAAGCAGTTTATAGAGAAATGATATGGTAACTGTCATCTGCAGGCTCCCTGCATCTATCAGGTAAAGTGATTAAACCCGTATCCATCATTCAGCATAATTAATCAGTTAGACACCGCAGCCCGTGTTCACGTGTTGATTAATCTGTAGTTCAGGTACATACGTCTCAGGTTTCAAGTTCACACGAGAAATGCATCAATCAGTGCTGCCCCATGCACTGGTGTCTCCTGTTGGAAGTGTAAAATGACTAGATATTTTTTAAAGAACAGTGGAAAGAAGTTTCTTCCTAACGGAAGCAAGCGAGTGCAGGGCTCTTCAAAGACTGCTGAACAGAAAACAAAAGTCCAGTAAAATAGGTTCCTTTGTTATTATTTTATTTTACTTTTTCTTTTATATGATGCCAAGTAGTTCTCCAGCTCATTAAGTAGATCTCTTACCTGAGTACAAGAGACTGATTTAAGGGCTTACTCAGTCATGCAACAAATATTTATTGGGCACCTAACATGCCTTAGGGACACAATAATCTCACAAGCTCCTTACTCCCAACAAGCGGACAGTCTGGAGTTCAAAGGCCAACAATGTCAGAAAGGGAGAGACTGTGGTCATCTTGGACTTCATCAGCACTGATCTGAGGTTCATTGTTTTACAAGACAGATCTTTTTTTTACAGAGTTAGCTAACACAGTGTCTTAATAACGGTTTAGATACATGAAATCACTTCAAATATTTCTGTAAAATGTTAATTTTGCTTATGTAAGACCCAACCATGTTTTGATAGTGGCAAAGAACTTTGGATAGTGGCAAAGATAGTGGTTAGGTCTCAATTCAATCATTTCACAAAGAAGCAAAAGCTCAGGGGGAGTCACTCACTCAAGTTCACCCAGCTGGTGATTAGCAACATTCAAATGCAAATGTATGCACTTATCCTGCATTCTGCTCCTATTCTGCCATGGTACCTTCAGACGAAAATTAAAAAAAAAAATTCTGAAGTGATTTGATGTAGTTTTTAATAAAAAAATAGTTATTTTGATATATATTATTTTTAGTACTTGGTGTTTTTTTTATTATAAGGATTGTTTTAGCAATTCAAATGATACAGAAGTGTCCTTCCATATTTTCTTCAACATGCATAGAAACGTGCACAAATACATAGACGCACAGCATGAATATGGTTTTCAAAGTAAGCGATAATATTTTGTGTAATGTTTAGCTTGTCAAAGTCTCCTTAACAGGATTCCACTTCTGATCCTTTTCTTTATGTTGCATTAAAAAAAAAATTTTTTTTTACATTTATTTATTTTTGATAGAGACAGAGCACAAGCGGGGGAGGGGCAGAGAGAGAAGGAGACAGAATTCAAAGCAGGCTCCAGGCTCCAAGCTGTCAGCACAGAGCCCAACGCAGGGCTTGAACCCACAAACGTGAGATCATGACCGGAGCTGAAGTTGAACGCTCACCGACTGAGCCGCCCAGGCACCCCTCTTTATGTTGCATTTTAATCAGAATCCCCTACAGGATGAATCTGAGTTTCCCATGGTAGACATTAGGGTCCGACTAACCTGTTAGTTTTATGTTAAGCAAAAAGAAGTTCCTTTCTCTTGGCTTCTATTGTAACTGCTTATTGTAATGACCTTGAGTGAATTCTTCAGTCTCAACTTCAGTATTCTCAGATACATCCTCTGGATATCCAGAATTTGGGCTGGTAAATGAAAGAAGACACTAGAGAGGGAAAGAATGTGAAGAAGTGGGCACACTGGCCTTTCCGACAAGCTCCCTGTGGAGTATTTCTTAGCAACTTAGAATATGTGCGTACTTGTAATCATTTTGTATACATTTTAGGCAATGGATATTGGTGGTGGAAAACCCTCAGAAAAGGGGCCTCTGTTGGCTGAGAAGCAGCTATGTCCCAACTCAGAAATGATAAAGGGCTTTGTTAAGACAGACACAGGTATTTCCAATATTTTCTATAGCTCATCAGAATTTCACAATGCATGCTGTACTCCAACAGCTAGGTAAAATTGAAGAGGGGTTGATATTCTGGATGAAAGTTGAAATGGGTCATGTTGCTTGAGTTCCTCCCGTTATGTAAATAATTCAGGGATTTTAACTGCTTAAGTGTTTCAGGAAGTCTGATCACTTTAAATAACAACTTTTGCTGACTGAAGGATATTTGTGATGAAATTAGTCTTCCTTTTAAGTTTTGGCTTTCTAAGCCTGATAAGGTCACTTCCACAAAGTTGTCCACTTTTTTTGAATTAGTTTCTCTTGATAATCACATAAATTGAGCTGCAACGCCTTCACTCTTGAAAAATTACAAAATCTATAAAATGGGTTTTAAAAGAGCAGAATGGAAAGAAACCTACGCACAACAAAAACAGCCCCGAATGTTTATTTTCTCCTTGAAATATTCTTTGTGTTTTCAAAAAACCTTAATCCAGTTTATACTGCCTGATAGAGTTTTGGGGTGATGGTGGGTCCAGAGCTGACGGCCAAGAAAGGATTCTTGAAGATGCCTTTGGTGCAAAAAGGTGGTTTTATTAAAGCACAGACACAGGACCTGTGGGCAGAAAGAGGTGCACTGGGGTTGACAGGTAACTGATTATAGACCGTCAGGTTGGGAGGGGGTTAGGGAGAGAGTAAGTCTCTAAGGTATTTTGGAAGCAAGGTTTCCAGGACCTTGAGGGGCTAGCTGCTGTTAGGAAACACCATTGATTACTGTTTAGTAAAACCTCAGTCCTGAGACCCTTCAGATGTATATCAGGGGCCATAACCTCGGAGTATGATTACTAGCATATACCTTGGGGGAATTGAGATAAAGGAAGTTTCCAAAGGAATTTTTATTTTTTTTATTTTTTTTAAATTTTTTTTTTCAACGTTTATTTATTTTTGGGACAGAGAGAGACAGAGCATGAATGGGGGAGGGGCAGAGAGAGAGGGAGACACAGAATCGGAAACAGGCTCCAGGCTCTGAGCCATCAGCCCAGAGCCCGACGCGGGGCTCGAACTCACGGACCGCGAGATCGTGACCTGGCTGAAGTCGGACGCTTAACGACTGCGCCACCCAGGCGCCCCCAAAGGAATTTTTATACGTTAAAGTAGACTTAGAGGATCCTAGGGAGTCAGGATAATGTTAAGCCAAGATTCCTTTTGGCCCCTAGCAAAGTGTCATCATCCAGGCAGTTGAGCTCCTAGAGGGAGATAACTCTGCCTGTTTCAAGGACTTGTCAGTGGGCTGTAGGCAGTAAAGGAACTTAATTTTTCATTTGCCTTTGTTTTCCACATCACCATGGCAAGCACTTAAACCCCTTACATCTTGATGAGGGTGATATTAGGGCTCCAGGGCATAGAGTCTATAGGTTTCTGGAGATGAGATTATGGATAAGATTGCCTTTTTCTTGCAGTTTACTAAATTACCCATGAACTGAAGGAGACTCCTGTCCTGCGTGACCGTGATCTCTATCAGTCAGCCATTCACCTTCTTTCCTTTCCCCTGTTCTCGGGCAGCCAGGAGTGTCTGAGGAACATCATACATATCCCATGTGGGGTTGGGGCGGGAGGGTTGCCGTTAGCCTGTACTTTGCCCTCAGCTTGCCCCGTGTTCTGTCATCACTCCCCTCACCCTTTTTGCTAAGCATCTCAATCTAATAAACAAACATCTCATTTTAGGATAACACCAAATCTCTAAGCTTCTCTTAAGTTCACACTGCATTTTCTGGGCTAATAAAATTATCTTTCTCATTTACATATTTTTAAAAAGCTAAGCATTTTAATAAATGCTCTTGTGAAAAAGAATCGAGGTACCTAAAAGTATTAGCAACTCTATAAGTTAAAAACCAATGAGACAATCAGAAGGAAATCCAAACAAGTCTTTTATTGGAATAGCATTTCAGTGTTTACAAGCACTTTTTATACATTTCAAGCCACTTCCTTTATGACAAGCAATAAAGAATGAAACAATGGGGTCTATCACCTACCCTGCCAATTGGTACATTGTGTTATAAGATTGAAAAAATGGATTGATATTTCATATTTAAAAGGTTGACAGTTATTTTACAGGAGAATTGGCAACCTGTATTTTGTGATACCATAATCTGGGAAAACAATCTGGTTATCCAAACTGAAGGAATAATGTATCATTAAAATGGGAGTAAGAGAGCTAGTGAGATAATTCACATCCTAGATTTGCTTCTTTTGGAGCCTGGATGTTTATGAGAGAGAGGGGAAAAAAAAAAGTTGCTGCCATAAGGTGACCTCTGTGAAGAAAGCAAAGTACCATGATTCGAAGGTGTGCCTACAATTGTAAGGGACAAGTACCAGCATGAGCCCTAGGGTAGTGTTCTTAGTTCATTCTGGAATTGGTGAACATTGAGTAGATCTTGAACTGATTGGATGCAATTTGTAGTTCTTGATATGAAAAATAATCTATGACTTTGTTGTGTTAAGAGGTTTGCCAATTGATGGGGACGCCTGGGTGGCTCAGTGGGTTAAGCCTCTGGCTTCAGCTCAGGTGATAATCTTGCGCTTCATGAGTTCAAGCCCCATGTCAGGCTCTGCTAACAACTCAGGGCCTGGAGCCTGCTTCAGATTCTGTGTCTCCATCTCTCTCTGCCCCTCCCCCACTCATGCTCGCGTGCGCGCGCTCTCTCTCTCTCTCTCTCAAAAAAGTAAATAAACATTAAAAATAAAAGAGGTTCGCCAATTGATGTTTCATGTCACTCTGAGGAGTCTGTTAACCATATGAAACATGGATATATCTCAGTTTAAGTGAAACTGAAGGGAAAACACACACACACACAACAATCTGGGTTCTAGACTGATAGAGCCTAGGGTTCTAGGAGAATTTTAAATAAATAAATGCCATTTTTACTGATGTGTTTGGCTGTAACACAGCCAAACATACACATACATACAGCCATACATACACATGTGTAGGTGTATGTGGTTGTGATAAAGGCAAAGGGTAGGGGCATGAAATGCAACAGAGCTTGGTTGAATCACAGCTTGGTCTTTTGTTATCTGCTCTAGATTATAAACTGTTATAAGGTATTACATGACCATCTCTTCCGTTCTTTTCCTCTTCTTCTCCTCAACTCTTGCCCTCTCTCTTCTTTCCCCACTTTTGTTTATATATAAAAGAAATATATGTAATATATGATTATATTATATAATGTATCTTAGATATCCATCAGGAGTTTTATTTGTGGGAAAATTTTAGTTACAAATTTAATTTCTTGAATTGATTTAAGACTATAAAGGTTTACTATTTCTTCCTGAATCCACTTTAGTAATCTGTCTTCCAAACAATTTTTTTTGTATTTAAATTTTATAATTTACTGGCATAAAGTTATTTAAAACATTCCCTTATTTAATGTCTATAGGATCTGTAGCTTTGTCTATTCTTTCACTACTGATATTTATTGATAATTTGTGTTTTTTTAGTTTTCAGGTTTGCTCTTTATTTTACTTCCTTCTATCTTAATTTGCTCTAGTTTCCCCAATTTTGTGAGATGGAAATTTCAATCATCGATTTAGAATATTTTTTTAAATATCTAAATTGAAAGTCATAAGTTTCCCTCTAAACACTGCATTAGCTGCATTCCACAAATTTTGATGTTATATTTTTAAACAATTTAATTTAGATATAATTGACAATAAATTATTTACATTTAAAGAGCATTTTATATATGTGTATGTGTATATATACAGTATATACATGCACACACATACCAATAACACAGTGAAGGTACTGAACATATCCATCACTCCCAAGAATTATCACCTCATGACCATTTGCCCCTTTACAGTTCCCCCATTGTTCTTCCTTTCCCCACACTCATGAAACCTGCTTTCTTCTACTGTAGATTACTCTGCATATTTTATAGTTTTATGTAAATGAATCATAAAGTACATACTCTTTTTAATCTGGCTTCTTTCACTCAGTGTAATTATTTTGATAATTTTGCTTGTCCTAACATATGTGAGTAGTTCATTCTATTTTTAAATTGTATCATTCTATGGTGCAATACAATCATATTTGCCCACCCACCATTTCATGGAAACTGTTTCTTTAAATTGTATCATTTGATGATACAATTCAGTTAAACTTACCCTCCCAGTCACCCTTTCATAGAAACTATTTCCAGTTTTTGGCTATTACAAATTAAGCTTGTGTGAACATTAGGTATACGTCTTTGTGTGTACATATATTTTTCTTTTTTCTTGGGTAAATACCTAGAATTGAATGACTGAATTTTAGGCATGTGCTTAACCTTTTAAGAATTTACCATAATGTTTTCCAATTCACTTGTGGCGTTTAACATTCACTCCATTAGTGTTATGAATATCCATTTACCACACATCATTGTTAATGCTTTTACAGCTAGTCTTTCTAATTTTAGCTATTCTAATATTTTTGCAGTAGTATCTCATCACAGTTCTAATTGGCATTTTCCCATTTCGTAATGGCCAATGATGTTAAGCATCATTCCATGTACTTCTTTGCCATTGTCATATCTTACTTGTTGAGGTGTCTGCTTAAACTTTTTCAAGTTTAAATATATTAAGTTTAAATAATATTTATTTAAATTTTATTTAAACTTAAATATTATTTAAATAATATTTATTTAAATTTTATTTAAACTTAAATATTTATTCACATAATATTTATTTAAAATTTATTTAAATTTAAATATTTATTTAAATAATATTTATTTAAATTTTATTTAAATTTAAATATTTATTCACATACTATTTATTTAAATAATAATAAATTTAAGTAATATTAAGTTTAAATAATATTTTCTCTTATATTTGCTTCTAGAATTTTAATAATTTGGGGTTTTATAGTAACGTTTATGATCCATTTGAGTTAATATTTCTGCGTGATAAGGAGTGTGAATCAAAGTTCTTTTTCTATTTTCTTTCTTTCTTTCTTTCTTTCTGCATGTGGGTATCCATTGTTCTAATAATATTTAAAAAAACCTATTTTATCTCCACTGAATTGCCTTTGAATTTGTGCCAAAAATTAATTGACAATATTTGTGAGTATTTATTTCTAGGCCCCTATTGTTAAATGCTTATATCACATTGGCTTGATATTGGAACTTTATAATACATCTGAAATTCAGGTAGTATTAGCTCTCAAACTTTGTTTTTATTTTTAAAGTTGCTCTGGGTATTCTAGATCCTTTGCATTTCAATAGAACTTTAGACTTAGTTTCTTAATTTCTGTAAAAAAAGGGGGGAGGGAACTTACTGGAGTTTTGACTGAGGTTGTCATTGACTCTATAGAATAATTTGGATAGAACTGACATCATACTAAAATTAAGTTTCCTGACCTAAGAACAAAATATGTCTATTTATTGGGTTTGTTTCTTTCGGCACTACTTTATAGTTTTCAGTGGACAAATCTTGAATATATTTTGTCAGAAAAATCCCTAAGTATTTGCTATATTTATGCTATTTTAAATCATTGCGTTTTTAAATTAAAATCTTATTTTGCAATTATTTGCTGCTAGTTTAGCGATATACAGTTGCTATTGTATATTTATCTTGTTTCCTTGCTAAATTTGCTTGTTACTTCTAGTAGCTTCTTTGTAGTTTCTTAAAAACTTTCTATGTAGTCAATTACATCATCTGCAAGTAAATTCAAATTATTTTTTTCTTTATAATCTCAAAAGCTTCTATTTCTTTTTCTTGTGCTATTGCACTGACTAGAATCTATAGTACAATGTTAAATAAGAGTAGTGAAAGCAGAAATCCTTAACTTGTTTCTGATCTCAAAGAGAGGCGTTCAGATTGAAATATGTTAGGCATAGGCTTTTTATCTGGACAAAGGCATTCTCTTTTATTCTTAGTTTCTGAGATTCTTTTCATCAGAAGTACATTGGATTTGGTCAGATGCTTTTTTGCATCTACTGTAATTATCAGTTTCCTTTTCAGTTTTAGTTGATTAATATCTTGTTTAGAATTTTTGCATCTATGTTTATGTAAGACATGCACCTCTGCTTTTCATTCCTTGTAATTTCTTTCCCTTGTTTTGGTATCAAGGTAATGCTGGAATCCTGAATGAGTTGGAAAGTATTTTCTTCAAATTCCAGAAAGTTTGTGAGACTTTTGTTTTGTTTTAGTAGGCAATTGGCTGGGGTTAGTGCATCACATTTCTTTCTTAGGTGGCAGTTTTTATTTCATTTCATATCTTTTGTCTTGGAGCTACTTTTAGTCTGTTTTACAGATGTGTGATTCAGACACCAGCTAAAGAGGTGGGTAGGTAGAATTGGGGAATCTTCTGTCAGTGTCTTTAGCTTCTGGTATTCCTTCTCTATGACTAGTGGCCACGGTTTTCTCAGATTCAGTCTTCTATTTTCCCCCGTCCAGAAACACTGCAGTACTATACTGCTCTAGATATTTTAGTGACTAAGACTGGTTCCAAGATAAAAAGCCATGAAAATAGGAACTAATTTCTTATAGATCAGACACTCCAGTTATAGATTCTGTCTGAATATGTCTGTTTCTTCACTCACCAGTACCTCCTAGGCAAGTATGTTTTATATTATGTCCAGAACTTAGAGATATCATAGACAGGGAGTATCATACAGTAGAATCTTTTTCAGCCACTACTGGATGCAGAGGTTTCTGAGCTTGCTTTTTTATTTTCTCTGACCTTTCCCTCAGTTTTCAACTCTCAGTTTTTTTTAGCCATTGTTACATTTAGTGGTTCTGCCTCCAACAACCTCATTGCCACTTCAGTTTGCTCCCTCTAATTTGATGTGAGCTTAGAAACTAAAACTCTTGATGTGGTAGAATTTGTTCTAATGGAGAGTAGATTGTTTCAGAGACATCCTTATATCCATAAAGATTATAACCTTAATCACATAAATTTTGTGTAATACAGTTTGGTTGCTTTCAATTTCTATTTAATCACGTCCAGGTTTTTATTTTTGAAATTTTTTTTAATTAGAAACTCTCATTAAATTACATTGAAAAAGCAAGATGCTTGTGTTATACATGTATAGACCCTCCCATAGACTGACCAACATACTTTGTGTGTGTGTGTGTGTGTGTTTATCTACTTTTGAAAAAGAGGTGGGGGAAGGAAGGGGCAGAGAGAAGGGGACATAGGATGGGAAGCAGGCTCTGTGCTGACAGCAGACAACCCGATGTGGGGCTCAAACTCAAGCTTAACTGACTGAGCTACCTAGGCACCCCTAGATTTACCAACATGCTTTTAAAAATTTGAGCCAATTTACCCAGAATATCTCAATTAAATTTCAAAGTCTCATGGATTTATATTTTCTAATTAGAAAAAGAACATAATGATTTATACATATTGGTTAGGCTGAGTTTGTAGGTTTTTGAAAACTAAAATTCTTTTTCAACTATTGATAACCCAAGGTGGGTTTTGATTCAGGATTTATTGCTAATTTTGCAACAGTACTTTTTATAAAATGAAGTATTTGCTATTTGCTTTTTTTTTTTTTTTTTACAGTTATCCCTAGGATGCCCTTGTAACTGAATGACTTAATAGGTTTTATACTTGAGTACATCACATAATATACACTAGAAGTGGTGATTCTATTCTTTGAATCGGTATAGGCTTACATTATTAAAACTTTGCTCAGTTTCTCAATCTTTCTGTTCATATTTGATTTCAGAACATTCTGTATTTTTTTCCAACTGAGCTACAAGGAAGGTTATGGATCTATCAGTACTCTATGCACTTTTGAACTTTGACACCTGATCCTAAGAAATAAATATTCTTTCTGTTCCCATGCATAAGAGCGTATTGTTTGGTAAATGTTTTTATTTCAGTCCCATCTAGGAAACTGATCCATGTGGATGAAATAAGTTAATATCTCCATTCAACCACGCATGTTTTTATATTTCTCAAGCCAGTTATTTTCCACTCTGCCTAATCAGGCTAAATATGAAAAGTGGAGAAGCCAAATCTCCATGTCCCCTTTGGATTCCCATTAGTTAGTTGGATGTGACTCAAATAAGAAAATTTTTATTTCTTTAGCTGGTCTCAAAAATAAATGGCCCCTACAGCCCAAACAAAAAAAATGTATTTGGAATATGAAAATAAATGCAGTCAAGTTTTGATTGAGTTAAAGGGATCTTCTTTCACACATTAGGATGTAACATTGTTATCAAAGCAATAACTAACAGAACTAGGAGAAATTACATGTGGCTAAAGTGAGTGAAAGCCATCCTATAATCCTCAAATGGATTAGAAAGATTATGGCAGGAAAATTGTTTAAGGGTGACCTAAGAGAATCGAAGTACTGGCAATAAATATAAACTTAAAGAAAACGGAGAATATTACGGAAGTCTCTAAATGACTGTCTCCAGTGGGAAATAATTAGGAGCCTTGGGCAGAAAGATTTCAAGAAGCATATTCTCATCCAGATGCCAGACAAACTTTTCTAATAGGGCTGAGCATCTTTACTTCTTATTTCCAAGTCATTACAATAATTAGGATAGGCTCTAGTGATGACTGTGGATATTTACAGAGGGACACTGTAAACCATGAACCCGTGGTTCATGACCTCTGACCTATATAAATTGTGGCAAAGCTATTAAAGGATCGCAAGTTATAGTCACTAGCAACTGAGATAAAAAATCAGACATGGGGCTTACATAGGAACAATGCCTGCCAGACCTATCAAGACTTGTAAGCCATCTGTTTGTTTTTGCTTTGTTTAGTTTTTTTGGCATGGCTATTCTTAGAAGACATTAAGCAAAATGAAAATACACGTTGTACATGTAAGATGGTGAGTGTACAAGACAATCTCAGAGGGAGGAAAGGAACTGAAGGGCTGAGTGAACACAGCAACTTTTGGAGGATGGATGGCAACCTAAGCATCTGAGTGGGAAGATGTAAGGGCTTTCTGGTCAATCCAGAAAAGGAGGGGAAATGGTGGCAACTACAAAATCACAAGTTAATCTTCTCTCCATGGAATTGGCAAACATTGCCAAAGCTGATTGAGCTGCAGCTTATGATGGCAAGACTCCTGTAATCTTGGAAGATGACAACCTTAGCTGATTGTAACATAAGAAAGGGCTGGTGGCAGAAAATGAGCACAGGAGGCAGTGTTTCAGAGAGATGTTCTCTATCGGCTGTCAGGATTCCAGGTAGCATTCATGTTAGTGAAGGGAAGGAATTACATACCCCGGTGGAGTCAGTATAGGCCATCGGTAAGATCAACATTCACACATTTCATGGAATTCTGTTACAAAACAGCACACATATTCAAGTTGCTCTTGTGGGTAAGGTAAATGGATTTTATAGATATTTAAAGTACACATTTCAATGTTTTATATATGTGTGTATAGATTGTATATAGACTTATATTTTAGCTAAAATTCTTTAAGTTTATTTACTTATTTTGAAAGAGAGAGAGAATGGGGAGGAGGAGCATAGAGAGAGGAAGAAAGAGAATCTCAAGCAAGCTCCGTACTGCCAGAGGGAGTCCCACACGGGGTTCGATATCATAGTTTAGGAGATCATGACCTGAGCTGAAATCGAGTCAGAAGCTTAACTGACTGAGCCACTCACTTAGGCGCCCCTTAGTAAAATTCTTAATATTGTTGCATGAGATAGTTTTCCCCCATCTTTTAAGGATTTTGTTTCTGGAAGAGGGAGAAGACTATATACAAATATCCCATAAATGAATTTACCTGGAGAAATTCTTGAAAGATTGTATGAATTGTGGCATTACCTATACTATTTTGTACCTAAAAAGCAAGTGTAATATTCTGAGACTTGAGTATTATTTAAAAAAACAAAAACAAACAAACAAAAAAAGAGGTTGAAATAAAAGGAGGAAGGTGTTTGGAATTGGCAGAAAATTGTCATTAAGGGCAGGGCAACCTACTGTCAGGCACAATGTCCAGAGGGCCGGACAGGTATAATGTTGATTATACCAGAATCTGAGTCATCTCAGCAGAGTCCTGCAAGGTGGGCAGTGTGCAGACATGGGAAACAGATCCTATAGAATCAGGAATGGGGGTGACGACTTGGGTGAGTTCTTTCCGCATGTAACCGGTCCCTGGGCTCTGGACCAGGGTATTACCAAGTATGTACCAGGTACTTCGTACCAAGTACAGTACCAAGTACCAGGTTCATTGTGACTAGAACTTTGTTTTAGAGATGGAATGGAACTTTAGAGTTTCCAGGCCCTGGATTGGAGGAGTCCTGTTTTTAAATAGCACCTATTCCACACCTGAGAGTGTCAGGAAAGTAGAGCAAAGCCAAAAAGTCCATCTATGCATAACTGTAGAAGGAAATGAAAGTGTGGGGCAGAGAATTAGATAGACCTCAACACAAAGAAGTCCAAGTTCACTTAGCTTTTGTTTCTTCCACTCTGGACATACATATACCCAGCATAGCAGTTATGCTCTTATATTGCAAGATGCCATTGCATTCTGATGCAAATATAGTCTTGACGTATCCGAATTACTTTCCCCAGTCATACTTTCATACTTCATTTATATAATTCACCACCACTATTCACTGTTTTGAATTTTTTCTTTATATACAATTTTGTCATTGTTGTTTGTTGATTTGTTTATTGCTTTTAAGGAAAAAGTGCCAACTGTTCTTCATAGAGGCAAAGACAGAGGTCTCTTTGGAGGAGGTCTTAATTGTTCTAGAAATGTAGCCCTTTGGTTATTTTCAAATGCAGTGACTAAGCATTTATTGCCCTAGGAAATGAATTGATAGGACTTTATATGCTTTATTCTTAGCTTTGTTTCTTCTTACTTTTGTTTTCTTTTTACTTTTTTCTTGATCCAATTAATAATGTTATGTCACCTAAACTCCCAAGGCTGTGATAATTACTGATCATACTATAAGATGAAATGATGCCCATGTGCTTATGGCTATTTGGAAATGAAAAATTAAAAGAAAGTTTGAAACATTTATATTTTAAATATCTACACGCTAATAAAATTCAACATACTAAGGATAATTTTCTTATTAGGTACATTTATTATGTATACCTGATAGGCAAGAACAACCCTCAAAAGCCTCTCCATCTGTATAAGCACCTCCCTTTTGAGTGCGAGTGGAATCCATGAAAATGATATTATCACTCCAAAGATTATTTTAAGTCATGTGGCACAAGGGAGATATCTGGGTAAGCCTGATTTAGTTACATGAGCCTTTAAAATGTAGAGATTTTGTTTTTAGCAGGTGATAGAAAGGGAAGACAGAGAGATTCAAAGCATAGGATTCTGTATATCATAGCTAGCTTGTGCATAAAAGGGGCCCACATGGCAAAATATGTAGGGGACCTATAGAAGCTCAAAGTGACTCCCTGCTGATAGGCAGCAAGAAAATGAAGACCCATCAGTCCTACTGATGCAACGTTGCTGACAACAACCTCAATGAGCTTGGAAGAAGATTCCTCCCAAGATCCCGGGTGTCAGAGCTTGGCCTGACTCACACCTTGATTTTGGCCTGTGAGACCATAAACAAAGAGCCTAGTAAGACCCACCTGAATTTGTGACCCACAAAAAGTACAAGACAACAAGTGGGTATTGTTTTAAGCCCCTAAGATTGTGGTAACCAGTTACAAAGCAATAGAAAGCTGTTAGAGTCTGCTATATGCTCTATGTGAAATGTTGAAAACACAGATAAATAGAACACTGTCACTTCTTTTGAGATGTTTACAGCAGAGTAAACAAGACAACTGCATAAACACCAAATATAATAATAATGTATTGAACACCATTATAGAAGTCTGCTATAAAATACTATGGAAATGAAAATATGTGGTACAAATTCTGTCTAGGGAAATCAGGAGAGACTTTTCAAGAGACTGTGATTGGTAGGTTCTATAATGAAAAAATAATATGTAACAGAGGTAAACAATATTACCAGGCAAAAAAGACACAAATTCTTTATGCATGAATATTCACAACCTGGCAAAAATTGTGAAGGCACAAAGAAGGTCAGTTTCAATTTTATAAGAAATTAACTGGTACGAGTGTGAGTGTACCTTGGTGTTTGGAGAAACAGTTCCGTCTCAGAATATCCATTTTATCGTATTGCAGAGGGAATTCATCCAAGCACGTTCTGATTAAGCAGTACTGATCATCAATGAGTAACTTAATTGGATTTCTATGATGTATTTAATGGCTTCACTAGCTCAGGAAAGTTAAGTTTTAAGCCTTGAAAACTGCTCTATGAGGTAAGATTAGATTCAGCTGGGGGTGACTCAAACCTCAAATAATAATAACTCAAAGCCTCAAATAAGGAAGACATTTATTTCTCTGTGAAAGTCTTGAGATGGGCAGCTGGGTGGGAGTGATCATTGTGGCTTCATGTGTCAGGGATCTGGGCTTCTGTGGCTCTGAAGCATGTGTGCTTTATATTTCCCAGGTTGTCTAAAGATTCATTTGTCTTTAAGAATTCCAGGATTTATATTATATTCTATCCAGTGGGAAAGAGTGAGGATGATTATGGTAACCCTCCTTTCACATTTCAGTAAAGTTATTACCAAGAAATTACACATATGACTTCCATTTATAAGTTCTTGCTCAGATCTTTTCACAAAGTCATTAGCTGCAAGGAAAGCTAGAAAATTTAGTTCTATTTTACATGGCCATATGCACTACTAAAAGTCATAGATTCTATTACCGTGTGTGATAGAAGTTATGTACCTTGTATAGGTAGCAACTAAAAATAAGCACCCATATATTTTCTTTAAGTTTTACATTTAAGGTTACTTAGGAAAAGCTGAGTTATTTTTAACATAATAGTTGTGTTTTTAATATGCTATCACAACACCATTCCTCAAAGTTCTTAACTTCAAGTGATAATAGGTCATTTAGCAATGAAATTGGAAGTATAGATGTACAAAGAACTGCACTTTAAAATAGACTAATTGATAGTTATTCATTTTTAAAAAGAGAGCATAACAGATACAATTTTCTGGGCTATAGTGTTATTTCTTCACTTTTAAGCACTGGACATTCAGAAAAACCAGTTAAAAGTCTTAATAAGGTGCATTAGTCACATAATAATTAGAGCACATGTTATTAAGCCTCTGGACAAGAATTTATAAACAGTTTATATAGCTTATAGAAAAAAAATGAATTTAGCAAATCTAACTTGTCTGAAGATAGCAAAGACCCTTTCATGGGAACTTGAGTGAACATGATATATAAACAAGTAGATTTTTTCAGGTAATCTTTCTCTCTTTCTTCTTTCTTTCTTTCTTCTTTCTTTCTTTCTTTCTTTCTTTCTTTCTTTCTTTCTTTCTCTTTCTCCTTCTTTCCTTCTTTCTTTCTTCTTAATCTGCAGAAAAGTTTTATTTCTTTAAGGACAAACAATTAAATCACATCCAAGTCCTTAACTTAAAAACACAAACCAAAGTAGCCATTATTCCTTATTTGGAACTTGTAGACTGTAAGAGTGTATGTCACTAAATAGCAGCCTGGATGAGTGTTGATCATGTCTTCCCCAGAAAAGAAGTGAGTTAGAAGTAAAAGTTACCCCATCATGATCTTGAATATAGCACCTTCAGAACCATACTAGAAGTGAAAATCAGCAGTTTAATAGTCACTGGAGGGAGGAGAATGGCTTTGGAGCCCCTCAAAAAGCTTCATCCTCAGAGAATTGTTACTACTTGATCTGTTTGGCAGTTTCCTGGTCTTATCTTTATTTGCTGAGTCTGTCTTTATCAACCTGACTCAGAGCTCATTCAATGAGGAAAGCTCTATCCCCAGGACATTCCACACACATACACACACACACACACACACACACACACACAATCAGTGGCAAATGTTTAATACTGTATGTAGATGCCTGAAGTGGCCAAGGTAATTGAGGCAATTAAAATGGGCAAAATCTTTAAAAGAAAATCTGGGGAATGAGAAACCAAATACAGAAGTTGATGGAATTGCATTAAAACAAACGTGGCTCAACAATATGCTGTCTATAAATTCACACTTTAAGTTTGAGTACAAAAAGAGACTGAAAATACAAGGATGGAAAAATATATACTACACAAGTAGTAAACAAAATAGAACAAAAGTGGCTTGCTAATATTAGATTAAAAAGACTTTAAGGTAAAAATTATTCTTGGAGATAAAAAATGACATTTATAATGACAAAAGGGTAAATCCATCAGGGAGACATATCATAAATATATATGCACCTAACAATGAAGCCCCAGAATACATGAAGCAAAAAGTGACAAAATTGAAGGGAAAATAGACAATTCAACAATAATAGTTTTACAATTCAATATCCTATTCCCAACAATTGGTAGAACAACCAGACAGACGACCACAAGGAAATACGAGATGTGAACAACACTACAAGACAATTAGATTTAACAGACATACATAGAACACTCCATCCAACAACAGAATACACATTCTTCTCAAGTGCACATGGGATATTCTCCAGGCTAAACCATATATTATGCCAAAGAGCAAGCCAGAATAAATTTACAAGTTATGAAATCATACAAAGTGTGTTCTCTGACCACAATGGGCTGAATTTAAAAATTAAAAATAAAAATATTTTTTTAAATTCACAAGTGTGTAGAAATTAACACACTTCTAAACAACCTAAATAACAATGGGTGAAAAGAGAAATGTATGTAAAGAGTAAACAGAAAGTACTTTGAGATGAAAGAAAATGATAATACAAGATATCAAAATTTATGCAATGCAGCTAAAACAGCACTCAGAGGAGATTTATAGCTGTAATGCTTACATTAAAAAGTTATACTCAAATCAATGACATAACGTCAAGAAACTAGAAAAAATAGAAGCTAAACCCAAAGAAAAAAGAATGAAAGAAATAATAAAGTTAGAGTGGAAATAAATGAAGTAGAGAAGAGAAAAAAGTCAACAAAACACAAATGTATTTCTTTAAAAAGATAAACAAAATTGGCAAACCTAGATTGACCATGAAAAAAACTGCAGAAGATTCAAGTTACTAAATTCAGGAATTAACAAGAAAACATCATTATTGACCTTACAGAAATAAATATAATTCTAAGAGAACACTATGAACAAATGGATACCAACAAGTTAGTTAATTTAGATGAAAGAACAAAACCCCAGAAGAACACAAATTACTAAAACTTAAGAAGAAATAGAAAATCTGAAAAGCACTAAAACAAATTTAATAATTAGTACATTAACACATTCCTACCAGAAAAAGTCTAGAATTCAATGATGAATTCTGTAAAATATTTAAAGAACAAATAATGGCAATCCTTCATAAACTCTTCCAAAAAATATTGGAGAGCAGTTACTTTGATACCCATACCACAGACATTACAGGAAGAAGAAAACTAAAGACCAATATCCTTTACAAATATCAGCACAATATCCTCAACAAAATGCAGTAAACTGAGTCCTGCAACATACAAAAAGGATTATATACAATGACCAAGTGGAATTTATCCAAGGGATGCTAGATTGTTTTAACATGTGAAAAACCAGTCGGCATAATATACCGTATTAATTGAGTAAAGAACACAAACTCCATGGTAATCTTACTGGATACAGAAAAATGATTTGACAAAATCAAACAATCTTGCATGAAATAAAACACCCAGTGACCTAATAGTAGAAGATAACTTGCAGGAAAACCCATAGCTAACATCTACTTAATGGTGAAAGACTATTTTCTCTGCCCAAGAACAGAAACAAGACAATATGCCTGCTCTCACTACTTGTATTTAACATTCCACTGGATATTCTAACCAGGGCAATTAGACAAGAAAAAGAAATAAATGACATACAGATTGGAAATGGAGAATTGAAACTATCTCTATATCAGATGCCAATTAGGTGAAAGAAAGAAAGACAGAAAGAAAGAAAGAAAGAAAGAAAGAAAGAAAGAAAGAAAGAAAGAAGAAAGAAAGAAAAAAAAAAAGAAAAGAAAAGAAAAAGAAAAGACATCTAGATTGGAAATGAAGAAGTTAAAATTACCTCTATTATCAAAAGATGATTTCGCATATAGAAAATCAAGAATCCATGAAAAATTACCAGAATTAATAAAAAATTTCACCGAGGTTTCAGGATACAAGATCAATATACAAATATATATAGTAGTTCTATACACTAGCCGTGAACATTCTGAAAATGAAACTAAGAAAACAATTCTATTTATAACAGCATCAAATTCGATAAATTAAACAGAAGTGTGTAGAACTTTTACATTAAAATCAATAAAACATTTTTAAATTTATTCATTTCGAGAGAGAGAGAGAGAGAAAGGGGTGGGGCCCAGAGAGAGAGAGGGAGAAAGAGGATTCTAAGCAGGCTCTGCACTGTCAGCACGGAGCCCAACTTGGGGTTCGATCTCACAAACCATGAGATCATGACCTGAACGGAGATCAAGAGTTGGATGCTTAACCAACTGAGCACCCACGTGCCTCCATAAAACATTATTGAATTACATTTAAAAAGAAACAAATGGATGGAAACACATTCCATAGTCATGAAGTAGAAGATAAGATCTTAAAAGATGACATTATTCCCCAAACTGATCTACAGATTAAAAGCACTGTTTTTTGCAGAATTTGAAAAGCTAATCTTGGAATTCATATGGAGATGCAAGGGACACAAATAGATTTAATGAGTAACACAACAATAATTTATAAATAGAAACGATCATATTTTGGAGAATTCTCCTTTACCCTGACCCTTCTCCAGTTTGAAGAGCATTTAAGATTGAGTCTATAGCTCAAGGAAGAATAAACATAAAATGGCCATGCTCTCCCTCCCTTTCCTACTGAATACAAACTATGGGTTTGGTTCAGGGACAAAAAAGCAAGTGCCTGGAATAAAGTAGAACAGAAATATTTTAAATTAGGACCCAAGGGCCACTGTAGTGTGTTTACAAAACTTCTGCCCCATGAGGTCTCGCTGAGATGAATTGACATGCCCTTCTCAACATGGGAGAATGCAGCATAGTATTTTGATTTTCAAAACGTCTCTTCATGCTCTGCAGTTCCTCTTAGCAGCCCAGTGGGAGAAATGCAGGCTGCTACCTCTGAATTTAACCGACAGAAATGAATAATGCTCATTCAGAGAAATGACCTGCATTTTGTCAGATGCCATGCTCTGCACAGCCTCCTCTCCATGGGACAGCCAGACAGCGTTCAGTGCCATGGTGCACAAGGTTAGCAGCTGGAAAAGAAATCATGGCAAGCCAAGGGTGAGTTGCAATCCAGTAAGGAGAGATGGATGTAAAGATTCGCAGTCCTAGAAAAACATAAGGGAAACAAATACTCTAATAGGCACTGATTGATGCCATTCATTACAGGTCAGTTTCTGAGGCTAGCATCTGTCTTTATCTTTATACTCTTGGTTGTTAAAGCCAGATGTGGCTTAGGTGTGGATAAGAGAAGTTGCCGTGGTTAAGAGTTATGGGCTTTGAGGAAGACAAACCTAGGCTTGGATCCTACCTCTGGAACTTGAAGAGGCAAAGTAACATGGCCAAGATCCCACAGTTACTATGATATAGTTTCACCAACTGCAAGATGCTGAAAACTATTAATAGAGTTTTCTTCATAGGATTGCTGTAAAGATTAAATTATCTAAAACAGATAATGTGTTTTTATCATAAGTAACAAGTTTTAATACTGGCTTTTATTAAAAATGAAGCTGATTTTTACCTTATATCATTATTTTAGCCAGCCTTCACAGATTTCTGGACTCTTGAACCCCATTCTGTTAACCAAATATGAGATTGGGTTGGCAGAGCTGTGAAGAATTATTCCCCAGAAGTTATCCCAGACTTGGACTATGACTACCATTCCAAGCCCATATTTTAATTTTTATGGGAAATGGATTTTAATGGGTTATACAGGATGAAAGGATAGGAGAGTCTCATGGTTACTAAATTCAAAGAAAATGCACATCCTCAACTAGAAAGGAGAATAACAATATTAAGACTATTCTGACATATGGATCTCGTAAGAAGGTCAAATGACTGTGTGTGCTTTGGGGGTGGGGGTGGTTAAGCACTCAGAAAGGGTTGGCAGTGCTTATTATATGTTATTTGTGTTTTTTAATGTTTATTTATTTATTTTTGAGACAAAGAGAGAGACAGAAAGAGGGAGGGAGGGGCAGAGAGAGAGGGAGACAGAGAATCCTCAGCAGGCTCCACACTGTCAGCACAGAGCTGGATGTGGGGCTGTATCTCATGAACCGGGAGATCATGACGTGAGCAGACATAAGAGTTGGTGCTTAACTGACTAAGCCACCCAGGAGCCCCTTATTTGTTTTTTTTTTTTTAAAGATATAACAGTAGAAACCAAGGTTTATGAGTGGCCATCAGCAGGTTAGAGCTTGTGGGAAAGATGGAGTGTCCCACGTTGGGCAACGTGGAGGTTAAGGACAGTGGAGGGGCCAGGCAATATGACAGCTCCCTAGCATCAAGAAGGACAGAACAGGACGGGGTGCACCTAGACTGCTAGAGGACGTGTTTCCTGTGGGAAGCAGTGTCCTGGGCCCAACCAGTGGGGAGGGAGGAATTGGAGCACATGATCCAGAAGAACCAGTGTCTCTTTATCAATACCCAATGTAAGGTTTGCTGTGCCTCACTCATTTCTGAGTCCCACAAGCTGACACACTATTAAGGCAAAAAACATGCCAACAAAGTGAAGTGACACCTAGCAGTCCATGGAATGGAGACATTAAAGGGGGAAACAAAGAAGCTTGGCTCAGATCAGAAAAACAGCAGAAGCAAAGACAAGAACCAGTGCTGCCCCATTTGTCACATGACCTTTTCCTCCCCTCTTCTGGCCCAAGACACCTGGGGAAGACACCCAAAGAACTGAAAGTTGAAGCAGCAATCCACTAAGGTGGAAACCTTGCCTCAGAAGAGAGACATAATAGACCCAGACAAGTTCTGCAGCTTCTGCCATGAGACATTCAATGACCTTGTCATGGCTTGAGGACGTTATGTGGGCAAGAAACACAGAAAAAAGGAAACCAGGTTCAAACTCATGGCACACTAGGAGCGGCTGGCAGACCCTGCTGTCACTGACTCATCAGCTGCAAGATGTATAAGATAGTGCACCAGTGGGCACCCCAGGTTAAATCAGCCGTGAATCAGCTTCCCATGACCATGGTCAGCCCTTGGCTTCTCTTCCTCCTTTCTTATACCTGGATAATTCATGGGCCTAAGGCATGAGTAAGCCACAGATAGCCTCTGATTGGTCCAGGCAAATTCACCCTTTCTCTTCCCCTTTGGAATGGGCTCTGTAGGGAAGGAAAAGGGAAAGAGGTGGATCTTAAGAAGACTTGGGAACTCACAGGATGGTTCTGGAGGTTCAAGAACTGGAGGATGGCTTTCCCCATACCCTAGCCCTTTTGGGCCACATGTCTTGAGACCCAGGCCTGTCTTTCCTTTGCAGGTCAGTTTTGAACCAGTCTGCAGTTAAAGAACTGAGTTCTCCCTGCACTCTAGGCAGATCCAGTGAAATCTGGAGCTTTCACACCAGACTTTGGCCTAGATGGGAAAGGAAAGAAGGAAGTGGCTGCCCCATAGAAGCTTAGAAGCTTGGAGCTACTATGACACTCCCCATTTCCCTAAAATGGGCATGCTTTCCTGAGCCTGGGACCAGATGCTGGCCAGTTGTATAGCTTTCTGCCCACTGTGAAGTTTCCTCCTGGAGCAGTGGCATAGTCCTGGAAGAACAATGCTACCTTTCCTGCCTCTTCTCCACAGTTCCTGAATGATGCTAAGGATCTGCAGAAGCTGGGGCAAAGCTGGAGCTGGAGACTAGTGACATCATGGAAAGCTCCAATGGAAGCCTTTCTTCTCCTCCATCATTTGTCCCAGGGTCATGTGGGAAAGTCCCCACATGCAAGTTCCCTTCATGGTTCTGTGCCCTTAAAGGCAAACTGCCTGATGCCAGCTCAGAGGTTCACTGCCGCTCCTTGGCTCCACTGGCCCTCTCTTTTTCCTTGTGCAGCAGACCACCTGTCCAGATTGCTGTGGTGTTAGCCCTCTCCCATCATCCACCAGAAGATTCCTGGGTCCCAGGGAACAAGATAGGGCCCCCAAGGAAAGAAAGGAGAGCTGGTGTAGGTTTATGCAGCAAAGAAACAGATATTCCCCAGGCCTCAAACCTAGATTTCTTTACCTCTGCTGTGTTTTGTGCCCTGGGACTTTACTGGGAGTGGATATTTCCTTGTAGCTTTCACACAAGAATTCCAAGGAGTGCCACCATCATAGGCCCCTCTTCGTTGAGTCAAAGAAGCCCTTACCCTCTCTTGGGGCCTCTTCCCCCGCATTGCCTTTCCCTTTGTCTGTGAAATGCCATTATTTATAGTGCATGGGTGTGTGTGCATGTGCTCATGCTCTGTCTCTTGGTCACTGAAGCATCTAAATAAAGAATTCGTCCCAGAGGCCAGACTGGGATTTGGGGCTATATTGCCATTGGATCTAGTATGTGTGCCTTGACCCTCACCCTCATCCCCGTTAGGTTCCCAAGGCTTTAAATACTGATGTTAGGAGATGATACAGAGATAAACATCTAAATCACTTGTCAATCTTGTGGAAGCCTTCCTACGTGCCCTAAACTTAATAGAACCTCATCAACTCGTCCACTTCCTCCTGTCATGGAGGGCCTTATGGAGGTCTTCATAAGGTTTAAGCTAATAATCTACTTTATTTGACACAATCATTCTGGCTTTTAGGTGGAGAATGAATGCATGGGAATAGGACAAGAGATAGACAGGGAAGCCAAAATGGAGGCTGTGTCCAATATGGATCTCTCCGGGCTAGTCCCTTCAGGGCAGAGACCTAGTTTCTTTCATCTCCACTTCTCTAATGTGGAGGGGTGTGTCATGAAGTATTTGTTGAATGAATGAATAAATGAGTGAATAAATGAATGAGGGTGTGTAAGGAAAGATGGCCTTTTCCCACATAGCTCTTACATACAACTAGGTGTGTTCCATAGACTTATAAGCTTAGAGATTCTTGCAGAAAGCTTTTCTATGACCCATAAATGAGCTAGGGAAGGAATGAGTCTGATGGCTTCAGGGGCCCTTTGTCTAACCTAGGAAGGTGCCCAGGCAGCCTCAGCTCCTATTCTTCACTCAGCAAACTGTTCAGGATGTCAGCATCAGCCTCATTTATTTGGCAAGGAAATGAAGGGCAGAAGGGTGGGTGGTCTGCCATATCAAGGGTGCTTGGCCTATAAGACCTCTTAGTTTGAATCTAGAGTCCTACTAGAAGTCCTTGTTGGAGATGAATGGTTGGAGATGAATGGTTGGAGATGAATGGTTGGAGATGAAGAGATGAATGCTTTCTTTCCCTTGGGGAGCTCATACACTGTTAAAGATCATTATGGCAGTGGTCAGAGGGTTATACAGGGCACAGCAGGAATGCCAAAGATGTAAGCACTAACTCAGCTAAGGGTATGAACAAGCTGGAGAAGTTGGGAAGCTTGAATTTTATCTGCATAACAGCCTTTTGAGCTAGGTAATGATATTCCATTTTGTACAAAAGGTTCAAAGAGGTGTAGTATTTTGCACAAGGTCTTGACACCAATAAGCTACAAAATGGAGCATGGAATCCAGTTCCCTAGATTCCTAGTCCAGAACCCTTTCCAAACAAGGACCCAAATCCTTCCCACATGACCCCTCGACCTGCCTCACCCTCCTTCTGGCAGGGCCATGGTCTCACAGAACTAGTGGTCACAAAATAGTTTGGATGAGGCTCAATGGTTATTTTATACTCCAAGCCCCACCCCCATAGTCTGATAATTTTACCCAAGATTCCTAGTATATTAGACTCCAGTTACAACTATAACAAACTGAAATCAAACTGGTTAGCTAAAACAGGAAATGTATTGATTTATCTAATGAAAAATTTTGGTGCAGGGATGGCTAGATCCAGATTCTGACACAGTGTCATCAGAAGGAATTTAATCTCAGTCTGCTTTCCTATGTAGCCTGTTTCTCAGCAAGACTGTCTCCAGAAGGTAGCAAGATAGCCTCTGGCAGCTCCAGGCTTATATCCTGATGAATAGGCAACTACAATGGACAGAATATCTTTTTCTACTAGTTCCAACAACAAATTCTGGGACTGGGGCACCTTGATGACTCAGTTGGTTAAGCGTCCAACTCTTGATCTCAGCTCAGTCATGATCCCACTGTTCGTGAGTTC
The DNA here is from genome assembly GCF_014898765.1 of Herpailurus yagouaroundi. Classification (NCBI taxonomy): domain Eukaryota; kingdom Metazoa; phylum Chordata; class Mammalia; order Carnivora; family Felidae; genus Herpailurus; species Herpailurus yagouaroundi. The sequence goes on from NW_024412396.1 coordinate 55,737,297, forward strand.
AAGCCCCACATCAGGCTCTTCACTGTCAGCTTGGGATTCTCTCTCTTCCTCTCTCTCTGCCCCTACCCTGTTTGTGCTCTCTCTTACCCTTTCTCTCAAAAATAAATAAATGAACATTAAAAAAAAATTCTGGGATTGACTCATTAGCCAGCTTGGCCCTGTTCCAATTCCTAAACCAATTACTGCAACTAGGAAAATCGTGCTCTGATTTGTGGCCTAGGAAAGAGTAAGCACCATGTGAAGCACACTGACTGAAAGCGAAAAGAAGAAAGTTATGGAGCTTCTTCCAGACTAAGGGAGAAGAATGGATGTGGGTGAGAAAACATACGTGTTTGTTAGCCATATCCAGAAATTGTCTATTTGAAATACCACTTTGCTCCTAACTTTCTGAGATACATTTAGTAATATGCTCCAATGTTTAGAGTACAGTTTGATGAAACCTTACATATGTGTGTACATCTGGGCAGTCACCCTCCAGATTAAGATACAGAATATCGCCAGCTTCCAGAAATTTCTCTTATTCCCCTTCCTAGTCAGTATCCCCTAGAGGTAAACACTATTTTGACCTCTGTCACCATAGATTAGTTTTTCTTGCTCTTGAATTTTATAAAAATGGAATCATACTCTCGTTAGCTCAATATTATGTCTATGAGATTCATCTATGTTTTTGTGTGTCTCAGAAGTTCATTTTTTTTCATGCTGTATAGGAGTCCATTCTATGAATACACAACAGTGTAGCCATTCTGTTGATGGATAATTGGGTTATTTCTTGTTTTGAACTACTATAAGTAAAGCTTTTGTGAAAAAATTTTTTAAAAGGTGCAGAAATTAAAGTATTAAGGTCAATGAGGTTATGCTAGTCACCATACAGTGAATTGCTTTCCAGTGGTCTATCTTGAACCAAGGTCTTCTGATTCTCAGCTTGTTGAGTTTTACTTGAGGCTGCATAGGAATAAGAAAAACATCCTTGAACACTGACCATGATAGCCTCCACAGGAAAGTAGAACCTTGACAAACCATATGGTGATAAGTAGAGTAAGACTAGGAAATCTTTTTTTCACCTACCCAATAAAGGCAAGAGTTCTCTTTTGTCTTACTGTCAGTGTGCATGTAGTATGGCTGAATAAAGTCATCCTGGAGACAACCTGCTCTCTACTTGTTCCAAAGGAAGATATAAATTGAGCCATTGGGAAAGAAATGAAGCCATCAGACACAACTGTGATGGCTTTTTAATGAGATTGTTTGTACTACGCCAGCAGGTAACCTTGGTGCTGAATCAAACCCAAGAAAGAGATGGTGAGACATCAAAGGAGGATAGAAAGAGAGAGGCGGAGCAGGAGCTTAGATCTGGCAGCTGGCCAGCCAGCTACAGAAAAGGAACTAAATTATGCATCTTATTTAGTACATTTATTAAAAGAACATTTCTAGGCAAACATCCCAAAACAAATGTGACTATCAGCTAAGTGCCCCGCAGTCCTGAGCAGATTTAGTGCATGACAATTTTCTCATAATGGCTTTGTGGTGTTTGCTGAGTTTCATCTCTTTATAGCATTTTATGAATTGTCATTCCATGGGGATTTTAAATAGGCTGAATTTGTCCTTCATTTGTGGTTGTTCAACAAAGTCAAAAATGGATAAACGTAGAGTGAATGTGGCATAGGAACTGGAAGAACGTATGTGAGTTCAAATGATATTCAACTTAAGTTTTTGATTGACATTTACCAACAAATCAGAGCACTACTGATTTCTATTGTTCATTAATTTATTTTAATAATTTTGAACATTTCTTTTGTCCTGGGGACACTAAGATGAGTAAGACAAGGTTTTTAACATTAAGAAGTGCCATTAGTAGGAGGAGTAAAACATGGAAATGGTGAAGGTAGAGTTATATAGATGGAAGTATCATATACCATGAGGCATAAAGGAGAGTGTGATTCTTCTACTTGGAAGGTGATGGGAGAGCAAGTCAGGTTTTCAGAAGGGAAATGATGATGATTCTTGATTGAGGAATAGAGTGATCAAAAGCATTAGGCAAGGCATTGATTACTCTGGTGGTTTGGAGACATGAAAGCAATCGAGAATAATTGGAACATCAAGGGAAGGAGAGGTTAGTGAATAAATACAGCCAGAGTAAAGAGTGGTTAAGATGGCACTAGAGGATGGATGACTTTATATACCAAGTTAAGGAGTTTGATATTTTTCAGGAGAATAGAAAATCATTGAAATATTTTCAAGCAGAAAAATAACACAATCCTTGATGCACTAAAAATAATAATTTGGTAAGTAATGTGAAAGATCAGTTGAAATGTAAAACTAAGAGTAGTGATATAAATCAGGCTTACATCCATAGCCAAGATGAGTGATGAAGCACATCAAGTTAAGGCAGTGGCATTGTGGCTAGAGAAGGGAAAAAATGAGATATAATAGACTGAAAGCAATACAATCTGCAGTATTTGGTGAATGCGAGTGGTGCATAAGGAAAAGTGAAGAATCTAGAATGGGTCTCAAATCTCTAGGTAGGGTGGCTGGGTAATTTCATCATGTTAAAAGGATTGTGAACCTCCAAGCTGATGAAGCACAAATATACAAATTAAATATACATGTAAAAAATACACTCTAAGGGCATATGACAAATACTAACAGTAATCAATAAGTGATTCAGTTATAGATTATATTGTTTGTTTCATTAGATTGTATAGTAGTTTTAAAATAAAAAAAATGTTAAGCATGAATTATTCTTAGAACAGGAAAAAAATACAAGAAGTGTTCCTTTAACAATTCCAAGTTTAAAAAGTGCCTATAAAACATTTTCCTTTGACCTTACTTTGATAATGTCTTATCAACTGGAAAAACAGAACTCTATGTATATAAAATATATGGATTCCATTTCAGACAGTAATATAGTTCCTTCTTTTTTCTAGTTTTGTACACTTCTGTTGTACTTCCCAAACTATATTCACCTGAAAAGCAAATACCATGATAGGAAAAAACACTTAAGACTTACTGTATTTAGAAAGCTAGTGGTTAGAAAGGAGATTTGCTAAAGTAGAAAGGAGATTGCATTTATTTTCATGTCCCATTGATACCTACTGGGTGTGTTGGTTGGAACCAATAACATTTCTTTGGAGCTTCTTTAATCATTGTTTGCTAAGAATTTCAGAAATGCTTCAGGATGAGCAGAGTCTGTATTCACAGTTTCTTGGATGGTATTCATATCCATCAATCTTTCACTTTCACATTGAATATGCTTATACATACAGGACTGGAGGCCTTTGCCAGCTCTGGTGTCCTTCAACATTCTTTAGTGTGGCAGTTATTGATTAATATATTAAGTGTGATTTGTCAGTGGTTGCCCCCAAACACGTTAAATTTCAAGGCATTTGTCTATTATCCTTTGGATCTGGGTTGAATTTTTTTTTTCTGGGTTGAATTTTTTTTTTTTTTTTCGAAGTCCTGAGAATTAGTAAGAATCCTTAGCACTGGATTTAAAGAACATTTACTGGTTTTTGAAGATACTGTTAGGCAGGAAAGAAAAAAAATCAATGACTGACTTTTAATATGTTCCTATTTCAAAGAGGCCATGGACTCTTCTTTTCTACCACTCATTTGTGAACCTATATACTCCTACCGGGTTTTGATTAGAAATCCACCTTATGTCAGGGCGCCTGGGTAGCTCAGTCAATTGAGCATCCAACTTCAGCTCAGGTCATGATCTCACGGTTTGTGAGTTTGAGCCCCGCGTCGGGCTCTGTGCTGACAGCTAGGAGCCTGGAGCCTGCTCCGGATTCTGTGTCTCCTTCTCTCTCTGCCCTTCCCCCACTTGTGCTCTGTCTCTCTCTGTCTCTCAAAAATAAATAAATGTTTGGGGCGCCTGGGTGGCACAGTCGGTTAAGCGTCCGACTTCAGCCAGGTCACGATCTCGCGGTCCGTGAGTTCGAGCCCCGCGTCAGGCTCTGGGCTGATGGCTCAGAGCCTGGAGCCTGTTTCCCATTCTGTGTCTCCCTCTCTCTCTGCCCCTCCCCCGTTCATGCTCTGTCTCTCTCTGTCCCAAAAATAAATAAACGTTGAAAAAAAATTAATAAATGTAAAAACAAATTTTTAAAAAGAAATTCACCTTATGTCTTTGTTTATCTTTTCATCCTTAGGATAGCTTTCATCTGTAAGTAGGGAAATCCATTCTCTAGACTCTTTCAGTTTGAGTTACTAAATACTTGAGGCAGAACTGAAGGAGTAGCTGAGTGGCTCATTCGGTTTTGTGTCCGATTCTTGGTTTCAGCTCAGGCATGTTCTCACAGTTCATGGGTTAGAGCCCCTGCTGCCAACACAGAGCCTGCTTGGGATTCTCCCTCTCTCCCTCTGTCTCTGCCCCTTCCCTGCTCTCTCTTTCTCTCTCTCTCACAAAAAAAAAAAAAAAAAGAACCGAAAATATGACTGAATCACACTATCGCATTCCCTCTTGATGCCTCAATCCTTTTTGATGTTGATACCAGTTTCCTTTAGTATCAGAGGCCAACCCTCCTGTTCTTTTAGCACTCCTGGAAAGTAAGCAGAAGAAGCTCTGATGGACCTAAATTCCCAGTGAAGCACTAAAAGATTCAGATATGAGCTGCATCTCATAAAGCGGCCCTTTCCAACTTGCCTCCTTCCCCTAGTACCTCCGCTGTTTTTTTTTTTTGCCTTGGTTCGATGCCTATTTCAATGTTGGGATTCCCGAGTTCTCCTGGGGCTCAGAGATTGTAGAATATGATCACACTCTAGGGGCAAGTGGTCAGATCAAACTACCCACTTACACATTTGCTAGGAGGAATTAGAAGGCAAGATGCACTTTGAGAATGCATTTTACCCGGGGGAATCATAACGATCAGCCATAGCCAGCAATAGATGACTTCAGGATGAAACATCCATCTCTGTAGAAGGCATTTCAGTGTGATGAGGACAGTAGCTAAGAGACCAATTGAACTTTTGAAACAGTGAAGCATGCATCTGGTCTTTATATTCCATGTTCTTATATTATTATCTGCCCCTCCCCCCCCCCCCCAATTAAAGCATGGGACACATATTTTATTTCATTTTATTTCAAAGAATAGATTGGGACTTAGGCCAAAAGAATTTCTTTTGAGTCGTGTGACAAAATGAGCAGAGGAGACAGAGTGAAAAGCATCCTTTTATATCTCACTCAAACAGCACATTCCAGTAACATCCTAAAGATTCAGGAAGTTCTTTTTTGCCTATAAATTGTGTTGAACTTCTATTTTGATCAGAAGCTTGACCTCTCCAAAGAGTAGATCAGGAAGATAAGCACTTTGGCATAAAGTAGAAATTGCCTACATGATAAAAATGGGACACAATTTAGGTTTGAGAAGCTTGGCTTTGAATTTTGTTCTGCCACTTACTGGCTGTGTATTCCTTGCCAGTTCACTTAGCCAGAGTGACACTATAAAATGGGGATAAAATAGGGATAATGACTTCATGAGGTTTAAATAAAGTATTTAAAAATATGTTAAAATTGAAGATAAAATTTTATACCCTAAGATTTAAGATATGACATTAAATGACATTAGTCAGCATGAGTCTTGGCATATGATTATGGTTATAACATCATGAAGAAATAAACGTGATCTTAATAAGTCAAACTCCGTAAACTCCACTTTTCCAACTTCAGCCAACTTGAGACTGTATTGCTTTTATTTGTCTAAATGATGACTTCTTACTGATATTTTACCAGAGCTTGGAACTATTAAAGTGCCTTAAAAAATTCCTCAGATATATCTAGTCCATGACTAGTTATCAGTAGATTGTGATCCTTAAGCCGTTTCTGCTATGGTTGCAACAAAACACCTCCAGATGCACCCCCCCCCACAGACCCCGTGAAAATTGTTGCACATTCAAAGCAGTCTCAATGTTTACACATGTGTCACCTGAAAGCACTCTTCTTAAAACTTCTTCCAGACAGAAGTTGTTTCAGTTAAGGTGTGGAAATAGTAAATTAGCGAGTGTTCGGCTCTTGCCTACAGTGTAGCTAGCACAGTTGTGTAAGAACGAAAACATGAAACTTTCCTTGTTCACCTGGCTGAATTCTACTGAGTCATGGGAGGGGGAAGGTAGAAGATAGTTTTGTCTTTGGATGGAGAAAACATCTGGTTAAATGGAAAATATATGGACTGTGTAATAAAGAAATAATTATAAGCATATCAAAGAATACGTTAAGAATTGCTGAATTTGCAGGGCAGAATTTAAAGTCTACACCCTGGAGGACAGTGAATATCCCTTGACTTGGCCATCATTTTTATAGCATTTCCTCTACTTCTTGGTGATTTACTAGGGCAATCCCCTAGTTCCTATATTTTTTGCTAACTCAAACTACACATCTCACACATTCCAACTTGCACCTCAACAAGCTGTTGTAAGCCTTCACCTTCTGGTCACAACATTCCTATGAATAACTCCCCAGAGTGCTCTTAAAGAGAGTGCTTGTGTGTAATGAATGGCATGTGATTTCCATTAAATAATCTAAGGAGACCGTGGGTCAGTATGTACATAAACTTTTCATTAATCCTTTCACTGCATGATTGTAGTGGCACTTGAGAAAAGTGAAGACTTTTCCCCTCCCATTTTAGAAAATAAGAAAAGATAAAGCATAGGATCCCAGGACGAGGAAGAGAGAATGACTGAGAATTTCATTTCTGGTTTACACATGGTACAACACTTGTTATGAAGACTTATCTGAAATCTAATAGCTTCTGTGGCTTCAGACCTTAATTAAAGCAAATTATGCAGCTCTGTAAAGAGTGGCTTCTCAAGTTTCTACAAGTCTGTTTTCATTTCCCATGGGCAGAGTATTTCTTTCTCTTTCTCTCAATGAAGCATATCTCTGTAGTATCGGTTTGTCAGTTAGGCAGGGTCCTAGTAGGAAATAGATGACTATGCCTCAAACAGTCTTTTGGTGAAAGTTTACTGAAGGGACCACTTACAAAGATGTTAACAGAATATAGGGAAGCAACACTGGATGAGCAGTATTCAGGGGAGAGTAACAGGGCAACACATTTACTACCCCTGAAGGCATAGTCAACCAGCTGAGAGAGAGAAAGAGAGATTGCTTTATGTAAAGAGGAGAGCTGGTGCAGAAGACAGAGAGAGAGAGAGAGAGAGAGAGGAGTTGGGTAATATATGCCCTGAATTCACCCTCCTCTCTCTCTCTCCCTCTCACTCCTATGGGTGATGCTCATCAGAACCAACCAGAAGCCAGTGACAAGTAGGTCATCAGCTTCTCAGGGCAGAGCAGGATGAAGAAATGCAGAGTGGAGGTGAAGGAGCAAATGGAAGACTTTCAGTGCCTTTGGTGAGTATGTGTGGATCTCTGCAGCCACTGCCAGCCAGGTTAGGAATCGTGTCTTGATTCCTGGACTTCGGAGATCCAGATTATGAGTTCATCCACCAGAACTTCAAAAGTTGATAATTTGCCTTGAGTAAGCTAATCTTTGGAGTCAAAAAGGAAGGACTTTGAACCAGCATTCAGTATTCATTGTGCAGTGAATGTTTTATGATAGCATGCTGTTTATTCTTCGAGGCTCTCCACCACCCCAGACTCATTCTCTACGGGCTCTGCCCTGCCCCATGTCCTGGAGACTGACTTCTGATTGCATCTCAGGACCCCCTGATCTCCAGCATCTGATTGAGCTTTGGTCATGGAAGCTCTGGCCACAGACATGAGTTTCGTTTGTTTACTTGTCTGTTTCTTTTGTACAAAGTAGTAAACCCAAAAGGTTAGGGATTGTGTTTCTCTGCCTTTGTTTCTTTCACAAAGCCCAGCAGAATAAGGCTATGTATATTACATTGAATAAGTACTAAATAATTGATTGGCTGGAGGTTCATAAATATGTCTAAGCTTGCATCCCAAAGCAAATTCCAAAGTCAGTTATGAATAGTGCTGTAGGGAGAGATTTATTTTCAGTGTTTTTCGTTCATTCAACGAATGCTAGCTGACACCCCCACAAACTCAGCGCCATTCCTAGTATTAGGAACTGCACATGCAGTGGAGAACGATGTGGACAGAGCACTTGCCCTGTGCTTGCCTCTCAGTGCCTTCCACTTAGAGAATGACATGGTGATGAAAGCTGGGGCTTTGGAGCCCGGCAGAGGTGGGTGCTGGTTCAGTGCCTGGTGTTGCTTGATACTGGCAAGCTTATATAACTGTCTAAAACTTAGTTTTCTCATCTGTAAAAATGGAGACGTTAATAGTTTAGAAGTTTTTTTTTTGTTTTGTTTTGTTTTGGTTTTTTTTGGTGAGGATTAAATAAAATAAGCCAAATATTGTGACAGTGCTCCATACGTAGCAAGAGGTCAATAAATTCCTCTAGTGATTTCTGCAGTGAACTGCATGGTGGTGGGGGGTGATGAGAGGGCACAAGAGGGCTCTGGGGACACTGATCCAGTAGCACTGGCCTTAGTGATTACTGTGTTTATCCACAGACCATGCCAGCCTGTGTGACTGCACGTCACACATGTGGTAGCCATTGACACAGGAAGTGTTCAGTAGCTCGACTCTCTTGATTTCCATTTACTTCTCCGTCCAGCATTGGCTTCTTTCCCCATTAGAATCATGAGTGACCGGGGCGCCTGGGTGGCGCAGTCGGTTGAGCGTCCGACTTCAGCCAGGTCACGATCTCGCGGTCCGTGAGTTCGAGCCCCGCGTCAGGTTCTGGGCTGACAGCTCAGAGCCTGGAGGCTGTTTCCGATTCTGTGTCTCCCTCTCTCTCTGTCCCTGCCCCGTTCATGCTCTGTCTCTCTCTGTCCCAAAAATAAATAAACATTGGAAAAAAAAATTAAAAAAAAAAAAGAATCATGAGTGACCTATTAATTGGCCAGCCAATATCATGAACTACTTGACCGTTTTAGTCTACTTCTTCATGTTCTTTTCTTAGGCTTCCTGGATGTTTTCATATATCCATAACCACTGATCTTTGTATTCAATTTGTTCTAACTCCTCCTCTGCCCTCTCACTATAAGTCTGCATTTCCTAGAAGCCCATCCTGGGTTCTATATTGTTCCAAATCTCTGCTGTTTTCCTCAGGCACAGCATTTAAATCAATGGTTAAAGGTCCTTTTCATATGACACACAAACTCATATTATATATCCAAACCCAAATTTTCTCCTGAGCCCCATGCTCACATATCCGATTATCTCTGCCTACTGTTTTTTTTTTTTTTTTTTCTGTTGTTGTTGTTGGTTGGTTGGTTTTTGTTTGTTTTACTGGAATAAGCATACTCTATAAATACTTGGCATAAACAACTGAACCCCTTGTATTTTCACTCTCCTTCACATACATGGAGGCAGTTTTGAGTCTTTGCTCTCACAATCCATGGTAAGTTGCAATCATAGTAACTCTATTTCACAATACCTTTCAAATACGGCATTCTCGTTGTTATTGTCTAACTTTTGAAATTTTGCACAGGCTTCTGTCTTGTTCCTCCCAACGCTCACCATACCATCAGTAGAGTAATTTTCTGATAAATAAATACGATCCTGGGGTTTTCCAGCTTCGAAACCATTGTCGACTGTTAACTTAGAGTTCCCTTCAAAATTACATTACATCTCCTTGTCCAGGGACACAAGGACCTTGGCATGTTGTTTCCTCTAGCGGCGACTACTTTTATTCATGCTCTTTAGTAGACAGATCAATTGGCAAATTTTGATGAAACTTTCTAGACTATTCCAGAAATGATTGTTTTATCATTTTTTAGTTCTCCCATACATTTCTTTATAATACCACTTTAAAATTTCCCAGAGTATAATGTGCTGGTGTTCATTTTTGAATAGCTGTCTGAGCCTAACACACTGCCTGGTAGTTCAAAGAAGCTCAGGATGCAGTTGGATAATGGGTAGGAACATAGGGAAATGCACATGCTGGTAGTAATTTGCTGCTCCTATGCCAGGTTTATGGACTGATGGGCTTGGTATGTGACACTCCATACCTTTGGGTTCCTCTGACAGAAAATGTAGGAAACAAGGATTTATGAGGAAATAACACTCTCTTTTGCAGGGGCAAGAGGTGGCATTTATCAGGGAGGCAGCATGGTGTAGTAAATTTTTGTGTCAGGTGAAAAATGTGCCCAATCGGGCAGTCAACAACCATTTAGTCAATAACCCCAGAATTTAGGGTTACTTCCCACTGAGATCCTCACTCCCCTTTCACCAGTGAGCTGTTTCTTAGTTTCATGATATTTCTGATTTGGTTAAAATGTTAAAAATTGAGTAATCGCTTTATAATGCCTTCTGTTTATAATAACAAACTGAGGCAGTTGATCTGAACTACCACCAATTGTTATCTTTTTTTTTTTTTTTTTGGCTTGTTTTCCAAAGATAATGTGCTTCTTAAAAAGAAAGGCATTCCCATGTACACACTAGCATTCTAGGCTAACGAAGTTTTTGTGGATGGGATGACAAATGATTGTAAACAAAGGCAGTTCCTTCCTCTGTAACCTTGACCCATGAAGGCCAAGAAATGTATTGTTCTTTTAAATGAAATTCATTTCACTGTCATATTAGTTATGCTTGAAAGTTTTATATCCAGCAGAGATTTTCAGGGACATGCTGTTCCTGGAACAGTGAACATGCTAATGCAGATCGATATTAGAACAGTAGAAGAAACTTAAACCAGCATAGAAAATTCAGTGCAATGAGGGGAAGGAAGGAGGATGGGAGGCAGGAGAGTAAAGAGAGAGAAGGAAAGAAGAGAGAGGGGAGAAAGAGGGATGGAAGGTAAGAAGGAGAGAGAGATTTTCACACTGGTTTTTTTTTTAGAATAGTTTTGGGATGTGAACTTTTGTGGAAGATTGCATTACTTTTTATTTTTGCCAAATATCCACTCCCTGTCCAGTAAGGGTATCAGACATCCACATCCTGTCAAGTACTGTGAAAGGCCTATTTTACCCTGCTTACAAACTGTTACTCTGCATAGTTTCATGAATGTTGGCAGAAGACATAAGATTCCTGGGTCAGAGACAGAGGACTTTATTATTCACAGCACGTCAGGTGGTGTGAGCTTCATGTTTACCTCAATCTTGCTTCCCAGTCCCTCCAAGGTCAACAGAGGCAACAAAGAGTCGGTCTTAGGTTGATTGTGCACATACAGTGGGCTCATATCCTAGATAAGGAACCCTGAGGTTACTGAGCCCCAATTTTATTAGGGACTGCTAGCAAATCTGCCCCATTTTTGCCTTGGAGGGAGACATCTCTACTACCCTGGATAGCAAACAAACCAGCCTACTACCTTAGAGGGGTATCTAGGGTACCTATCTATCTTCTCTATCTTCCAAGACTGTTTATTCTACACATATCCTTGAAAAGCTAGTCCTTACCTATACAAAGATTTTCACAATTGTTTTTTCCCAAAGCCTTAAAGCTTCAAAATTGTAAAGCTTTGCTGAAGCAATAAAGTTTTAATGCATACTAATTGAAGATAAGAGTAATGTATATCATGTGATGCCTTTCAGTTTACAAAATACTTTCCTATGCATTATTGTGCTCAATCATGTATAAGGTCAATGATAATGAAGCTAAATTCATTCCAAGTTTGTAGGTAATGATCCATGTTAGGGGGAAGGGGGCTTACAATTATTATAACAATCATGTATGTTAAAGAGGTACAGCTGGCAATAGAGGTTGTGGGAGTTGTAATAAATTTGTGTGTGTGTGTGTGTGTGTATTTCTTACCAGGTCATTGTAAAACAAATGTTATAAATTACATACACACAGAGTTCACTTTCTAGCACTGTCCTTAATTAGCATTATTAAAACTGCATCACAAGAGGGTAAGGATGTGGGCATAACTTAGAAATTAAAAATAAAGGTGCTGAATTTCAAAAACATAAAGATAAAACACCAGAAATAGAATAGAGGTTTAAAAAATACTAAAATCTTGTCTCCACAGATGAAATTCCAGAGCGAGCTTCTGCAAACTGGAGGCATTTCATAGAGATGCTACTAAGCAGCTCATTGTTATCTTTCAGATTTCCTTTTCTTTGCAATAGAATCATAATTAATCATGAATCACAAATGCAAAGATCATTAACGTTGGAACAGTCTTAAAGAATTCTGCAGCCCAGTGAATCTCAGACATTAGTGTGTGCCATGGGAATCGATTGAGAATCATTGGAATCAGTAAACTACAGAATCTCAGGACTTCACTAATTGAGGATCTGATTTGCTAGGTCTAGTAATTCTGATGCAAACCAGTTCTCAGAACCACTGTTCTAACATCATTTTATAGATAAAGAAAACCTTCATTTATAAAATCTTCAGTCATTATTTCTTTCTATCCATTTCCATTACTAATACCCTAACCTCAACTTTTGTTACCTTAGTATCTAAAACAGTGTCTGGCAATAAGTGCTATTGGATAAATATTTGTTAAATTAATGAGTGTTTATCTTTTGCTCTGACATCATTTTCTGTGCTGATAATGATTACGCCTCCAACCAATCTATCATTTGCTGTTAATATTGCTTAAAGGATTTTTTAAAATATTAAGTAAGGAAGGTATTATTTATCTATCTGACAGATGAGAAAACTGAGGCAAGAGGAAGTTAGTGACTTTCATTTCTTTTACAGGGCACAGTGAAAGAGCTATTACTTAAATTAAGAAATAGCTTGTTTATGAAAATATAATTCATGAGCACTTTGCATAATTTGGATATATCATGATTATTATGCATCAAGAAATATGCTATAACAGAGAGAGAATGGAAAAGAGAGGGAATGAAAGGTAATATATTGTAATGGTTAAGTAGACAGAAATTAGAGCTAGCCTGCTGGGTTCAAGTTGCACATCTACCATGTGTGACCTTTAGTTGTATGAGCTCAGTGTGTTTATTAATCTCTCTAAACCACATTTTTCTTATCCATAAAGTGATGACGGTAATATTTTATTTCAGGGTTATTATGAGGATTAAGTGAAGATTAAGTGTAAAAGCTTCATAGATCATCTGGCAAATAATAATTAGCCAATAAATTTTACTTATTAATCTCATCATCATCATCATCACCATCATCATTATCATTAATATAGGAATATTTTAGGAGGTCAGGTTTTGCCAAATTCAGGGTCAAAGAATGATGCTGTGTTTATTAATATGACTGTGAGCTCTTATAAGGGATTATAATTTTAACTAAAAATTAGGAAAAGAGGTATTACCCAGGCATATATAGAAAAGAATGGGAGGGGGGACCTGGGTGGCTCAGGTGGTTGAGCATCTGACTTTGGCTCAGGTCACGATCTTGTGGTTTGTGGGTTTGAGCCCCAGGTCGGGTTCAGTGATGACAGTTCAGAGCCTGGAGCCTGCTTTGGATTCTGTGTCTCCCTCTCTTTCTGTACCTCCTGACTCGCTCTCTGTGTGTGTCTCTCTCTCTCAAAAATAAATAAACATTAAAAAAAATAAAAGAGTAGGAGAACAAGTTCAAGTTACCTAAAAATATTTGCGCAAATTGTTTCCTTTCTGCAAAGGTAGGTTCTATTATGCGTAGACTTGGTTCTGTTGCCCAGGAGTATCTTAAAGGTATGAGGGAATACCTGGCAATAGTTGTTTTTAAGCCCATATGTTTAAATATCTGTCCCTGTTAAAAAGTATATAAAAGTATATCAATGTGGTAATTTGTATACACAGACTCTGAGATTCTTAGAGTTAGCAATCAGGATACATCTCTTTCTCGTATGAGTATCATTACATGCAATGCAGTATAGAATTTAAGAATATGTTATATTCATAAGCTTTTATTAAGTTAGCCTTTGTTGCAGCTTCAATTGTTTTGGTGGTGTTGTTTGTTTATTGCTGATTCTTCTTCTTTTTTTTTTTTTTTTTTTGCCCTTCCTGACATTTCATTTGGCACAAATACACAAATGAAGAGGCATCAGTAAAATTTTAAAATGGTTTACTGAGGTTGTAAATAGGCATTGCTGCTGTCTATAAAACTTCATTGGCATTAGAAGGATCTCACCATTTATCTAGTGCCTCGCATGGCTGCCCAGGTAAGGTCTCCGTAGCTACGTGGTCAGACGTTGTCAAAAAGATTCAAGGCTCAAGAACAGAAACATCCCTCTCTTGCTGCATGACTGTACATTTCAGCTATGCTTTGAAGACTATTGAAAGGAACGCCAAAACATTTTAGCCAATTGTATAAATAGTGACTTAAATTTGGAAAGCATGTTCCTTCAGAACTATGTACTATTCTACCTACATGTAACAATAACAACAGTAAATATTTATAAATAGGATTTACTATGTGCTGGGGACTATGGTAGATTCTTTCCAGGAATGACTTCATTTAGTGTTTATGGAAATATATGAGGTAGATAGTGATAATATCCCCATTTGACAGATAAGTCTACTGAGGCACAGGAAGGTTAGGCAATTTGCCCAGGATCAACCACCTGATAAAAGACAGAGTCAGATTTTGAACTTAGGCCATTTGTCCTCAAAGCCCTAGTTTTATTTTTTTATTTAAAAAAAAATTTTTAACGTTTATTTATTTTTGAGACAGAGAGAGACAGAGCATGAACGGGGGAGGGTCAGAGAGAGAGGGAGACACAGAATCTGAAACAGGCTCCGGGCTCTGAGCTGTCAGCACAGAGCCCAACACGGGGCTCAAACTTACAGACTGTGGGCTCAAACTTACAGACTGTGAGATCATGACCCGAGCTGAAGTCAGACGCTCAACCGACTGAGCCACCCAGGTGACCCAACAAAGCCCTAGTTTTAAATATTAACTCTACACTGTATTTTCATTCAAGTTAACCATGTGCAATTGATAAGATATCAATAGTTTTTGATATTACTTCTTTATTTCACTTAGTAGGAAAACTATTGATTGGTCTGTTTCTTATAACACTGTGTTTGTTAGGATAGGTTAAGCTATTTTGTGACAACAAATAAATCTCCATTATCTCAGTGGCTTATCAGAAAAATGGTTTATTTCCCATTCCTGAGTCAGGTGGTCCTCCTTAGCTGTTCTCAAATTATGACTCAGTGTCTGAACTACTTCTGCCCTGCAATTCTACCTTGCAAGGTCTTTGTTTCCAGTGCTCAGATATGAGAGAAATCCCAAGAAGGACACATAGCAACTTTCATCTGCCTTTTTTTGTTCATATTCCCCCCGATGAAATTTCAGACCCACAGTGTCTAATTCCAAGAAGGCTGGGAACTGTGGCCAGTACATTGTAGGTTTCTCCATTAGTATCAGACCACAGGTCCCTCTTACTATTTCTTTCTTGTTTTTTTAAGGCTTTTGTGGTTATTGGAACATGGGGGGTTGGTATCAGAGCACTGCATGGTTTCTGCAGGAATGATGGATAAATTAAGGCAACAAGAACTGTGTATTTCAGTACAGTGCAGGTAGCTATATATTAAAGTATGGATGACAGTGTTACAGCAAATATTCGGCACCCAGAAAGAGACAAGCGACATACAGTCAGGGAATCAGAAGACAGTTTATTTCGCACTGGTGCTGGCCCAGCAGAGTCACCACCAAAAGCTGAGCCCTGAGCCCCGGGGCTGGCCTTCTTTTATGGGTGGGATTGCAGGGGCTTAAGAAAAAAAAAAAATGGTGGGGTGGGGCACATCGATTGTGGGGCAGTTGATGGATGCGGAGGCAAGCAAGATTACAAGGGCCAAAAGCGTGCAAGGGGAGTATCCGGTCTCTGACATCTGGCTGGCCCGCTTTTTTATCTGCCCTTGCCATATTTCCTTTTCAACGGTGCTCGATTCATAGATTTTGGAGTCGTTGTTTTGTCTGTGATGGTTGAAGTCATATGTGTGGGCGAACCCAGGCAAGAGCGGGGCCCGACAGCATACAACACGTGCAAGATGAAGACTGGTCTAGGTTTCTGCTGAAAACTTGAAATGAAGAAGTAAAGCTATATAAAAATGACAATTTGAAGGAAGGTAACTTATGAATGTTAACACAGAACAGCAAAAGAACAGACCAGCTGTTTAGATTAAAAAAAAAAAATCTATATGGAGGAAAAAACAATCAGGAAATTAGTAAGATTGTTTTCTCGTCTACAGTAATACTGAACTATTGAGACAGATTTAATGAATTCTGTTTTCTTTGGGAATCTGTCTTCTTTAAAAAAAAAAAGTAAAAATTTAAAGAGCTTTTTCCTTGCTTGAAATTTATCTTTGTTGCTTTTCATTATAACTTTTTCTTCTCCCATGTTGTGCCAGAAATGCAGACACTTGAATGTATCGCCTCTGCCACGAGACCTAATTTTTCAATTTACATAAAAAAAATAACCTGTCAAAACTAATTACTTCTCTTCAAAATCTAAATACATTATTTCTCCTCTTTTTCCAGTCTGTCTTGTTTTAATTATTTTCACATCAGTTGTCATTTTAGAAGCTGGTTTAGACTAAAAAGGGATAATCGGATATGTCTTACTGTTTTAATTTGGCTAATTAAGATTGCTGCTTTTCTCTGGGTGTCTGGAGGCATCCATTTATAGCCTGTTCACAGTTTGGGGTGTTAGGGGGAAGTGCAATCAGGAAAAACAATAGTCATATATATTTATTTATATTTATATATACATACTAAGTGACTATTATCTCTATGTTCCTTTTGTCCCCAACCTTGTTCTCCAATGCCCTAAAGACTTCATAAGCAAGTCTTATGAATCAAATCTTCACCTTCATAGTTCATTATTCCAGAATAAATAACATCTCAAATATTGCACCTGAGATTTCTACATCCTTCTAGTAGTTTGAATCAAAAAAAAAAAAAAAATGGTGAACACAGCACATGACTACTTCTAGAAAGCAGATGGTTAGCTGACTAACCACACAATTCATGGGATGTAATTGCCTGGTTGTGAGAAAAATTATACAGCAGCACCTGGAAAGTGGATAGGAAGAAAGAACAGGTGGGAAAATAGGGTCTTTTTGCATCAATAATCTAGTTATTGCATCTGAAGTGCTTAAATTTGTGTTCTTCAGGGTAGTGCCAACTTGGATTTGTATAGCACATTATCTTCCAAATTGATCCCAGATTTTTTTTTTCGTACTTTGTCTCATTTATCTTTACTATGTGCTTGTGTAAAAGGAATTGACCATCTTAGAATTCTTATTACCAATGGGGCAATTACCAAGATTGAATTCATTACTGACCCCAAATCATGCAGTAGATTAGACCCTGTGTCTTATCTGTAAAACTCAGCTATTCCTTGAATTTTTGAATTATTCAAAGAGGCAAATGTTCTGCTTCCAGTGGTGGTTATAGACACATACATATGCATACATAAATACATATATATAGAACTTTATATATTTAACATATAAAACAAATATTCATTTATTTACTTATTTATTTTTAAATGCAATGGAGATTCAACTGAATGGAGAGGACACAATACTTCTGAACAGAAGGTTTAGGAAGATACAGTTACATTTAGCCTGATTTCCAAGTAAGGTCTACCACTTAAGTGAGATCTCTTCAATTATAAGAGTAGTTGTTACAGAAGTCCACTATAATGGCCAATTTACATGTTCACCTGACATTAAGTTTATAGCACATGGTATTTTAATTCTTTTTTTTTTTTTGTCTTAGATGCTTTATTTCTTGATTTTATGTTATGAAACATCTTTATGTTTTTATAGTACATGATAGGACATTCTTTACATTAGATGATTTTGAAATCTGGTCAGCAATGTTGATGTTTAGGAACAAATTAAAACAACTCTTTGGGAGCACATCAAGCAAGGGATAATAATAATGATAATAATGTTTATTGAGCGATTACCACATGATAGGCCTTGTTCTTAGAGCTTCATAGTTTCTCATTTAAACCTCACATGATTCTAAACAGCACGATTATTATTATTATAATAGTTTTATACATGAACTGCCTGAAGCTCAGAGGAATTACATGACTTGACAAGACTCACACATAATTCATGGAGCCAGAATCAGAACTCGTATTGTCTGAAGCTGGAGACATGCTTCCCTTCCAAGTACCAGGTGACCAGGATCCCAAGATAGAACCTGTGTTCATCACATTCAACCTGGACTCAGCAAGAAGTGAGAACTGAATGGAATACTCTTGTTTGAAAAGCTATAGAAGTGGAATTCCTATATCTAACATTTCTTTATAAATATAATCAGAAGAGAATGTTCTTTGGCCATTTTTTGGTCCTTTTTTTTTCTTTTTAATTCTTGAAGGTCAGAGAATATAAAAAGGAACAAAAGAAAAGGGAGGACAGAAATTAAGCAATTCAGTTTCATTGTTTTAATGTTTCAACCTTTTACATTTTAACTTCTTCAGTTGATAGCATCTTGAATTACTGGCACTCAGGCCACTTTGTAAATTCTATATAAAAGTTTTAAAGGGGTTTTCAGTCATTTTAATATACATAGACCAAATGTAATAAGTTTTAGGTTAAGTGTACTCTTCCTTGAGTTTTCATAGTCTGTGAATCCTAGTGTTAAGGTATTTTATTTCAAAAAAGGTAAAACGAGTTTCAAACACAGAAAATAAGCAGAAGTTAAAAATTTTATTTAATTTATTGTTAATGAGGGAATCAGACGGATGTTCAAAACAATCAAAGATGCACAGATTTATGTGAAGTAAATCAATGTTGATATAAATTTACAAATGGAAGGTAACTGGCTTTTCCAGGAAGGGGAAAGAGGGAAGTGAACTGAATTTCCTCAAACAGAATTGATTTGCATTTCTACAGACAAGGATTATTTGTCCATTGCTCTGTGTTATCTACAATTTATAGAGTCTTAAAACAGCTCAGAGGCACTGAAAAGCTACAATCTGATAACGAGGAAAGATATGTTCTAACCAATTCATTGTTTTACCAATACTGGATGAGCTAGAGGAGGAACACTTGAAGCTGTCTACATGCAAATGGCAGAGATGAGATTACTGGGACACAAAATCATGCAGCAGACACTCCTGCAGAGGCAATTTTTGTTTTATGTATTGTATTGTAAACACTGTTTTAAATGCATGACAAGATTTATCAGTTGTGCTATCATTTGAGTGTGGACATAATCATGTGAAAGGAAAAATTTAGGGAGTTAGAGATTTGTCAGGAGTACTTCTGCTAGAGTGGAGGGAAAGGCAGATACAAAGAGATTGGTGGAAAATAAGGGACTTCTCACAATAGAGAATTTAGGATGAGTGTGAAAACTGTAAGGGAAACAAAAACCTCAAAAGGCCATTTGGATGATGGATATTGTCAAGACCTAAGTGATACCTTACCTAATTTCATCCACAGGCTTTTGAGGACATTCATTCAAGTACAAAGGATGTTGGTCATGATTAGAAGTTCATTTTTATCGGGTGCCTGGGTGGCGCAGTCGGTTAAGCGTCCGACTTCAGCCAGGTCACGATCTCTCAGTCCGGGAGTTCGAGCCCCGCGTCAGGCTCTGGGCTGATGGCTCAGAGCCTGGAGCCTGTTTCCCATTCTGTGTCTCCCTCTCTCTCTGCCCCTCCCCCGTTCATGCTCTGTCTCTCTCTGTCCCAAAAAGAAATAAACGTTGAAAAAAAAATTAAAAAAAAAAATTCATTTTTATCATCTTTTGGTACGCTGTTACCTGTTGGACGACCATCAGGTAGAAAGGTCATTAGAGAATGTCTGGCAAATAGGAAGAACAAGGGGAGTAATTTATGAGGCAGAATGTAGAATCATGCTTTGCTGACCCTTTCCTTTGAAATAATGGCATTAATCGATGATATCTGAGCAATGCCCACAGCATGACAGTAAATACAAAACAGTGATTCCTATGCTGGCCTTTCTGAATATGTCACATGAGGCAGAAGAGTGGCAAGGCTTGAAACCTTTGTATTTGTCTGCAGGCAGCTTCAATGGAAAGTGGGTGTGCAAAAAGGTCAGGATGAGGGCAGCTCTGTCTGAAAATCCCACACGGATCAAATTTGATTTTTCCGGACTTGGTCACTCCACGCACAGGATTGGTCAGTGCTCGTTCATGGACACAATCAGTTTTCTAGAGAGTGAGAGAGAATTCTGGCCATATGGCTCCTCTTATTTAGAAGAGAATGAATATCTTTCTTTTCAGGGCATGAATGTGAAAGTAAGATATATGTACAAATGTAATCCACACGCAATAGATGGTTAAAAGTAGGTATTTATTAGCACTTCTACTTAACACAGCTGCTAATAAATACATTGGTTAAGTGGGTTAATGAACAGTCAGATCATCTTAAGCTCATTTTAAGAACCAATATGCCTTTGCTATTCATTTTGAGACTCACAGGACCAGGTGATTTTTTTAGTGCCGTTGCATGGCAATTTGGCTTTATTTATGAGGTATTGCTTCCTGATGACACTGAAACAGTAGCAAAGGAATCTCTCTGTGTCAAGGGACACACCAAGTCTCTTTTTTATGTAGTTTGGGCTGAGGAAAGATGACTTTTGACTACCTCATTTCACCCCACTCCTCTTTAGAGTTATCCTCAGGGGTAGCCTCTGGAAATTGAAATCATCTGTATTAGTGGCTTCCAGAACATTCTCTTCTTCTCTGGGGACAGTGGCAAAAGGAGAAAAATCTGTCTACATGCACTCAAAGATGTAAATATTTTAGCAGTTCTCCAGTTTGCAAACAACACCTTAGTTAAAAAGTGGAAGCTCTTATACCATTTATTTCTCTCTATGGTTTTCAGTGAAAAACAGCATTATTTTTTAATTACTTCCATCTCCAAATTGCTTCTTACCTTCACCGTCTCCCACTTCAGAGTCTCCCTTGGCATATAAATGTCTCATAGATGCATCTCCTCCATTGCACTGTGTACTGCTCTTCTGGATCTGTCTTGCCACAGTCCAAGAATGGGGTGAACTAGTGGGGGTGGGGGGGATGTTAGAGTCGTGAATTCCAAACTTGGCCATGAACAGATGTGGGAAGGTCAAGTTGGCTAAATTGGACAGTTTCCAATATATGCTGTTTGCAGTGTGTCACGTCTCAGATTTTTGTATCAAATGAGCTTTTTCACCTTTCGCTAGCTACACAAGTCACCTTTGAGTCACATCTGAAAACAGTTTTGCCTACTTGTGCTTTTTTTTTTTAATGGATTTTATTGTACTTGTCATGTTTGAAAATGTATTGCTATTGTTCAGAGCTTTTAGTCTATGTACAAAAAAGGTTTGCAAAACGAAGTTGTAGCTGTTTTGGAGGCATTCAGTCTTTGGGATTTCATACTAGCTTTTAGAAATCTGGCTATCGATTAGGCTCCTTAGATAAAATATTTACCTAAACTCACTTACAAAACACAATTCTCAAACCATAACCATGGCTACCGAGGCTTGAGGATATTTCTGAACATTTCATCAAATCTCTAGCAATGTCAAATATTCTTTAATCTTCTTATAATTTTTGATTTGTGAAATAATGAGCCCTATAGATGATAATATCAGTCTTGGTAAGTTAAGTGTGAATGGTCATAAGCAGTGCTATTACAATTGCCCTCTTTTTCTTACTTAAAAGACATTTTAAACTCTTTGTGTGTATTAAATTTAGGTAAAATGACATTTTTGTAAATAGAAACCTTTCTGAGGTATTTGAGGCAATATTAAAGTAAAAATGATGGAGTATGGATCTATGTATCTTGTGTTCTTCCTCATGTGAATATCCAGTAGTGAGGAAATACCTCTTGGTTTCAGGAAAAATGGAGTAACAATTCTTAACTTTGTAACTTTTGCTGATAAAATTACTTGAACTTTTACAGAATTTGCTATGAAACTTCACTTTGAAATGTTTCTTCCTGTATAAAATGGGAAGACTTGTGCAGTTTTCCATGTTCTTGAGGTTGTAAGAGATAAACTGATAATGTATATTGGCTCAGTACTCAGGCCACAGTAAGTACTCAAACTCAAAACTAGGCAGTCTGAGCCCTGGGAAGATACGGACATGAGGTGGCAGTGGCTGGGTGTGGGACAGCCTCAAGGCCTCTTGTAGCACAGTGTAGAGCTTCCCATGTTTCTAATCATAATAAAACATACCTTACATTATTATGAAGAAGTTTTCAGAAATGTTATAGGATGGCATTTCTATGTATGGCTGTCATAATCTTCACATTATGAATACTCTCCTACTTCTTACCTAAATATTACATTAGAAGCTGTCCCATAAAAAGATTCAATGAGTGCATTCATGCCACCAAGTAGTAAACCCACTTGGGCCTGAAAGAGTAGCTAGTTGGACATTTGAAGATGCTAAACAACATCCAGGTTTCGTGTCGTAGACTCTGGGTCTGGAGTTCTCTTTTGTCCAGCAAGAGAACGGATTGAAATGCCAGAGGGACTAGTGTCTGGGAGGAGACAAGAGCCCCCAGTAAGAACCCTTGCTCCATTTTTATTAGGATCCGAAGGCTTACAAGTGTGATGGGTGTGCACAAAGAGACAATGAAACCGTGAACAATAACTCATGGGGGTGGGGGAAAGGGGGTTCTGAAGATATGCAGTGTTAGGGGTTTGGGTCAATACAAAACAAAATTCTGGTGCTGGGTGGAAGGTTGTTTATAGCAGAAGGGATGCCATAGGCACCACCTCTGTTTACCTAAACTGGCCTAAGGGGTAGAAAGACTGAGCCTGCTACCTCAGGGTCAACAAGGCACCTTTCTTTTGCTAATTAGCTCCTCTCTGGGCAACTTCACCCTGCAGAGGTCTATAGCCCTGTTTACCTGTTTTTGTCCTTCCTTCCAGAGAAAGCAGCTTTCTGCTATTGTACTAAATTGGAGGGCACTTCTGCCCGGAATTCCTATTCTTGTTTACCTAACCTTGGATGTTTTCATCCTGAGATTTCCTATTCCTATACCTTTGTCCTATACTGGGGTCCTTTGCCCTGTTGACCTAATCTTGTTTACCCAAACTTGGGTGTGTTCATCCTGTGGCTTTCTAATTCTTTATGTCTTGTTAACCCATCGGTGCAGGCTCAGGCAATTCCTAAACTATTCCCCACAGTTCTGTAAGTGGTCCTGAGGATAGAAAGAGGTGACCTGCTTGAGGTTGTATGAGACAAAGCTCAAAATTTATTTACCTGGTTAAGAAAATGATTTTGAGTGGGGGTGGGATTGGGTTATGAAAGTGGGTAGGGGCCTGAAGAGAGATGTTTTCTCACCTTGGTGAGAGGCTATTGCCTCCCCAACAGCCTCTCCCCTTTCATCTTTGCTAACAGAATCTTGGTTCTGAATGATCTAGAGATGTGCTCAGAGGCAGGACCCATGCCTGGAATAGCCAGCAAACCTTGCGCCCACGGATGAACCATTACTCCACACTTTGTCAGGAAAGAGAAGAGAAGGCAGGGGGGGGTCAGTTCTCAAAGACCCCATTCGCCTCGCTCACATTCTCGTTTATTGCAGTGTCAGACCAATCACAAATCTCTGTTGGCTTGTGTACAGAGGGTGCACAACATTTCAGATAGGCGAAACAAAAGGTGCAGGACTTAAAGGTGAATAATCACAAGAGACCAATCAAATCAGAGCTAGGTAGCAAGGGTCTCTGTGTCCTATTGTTTTGCTAAACTTTGAATACAATGTATAGATAAGGAGGCTGCAAGGATTGCAGAAACACCTGGGAGGGCCAGCCTGGGCATTCCACAGTCAGGGTGGTTATGCTGGCCTCAGGCATTCCTGGAGACCCACGCGCCTCCCAAGTTTAACTACAGCCGGCCAGAAATCTCTGTGCTACATTGTAGCTAGCTAAGCATTGTGTATAATATCATCATCCTCAGTAATAATCCCAACAGACCCAGAGAAGGTGCTTTCCCAACAAATGCATCTAGTGAAGGATGTGTGACACTGGTGTGATCATTGAGACCTCACCTAACATCTGCTGGAGAAGTGACAGTTGGAAGCCTTTTGCTTTCCTGATAAAAGGGTTAGAGGCTGGCCTTGCCCGTTTCCCCTTTCCCTCCTGCCTTCTATAGTGATGTGATTTTTTTTTTTTAATGTTTATTTATCGAGAGAGGGAGAGAGAGCGAGAGAGCATGCTTGTGCCACACACACACACACACACACACACACACACACGTGGGGCAGGGGCAGAAAGAGAGAATCCCAAGCAGGCTCTGCCCTGTCAGCAGAGAGCCTGAGGCGGTTCTCCATCTCAGGAACCCTGAGATCATGACCTGAGCCAAACCAAATCGGATGCTTAACCAACTGAGCCTCTCTCTACCCCTCCTCCACTTGCTCTCTCTCAAAATAAGTAAACATTTAAAAAAAAATCTAGCTGGTAGAGACCAGGGATGGCTCTAAGAATCCAACAATGCATTGAAGAGACCCCTGCAACAAAGAGTTATCTCACTCAAAATGTCAATTCTGCCAAGGCTGAGAAACCCTAACAATATGCATTCTAAAATCTACTTAGGATCAATATTGTACTACTTTATACTTCAGACTTCATCTCTGGCCCTTTATGTTTCTTATATAATGTGTCTTTTTTTCTGACTTCCTTTAAATTTGCTCCACATCTTTAGTTTTCAGTTTGATGAACTTGGTTTGAAGCTATATTATTCATGTAAATGTACTTGTGTTCTAAAACTTGACATATAAAGACTTAGGTAATTAGGCAAGGGCCTCTCTCTGTTATGGTTTTATCAGTTTCCCCTTGTATTTTCTAACAGTTTAGTTTTACTTCTTTCTTTTTTTTATGTTGCGCATAAGGATTTATGCAGATACTTCTGTTTTTCGCATTAAGCTTTTTACAGTGGGATGTTCCTTGTTTGTCTCCCTTAAATGTTTTTATTTTTAATCTATCTTGATGTTAGTAGTATTATAATTTCTATTGTTTTTTGTTTTTTTGCATTTAAGTTTTACACTTTTACACATGCTTTTATTTTAAAAAAATTTTCTGGTAACTTTCATCTTTGGTCTTTTTTCCTCCATTATTGATTACTTTTTAGAGCTTTTTCTCCAAACACAATTTGCAGTATGTTTGGCTGGAAGTTTTAAAATGTAATTAAAACTATTTTCCATTTTTAATGTATATATATATGTATATACATATATATATAAATTTATTTCCAGTTTGGTGTTGAAAACTTGCTCTTCTGTGTCTTGAAATCTATATATTTTTTAAAGTTTATATTTATTTATTTTTGAGAGAAAGAGTGTGAGCAGGGGAGGGGCAGAGAGAGAGGGAGAGAGAGACTCCCAAGCAAGTTCTGCACTGTTAGCACAGAGCCTGATATGGGGCTCGAACTCACGAACCAGGAAATCATGACCTGAACCAAAATCAAGAGTTGGATGCTTACCTGACTGAGCCACCCAGGCACCCCTTGAAATCTATATTTTTAGAATCATAAAACTGGAAGCGATCTTAGAATGATCATTTCATGTAGTATCCATTTTATTGGGGGTTATTTTTGAATTAAATAAATTAACATTGTGAGCCGTACGATATAGTTTTATTAATCTGATAAATATTAACTTGATAAATATTTATTTATTTACAATAAATATTTATTAACTTAATAAATATTTATTATAATAAATATTTATTAACTTAAATATTTATTCTCTGTCTCCTAATTATTATTATTAATAAATGTTTCTGAACACTTCTCTTCATCAAAACACATTTCCAGTGAGACTTCCAATGATTATAATGTCCTCCAGTGGCAGTGATTCTAATAGGAGAGTGTTGCCACATCAAGAATATTATCAAAATCTGATGGTGAAAATTCTGATATATGTACCTTAGGAATGCAGTGTCGCCTCTGGCTGATAATCACTAAATTTGCTTCAATTTTAATTTTTTTTCTTGAGAAATGAATTAGCTTTCTCCTGTCCACAAAGATAGTTAAATGTTGGCATACAGTGTGCAAATCTGTGGCATTACTTTTTATATAACATGGAACTAATATCATAATTGGAGCCAGGAGAAAAATTTTGGAACCAGGAGAAAAAGAGCAATATTCTAGTCTAAATTTCATATTTTACAGATGAATCAACGGACATGCAGATTGGTTATTTTTTCCACCTGATATACTAACTCATGATACAGACAAGATAAATATTAATCATTGTTGTTTTTTCTTTATCTCAGACATTTATGAAAAGGAGTGTATTTGACAGGTAATAAGTTGCCTATAGAAAGTCTTAGGACAATTTTCTAGAAAAATATACATTGCCAAAAATCAGATGAAGAAGTTTAAAACCTGAGAAGACCCAATGACCACACTCTTTCAAAAATTTGAAATGGTAGAGGAGCTATTTCCATTTTATGCAAAGTGTTCCAGAGCCAAAGGAAAATGGAAAGTTCCCTGTGTACTTTTATAGTGGTAGCGTAATCCTGTGTCTCAGTTTGAATTCTTCAGCAATAAGAGCCTAAGCCAAACCTATGTGCTAATTCTTTATTGAGGGATATAATGCTAGAGAAACAAGGGTAGAGGAAAAAAGGGAAGGGAAGCGGGAATGAGAGAAAGCAAATTCAGAGGGTATGCTAAGAAGCTTACCACACTTGACGAAAAAAAAAAAAAAAAAGCAATACTGGTGATTGTTTGCACCGAATGTCCATAGACTGGCCAGATAAAACTTCTGTGTATGGAAGAAGTCCTTCATCAGGAGCAAGGGTTACTAATCTATATTCCCAGTCTTTCCACGCTCCTGTCTCTCATTACGTAAAATCCTCTCCATGGGCTTTTCAGTACTCCATTCTTGTGGCTTCATCTGGCAGCTATTGGGGTACTCTGAGCTTCTGTGCATATGGCCAGATTGGAACTGAGTGCTAGAGATGTTGCGGTTCCACCCAGGTAGGAGTTATGAAGACAGGTCAAAACACAGTCCTTGCTTCTGGAGAAGAAACAGCAGCTGCCGTGGAAGCCAGGGCTTTATGACCTTGGATCATTTTGAACTGTTGCGAGGCTTATGGTCATAAGGCCACAACATAAGCAGTTGAAGAGTTATTTTTACAAACCAACACTGACACAAAAAATATTTTATGGTGTATAAGAAAAATGAATCTAAGAGCAGAGTAAAATTATATCATGATCAGGTAGTATGATAGTTAAAAAATGTCTGCATATTCTTTGATCCTTCTTCCATCTAGGGGTTGGGCTTTATTGAATCAAAAGGTAAAAGGGCGAGAGGAGCCTGTGACTGTTTTGATCAATACAGTATGGTGAACGTGAAGCTGAATGACTTTCAGGGATAAGTCATAAAAAGGCAAGCACATTTCTCTTGGGATATTTGCTCTGGTGGAAGCCAGTTGCCATGTAAGAAATTCCAACAACGCTGAGACTATCCTGCTGGAGAGGCCACATGTAGGGACACCAGTCAGTAGTCAGTCCTAAGTAAGATCAGGCTTCCTGTCATTCCTCTAGACATTGGATGTGGAGTGAAACCATTTTGGAACCTCCTGACCAGCCCACCTGCCAGTTGAGGACCACTCAGCTAATGCCACAAGCAGCAAAGGAATTGCCCATTTACGTCCTGCCCAGACCACAGAATTCGTGAATACAATAAAATGCTTGCTGTTTTTTGCCACTATATTTGGCATGGCTTGTTGTTTAGCAATAATAACTGGAATAGGTAGGTTTATCTCAGGAGAGAAGAATGGGTATGATGGTAACAGATGAAATGAAAAAACTCATAATTAATTGATAGATTCTTGGAAAATATTTGGTGAAATGCAATAGGCACTGCTAATTAAAAACACATAGCAAGCAGGCTAAACATGGAAGGAAATACCTTTAAGATGTGACAGGATGAATAAAATAATTATAGAAAACATCACACAAAGATTATACTGAGATTCCTCTCCCCACTGTGGTGTAAATGTGTCCCCCCCAAAACTGATGTGTTGAAAACTTTTTTTATAAATTTTTTTAAATGTTTATTTATTTTTGAGAAAGAGAGCAAAAATGGGGGAGGAGCAGAGAGAGAGGGAAACAGAATCCAAAGCAGGTTCCAGGCTTTGAGCTGTCAGCACAGAGCCAGACGCGGGCTCAAACCCATGAGCCTCAAGATCCTGACTTGAGCTGAAGTCAGATGCTTAACTGACTGAGCCACCTAGGCACCCCAATGTGTTGAAAACAATACTGGAGGTGATGGTATTAGGAGGTGGGTCTCTGGGAGGTGATCATGTCATAAGGGTGGAGCCCTCATTAATGGAATTAGTGCTGTTATAAAAGAGGCCCCAGAGTCTTCCATCATGAAAAATGGAAGGATACAATGAGAAATCTGTGACCAGAAGACAGCCCTTGCCTGACCACACTGTCACCCTGATCTTGAACTTCCAGCCTCTGGAACTGTGAGAAATAGTTCTGTTGTTTATAAGCTACCCAGGCTATGGCATTTTGTTATAAGAGCCCACGCTGACCAGAACACTCCCAATTAATAAAAATAAATAATAATAATAATAATAATAATAATAATTTAGTAGAAAAATTAGTAAAAGATAAAGCAATTTTCAGAAAATAATGCAAATTGTCAACGAACATTTGAAAAGATATCAAACCTCATTAATAATTATGTATAATTACGAATTAAAACTCTAATGATAAACCATTTTTTACCCATTATATTTGAATATTTTCTTATGTTGTTTATTGTAAGAAAATTTGTAAACACCTTGCTGTCTTTAGTAATATGCTTGAAAATTTTAAATCATTGATGATATTCAGTGTTCATAAGGACTTGGATGGACAGTCATGCACATTCTCTTTTGGCAAAAATATAAACAGCTACAGTTATTTTGGAAAATGATTTGAGAAACTTGTTTTTGATGGAGAAGAAAATGCACATACCCTTTGACATAACAACTACTTCTAAAAAAATTTTTTTTTCGTGTTTATTTATTTTTTAGAGACAGAGATGGAGAGAGACAGAGCAGGGTAGGGGCAGAGAGAGGGAGAGACAGAATCTGAAGCAGGCTCCAGGTTCTGAGCTGTCAGCACAGAGCCCAATGTGGGGTTGAACTCACGAACTGCGAGATCATGACCTGAGCTGAAATGGGACACTTAACTGACTGAGCCACCCTGGCACCTCAACAACTCTACTTCTAGGAATTTGCCTGGTGAAAAAAAAAAAATAAATGTGTTATATGTGTGTGCGTATAAAGAAACATTCATAGCAAGAATTTTTTTGTATAATAACAAAATACTAGAAAAACCTAAATAATGTCTACCAATAGAGGAATAGTTAAATGGATTATGGTTTTGTGGAGTACTATGGAAGATTTAAGACAGAGAGATGAAAAGGTATTTAATACATATTAGTCAATAAAATGAAAGTAGAACAATATGCGTAAGTTCACTAAAAATCATCCTAAATATTTATATATATATTTCATATAAATATGCAGTTATCTGAAAGGAAACACTAAATTCTTATGAACGTTTACTTTGAGGAAGGATGATAGGATAGGGGGATTTGGGAAAATGGAAAAGGAATGTTTACAAGAGTTTTGTATTACTTGGATTCTTGTTTTATTGCATAATTAAGTTTATTGCATAATTTACTTCATAATTAAAAAATGTCACAATCCCATACGCCAAACACACACACACATAAAATGAAAAACCCAAAAAGTTTGTGATGGAAACCAAACAGGGTTTGTTAATTACAGAGACAGTCCAGAACTCAGGTCCCTGGGTGCATCTTCTAGGGTTTCCTTAGGGTTCCTTACTGCTGCAGATTCTAATTGGGACAAATGCATTTCTTCCTCAGTCGGCATTTGTGGAATTGAAGACCGAGCACATTTATATTATTACATTTAACAAAGCTTCTCACACAAAAGCACGTTCAAGTCCTTTCCATTCTACAGAGAACAAAAACATTTTTTCAGTTATTTTACTTTGCCCCGCTGCCCATGGGCCTTTTAAATGAGACAAAAGAAATTTTTTTTTGTTTTTGTTTTATGTCTGATAATGTTCCTATTATGTCACATTTTTTATTCTCCCTTTGGTCTGCCTATCCCAGTCCACTCTGATCCTGCAGAATAATCTACAATGAGTGTTTTAACTGAATTTACTTTGAAAACAGAGCCCTGTGTGTGAAGATCTGAGCCTTTACTATCAAGTCGCCTCTTGAAGCATTGATTTGACTGCTTTAATTTCCTTTTATGATATTATTAACAACTACATGTGTTTCATGTTGTAATTGAGTTTCTTTTGTGCCGCTTCTGTTCTCTTGGGTCCCACATGAACAGAATGGATATTGCTCTCCTTTCGGAGTTTCTTTCACCTTCAGACCCCCATCTTGTCTATTATGTGTGCTCCTTTTATTAACACGTCTCCTAATTCTCACTGAGTGCCTGGATACACTCTGCAAGTCAAGAGCTTGGACATTTTCACTGATCAAAAGATCATCATCATTGGTTATTCCATCTATTAATTTAACAACTGCTGAGGACATGGAACTGTACTTGGTTCCCCTCCACTGCTTCCATGCCGCCTACTTTCTCCTTCCAACTAAGTGTTCATCTGCAGTCTTATTACCCTGTTTCCTGTTGGACACATGCTGCCACAGACTGTGCACCCTGCCAGGTTTCATTATTGTGCTCAGACCTTCTCTCCACCTTGATGATGCTTCAGTGATTTCACCAGTATCCTATCCCCTTTCAACAAGTGGATGATTTCCTCTTATTTCTCTTTTAGCAGTCTGCTTCTCCAAGACTTCCCCTACCCCTGTTTTTCAGGAAGAGTGAGGGTAATATAAAACAAGACCGGGTAAAATGTTACCCTTCCCATCACACACCTCTTCCTGGGCATCTTTATGTGAAATATATTTTATGGACATAATAAGGTCTTAGTCTTGGTGACTTTTCAATAGTCTTGAGATCTATAAAAGGACTAAAATGGCTTCTCTCTTGCCCTTTGAGTAAGTAGAAATATCACTGCCTAAATACGAATGGTCACCTTTATGACTGCTGATGAGGCACAAAGCAGAAAGAACACAGACACACTTTAAAATGCTCACTCATACCTGGAGAGTCTCACAGTGCTCAACCTCTTATGAATCTGTTTGCTGTGGAACATACACATTCAAATAACATTCCAAAAAGATATTACCTCTCTGTGGTAGGCACAATAATAGCTCTAAAGATGTCCATTCTCTACCCCAAGGAACCTATAAACATATTATCTTACAGGACAAAAGAGACTTTGCAGATGTGATTTTAAGTTTAGGACCTTGAGGTGGGGAGATTATCTCATCGTCTAGGTTAGCCTGATGTAATTACAAGGGTCTTATATATACAAGAGGGAGGCAGGCACTTCAGCAGCTCAGTGGTTTGATGTGAGAAAGACACTACTGGCCATTGCTGACTTTGGAGATGGAGGAAGGAGCATGAGTCAAGGAATTCAGGCAGTCTCTAGAAAAACTAGTAAAAGCATGGATCTGGATTCTCCCCTAGAGCTTCCAGAAGGGACACACCCAGGCCAATACTTTGGTTTTAGTCCAGTAAACCCCTATTTTGGACTTCTGACATTCAGGACTGCAAAATAATAAATTTGTATTCTTTTAAGCCACTAAGCATGCGTAATTTGTTTCAACAGCAGTAGGAAACTAACATATTGCCCAAGGAGGCAGTTTCAATAAGTGATTTACTAGAGCAGTAGAAACGTCCAGCTAAGATCCTATAGAGTAAAATAGACTCCGATTACTTCTCTCTTGCACCTTCCCAAATGAGGTTCATTTTGATTTCAACAACCTAAATGTCCATCCGCTATTTTTCCCCTTGGGCTGAACTTCCTTTAATATCTTCAGCTACTCACCACCTCCACCCACGTTTGCTACAATGTCATATAATGCAGAAAAATCCCCAAGCTTTCTCTTTCTTCAGTAAAGTGGAGTCGGTAAACCTTGGGGGCCTTTCATTTTATTGGAGCAATAAATTCTTCCATCGAGATGAAGACTTATTTTTACAACCAGTTCCTTTTTTAACGATAGCATGACCTACCACAAGGCCAGTGGAGGCTGAGTGGCCGGAAGTACAACATCTGCATTTTCAAGGAAAAAGCATTCTACCACATGCATTGATTACCATAGAAAGAAATATTCCATTAAAACACAAGGATATTCAGGAAATAAAGCACTAAGTACTCTTCATATATCAATGTTTTTCCAGCTTGACGGCTTTATAATTTTCTCATGTCCTTTCAGACTAGGTCTCCATTCACATATCCTGTGTCATTGTTTGTTCAGCTATTTTAGTTACTTCATGCCCTAGTAAACAGTAAACACACTGTTAACCTTCCCCTCTCCTCACTATGTGTTTAGACAATGAAACAAAACTACCTGCTGCTGTGTTATTTCCATCTTTGAACCTAACAGTCATTGCGTGCTTCTGGGATAGGCCATTTTCATTTGACTGTAGCTCAATGATACAGACAACTTTCTTTCTCATTTCGTTCTAAATTATGAATCCAGTCAATCATTCACTTGAAAGAGGTTAATTGAAAGTTAATTGATTAACCCCTGTGTGTATATTAACATGCTAGCACGTATGGTATTTTTTCTCAGTGTTAAGTCTGTGGTCCCTGCCTTCAAAGAGCTTACTAGTACCCTTTGCCTATATTGTTTAATTAATATTCTACAATAAAATGATCATCCAAAGAAATTGGTGGTAAATACATTAAAAATAGCATGATTTCTTCATTTCATTGGCTTCCTAATCTCTCTTCTCTTATTAAAATAGATGTTTCCTTAAACTTCAAGGTTTTGGTATCTTGTCCTCTGATAATTAGTTCCTTAATTATATTTTTAATACAAATATTTCTATCTGCTTATTTCCAATATAGCCTATATGACCCCTTCACCTGTATTTCCCCAGACAACTTAATCCCAGGTAGTTTATAACCATATCCACAATCTTCTCAACAAAGTCAGGTCTTTCTATTAATGCTCATCCTGTAATTGGTTGATGATGCCATTTTTTCCTCAAGCATTTATGCTTAAAAAAATATATGTATGGTAATGCCATGCAAGTTTTGTAGTTTAGGATTGGCAGATAAAATACAAGACGGCTAACTAAATTTGAATGTCAGATAAGCAATAGATGATATTTTAGCACAAGTATGCCCCATGAGACATACTGTAATTTTATTTGCTACATCTGGCAACTCTAGGCCAGTGGTTCTCAAACACCAAGGGTACATCAGAACCACTTGGGGGGCTTGTTAAGAAATAGACTGCTGGGCTCCACCCCTTGATTTTCTGCTTCAGTAGCCTGGGTGGGTTCTGATTCTAACAAATTAGAAATCTGTTTGCATTTCTAACAAATCTCCAGTTAATGTTGAGAAGACCAGCACTTCAAGAATTACTGTTCACTGATGAGATTAATTCCTGATTGTTAGTTGTGATTCCCATTCCTGGCTGCATATTAGAACCAAATGATGAGCTTCAAAAAATCTTAATATATGGGTCTTATACAAGATGCTCTACTTTAATTGAACTAGGGTATGGTCCAGGCCTGGGGTTGTTAAAAAGTTTCCAAGGGAGTTTTAACCTATAGCCAGGGTTAACGTGACTAATTATGTATACACTGCATCTGCTGAGTCTCTTCATAACTACAGATAATTCAAACGCTTCTGACTTTTTAAAAATGTTTATTCATTTTTGAGAGAGAGAGCATGAGCAGGGGAAGGGCGGGCGGGGGGGGGGGGCGCAGAGGATCCGAAGAGGGCTCTGCACTAAGAGCAGAGAGCCCATGCAGGGCTCTAACTCACGAACTAAACTGTGAGATCATGACCAGAGCCAAAGTCTGACGCTAAACTGACTGAGCCATCCAGGCTCCCCGCTAACTCACTTTTTGATTCTCATAGCTTCACTTTTTATCTTTTTTTTTTCAACGTTTATTTATTTTTGGGACAGAGAGAGACAGAGTATGAACGGGGGAGGGGCAGAGAGAGAAGGAGACACAGAATCGGAAACAGGCTCCAGGCTCTGAGCCATCAGCCCAGAGCCTGACGCGGGGCTTGAACTCACGGACCGCAAGATGGTGACCTGGCTGAAGTCGGACGCTTAACCGACTGCGCCACCCAGGCGCCCCGTCTTTTTAATTCATCTATTACACAACTGTGCATTAATTATTCTAAGGTATGTCTCTGATTGCATAACTGTCTTTTTAAAACATCTTCAAAATTGATCCTTAACAAATGAATAAATATGCACTTAGTAACTTGGCATTTGAGACATTGCCCAGTCGATTTCTACTCTCCTCACCTGGGAGGAGGTGAGTTCAGGATCTTCCTACGGTACCATCTTGAACTGGAACATTTTGAAAAAACATTTTAAGACTTGCTTCTTCATATAAACTTGATGCCCCTGAGAAAACAAGCTGCCATTGTTTCCTTGTCCCCTCGTCCTCCCAGTATGCCTCCTGCTGCCTGATTAGTGACCTGTTGTCTTCATCCCTCCCTTACAGGTAAATCACTGCACTTCTCTCTTCCCTTTGAACTTTGCTTGCATATCTGGAAGTGCTCTCTTTCCTCAAAAACCTCCTCCTTTCACAATCTTAAAATACTTACTCTAACTTGGAGTATTCACTCATTCGGACCACGCACAATCAATATTTACAGAGCACTCTTTATGTGCACTGGCTACATCAGTGAATGAGGAGTCCCTGCCCCTCTGTAGCTTATGTTCTGTGGTAAAGAAATACAATCAAAAGCTAAATGAGCGTTAGGTGGTGATAACTGGTAAGAAAACAAAACAGGACGGGACTGAAATATGGGGCTAGTGCAGAACTGCTGTGAATGAAGTGGTTTGGTCTAGAGATGCTTCTTTTTTTTTAATTTTTAATGTTTATTCATTTTTGAGAGACAGGGAGAGACAGAGCATGAGGGGAGGAGGGCCAGAGAGAGAGAGGGAGACCCAGAATCCGAAGCAGGCTCCAGGCTCTGAGCTGTCAGCACAGAGCTCCATGTGGGCTATGAGATCATGAACTGAGCCAAAGTCGGACACTTAACCGACTGAGTCACCTAGGTGCCCATGGTCTGGAGATGCTTCTGTCATAAATAACAATTTTAGGCAAGGCCCATGTAAGCGAAGGAATAACCCACACAGCTGTCTAGGAGAAGGCTTCAAGTACCAAATGCTTGAAGGGCGAACACCTGGAGCATCAACAAGGCCACACCACACTTTGGTCTCTTCTAGGTGAAATGCGAAGCCATGGAAGGGCTTTGCAGACAGAAGTGATACAACATGATCTATAGTCTCAAAGAACATCGGGCTGCTCTGTCCAGAATAGAAGGTGGGAGGGAGGATGGGAGTAGGGAGAACAGTTGGGGAGTTAGCATAATGATGAAGGTGTTCAGGAGATAGTAGTATCAGAAAAGAGAACCGTCAAAAGGGAGAGCTCGACTCGGAGGATAGTGGATAGGGGGTGAAACTGTGGAGTTTCAGATGCCAGGTCTGTCGTGAGGGAAAAGTAGGAGTCAGTTGTTTGAATAGTTGTTTGTTTTATTTATTCATTCATGATTAAATGAAAATAAATCTTTTATTGTAGACAAAGAAAATGTTACAGCTACAATAGGCATTCATGTGTCTATACACTTTTACATCACATGTGAGGGCAGAGGTGGATTTTTCTTGAAGCGAATGAGACAAAGCTCCAGACTCCCCCTTCCCCCGAACTTGGCTCTCTGAATGAACTGGGGAGGGATCTAGGAGAGGGGAAAGCCAGGTTGCAGTCAGGAAGCATTTCTGATAAATTGCTTATAGGGAGCTCAGAAAGAAGTAACTAGTATTTTGTTGTGATCTTTTTTCTTATTTATTTATTATTATTATTTTTATTATTATTTTTTTTTTTTTTTTTTGAGATAGAGACAGAGTGTGAGCAGGGGAGGGGCAGAGAGAGAGGGAGACACAGAACCCGAAGCAGGCCCCAGGCTCTGAGCTGTCCTCACAGAGTGCAATGCGGGGCTCAAACCCATGAACAATGAGATCATGACCTGAGCCAAAGTTGGATGCTTAATGGACTGAACCACCCAGGCGCCCCTGTGATTTCTTTTTTATTGTAAATAAATATTCATTTATGTACCTACGTTATCAGCTTTCGCTTTTAATTTTGTATTTTTCTTAAAAGGCTCCACTTATGTAGTAATCTATACATATGTGTGTGTTTAAACAATTAACATAAATCATGTAATCTTCTACATGTTTATTTTATGATTATGACATATCCATGTTGATATGTATATGTAGATCTGCTTAATGCATTTTAATTGTTATATATTGGTATATGATTACACCACAAATTACCCATCTCCTCCTGTGAGAAAATTAGCTTGTTTTAAATTTTTCTGCTACTCAAAATAATGAATATAATAGACATGTTGACCCACTTGCTTGAGTTTCTTTATAGATGCGATTGTATCTTCAAGTTAAAAGACAAAAGTCGGGGCGCCTGGGTGGCTCAGTCGGTTGGGCGTCCGACTTCGGCTCAGGTCATGATCTCACAGTTCGTGAGTTCGAGCCCCGCGTCGGTCTCTGTGCTGACAGCTCAGAGCCTGAGGCCTGCTTCACATTCTGTGTCTCCCTCTCTCCCTGCCCCTTCCCTGCTCATGCTGTGTCTCTCTCTGTCTCAAAAATAAATAAACATTAAAAAAAAAAAACCTCAAAGTGGTTGGATTACTTTACCCTCCCTTTGGCAGTTTAGGAGAGCAGGTGAGCCTGGTTTTAATTGAATTCCCATGATACTAATTGTAGTAAGCAGACTATGGACCCCCGCCCCAGATGTCCACGACCTCAACACCAAAACCCGTGAATATATTAAATTGTGGAGGCCTGCAGGTGCAATTACCATTGTTATCAGCTAACACTGAGTAAAGAGATTAGCCAGGATTATCCAGGTGGACCTCATTTAATCACATGTGTACTTAAAGGTGGACCAGACCGCAGAAGAGAGCTACAGGGATGGTAGCACGAGGAAGCCTTGCGTGGACGTTGCTGGCTCTGAAGGTGGAGGAAGAGGACCTCTGAAAGTTGGAAAAGGTAAGGACAGCCTCCAGAAAGGAATGTATCTGGCTGCCACCTTGATCATGGCCCAGTGGGATCCCGTCAGACTTCTTATAAGGTAGGAAAGTTGTGTTGTTTTTCAGCCACTAAGTTCACAGTAACTTTCAAAAGTATCTATAAGAAACTCATACTAGTGAAGGTAAGCATCTTTTCATACGTTTATTGGACATTCTGTGTTCTCTGTGAATTACCTGTACGTATGCATTGCTCATTCCTCTATCAGAATGTTTGTCTTTTTTTAAGTTGACATCTAGCAATTTTAGAGATACTTGAGAAAGGGACTGTCATGTGCATTGTATTCTGGGGTGCTTTGGAGGGTTCTGTTTTTATTATATAAACAAGACTATTTTTGGGTTTTTAGCAACTGAGAACTTTATAAAACAAAGTTAAGTGGAGTTCCTTTCTTGGTCTTTTAAAAGTTAGTGTAGAAACTTCATCAACCTATGTCTACTAAATCTTAATCACTTTTAAGGAGTGTTTGAATAACATTTAATATTTACGCCTAAACTAAGGTCTTTCAAATATTTTGAAATGCATCTATAAACATACTTAATACAATCGTAAGTACTGCTCTATAAAGTAGTTGCTTGAACTAAGAGATCGACATTTCCAAGTGCTTAAATAATTTATGCTCTGGTGGTGACAAGCATATTCAAATGCCCAGATCTTGCTTTATAAGGCCATTCTCCAATAAAAGAAACCATGGGTCCCTGGAGTAATGGCTGGCCATGCCCTAAGACAAAGAAGACTGGAGACTTTAAGCCAGAAAGTAAGGATATGCTTATTAAAATACATGTGTGCATGTGCACACTCAAGCCAATCGCTGTCAAAGGGGCACAAGATCTAACTGGCCAGTGACCAAAGGGGAATAATATAAATGATCAAATTCATACATAAACAAGGGGAATAGACCAATGCATGCAGAAAATTCCACATGACTTTTGTAGATCTTTCCTTATCAAGGATGTATAGAGCATAACTCCCAAATTCTTCAACGTTTATTTATTTTTGGGACAGAGAGAGACAGAGCATGAACGGGGGAGGGGCAGAGAGAGGGAAACACAGAATCGGAAACAGGCTCCAGGCTCTGAGCCATCAGCCCAGAGCCTGACGCGGGGCTCGAACTCACGGACCGCGAGATCGTGACCTGGTTGAAGTCGGATGCTTAAACGACTGCGCCACCCAGGCGCCCCATAACTCCCAAATTCTTAAGTGGGGGCTGCACATAGTGACTTCTTTCAAAACGTACTATTTGGAGAAGGGGGCAGCAGGGGAGACCTCTACAGAGACCATGATTTTGCAGTGGAGAAACCTGATAAATGCTACCTCAGCCAGGTGATGAAGGTTAACATCAACAGTGATGTCATTTTTATGTCTGTGAAGAGAACAGCCCTTTACCTCTGTGACCTTCCCTGAAACTCCTACTCCTGGTCAAATCATGAGAAAAACATCCGATAAATCCCAATTGAGGGACGTTCAACCAAATACCTAATGGGTAACTGTTCAAACTGTTAAGGTCAATAAAGTGTTTTACCTGGGAAACCATTACAGTCTAAAAGTGCTTAAGGAGCCACGATAACTAAATGTAATCCCTGGATGGGATCCTGGAACATAAAAAGGATGTTAGGTATAAACTAGTGAAACATGAATAAATTATGGACTTTAGTTAATAATGTGTCAATTCTTGGTTTACTTGTTTTGACAAATGTGCCAGATCAATGTAAGGGGTTAACAATACGGCGAAATTGGATGTGGTCTCATGGGTGTTCTCTGTACTGTGTAACTTCCTGTAAATCTAAAGTGACCTAAGAGTTTTTGAAAAACGAGAACATAACTTGTATGCATGTGGTAGATTCACTTTATAGTATGGTGAATCTAAAATTCTTCTAAAAATTTTTAATGTTTATTTTTGAAAGAGTGAGCACAAGTTGAGGAGGGGCAGAGAGAGGGAGACCAGAATCTGAAGCAGGCTCCAGACTCTGAGCTGTCAGCACAGAGCTCAATGCAGGGCTTGAACCTGAGACCATGACCTGAGCTGAAGTCGGATGCTTAACCGACTGAGCCACCCAGGTGCCACAAATTCTCTTTGTTCTAAAAATAAGGTTGAACTTTATTATCTTAAAATTCGAACTCTAACTTCCACTATGAATTTTAAATTGGAATAACACAACTAATATTTATAGGATAAAGCCTCTTAAACTTTAGAAGGATACAAATGACAAAACTTGTATGGACTACACATTAATACTAGGATTCATCTGCCTAATTCTATCTTCCCAGACTTAAAAGATGTGTATGTGCTTAAAAAAGATACCCTGTATTGAGTTGGGGTTTACCATCCATTAATGAAGAAAGAGTTCTTACTGGTAAATGGAGATCATTTTATCCCAGAGATTGTGTTTGGGCAGGAGACTAGGAGCAGTGGAGAACCAAAGGCTCTTTTCCCACTAAATCCTGTTGAGCCCCATTTTTAGTTCCCGTGTCCCACCCATCAACTTGAAGGATGTTGTTTTTACTGATCATATTACCAAACTTCCTATCTACACACAGAAATCTACAACCCCTATACAGGTCAAGCACATTCAAAAGGAAATTATTTGGGGATCAACATCCATAGCGACCTGTTTCCACCTAACAAAGCTGTTTGAAATAGTGGGATCCTAAGATCTATAAATGTCTTTAATGAAAAAGGCCCTTTAAACCTGTTATTCTTAGGGGTTACATAACCCTAAAGAAGCTCCAGTAATGAATTTTTGATAGCTTCTGTGAATTTTTCTGAGGACTACAATTCCTGAGATCCTCCTGATATATATATATATATATATATATATATATATACATACACACACAATGTAGTGTCTTCATTTTTTATCATACAAAAGCTGTATTTTCATGAATTCTTGTTAATATTTTTATGTTGAGATTTCTTTGAATCTGTACCATATGAAAATGTTCTAAACTTTCATGTTTTATTTTATCATGTAGATTCTTAATCTGCCTAAAATGAATTTAATGTGCTGTGTGAGATAGGGATTTAATATTTGCTTCATCTTGGCAGCCAGTTCTCCACAGCACATTTATTGAATAGTCCATTCATTCCTCACTTATTTGCACTGGTATTTCATAAGCACATTGAAGGGCTGGTATTTTTGTGCATTTTATTCCCTGCTGTATCTCTAGTACTTAGAACAATGGATGCCCAATAATTATTTGTTGAAGTATTTTCTATATATATGGAAAATCTATTTTGCCTTTAAAAAATCCTAGCTCTATTCATGCTAATGAGTTCACCGTTTTCTGAATAACATTGGAGTTTCTTTGAGCTTTCATACTACTTCATATATACAAATCTTCAATACTTAATGCCTAAGCCTAACCTTCTTTATGAATTTCATTTAGATCAA
Source organism: Herpailurus yagouaroundi (assembly GCF_014898765.1). Classification (NCBI taxonomy): domain Eukaryota; kingdom Metazoa; phylum Chordata; class Mammalia; order Carnivora; family Felidae; genus Herpailurus; species Herpailurus yagouaroundi. The sequence goes on from NW_024412396.1 coordinate 55,777,672, forward strand.
TCCTGAGTGAAATAATCTCCTCTTCCCCTTCCCACCCTCCTATTTAAGGATTTTTTTTTTTTTTTGTTACTAACTTATCAGCTAGTTAGAAAGTATGTGAAAGTGAAAAGAGCAGTTCCCTTTCCTAAGATTGTATATTATCTGTCAAAGCTTTTAGAATATTTGAGAAAATGAGATAAGGCATGTAGGGTACTTAACAGTGGCTTCCTACAAAGTCACTTATTGAATGTTAATTTTATTTCATTACAAAGATGCTTAGGAACTGATGTTTTTGTATTTGTTAGTCTAATTTATTTGGGGGGTGGCAGGGGGAAAGGAGACTGGCTATGCCCAAGGGAAAGAACCGGGGTTAAGACCCATTCATTGTGATTAGTTTGGGTTTCATCACCTTGTGTGGCAAGATCTGTTACCTTTCTGAATTTGTTTTATCTCTTACATGATAATGTGAAACTTCCAAGGTTATTGTGAAAATTAAAAATATTTATAAAGTCACTACATCATCAGACATTTGGCAAAAGTATTTTCTCCCTGCTCTGTTTGAAGAGACCAAATCATCTTTAACTCCATAACTTAATACTATTCATACATAGATGTTCAAAAATTTTTGATTAGTGATTAAGAAATAAGGAAGACCAAGCATACCAGAAAGAAAGACCATGATTGCTCTGAGTTTGTTTTGTTCCTAACACTGCTATTGTCTGTGTAGAATTTAAGACTCTTTGGGTATTAACAGTGTGATATGTTTGTATATTCAAGTTAATTCTAACTTCCACTTTAGGATAAGTTGGTGTTTATAGTACCTTATTCAGGAATCCACAATTCAGAGGTGGTTAACCAGCATATCCTATGAGGCACCCCAGTCAGATATCAACACCTTCAGAGGTGGTAACTTGGCACTCTTCTATGGAAATTTACACAAGAGAGGCTTATTAGCTTAAGGAGGGTTGGAAATAGTTTTCCATCAGTGAAATTAAGGTGTTAAATATAGGCGGTTGGTTAGGAAATTTGTATATATCCCTGATGGCAATTGCATGAATGAGGTGTAAGAATTTAGCAAACTTGACCGTGAAAGAACATCAGTGCAGCAATTTGGGTCCTGGGAACTAGATCCCTGCCACGTGGGCCTAGGAGAAGATGGACTGGGTCTGCCATCAGAGTTTCCTTGCATCTGCCTCCTGAGAGCCTTTTGAGCCTGCTAACAGGGAGAACTTAGCTATTGAACACATAGTAGTCCTCTCCTTTATTTCCACTTGCTAACAAGCTTTTGCATGGTATAGAGAAGATTTTAATCTCAAACCTAAGCTACTAACCCAGTAGCAAAGTTGTAAGGTAGAGGGATATTGGTTTGCTTTTACTCTAGGAGAGGCTCTCAATATTTAAAGAAACTTTGGTGTTCCTCAGAATTTTTTTTAATTTATTTTTGAGTGTGGGTGAGGGGCAGAGGGAGAAGAAAGAGAGCAAATCTTAAGCAGTCTCCACACTCAGCAGGGAGCCGATGCAGGGGCTCCATCTTATGACTGTGAGATCCGGAGCCAAAATCAAGAGTCAGATGCTTCACTGAGCCACCCAGGAGCCCCAAGAATTTTCTTAAAGTTAAGATCCTGACTTTTAGACTTAAAATGAACACATGTTAAAAATATAACTCCCTAACAAGGGAATCACGACAATGTTATAACTGGTTCAAAAGAAAGCCCAAAGAACAGACACATAGATAGATCCGGGATATGGAAAAGAATGCAAACAGGTGTGTTGGGGTCTCCAAGACTTCTAATCAGGCTCTGTAATTAGAAGACTCACAGGACTCAAAAGCTATCCTTATGGTTATGAATTATGACAGCAGCCCATCCACAGAGCAATAAAAGGCTTTCCCCATAGGTCACATTGTTAGAGTGAGCTTAACTGGCCAGAATGGTCCAGAGAAGCCCAAAGCCTAAAAACATATAAAACCCTACCAGGAAGAATACTGTAAGGGCTTGGAGGCTTTCTCCTTGGAAAGAGGGGGTCCAGTCCTGACAACAGGCCTTTGTTTGGAATGTACAGGATTTAAGAAATGCAAGCTTGCTGAATTCTCTTGTGCCCAAGCATCCAAACCATCTTTTCCTTGGGGGTGGGGGGAGAGAAAGGTGCTTCCAAACAGGATCTATTTTCATGTTGACATGATAATTTTCTACAGTTATCTACACTTGCAGAGGTATGAATAGCTCCCATAGAATCAGAATCGACTAACATTGAAAGCATAGTTCATTTGTGCGGTCTGGAAAAGGCAAACCTTGGGGATTGTGGCCCAGCAAACTGGCGGAAGTTCTTTTACTATGGTGATCATCCCCTAATGAGCTCACCCAAAATATTTGGGAACATGATGTTAATTCACAAAACTACAGATCTTCTACCTTGTGATTTTTCTGTCCTTTAAGAAGTATTTCAGGGTGGTAAGTACAAATTGTGTCCCCAACCTCCTGTTTCTCAAGGTGAGGCAGCTCCCATCCTAAACCACCTCTTTTAAAGAGTAAATTGAAGACTGTTAAATTAGTCTTTTTAATGGAAGGTTCTTTTTCTATTTGATGCTTTGCTCCTATATTATAAAGTATCTTCTCCTAGGCTTCACTAGGAAATAAATACAAAACCTGAAATATTTTCCCATGAAGGTTATGTGTGCATATGCTTTTATGTTTGAAGGAGGTAAATGGATGGTGTCACAAGGCAATAGAAGATGCTACAAATGGGATGGAAATAATGGCGTTGCTTGCTTATATGTAAGGAAAACTTCCCATGGTTTAAGGAGACCACCTCGAAACAGTGAATCTTAGGTATAACTAGCATTTAGAAGTGTGTTCAGCCCCTTTTCCCTTTTGAAAGGGGGGGTAGTCACTGGGCTTTTGAAAGAGGTGGATAACCATTGATAAAGTTACAATCTACTGAGTGTTGGGGGAGGGCTGTTATAAAAAGTAGGTACAGCATAATCTCATTTATGTACTAATATATGTGCATAGAAAAGCTCTAGAGGCATAATCTGCAGGCAGTTGGTTTTTTTGGGTCTATTGGGATTATGAATGTTTGTAATTTTCCTTTGGTTAATAAATTCTAAATGGTCTATGATGAAAATACTTCTTAAAGTGAACAGAAAATATTTTTGTCCTCATGAACTTCTGGGAGAATAACTCCATACATGTGCTATTACCTCGTACAGCTTTCTCTTCAGCTATAGAAAGAAAACAATGAAGCGAGTGGAGTTGGGTTATATCTGGTACTTCATTCAGTTGCCTAAACTCAAACTCCCATTTGATTACTTTCATGTCTCTAAAGTTTAAAAAAAAAAAAGGCGGGGGGCTGCTTAGGTTTCTGTCTCCCTCTTTCTGCTCATCCCTCACTCACACTGTCTCCGTCTCTAAAAATAAAATTAAAAAAAAAAAAAGGGTATGTTCTTAATGGCCTTGGAAAACTTAAAAACTACACTTGAAGAGAAAAACATAACCCCAAATAGGCTAAACAGATGAATTTATTCTAAGATTATTTGGATAACTTGTCGTATAGACTAATTGGTTTGAGTTGGAAGAAGGAACTGGAGGTAAATTGACCTAATGCAGAATTTCTCAATTCTGACACTATGGACATTTTAGGCCAGATAATTCTCAGTAAGGACTCTTTTGTGCATTAAAGGATGATTAACATCATCTCTAGCCTTTACCTACTGGATGCCCGTGGCAACACTCAAGTTGTGACAACCAAAAATGTCTCCAGACCTTCCACATGTTTGCTGGGACAATGTCCCCCTTAGTGAGAATCACTGCCTTAATGAACCACTTGCCTGGAATTTCTATATGTGAAAGTTTGTAAATTAGAATTATTTTTTAGTGGCTTGTGACTGATAAGCTTTTTAAAATGATTTTGGGTTTATTTCTTGTGTCACAAATCTGAGGGTAGTTCAGATCTGTCATGGCAATTCTATGGGTTCTTCAAATATCTGTTTCTTCATTTCCTACACTCAGCTTCCTTTTTCAAAGTCCCCTCATGGTTGAAATTCCTGCTGGATATCCAGTCACTGCACCCATTTTCCCGGCGAGCATCAGAAGGAAAGGCCAGGAAGTCTGAGAAGCCTGTATTCTCTTCCTTTAAAGATAATTCCGGGAAATCCTGTACTCTTCGACTTCATTGGCCAGAAATCAGCCACACAGCCCCCACTTAACTGGATGGAAGACAAAAATACAGTCCTGTTAGGCACACCATCTCTCCAAACCTCTGCAGGGGTTTCAATTAGAAAATAAAAGGGGTAAATGGATCTTGGGATTATATTCTCTTAACCTTCTATATAATGTCACAGATGGAATTTTCTAGAAAGTTGAGTCCAAATAAAACATTAGCAATTACTACAGAATATCTGCAAAATACAAATGTTAAATAGTAAAAACCATCTAATTGAATTCCGTGCATAATAGAAACAAGAAAATCCTGGGTTTATCCCAGTGTTTGAAAGCCATCCTAAAGCCTTTACACTGCTGCCTAGACAAATACAGTATGGTGAATATCATTAGGTCTGTCTTCAACATTTGGTTTCCTCACAAAAGATTTCTTAGTTTGTGTTCTGAGTGCAGAAACTGAGACAAAGATTTCCTTGCAGATAGTTCATTTGGGACGTCCTCTTATGGAACAGGAGTAAAGTTGAAACCCAGAAGGAAGGGGAGACCACACAAAGATGGTGTGTTTTTGTTTTGTGGAGAATGTATTATTGGATGCTGCTATGAGTGCCTCTTGTCAGATTTTGTAGCATCTCCTGAGGAGTCTTATGAAATGCACTTCAAAACTATCTACCTGGCTGTCCAATGTGATGAAAAGACCCTGGTGTGGGCAGGGCTGATCAGATGTCTGTCTTTAATGGAGAGCAGTATTTTGTTTGCATAGATGAATGGTAGGGGATGCTGCATAAGGTGTGCATGGATGGTGGCTCCAAGTATCCACCATTTTGTTACCTCTTAGATTACATGCTGGTTGGTTCTTCCTCACTTGATATTAGCTGAGTCAGTCATCCAAGGGCTTGACCAACCTAGAAAGTCTATGACCACTTACATACATTTCTAGGTCATTGTGAGGAGATAGCTGGAAATCCAGACTCCATAGGAATTTCTAGGTCTCCGTCTTCATGCGGTCTAAGAGCCTCTTTCTCACCCTGCAGACTCTCCAATTGTGGGTTTTGTTGTTGTTCTGAATACCTGGGAAACAAAAAGGAAAAGCCTTTATCTAAGGCTGGTCAACAGTGGCTTCAAAGACCTTGACCCTCTTGTCCTCCTGGGAGCTCAGGAGTGTGTGTGTGTCAGATGCTTGGAAATGTCTCATCGCTGGAGTTGAAAACGTGGGAGCTCTGTTGTGCGGATGGGAAGTCCTTCCAGACTGCCTGCGTGAGGCTGGGTGAAGCCTTCACCAAACTAATCCTTGGGAAAGGGCTGGAACAACAGATGGGACATGTATAATAAGGTGGTACACAAGAGGGTAGCACTTATTCAGATGATGAACTCTACTGTTTTGGAAAACAGATGAAGCTTTTTAGTGTTAGAGCATAACTTGAATACTATGGAGAGCAGTTCTGCAGTATAGAGTACTAATTTAGAAATAATATGGGAGATAAACATGTACACATCAATATGTATATTCAGGTCTTCCATTTTGGTATTAAATAGTTTAGAATCTATTTTTCAAAGAGTATAAGTCAAGAGTAGGAGCTGTTAATATAAGTGTTGTGGGTTTCTGGATTGGAGTCACTGTCCATGTATGAAACTAGCTTATGCCACTTTAGATTCTCTTTTGGCCATTACTTGACTATTTCATGAACAGACTTGACTCTCCATGGCAGGGAGAGGGTTTTGGGTTATACAGAACCAAGGTGGTATAAAAATCTTCAAAGAAAAAGAACATGCTTAATGTTGAAATTTCTTTTTTTTTAAATTTTTTATTTTATTTAATTTTTTAATATGAAATTTATTGTCAAATTGGTTTCCGTACAACACCCGGTGCTCATCCCAACAGGTGCCCTCCTCAATGCCTATCACCCACTTTCTTCTCCCCCACCTCCCATCAACCCTCAGTTTATTTTCAGTATTTAAGAGTCTCTTAAGTTTTGCCTCCTTCCCTCTTTAACTGCCCCCTTCTCCACCTAGTCTTCTGTTGTTTCTCAGGATCCACATATGAGTGAAAACATATGGTATCTGTCTTTCTCTGCCTGATTTATTTCACTTAGCATAACACTCTCCAGTTCCATCCACATTGCTACAAAAGCCCATATTTCATTCTTTTTCCTTGCCGAGTGTAGTATCCATTGTATATATAAACCACATAATCTTTATCCATTCGTCAGTTGATGTACATTTAGGCTCTTTCCACAATTTGGCTATTGTTGAAAGTGCTGCTATAAATACTGGGGTCCAAGTGCCCCTATGCATCAGCACCCCTGTATCCCTTGGGTAAATTCCTAGCAGTGCTATTGCTGGGTCATAGGGTACGTCTATTTTTAATTTTTTGAGGAACCTCCACGCTGTTTTCCAGAGTGGCTACACCAGTTTGTATTCCCACCCACAGTGCAAGGGGGTTCCCATTTCTCCACATCCTCACCAGCACCTATAGTCTCCTGATTTGTTCATTTTAACCACTCGGGCCGGCATGAGGTGGTATCTCATTGTGGTTTTGATTTGTATTTCCCTGATGAGGAGTGACATTGAGCATCTTTTCATGTGCCTGTGGCCATCTGGATGTCTTCTTTAGAAAAGTGTCTCTTCATGTTTTCTGCCCATTTCTTCACTGGATTCTTTATTTTTTGGGTGTGGAGTTTGGTGAGGTCTTTATAGATTTTGGATACTAGCCCTTTACCTGATATGTCATTTAGAAATATCTCTTCTCATTTTGTGGGTTGCCTTTTAGTTTTGTTGATTGTTTCCTTTGCAGTGCAGAAGATTTTTATCTTGATGAGGTCCCAATAGTTCATTTTTGCTTTTAATTCCCTTGCCTTTGGAGAAGTGTCAAGTAAGAAATTGCTGCAGCTGTGGTCAGAGAGGTTTTTTTCCTGCTCTCTCCTCTAGGGTTTTGATGGTTTCCTGTCTCATGTTCAGGTCCTTCATCCATTTTGAGTTTGTTTTTGTGAATGGTATAAGAAAATGGTCTAGTTTCATTCTTCATGTTGCAGTCCAGATCTCCCAGCACCATTTGTTAAAGAGACTGTCTTTTTTCCATTGGATATTCTTTTCTGCTTTGTCAAAGATTAGTTGGCCATACTTTTGTGGGTCCAATTGTGGAGTCTCTATTCCTTTGGTCTATGTGTCTGTTTTTGTGCCAATGCCATGCTGTCTTGATGTTTACAGCTTTGTAGTAGAGGCTAAAGTCTGGGGTTGTGATGCCTCCCACTTTGGTGGTCTTCTTCAATATTACTTTGGCTATTCGGGGTCTTTTCTCATTCCCATACAAACTTTAGTATTGCTTTTTCTAGCTTCGAGAAGAATGCTGGTGCAATTTTAATTGGGATTGCATTGAATGTGTAGATTCCTTTGGGTAGTACTGACATTTTAACAATATGTATTCTTCCAACTCATGAGCATGGAATGTTTTTCCATTTCTTTCTATCTTCAATTTCCTTCATAAGTTTTCTATAGTTTTCAGCATACAGATATTTTCCATCTTTGGTTAGCTTTATTCCTAGGTATTTTATGATTTTTGGTGCAATGGTGAATGGGATCAGTTTCCTTATTTGTCTTTCTGTTGCTTCATTATTAGTGTATAAGAATGCAACTGACTTCTGTACACTACTTTTGTATCCTGTGACTTTGCTGAATTCATGTATCCGTTCTAGCAGACTTTTGGTGGAGTCTATCGGGTTTTCCATGTATAATATCATGTCATCTACAAAAAAAAAGCTTGACTTCATCTTTGCCAATTTTGATGCATTTGATTTCCTTTTGTTGTCTGATTGCTGATGCTAGCAATTCCAACACTATGTTAAACAACAGCAGTGAGAGTGGACATCCCTGTTGTGTTCCTGATCTCAGGGGGAAAGCTCTCAGTTTTTCCCCATTGAGGATGATATTAGCTGTGGGCTTTTCATAAATGGCTTTTATGATGTTTATGTTCCTTCTATCCTGACTTTTTCGAGGGTGTTTATTAAGAAAGTTGCTGAATTTTGTCAAATGCTTTTTCTGTATCGATTGACAGGATCATATGGTTCTTATCTTTTCTTTTATTAATGTGATGTATCACGTTCATTTGCGAATGTTGAACCAGCCCTGCAGCCCAGGAATGAATCCCACTTGATCATAGTGGATAATTCTTTTTTTATATGCTGTTGAATTCAATTTGCTAGTATCTTATTGAGAATTTTTGCATCCGCATTCATCAGATATATTGCCCTGTAGTTTTCTTTTTTTCTTAGGTCTCTGTCTGGTTTAGGAATCAAAATACTGCTGGCTTCATAGAATGAGTCTGGAAGTTTTCCTTCCCTTTCTATTTTTTGGAACAGCTTGAGAAGGATAGGTATTAACTTTGCTTTAAATTTGGGTAGAATTCCCCAGGGAAGCCATCTGGTCCTGGACTCTTATTTGTTGGGAGATTTTTGATAACTGATTCAATTTCTTCACTGGTTATGGGTCTGTTCAAATTTTCTATTCCTTCCTGTTTGAGTTTTGGAAGTGTGTGGGTGCTTAGGAATTTGTCCATTTCTTCCAGGTTGTCCAGTTTGTTGGCATATAGTTTTTCATGGTATTCCCTGATAATTACTTGTATTTCTGAGGGATTGGTTTTATAATTCAATTTTCATTCATGATATTATCTATT
>NW_024412396.1:55786483-55812003 GCF_014898765.1 Herpailurus yagouaroundi
GTTGTGGTTGGTTGGTTGTGGTTGGTTGGTTGTGGTTGGTTGGTTGTTGTTTTAGATTCTGTATTTCTGCTCTGCTCTTCATTCTCTTCTTCTGCTGTGTTTGGGGTGTCTTTACTGTTTCTATTTCCTTTAGGTGTGCTGTTAGATTTTGTATTTGGGATTTTTCTTGTTTCTTGAGATAGGCCTGGATTGCAACGTTTTTTCCTCTCAAGGCTGCCTTTGCTGCATCCCAAAGCATTTGGATTGTTGTATTTTCATTTTCGTTTGTTTCCATATATTTTTTAATCTCTAATTGCCTGGTTGACCCACTCATTCTTTAGTAGGGTGTTCTTTAACCTCCATGCTTTTGGAGGTTTTCCAGACTTTTTCCTGTGGTTGATTTCAATTTTCATAGCATTGTGGTCTGAAAGTGTGCATGGTGTGATCTCAATTCTTGTATACTTCTGAAGGGCTGTTTTGTGACCCAGTATGTGATCTATCTTGGAGAATGTTCCATGTGCACTCGAGAAGAAAGTATATTCTGTTGCTTTGGGATGCAGAGTTCTAAATATATCTGTCAAGTCCATCTGATCCAATGTATCATTCAGGGCCCTCGTTTCTTTCTTTATTCTCTGTCTAGATGTTCTATCCATTGTTGTAAGTGGAGGATTAAGGTCTCCTGCAATTATCACATTCTTATCAATAAGGTTGTTTATGTTTGTGATTGTTTTATATATTTGGGTGCTTTGGAATTCAGTGCACAGACATTTATAATTGTTAGCTCTTCCTGATGGATAGACCCTGTGATTATTATATTATGCCCTTCTTCATCTCTTGTTACAGCCTTTGATTTAAAGTCTAGTTTGTCTGATATAAGTATGGCTACTCCAGCTTTCTTTTGACTTCCAGTAGCATGATAGATCTCCATCCCCTTGCTTTCAATCTGAAAGTGTCCTCAGGTCTAAAATGAGTGTCTTGTAGACAGCAAATATATGGGTCTTATGTTTTTTTATCCATTCTGATATCCTATGTCTTTTGGTTGGAGCATTAAGTCCATTTACATTCAGTGTTATTGAAATCTATGTGTTGAGAGTCATTGTGATGTCTGTAGGTTTCATGCTTGTAGTGATGTGATGTCTCTGGTACTTTGTGGTCCTTGCAACATTTCAGTCACAGTGTCTGCCTTAGGATCTCTTGTAGAGCTGGGTTAGTGGTTGGTTATTGTTTGGGAAAACCTTTATCTCTCCTATTCTGAATGACAGACTTGCTGGATAAAGGATTCTTGGCTGCATATTTTTTCTGTTCATAATATTGAAGATTTCCTGCCATTCCTTTCTGGCCTGCCAAGTTTCAGTAGAGGAGTCTGCTACTACCCTTCTTGTCTATCTTTGTATGTTAAGGCCCATTTATCCCTAGCTGCTTTCAGAATTCTCTTGATCCTTGTATTTTGCCAGTTTCAGTATGATTTGTTGTGCAGAAGATTGATTCAAGTTACATCTGAAGGGAGTTCTCTTTGCCCCTTGGATTTCAATGTCTGTTTCCTTCCCCAAATCGGGGAAGTTTTCAGCTAAGATTTGTTCAAGTACACCTTCAGTCCCTTTCTCTCCTTCTTCTAGAATTCTATGATATGGATATTGTTTCATTTTATTGCATCACCTAGTTCTCTAATTCTCCCCTTGTACTCCTGGATTTTTTTTAATCTTTTTCTCAGCTTCCTCTTTTTCCATAATTTTATCTTCTAATTCACTTATTCTCTCCTCTGCCTCTTCAGTCCGTCCTGTGGCCACCTCCATTTTACTTTGCACCTCATTTATAGCATTTTAAAATTCCTCATGAATATTTTTTAGTCCCTTGCTATCTGTAGCAATAGATTCTCTGCTGTTCTCTATGCTTTTTTCAAGCCCAGTGATTAATTTTATGACTATTATTCTAAATTCTTATTCTGTTATACTGCTTAAATCGGTTTTGACCAATTCATTAGCTGTTGGTACTTCCTAGAGTAAAACAACATTGATTAGGCAGAGAGACTAAAGGCCTTAATCCAGACAGAGAGAGAAAGGAAAACAAATATGGAGGCAGGGAAAATGGAAGAAGATAAAGTTACCAAGACCGAGAAACTATATGGCTTGATTATTTCAGGGAGGGAGAAAGGAGTGTAAAGGAGGTGTAGAACATGTATCAAGACAATGGATTATATATGCCTGTTTAGACAGACCAATAACCAGAGTAACCAGCCTAGGGGAGGGAAGAGATAAAGAGGAGAAATGGGGCGGGGTGGGGGGGTGGGGGAAGGGAGAATATATCTATATATCAGGAATTGACCTAGAGTTTATCTAGGCAATGCTGCATCGCTTGTGGGGAGTAGCTGTCTACAGGGTCTGTGCCGCTCTGGTGGATGTGCAGTTGCCCAGTAGTAAGGGGCATGGTTTGGCGTATTCTGAACCTACCTCCACTGTGGACCCCGGGAGTGATCCCTGAGGCCCCGCCTTGGTGGTGGTGGTCGTTGGGGGAGGGGGGGATGGTGATCCCCCAGTCTCTCCTCCACGGAGCCAGACCCGGTGGACTCCATTTGAGTTGTCCTCACTGTGCTGCAGGCACAGACGGGGCGGTCCTTGTCTCTTTGCCAACTCCCCTGACCCTGCTCTTGGCTAGGATTCAAAGTCCTGCTCCCTTCGCTGGTGAAGCACCTCTCCTTGCGGCGAGATGTGTTCCCGGCTGGCTTTGTCTGTGCCGCTGTGCTATAGGGAGGATCAACGTCTATTGCGGACTGAGCGCCGCTGCCCTCGCAGGGAGTCCCCGGGGTGGCAGATGCAGGCAGGCTTTATCTTTTCCCACGGCACTCCAGGGAAACACGGCAGCCTTTTTCGCCTGCAGAGTGTGCCCTCGGCCCAGCCACTGTGCCTGGGGGTGACGGAGCCGGCAGGCTCTGTGCTATGGCGCAGCCCTCCAGGGAGGAAACCACTTTTTTTCCAACTGTTGGCTGAGCACCTGACCTACCACTGCACCCAGGCCTGGCTCCTCTCCTCCCCAAGTGCGCGAACAGGGAGCTGGCCCCAGTCCCAAGAAAGCCCCGCAGTTAGAGATCGGATTCCTCCCGGTCTCAGTCTGAGTTCTTTCTCCTGCCAGAAACGGTCCTATACTTCCCTAGCCTAGCCACTCTTTCTCTTCCCTTTGTGCGTCTGCGGGAGGGGGTCCCTCCTCTCCTTGCCCACGTGGCCTTTTTATCTCCCCCAGTTCGCAGTTACTCCCCTTTTTTCCAGCTTTCCCATTTTCTTCCTAGTCGATTCAGTCTCTTTTCCTCCCAGGGTCTAGTGTTCAAAGTCCTTTGGCTTCTAAGCTTCTTTGAGAGAGGCTGGAAGTCTGCATTCCCCCTACTTCTCTGCCATGTTGGCCCTCCTTCCCCGAAATTTCTGTATGGGTTGAAAAGCTGTCAGTACCTTGAATGAACTGGTGATGAAGTACTTCTACTTCCTGATTGTTGGCTTTTTTTTTTTTTTTAACATTATGAAGGGCATACTCCCCATTAGTGAACCCTGAGAGAAAGTTAACTGATAAGTGTGTGTATAGTAGCTTGAAGAAATTCTTGTTAGATGTATCCAACTTGATATTTGAGACCTATTGCCAACATATGTTGGGAATGAATTTGAAGAGGGACTGTTATTTAATGACACTTAAATAGAGCTGAATCATTTAAGCTGATGCTTAGAGGAACAGATCCCAGAGGCTAACTAGGATCTGATTTTAATCTGTTCTGACCTTAAGACTCCCACTGGATTTTGACTTCTTGGGGGGAAAATAGTGATAGAAGTTTCTTATCTTACCACTTGCTTCTATTGCTTAATATAGTTGAGCTTAAATTCCAGTTAACTGAGTTTTGGGTAATCTGAGTTCTTGTAACAGCCTCACTGTAATTAGAGTTAGTTTGGCTCAGCATTTATTGTTTATAATCTAAAAGGAAACCTAAGAGGGAGTTCTTAACTCAATGTAACTTTTTGAGTTGATGAGAAACTACTTCAGTTTCTATTAAACTCCCTCCCCCAAATTTTATAGTAGGAGAACATACAGCTCTCTAGATGCTTAGAAATCATTGCTTAACTCTCTGTGGAAGCTTCTGGCTCTGAAGAAATAAACAGTTTGATTTTGAGCTAAAAGGAAGAACAGGCATAGAAACACAGCCGGGCATCAAGTCAAAAAGCAACAGTAAATGAACGGAAGAGGGATCCCATTTGCTGAAATTCTCCTAGAAAATCAGATGACAGGAATTTGCTGAAAAACAGTGGGCAGAGGAGAACCAGTAGCCAAGTAATTTGCTTTAAATGCATCAAGTATTGAGTCCGTAAGTCTGAAGATCTGGTTTCTGTTTACTGAGTCCCTAAGTAAGGGGATTCACTACACTCTTGCAACAATAGCCCTACAGCCTCCAAAAAGTACTTAATGTTCGTGAGAAAGTTTTAAAGAGCTTGGTGGTGTTTTGTTTTGTCTTTTAATTTTCAATACAGAATGTTAATCTAATCCAGACTGTTGGGCTGAGTTCAGGAGTGGTGGGTGGTTAATTTTTCCTATGTTCAGTGTTCTTACTCCGTATCAGCCAGCTCTCAGACACAAAACATAGAAACAACACCCCCTTGCCTCTATTGTCTCTGGAGACCAGGAACTCCTGACAGAGTCTTCGACTTTCATAGAACAAATCCCTAAAGCCCTCAGTAGTCTCATTTTCCATTGGATCAGATAATTTCAGGTCGACTAAGAAAAGAAAATAATGGCATTCGGTGACTAGAAGTTTCGGGGCTTCAAAGCTTTTAGTAGAACTTAATTCTTCTCCTTGAAGAAAATACAGAGGTACAACTGGGGTCCTTGGCTTCTATTGTAAATTGACTATTTTCCAGAAATATTCATTCCCTTTCCTTGACATAGGTGGGAAGAATATGTTTGCTTTTCCCCTTGATGTGGCCTTGAGTATATGACTTATTTGATGGGATGTTAGCAAATGAGAATTGAGGCTTAAAATGTCTGTTTGAGATGGTCTCCTTGTGTTCCTGCTTTTCTTCCCATCTTCTCCCTGAACCCCTCCCCCTGCCCCTCCAATAATCCTTAATTGTCTTCCATCCTTAAGAGTCTGTTTCCTGTTTTGCCTCCCCCCACCCTGTGTTCACCTGTTTTGTTAAATTCCAGTAAGGGAAACCCAATATCTCTCTCTGATCTATTTTGCTTAGCATAATATTCCCTAGCTCCATCCACATTGTTGCAAATGGCAAGATTTCATTCTTCATGGCTGAGTAATAATCTGTGTGTGTGTATACCACATCTTTAATCATCAGTTGATAGACATTTGGGCTCTTTGATCTATGTACTCTTTGAACCTATCCATGGACTGAAGAGACTTAGCTGAGGGAAATGTTTCATCCTGACTCAAGGCCCCTGACCTACCTTTTCTTAGATCATTTATTTAATACAATTTTTTTTCTTACATTTATTTATTTTTGAGAGACCAAGACAGAGCGCAAGTGGGGTAGGGGCAGAGAGAGAGGGAGACACAGAATCCGAAGCAGGCTCCAGGCTCCGAGCCATCAGCACAGAGCCCGATGTGGGGCTCGAACCCACGGACCTTGAGATCATGACCTGAGCTGAAGTCGCCCAACCAACTGAACCACCCAGGAGCCCCTTAGAGCATTTATTTTAGAAAAGTTAGAATCGTACATTTTTCTTTTTTCCCTTCTGTTCCTTTTGAGATCTAAAGCTTCTCCCAGCCTCTTGTCAGTTTTATAGCCATGGGGTGTTTTTCTACAGGAATTAAGAGCCATCCCTGTGAAATGTAACTATCAAGAGAGATCCTGCCCCTTTCCCCCAGCCTCTATGGAAGGTAGGAGCTTAACTTCAACAAGTGCCAATTATCTAACACAGATGGCCTAATGGCATCGAGCAACTTCCCTCGAATGTCATGGTGTACTTTGTCAATAGATCACCTCCATGCCAAACTCTTTTTTCCCTCCATCTCTTATTACAACCATCTTTGTCTTCCTTGCCTGTTCACTCAACCAGTTCAGTGACCGTTTTCTTTGATACCAGAGTCAATCTGAAATGTTGTAACCTACCACAAAACAATGGCTATTGCCGAGTCACCACAAGATAGGAGTTCCATTAAGGAGAGACAAGCTACAGGAAAGCTGTATTCAGTGGAACTCTGCCCTCAAAGACGGCTTTGATAGACCATTATTGGGCCTCTTAATGGAGGAGATTACATGGAAAGGGTAGTAACAGACTTGGTCCTGAGCTCATGAGATTTATTTCAACCCTAGGGACTTCATGAATTGTCTTGGAGGACTTTGAGGCATTCGTGTGCTTAAGTGTAAGTCAAGGAGTGAGGAGCAGGTGACAATTCAGAATTTGGTAGGAATCTGAGTGTTTATGTCAAGGAAACATTTTCTACTTCTAGAACAGAGAAGTCTGAGACCTACAAGTTATAACACATTTTTTTTTTCTTCGTGATTTGGCCAATACCTTCATTGAACTTTTACTATAGCAGTGACTGCTCAAGTCACCATTGTACCATCCATAGGATTTGGTCTCTGTCTTCATGGTTCAAGATTATGGTATCCTATATAAGCACAATGATGTAGAAAGGGATGAAGACGGTGGGAAAGGGTATATACCAGTTGTCTTGTAATGAAGGCTCTCAGAATCTCAAATTCTACTTGTATTCTGTTTTCTGAAATCTTACTATAGCTGCAAAGGAAGTTGAAAGAGATGGTGAGGTCTTAAGTCTTCTAGGTGCACATAAGTGTAGCTAAAAATGTTTATTACAATAGAGGACCAGTGTTCTGGGACAAATAGGAGTTCTTACCAGTTCATCCCATTGGCTCCCTAAATTGCCGTACACCCCCTTCTTTCCACTCCTGGAACTGCTTACTACTTTACCACAAGAATCTATACTTGAGTCTCCTCTGTCTCAAAGCATAGGGTCTATAATATTGTGACCATTTTGGGAGTGTTTTAGATGTAGCTTGTCTTGCTCTGGGAGCTGGTAAAAGATGAAGTTCCCTCCCATACTCCTAATATGCCAGTGGAGTGGGGACAGGATTACAACCCTAAAATGTCCTATTAAGAAAAGAGGAGAAAGGGTCGTACATGGCAGTCACCAGGTCTCTGGGCCAAGGTAGCAGCTGCTTTTTGTACTGGTAACTGTGAAACTATCTGGAAAACTCTCCTTCTGCTTTCTGGAAGGGATCTTTGCGGTCCCTGGTCCTATTGTCTTGGGAGTTTTTTACTGCATCTCCTCCTTCCTATGTCTGAAGTGGGCATTAGACCTCTCGTCTCTTAGGAACTACACAGCTCTCATTCTTTCCTGCTAATGCAGGTTAGAGGTCCCAGCAATGGTGTTAGGAATGGAACACTTGGAAATTTTTGTAAGGCCAAGCTTATGATTTCTTTGGGAAAATAACTAGGCTTCCAACTTATGCTTCATGTTAACCACAGCCAAACCATGACTGCACATAATTTTTAAAACTACTCTGGTCTTTGATTTACCAACTTTCGGGTTTAGTCCATTCCCCCTCACCATCAGGTAATATCCCTTGAAGAGCTCTGTATTCACCAGCATAAGGACAGACACTTGTAAAATCTTATAGCAGCTTGGGGGTGGGGAAAGGTTTGGCAGGAAACGTATCACAGTAGTCCCTAAGGGACCTGGGCTGGCAGAGGTGGTTTTTAAAAACATATCTCCAGGATCAGCAGAGCAGGAACAAGAGAATATACTGAACCATTGACTAGTTTTGATGATTCTGTTAAGAAATTGTGCCATTCTACTCCTGTCTTATTGCTCACAGAAAGTTTCTCATCCACACCTAATTCCACAAAGAATGGAGAAGGGTAATCCTAGATGTATCTAAGGTACACAGTCCTAATGACGACGCTACTTGTAGTAATGGGTTTAGATGGTAAAGCAACTTCTTTAATCTGATTTTTGTAACTGCAATGGCTCCCATTGTCTGACCCTTTGCCATCTCAATGGAAAGAATTCTTAGCAGAAGATGCTTGAAAATCTTGAGTTTTCAAGTTTAATCTTCTGTTCAAACTACTTCCTAACAGCAGTATTTAAACTGTTTCAACTTTTAGTAACAAAGAAGCTGGCCGTTTCGGTGTCATGAGGATCTAAATTGACAGCTTCTCCGCTAACTCAGATTTTAGGTCAGGTACAGAAACTACTTATAATTCCATCTCTTTTCCTTAGTCACAGAAGAATTAGCTAGGCACATTTAAGGCCAGGATAAAGCTATCCTTGCCTCCATTGTGACACATTTCCATATGGTGTATGTAAGTACAACTTCTGAGAGTTTTTTTATAAGACTTGAGTACATACTGTTTGTAACTTTCTCATCCCTCCCTCCATTTTGCTGCTTGGTCTCTAGATGGCCTAATCTTGAAATCAAAATGTGAATGCTGCCACCTAGGAAAGGTAAAATGGTGATTTGGGGGAATCTGTCCCTGAGAACTTTGCGGAGCAGAAATCCCATACTAGCTGCTATAGACTGAATGTTTCTGTCCCTCAAATCCATACATTGATAACCTAATTGACAATGTGATGGCATTTAGAGGGTGGGGTCCTAGGGACTTGATTGGGTCATGAGGGTAGAGCCTTTATGAATGGAAATCGTGCCTTTATGAAACAGGTCCCAGAGGGCTTCCTTCCCTCTCTCCCTTTCCTCACCTTGTGAAGAGCCCAAGTAAAGCCAGCATCTGTAAACCAGGAAGCAATCACTTACTGGGCATGGAATCAGCTGGTGCCTTGATCTTGGACTTCTCAGCCTGAAGGACTGAGCAGTGAATATTAATTGTTTACAAGGCACCCAGTTTGTGGTATTTTGTTCTAGCTGCTTGAATGGACTAAGACCCTTCTCCGCCAAGGTACTACATCAGTATAGTAACCGGAGAGGAAAAGAAATTGCTTTCTATTTTGAAAACTTGTTTTCTTAACTAGCAGTGTTAGATCTAGTCACTCTTTTTTTACTTTAATGCTCTTTTGAGTGAGAGAGAGAGAGAGAGAGAGAGAATGAATATGAGAGGGCAGAGAGAGAGGGAGACACAGAATCTGAAGCAGGCTCCAGGCTCCAACCTCTGAGCTGTCCGCACAGAGAGGATGTGGGGTTCAAACTCATGAACTGAGATCATGACCTGAGCTAAAGTCAGGCACTTAACTGACTGAGCTACCCAGGTGTCCCTCTAGTCCTTCTACTTCAACTTGTTTTCAGCAGATGAGGCCTTTTAGGACATTACCTTCCACTCAGTCCAGCTTTCTACAGCCTAAGATGAAAAATTTCATTCAGGTCAAACCACTTGTAATCTGATTCTTACAGTTGGTTTCAAGGTCATAGCTGCAACCTTTTAAAATGTCCAAATAGCTGGACTCAGCTGCCTGTAGCTTCCAGGACAAATATGTGATGTGGGATTTGTGCTTCCAGAAGACTTTTTGATGGCTGAGTATCTTTGCTGTTTTCAAGTAAGCATGTACTTCACTAGAAAGAACAGGATTGCTCCTTGCCTGGAATGCTAACCTTTTAGATTTTAATGGGGAAGTCAAATGTAAAGATGGAGGACACGGTAGCTGAGATGGTTAGTTTTTATTGTACCACTTATTTTCAATGTCTACTTAAAATTTGCCTTATTAGAGGTTCATCTAAATCAAGTTGGTCACTCTGAATCCAACTAGCTTCCTAGAATATTAACTTCTAGCTTACTAGAAGCTAGATTCTAGCTTTCTATTTCTGATTTTACTCAGAAATATTTAACATGTGAGACTGCAAACCATCATGAGTGTTGGTAAAACTATTAAATCTAAAAAAAAAAAATCTTACCTCTCTTAGGGCATAACCTACTGGCCATCCAACAAAGAGTACGAATATTTAGTCTTTAGATCTAAGGTCTATGCTCTTGTTACAAGTATTTATCCTTCTCTGGGTTTCCTAAAAGTCAGCTGAGGTTAAAGGGACATATTAAACATCCCATTATTCTTTTTTTTAAAGGAACAGCCCTGCAGATTTGTCACTGTTCTCATAACAAAACCTTTTTTTTGTAGAGATGGAAAAGGTTTATTCCAGTGAGTCATCTAGTCCATTTTTCTCTGCATGCTTTTTCGGGGTGGCTTCAGATTTAAAAGGATTTGAATATCTTCAAAGACCTTGTGGGGGAATTATTTAAAAGCTATTTGTAATCTTCAGGTGTTTTTCATGAGAATGGGTAAAGAACATGCTAAGACTAAGAAATCGTAAGAGAACTGCTCTCAGAATTGCTACAAAAAGCATTGTTTTTCAAGGTGGCTCTCTACACAATGGCATTGCTGTCTTAGAAACTAAAAGGGAAAAACAAGAGCTCTGAATCAGGAGGCAGAAACTCACTGTTAGGGAAGAAGTAGTATTCAGTTTTCGTAGTTTTAACCACCACCTCTTCAAAAGTTTTCAAGTGAATGGGGAGGGTGGGGGCCACAGCCATAGCTGGCACCACAGCCAGTGGGTTAGAATTGACCATATGATTGCAGAGTTTCCTCTAATTTCTCTCCAAGCTGGTGGTCAGTGGAGTGGACCTTTGGCTTATAGGGTACTCAAGAAGAGGGCACACACACTAGCATTCACAAATTCCCTCATCTCTGCCACTTGGGAAGATTAGAACCTTGAGGAAGGAAATTCCCTCATCTTCATTTTAATGGCATGCTGTGGGGAGCAAAGGGCCCAGAGAAACCTGTGAAGGCACTCCTGTGGCTGTAAGTGTGTGGTAAAAGCAACAGCTCCACATAGGTCAGTTTCTCTGGATGGTCTGGAGCATTTCTAGGCTTCTTTCTTTGTCTTGGCCCTTTTTAATGATCCCTTATGCACCATGACACCATCCCCCTCCCTATAGGATAGGGATCCTATCCCCTACTCTTGTTGCAATAGAAGACACACAGACACACACACAGACACACTAAGGAAAATGCACAGTCCTTATTCCTGGATAGGGCCTTCCATTCTATTTGCCTCAGCTGAGTTGGACTAATCCAGAAGGAAGCCTGAGACTCAAGCTTCTACTAATTTTTTAATATTACATTTTCCTTTAACTTCTCACCAAAATACCCACTTCACCTTCCTCTCTTCTAAGGAAGAATACTCTTTTTCTTGCTCTTAAGTGTGTGCTTTTTATTTTGTTTTGTTTTTTGGGTGTTTTTTGTTTTCCTATATGAACCTAAATCGTGTCCAGTTAGTCTGCAATTTTCTTGTGCTTAAATCCCTCTTGAAAGTTAATGTTTAGTCTAGAACCTTCTAACCATTCCTTTTATCTTCCAGTTATATCCTGACCTTCTCCAGGTCACTTTTCTGAAAATCCTGATGAAATGGGTGAGCAGAGGAACCACCACCTGAGATCATGGCCTATATAGTGGCAAAAGCCTGAAGTTGGATTCCATTACTATAGACTAAATTCAAAATTCTGCTATATACTAGCTACGTGATTTAGGGAACAGTGATTTATTGTTAGTCTTTCTTCCTCAACTTCAAAGTGCTAGTACTTGCACTGAAGACCATGCTATTAAGAATAAAGACCATGCTATTAAGAATAAAGACCATGCTATTAAGAATAAAGACCATGCAGGGGCGCCTGGGTGGCGCAGTCGGTTAAGCGTCCGACTTCAGCCAGGTCACGATCTTGCGGTCTGGGAGTTCGAGCCCCGCGTCGGGCTCTGGGCTGATGGCTCAGAGCCTGGAGCCTGTTTCCAATTCTGTGTCTCCCTCTCTCTCTGCCCCTCCCCCGTTCATGCTCTGTCTCTCTCTGTCCCAAAAATAAATAAACGTTGAAAAAAAAAATTTTAAAGAATAAAGACCATGCTATTAAGAATATAGGGGCAACTGGGTGGCTCAGTCAGTTAAGCGTCCAACTTCAGCTCAGGTTATGATCTCACGGCTTGTGAGTTTGAGCCCTGCATCGAGCTCTGTGCTGATTGCTCAGAGCCTGGAGCCTGCTACAGATTCTGTTTCCCTTTCTCTCTGCCCCTCCCCTCTTTCTTTCAAAAATAAACTTCAAAAAGAATAAAACAATATACCTTATAACCTATGAAATACTATACATGGGTATAAAATCTGTGACAAGTACATTAACATGTCTGATTAATAGTTTGGTAAAATTATCAGGTCTTCATAGTGCTCACCTCTACATATTGTCCATTCATCCCTTTTTAATCCATTTTTTATGTTCTGTATCTCTTCCTCTAGAATATAAGCTCCTCCATAATAGTGGCTTTATCGGTTTTCTGTACTGTATTGAGACTAAAATAGTTATAGCATACTTGAGTCTCAAAACAAACTTACAAATGGACAACTCTTCACGTGAGCAATGTTATTATGTAAGGGAAATTGCTTATTTTTAAATTCAATTTATTGTCAAGTTAGCTAACATACAGTGTATACAAGGTGCTTTTGGCTTCAGGGGTAGATTCCATGATTCGTTGCTGACATACAACACCCAGTGCTCATCCCAACAAGTGCCCTCCTCAATGCCCAACACCCATGTTCCTCTCTGTCCCCTCACTAGCCCTCAGCTTGTTCTATATTTACGAGTCTCTTTATGGTTTGACCCCCTCTCTGTCTGAAACTATTTTTCCCCCATCTCTTGCCCCATGGTCTTCTTTTAAGTTCCTCAAGTTCTACATATGATTGAAAACATATTTACCTCTGGCAGACTCATTTCACTTAGAATAATACCTTCCAGTTCCATCCATCCATGTTGTTGCAAATGGCAAGATTCATTCTTTCTCATTGCCATGTATTATTCCATTCTATTATTCCGTTCTAGTAAAGTAGTAAACCACATCTTTTTTTTTTTTTTTTTTATCCATTCATCAGTTGATGGACATTTGGGCTCTTCCCATAATTTGGCTATTGAAAGTGCTGCTATAAACATTGGGGTATATGTGCCCCTATGAATCAGCACTCTTATATCCCTTGGATAAATTCCTAGTAGTGCTGTTGTTGGGTCATAGGGTAGTTCCGTTCTCAATTTCTTGAGGAACCTCCACACTGTTCTCCAGAGTGGCTGCACCAGTTTGTATTCCTGCCAACAGTGAAAGAGGTTCCCCTTTCTCCACATCCTTGCCAACATCTGATGTTTCTTGAGTTGATAATTTTAGCACTCTGACCAGTGTGAGGTGGTATCTCAATGTAGTTTTGATTTGTATTTCCTTGATGATGAGTGATGCTGAGCATCTTCTCATATGTCTATTGGCCATCTGGATGTCTTCTTTGGAAAAGTGTCTATTCATTTCTTCTGCCCATTTCTTCACTGGATTATTTGTCTTTCACGTGTGGAGTTTGGTGAATTCTTTATAGATTTTGGATACTAAGCCTTTATTCAATAGGTTATTTGTAAATATCTTCTCCCACTCCATCAGTTGCTGTTTAGTTTTATTGATTGTTTCCTTGGCAGTGAAGAAGGTTTTTATCTTGATGAAGTCCCATTAGTTCATTTTTGCATTTAATTCCCTTGCCTTCGGAGAGGTGTCAAATAAGAACTTGCTGCAGCTGAGGTCAAAGAAGTTGTTGCCTGTTTTCTCCTCCAGGGTTTTGGTGGTTTCCTGTCTCACATTTAGGTCTTCGATCCATTTTGAGTTTATTTTTGTGAGTGGTGTAAGAAAGTGGTCATTCTTCATGTTGCTGTCCGGTTCTTCCTGCTAAAGACTGTCTTTTTTTTTTTTTTTTTTTTTTTTTTTTTTTTCCCATTGGATACCCTTTCCTGCTTTGCCAAAGATTAGTTGGCCATACATTTGTGGATCCAATTCTGGGTTCTCTATTCCATTGGTCTATGTGTCTGGTTTTGTGCCAATACTATATTGTCTTGATGATTACAGCTTTGTAGTAGGGGCTAAAGTCTGGGATTGTGATGCCTCCTGCTTTGTTTTTCTTTTTCAATGTTACTTTGGCTCTTCAGGGTCTTCTGTTCGATAAAAAATTTAGGATTGTTTGTACGATCTTTGAGAAGAATGTCAGTGCAATTGTGATTGGGATTGCACTGCATGTTTAGATTGTTTTGGGAAGTGTTAACATATTAACAGTATTCTTCCAATCCATGAGCATGGAATTTTTTTTCCCCATTTCTTTGTGACTTCTTCAATTTCTTTCATAAGTTTTCTATATTTTTCAGCATACAGATATTTTACCTCTCTGGTTCCTAGGTATTGTATGGTTCAGGGTACAATTGTAAGTGGGTTCAATGTCTTGATTTTTCTCTTTTGCTTCATTATTAATGTATAGAAATGCAACTAATTTCTGTACATTGATTTTTGTATCCTGAGACTTTGCCAAATCCAGGTATTGGTTCTAGCTGGTTTTTGGTGTAGTCTTTTGGGTTTTCTGTGTAGAGTATCATGTTGTCCACAAAAAGTGAAAGTTTGACTTCTTTGCCAATTTCGATGCCTTTTATTTCACTTTGTTGTCTGAGTGCTGAGGCTAGGACTTCCAACATTATGTTAAACAACAATGGCTAGAGTAGACATACCTATCCTGTTCCTGATAGCAGGGGAAAGCTCTCAGTTTTTCCCTATTGAGGAAGATAATTAGCTGTGGGCTTTTCATATATGGCTTATACGTTAAGGTATGCTCTATGCCAACTTTCATGAGGGTTTTTATTAAAGGATGCTGTATTTTGTCAAATTCATTTTTTATGCACCTATTAACAGGATCATATGGTTCTTATCCTTCTATTAGTGTGATGTATCACATTGATTTTGTGAATATTGAACCAGCCCCGTAGCCCAGGAATGAATCTCCTTGATCATGGTGAATAATTCTTTTAATATATCATCGAATTTGATTTGCTAGTGTCTTGTTGAGAATTTTTGCATCCATGTTCATTAGGGATATTGGCTGGTAATTCCCCTTTTTAGTGGGGGTCTTTGTCTGGTTTTGGAGTTAAGGGAATGCTGGCTTCATTGATTTGAGTCCAGAAGCTTTCCTTCCATTTCTGTGTTTTAGAACAGCTTGAGATCGGTATTAACTCTGCTCTAAATATCTGATAGAATTCCCCTGGGAAGCTGTCTAGCCCATGACTCTTATTGGGAGATTCTTTATAACCGATTCCATTTCTTTGCTGGTTATGGGTCTGTTCACATTTTATATTTCTTCCTGTTTGAGTTTTGGTAGTGTGTGTGTGTCTAGGAATTTGTCCATTTCTTCCAGTTTCCCAGTTTTTTGGTGCATAATTTTTCATAGTATTCTCTAATTGTGTTTCTATGGTGTTGTGATCTCTCCTCTTTAATTTGTGATTTTTATCAATTTGGGTTCTCTTTTCTTTTTGAAAAGTCTGGCTAGGGGTTAATTATGTTTACTTTTTCAAAAACCAGGTCTTAAATTCATTGATCTGTTCTGTTGTTTTTCTTGGAATATATATTTGTTTCTGCTCTAATCCTTATTATTTCTCTTGTTCTGCTGGCTTTGGGGTTTCCTTGCTGTTCTGTTTCTAGTTCCTTTAGGTGTGCTATTAGAATTTGTATTAGGGATTTTTCTCGTTTCTTGAGACAGTCCTGGACTGCAATGTATTTTCCTCTTAGGACTACCTTTGCTGCATTCCAAAGGGTTTGGACTATTGTGTTTTCATTTTCATTTGCTTCCATATTTCTAAAAAAAAATTTCCTTTAATTGCCTGTTTGACCAATTCATTGTTCAGCAGGATATTGTTTAATCTCCATGCATTTGGAGACTTTCAAATTTTTTTCTTGTGGTTGATTTCAAGTTTCATAACATTGTAATCTGCAAGTATGCATGGTATGATCTCAATTTTTTTTTTTTTTTTTGGAGGGCTGTTTTGTGACCCAGTATGTGATCTATCTTGGAGAATGTTCCGTGTGCACTTGAAGAATGTATATTCTGTTGCCTTTGGATGAAAAGTTCTGAATATATGTCGAGTTGATCTGGTCCAGTGTATCTCCAGGTCCATTGTTTCTTTACTGACTTTTTTTTTTTTTTTTTCTGCCTAGATGATCTGTCCGTTGCTAAGTGAAGTGTTAAAGTCCCCTGCAATTACCATATTCTTATCAATGAGATTTATTAAGTTTGTGATTAATTGATTTACATATGTTGGTGTTTCACATTGGGGGCATAAACATTTATAATTGTTAGCTCTTCTTGATGGATAGACCCCATAATTTGATAAAATACCCTTCTCCATCTCTTGTTATAGCCCTGAGTTTAAAATCTAGTTTGTCTAATGTAAGTATGGCTACTCCAGCTTTCCTTTGACATCCAGTAGCATGATAGATGATTTTCCATCCCCTCACTTTCAATCTGAAGATGTCTTTGGGTCTAAAATGAGTCTCTTGTAGACAGTATATAGATCTTATTTTTTTAAATCCATTTGGATACCCTGTGTCTTTTCATTAGAGCATTTAGTCCATTTATATTCAGAGCTACTATTAAAAGAGATGGACTTAGTGTCATTGTGTTATCTGTAGGTTTCATGTTTGTGGTGATGTCTCTGGTCCTTTGTAGTCTTTGCAGCATTCCACTCACAGAGGCCACCTTAGGATCTCCTGCAGGGCTGGTTTAGTGGCCATGAACTCCTACAGTTTTGTTTGTCTGGCAAAGCCTTTATCTCTCCTTCTGTTCTGAATGACAGCCTTGCTGGATAAAGGATTCTTGGCTGCCTATTTTTCCTATTCAGCACATTGACTATTTCCTGCCACTCCCTTCTGGCCTGCCAAGTTTCAGTGGACAGGTCTGCTTCTACCCTTCTGTTTCTACCCTTGTAGGTTAAGGCCGGTTTGTCACTAGCTGCTTTCAGATTTCTCCTTACCTTCGTATTTTTGCCAGTTTCATATTAAGGCGGGGGGGCGGGGAGAGGGAGAGAGATACGCCATTGAGAAGACCTATTCTTGTTAAATCTGAAGGGAGTTCTCTGTGCCTTCTGGATTTGGATGTTGCTTCCTTCCACAGATTAGGGAAGTTCTCAGCTATAATTTGTTCAAGTAAACCTGCCACTTCCTCTCTTCTTCTTTTGGAACTCCTATGATACAGATATTATTACATTTCATTGAATCACTTCTCTAATTCTTCCCTTGTGGTCTGTTTTATCTTTTTTTTTTTTTTTCAGCTTCATTATTTTGCATAATTTTATCTTCCATTTCACTTATTCTCCCCTATGTTTCCTCCATCCTTGCTGCCACTGCATCTAGTTTACTTTGCACCTCATTTACAACATTTCCTAATTCATCGTGACTATTTCTTACTTCCTTGATCTCTGCAGCAGTAGATTCTCTGCTGTCTTTGATGCTTTTTTTCAGGCCCAGCTATTAATCTTATGACCATTCTGAATTCATGATCAGATACATTGTTAAATCTGTTTTGAGCAATTCTCATTGCTTCCTGGAATTTCTCTTGAGGAGAAATCTTCCATTTTGTCATTTTGGGCTAATTTTCTGTCTTTTATGTGTTTTAATAGCTTGTTATGTGTCCTGCATCTGTGAGCACTACCAAATTAAAAAGGGGTCACACGCTCTCCAGGTCCTGGCCCTTCAGGAGGTGTTTTTGGAGTGTGTTACTCCCCTCCTCCCCAGGTGTGGGCTCCCCTCCTCCCCAGGTGTGGGAACAGGGCAGCAGGCCCCAGTCTGAAAAAAGCTCCACAGCCCTGGAGTGAGTGAGAAATTGTTTTTTTTTTTTTTTTTTTTTCAATTCCTCAGTCCATGATTTTTCTTTTGTCCAAATACAACCCTACATTTCCACAGCCTCATTCTTTTGTGTCTCTCCGAAGAAGGGGATCCCTCTCCTCCGTGCCTATGCTGCCCATTTTATCTCTCCTAGTTCGCAATCACCTACCTATGGGCCACCAGGTTGTCCCTGTGGGCCCCTGGAGATGTTTCTGTCACTCTGTAGCCTGGATACCTCAGGAAATTGCTTATTTTAAATAATTTTTCCAGGTTTCTTTTCCAGAAGTAGTTCCATGAGCCTCTTATTTTACTACTAAAATTTGAAGTCTGAGCATGCAGAAGATAATATTGTGGGAAGCCATGACATAAAGGGTATAAAGCACCTTGTCACTACTATCTCCTTTCCAGTTTTAAGCCCAGTCTTTCTCATTTTAAGTATCTAGAATTGTATAGAATTCTGTACTTTGTTTTGTATTATGTATAGAATTAATAAAATAATTCTACATATAAATGGAGAAAACTATATGATCCTGAAGATTTGAGCCTGAGAAATGCTATTGAGTTATTTGGATGGAGAGTTGAGAATATTGTAATACTGTGGTACCTGGGAAAACAAATGTCTGCTTTGGCAGTCCCTGAATCTCCTCAGTTTTATGCAAACAAAGCATGGAGAGAGGGGGCACATAAAGATATCCTAGTGTATAGTATCCACAGAGAAAGATGTTTGTGTCTTACTAGAAGAAATAGCACTGATGAATATTCATGAGATCCATTTTACCTCCCTGCAGGCACAAAATATTTGTATAAATATGAAATCTGTGCATAATTATGTGAAAGCAGACATTCCCCAGAGGCTAAATATGCTAACATGGTAAGAAAGGTCTCAACCTCCTGTAGATTTTATTAAACGAATTCAAGTCATTGAAAGGATGTAAACATCAAGTAAGAGCACGGTACTTTAGGGTGGTCCAAAGGAGCATAACTAGAAATAATGAGACTATGCTAAGTATAGACAGGTTACTGGGGAACATTTTTAACTATGTTGTACTTCACTTCATATCAGTGCTTTCAAAAAGGCTTTCAAACTAAAATTCAGTCTAATGAAATCTATTAGACTGAAATTACCTTTCTGTGGACATGATGAAAGTCTTATTCCTTGAAATGGTGAATGTGACTTGACTGAGTTTCGATCCATCTTAAAATTGGATTGAATGTAGAAAGGGAAAAAGAGCACGTATTAGGTTATCTGCTTTGTCAGTGACTGGTGTGTGACCTTGGACAGTAAATTTAATGGCTTCACATTCTTTTAAAAATACCATTTCATATTCTCTATCATGGTTCTAGATATTAAGCTCAGTTTTACTTTCATGTTAACAGTATTCTCTCATTTTAAGAAGAAAGAATTCCTATTTCTTGTGTAGTTGAATGTACAATGCCTGCTAGTCTCCCCACAACCACAATGGCGCGATAAAAAGTCATCTTTGGGTGGTGGAATATTCACACCATTAAATGCCAGAGAACAAACTTCTTGGTGCCTTCTTTGTCCTCCCTGTTCTGTGAAGTTACAAGTTCAACCAGATGCATCCCTGCCTATGTGAGCATTAGATGTGCAATATTTAGGATAGCTACTGGATGGGGTAGATCTTTGGTGAGAAAATGAAAGGGAAAAAGTGCAAATCTCCTAAAACAAATCTTTTTCTGTTAAGGATTTCCTATGTGATTTGACTACCTGCCTCTGTAAAGGGTTGGGATGTACAATATAGGTTCTGATATAATGGTAAACTACAATCTCCTCATTTTCAGGTTAATAATTAGCTCACTGGGATTCTTAAACCCCTTGTTAGGAAGGGGGGTGGTCAGCCATAAACCAGCTGAATCTTCATGCAAGCTTACTAAGCCTTGCCAAGCTTGGACAGCCTGTCGTCCTCACCTTCCTTTCTTTATGGCTGTATTTACACCTTCTGGGTAAAGAGACAACTGGCAGTTCCTGCCTGGGACAAAATGTTAATGTAGCAGGATCTTCCCATATGGCTCCATGTTCCCAAATTGGTCAGGATCCAATGCAAATGTATATTTGGACCTATTTCTTCAAACTCTTCACTATTCTAAGATGTGAAACTCTTGATATTCTCTAGCTCTTGACCTTTTCAGCTCTTTGGGACCAATTCCTTGGGTGCTGATCTGGTGATTACACCATATATGTGATATCTAAAGCATTGCAAGTTATTACATTGTGAAAGGGTCCGATCTTTTCTTCAGTGCAAAAACATCCTTGATGATATAGTGGTGTTAGGGGACATTCTTCCCCTCCAAATAGCATTTTGAATACAGTCCACTATAAAATACTGACCTCATTATGCTAAGGCACTGTGTGGTGTGTGAAATACTACACTGGTCATTTTCCTGCCTACCTTATACT
This sequence comes from Herpailurus yagouaroundi, assembly GCF_014898765.1. Taxonomy (NCBI): domain Eukaryota; kingdom Metazoa; phylum Chordata; class Mammalia; order Carnivora; family Felidae; genus Herpailurus; species Herpailurus yagouaroundi. The sequence continues at coordinate 55,806,532 of NW_024412396.1, forward strand.
GACTCTTCATTTCCCACAGGATAAAGTTAAACTCTAACAAGTGGCCTATGAAAACTTTTAAGGATCTGGATCATTGTCTACCATTTCTTAGTTTACATTGTCCTTTCTCACATCAAAACTCGGCCACACTCAGTTTTTTTTTTTTTTTTTTTTTTTTAAACAATCTGCATCTTTCCATCCCCTACCTGCAAGTTTCTGTCTACCCTGCCTTACTGGACCACAGCTGCATTCAGTATTGGAGAGTATTGATCACTCTCCCTGAATGCTGCCACTCTGCATGTTCTTTGCCCCAATTTTTCCATCTTTTCTCTCTTCCTTCTCTACCTTTTATGTTTCCTTTTAGTCTAGCTATAAATACTTGAGTATTTGACTCCTTTATTTCATTTTACACATCTATTCTGACTTGGCATCCTAGGTCCTCCTAAAGTGGTTCTTCTCACCAGCTGCATTGCTACAGCATGGCTGTAGTCCCTTGCCATGTCTTAACTGGGCTACAGTATCATGTTCCTTAATGGACTTGTGTCCTAGCATTTTTTCAAATGCATCCTTAATGCCACAGCTAAGAGTGTTCTATTAAAAAAAAGTGACTTAGTCCTGTTAATACTGTATTTAGAAGGTACTCCTCACCTTTCTATTACCTAAAGTGTTCCCTTTTTGAGAAGGAAAGGAATTGCTATGAATATTTAGGAAAATCTGGCTGAATGCTCATGCTTCCTTCATAGGATCAGTTAAAAACAAACCTGTCCAAGATGAAGAAAACCTAGAAAGTCCCCTACAATATGCCTTACAGTCTCCACCCTATGATCTATAGATCTCAAATCTGGTAGCCTATATTCCGGTGGTCCTGTGCTTTTCTTTATGCTAAATCTTCCAACTGGAATGCTCTCTTTTTTTTCCAACATCCTTCCTCTGACTTCTGAAGACTTCAGAGACCTTCAGAGACTTTGCCCTCTCCAAGTTAAGATCCCATTCTACAATACTTCAATGAGATCACATGCCCACCTGTCCTCGTGCTTGTCATGTTTTAATCTTCCATAGAATATGAACTACTTTAGGGTGGTGAAATGTTATTCATTTTGTATTAGAATATTACATAGGACAAATATAAGTTAAATTTCTTGTGCAGTAAAAAAAGGAATCTAAGTACCTAAATGAAAGGTCCTCATGTGAATAGTTATAAGGATTGGCACTTAACTACATAAGAATTTTAAAATCCTATTCACTAGCAACCCTAGGCCTGGTTTCTTCCTCCAGGACTGCATATTGTGTGCTTTAGGGATTTGTGCCATATTTTCTCCACAGGCTCTGCTGATTCTAATCTCTCTCTTCAGCCATTTTCTTTCCCTTTTTGTTTCTACATTTTATCCTGTTAAATCCCCCCATAGTTCTTTTTTTCTCAGTTTCTTTAACTTCTGTCTGTTGGCAATTTTATTTCCATATTTTTCCTCTGAGATACTAGGGATTGGTAAGAAGGTAACAGCCCCAGTCCAAATCTGTCCTTATGAGTGTTTGGCCATTCTGATTCAGCTCTATCAACTCTATCGAAATATAACTCAAACAGTAGAACTTACACATTGTGCAGAATTTGTTGATAAATGCACACACCCATATAATTGACCCATCTAGAAGGATCTACATTCGCATTGCCTCAAAGTTGTGTATGCCTTTGTGTAGTTCCTCCACACTTCATCTTCTGTTTCAGGAAGCCAATGATTTGCTTTTTTAAAAAATTATAGATTACTTCACAAATTATGCCATTTTATATAAATGGAAGCATACAATATCCTTTTGTGCCTGGCCGTTCTTGCTCAAGGTAATTTTCTTGAAAGGTTTTTCCATTGCTTGCATGATTGTTTTGTAGTTGTTACTATACAGTAGATCATTATATAGTTATATATTTTGTTTATGCATTTACTTGTTTATGGTCCTTTTGCTTCCAGTTCTTGTGTTAACGGATAAAGCTGCTATGATCATTCAGGTATAGTAAGTTACGTGGATGTATCTTTTCCTTTTTCTTGGGTAAAATACTTAGAAATGGGATTTCTAGATCAGATGGTAGGTATATGCTTAACATCATAGGATCATGCCAAGATGTTTTCCAAAGTAGTTGTGATATTTTATACTTCGAGTATTCTAGTAGTTCCGCATCCTCACCTACCCTTTATTCTAGGTCCTTCGAATTTTAGGCATTCTGGTGGGTATGAGCTAGTATCTCATTGTGATTTTAATTTGCATTTGCCTGATAGTTAATGCTGTTGAGTAGGCTTTCACGTGGCTATAAGCCAAACAGCTATCTTTGGTGAAATCTACAAATCTTCGCCCAATGTTTATAGGGTTGTCTAATTTATGGAGTTGAAAGAATTATGGCTATTTTAGAGTTGCATTTTCAAAGTTCAAAGGTTGCTTGTAAATTCTTTTAAAAATCCTAAAATTGTATGAAATTGGCTTTATAGATCAATTGGGAGAAAATGGACATTTTAGCAATAGTGTTGATAAATATGACACATCTCCATTTAGGTCTTATTTCCTTATTCTGAGCCATGTTTGTAGTTTTTAGGCCAGAGGTCTTGCATATATTGAAATTTATTTTCAGTTGTTTTGTTAACTTCACTTGAAAAAATATTTCTCCAGTTACTTGTTACTGCATATAGAAATATAATTCTTCAATTTACATTAACCATGTGTCTTATCTGTGGCCATGGTAAGTTCATTTATTAACTCTAGCAGGGTTTTTTGGTAGATTTTTTAGAACTCCTTAGGTAGATCTCCCTTTGTATATGGAATCAGATTTTTTTTTCTACATATATACTTTTTTTTTAATTTTTTTCAACGTTTTTTATTTATTTTTGGGACAGAGAGACAGAGCATGAACGGGGGAGGGGCAGAGAGAGAGGGAGACACAGAATCGGAAACAGGCTCCACGCTCTGAGCCATCGGCCCAGAGCCTGACGCGGGGCTCGAACTCACGGAACGCGAGATCGTGACCTGGCTGAAGTCGGACACCCAACCGACTGCGCCACCCAGGTGCCCCAGCATATATATACTTTTATATATGCCTGTTATTTTTCTTCATGAATTTACCTAATATCTCTAGTAAAATACTGAAAAGATCTAGTGAGAATTGAGTTGTTCCCTTGAGTTCCCAATCTTATGGGGAATGTAGTTTCTCACTGTTAAAATAGGATAGCGGCTGTAAGATTTCATAGATAACTTTATCGGCTTGAGAACATTTTATTCCGAGTTGTTTGTTTGTTGTCATAAATGGGTATTGACTTGTATCAAAATTGTCATTTTTATTTTCTTTGTCTGCTTTCCTTGTATAAAGCCTATGTAACTCTAAAATAGGATCCTTTTATATTTTGCTGAATTTCATGACTTAAATAAGCAAATCCATTTATTGATGTGACTTTACTACCCTTGCCAGTTTTCAGTATCAGCCTCATAGAATAGGGAAGCCATCCTTACATCTTGCATTTTAAAGGAGTGTGTGAAAGATGGTGTTGAATCCCAAATATTTAAAGAATTATACCAAACTACGTAGGTCTGCACTTCCCTTCAAAGGAAGCTCTTATGAATTCAGTTAATTAAATATTAGTCTATTACATAAACCTAGGAGTTCAGATTTCTATTTTTTAGTTCACCTTTGCTTACATTTTCTTTTTTTTGTTTTTAATTTTTTTTAATGTTTATTCATTTTTGAGAGACAGACAGAGCCCTAGTGGAGGAGGGGCAGAGAAAGAAGGAGGCACAGAATCTGAGGCAGGCTCCAGGCTGAGCTGTCAGCACAGAGCCTGATGTGGGGCTCAAACTCACGAAATGTGAGGTCAGGAGCTGAGCCGAAGTTGGACACTTAACCAACTGAGCCACTCAGGCACTCCTGCTTTCATTTTCTTATAAAATTTTATTTTTTGGCATCATTCATAAAATTCCTATACAATCCTCTTAGTATCTATAGTGTCTATAGTAATAAACTTCTATCCCTAATATCTGTCTCTTCTGTTTTTATTACTTGATTAGCCTAGTACAGTAAGTTGAATAGCATTTCCCCAAACCCCTGTCCATCTCTAACCTCAGAATGTGGCCTTATTTGCAATAAGGGTCTTCAACAGATGTAATTAAGGCAAGGATCTCAAGATGAGATCGTCTGGATTAAGGTGGGCTCTAAATCCAATAATGGATCTTTCAGGTTAAGAATAAACCAGTCCTACTGACACCTAAAATTTAGACTTCTGGCCTCTGGAACTGTAAGAATAGATTTCAATTTTAAGCCATCTAATTTGTAGTAATTGGTTATGGCAGCCCTAAGAAATCAGTAGCCTTGCAAGGTGTAGATGGATTGATCATTAAGCCCAATATTTGATTTTTGTGAACTTTGTTTAGTATTTTCTATCTAGTTTCTCCTCTAGTTATTTCACCTTAGGTTTAGCTTCCTTCTAGTTTAAGGTGGCAACTTAGATCATTGCTTACATACCTCTCATCTTTTTCTAATAGAACCTTTTAAAGGTCTGGATTTCCTTCTAAATGCTATTTCACACATTTTTGGAATGTTTTTATTAGTTTGAAATCTATATAACTCCTTATTTTTTTGAATCATAGGTCAAAGGGTATGGCATTTAAGTTCTATTTGGGAGGTTTCTATATATGTTAGAGTTTCTAATTTCTCATTCAATTTTATTTAGGTCTGATAACTGCCATACAATTATCACCTTTCGAAATGTATTGAGATTTATCTTCTGACCCATTGTATGGTTTGTCTTGATGAAAATTTCAAGTACGATTGGAAAAGTATGTATAATTGGCAATTGTTTTTATAATGTTGAACGAACTCCATTAGATTGATTTAGGTTGATAGTATTATAATCATCTTTAATCAATATCTCCATCTGATTTAGATTTAATACTTACCCCTTCAATTCTATTAGATTTTTATTTCATGAATTTTTATATATTTTCCTAATTATCTAATTTTTCATGAAATGACCCCCTTAATTACTGACATTGGTTCTTGTTCTACAGTCTACTTTTTGAGATATTAATGTAACCAAAACAACTTCCTTATGCCTAACTTAAACCTGGTATATCATATATATAATTTCTTCTGACTTGTGTTTTTAACTTTAAAGCACATCCCTTATAGGGGGCATCTGGGTGGCTTGGTCTGTTGAGCATTCAACTTCAGCTCAAGTCGTGATCTCATTGTGAGTTTGAGCCCTGCATTGGGCTTGCTGCTGTCCGTGCAGAGCATGCTTTGGATCTTCCGTACTCCCTCTGTCTGCCCCTTTCCTGTTCATGCACACTCTCTCAAATAAAACCTTAAAATACATATATATTTAAAGTACACCTCTTGTAGACAGGAGGTAGTTGTCTTAGTTATGATTCAGTCTGCCATCTCTGCCTTTTAGTTTGAATATTCAGACCATTTACACTTAATGTATTTCTTGATATGGTTGGGCTTTAGTATGCCCTTTGATA
>NW_024412396.1:55812103-55817810 GCF_014898765.1 Herpailurus yagouaroundi
TTTTTTTTTTTTTTTTTTTTTTTTTTTTTTTTTTTACACATAGACTTTATGCCCAATGTGGGGCCTAAACTCATGACCCTGAGATCAAGACCTGAACGGAGCTCAAGATTTGGGCACTCAACCAACAGCCACTCAGGTGCCCCAGGGGTTATTCTGTAAACAATAATACGTCTTCTTGAGTATCAAAGTGTGTTTTGAATCAAAAAGTATGCAATGGTTCTAACTATGGATTTGAGTTTGTTTGGCTCTGGATGAAAATAGTCACACTGTGTCTGTGCATAGTTTTTAATCATTAGAAACCACTCACTACATAGATCTTCAGTCAGGGATTCAGCCAAAACAGATCATTTAAATAGGATGAGGGGCATTACCAAGCTCAATATTCCTACTGACACTTTCTGACAATCTCAAAAGAGATAATAAGAAGCAAGGGCTTAAAGTTAATGAAAATTTAATCAATTCAAAATCAAATGAAGAGGTGATAGACACAGAATACTCTGACTAAATTTAACCAGTTGGAATTATTTTTAAAGCACTGTTTTATTCATGCTCTTGAAATGAAGGATTTGCCTTTTAATTGGAAATCTGCATTTTCTTGTAACAGTGGAATACTGTCCTTGACTTAGTTCTCCAAAAAGTGCTTATTCACTTACTATTTTGTGGATTTATTAGAGTTGAGATATAATTCTTCATAAACCTATCAACAGAATTCTATAAATCCTTACTATGCATATTTATAATATTGTTCTATATGTAGGAGTTATAAGTTGCACTTTTTCCTAACTGTCCTAAAAACTACATTTTTGAGGGGTGCATAGGTGGCTCAGTTAAGCATCTGCTTTTGGCTCAGGTCATGATCTCACAGTTCATGAGTCCAAGTCCTGTGTCAGGCCCTGTGCTGATAGCTGAGCCTGGGCCTACTTTGGATTCTGTGTTTCCCTCTCTCTGCCCCTCCTCAGCTTGCACTCTGTATCTGTCTCTCCAAACTAAATAAATGTTTTAAAAAAATTAAAAAAAACTACATCTTTGAAACCTCAAAATGAGTTAACTTTAGTATGTATGACTTTATTCTAGAATAAAATGGATGTTATTTTTCTACTTCAATAAAAATTCATTAGTGTTTACAGTGTGCTGTATTTTGGGGACACAGATCACATTGAATTCATTTCCTTGAGATGTTCAGTCCAGTGATAGTAGGGGGTGAGAGAAACAAGTCAACAACTGTATTAACTATTCTGCTAAATCTGTTAAGATCTGTATGGAGGGGACTGTGGAGTACAAAGGAGGGAAACCTAGCCATCAAGTTGTCTGAGAGGAGATGTAGCTTCAGTTAACTCCTCAAGGATGAGTGTGGGCTCCTCAAGCAAATCCTGGCTAGAAACCTGTTACTGGAAATGGGGAAAACTAGCATAAGGGACACTAGCTGGGAGGAGGGTGGGGGGACCTGGTTAATTTAGGAAACTGCAGATGGGCTACTATGATTCCATGACAGAGCACATTCTGGAAGAATGACCAAAGTCAAACTCCAGGGGACCCAAATCCCTAGGGGGCCATACTTCTGGAACTTGGACTTCATCTTAGAATTGGGTGGTATGCAGGAGAGTGATCAAATTGAATTTTGTAAAGAACCTTCTGGTAATAGTAAGAAGGACTTAAGTCAAACTGGAACTGGAAGACCAGTTGAGAAATTTCTGTGGTGATTAAGGGGGTAAATGATGGCTTAAACTACAGCATTCTCCAAGGGTATGAAGATGGCCAGTTAGAATCACTATGATGAGGTAGGTGGTTGCTTCTGCTTGTGTTAAGGGAAACACATTCACTACAGGTTTTAGCTAAGTCCATCTGCCCTTTAGTTTTCTAAAGGGGAATTGCTAAAACTAGGAGTTTGTAAATCTAGAAGTAAGAGTGGCTGGGCATGTATTGTGGAATAAACTTTCTACCTTTCTACTGAACAATTGTATGTTACTAAACTATAAGTGGTAAAATAAAATTCCTTCTGACCATGAACTTGTTAATTGTAGCTCTAAGGACAGAAATAGAATTCTTCATCTGATTTTTTTTTTCCTGTACTATTTCAAAAATGTGACTGATATTTTCTTTTTTCCCACGGATGATATGATAGAGATAATTCTCAATCTTTTGCTTTCTGTACCTATTCAAAGTTCAGACTTATTGAGTCTTCTATTACACTTGATCTTGGCCAAAAGGCTGGGAAGCGATTAATGAGTCTTATGTTAAAAAACACCCCCTCTTAACCATTATTGCAACATGTTTTGCAAAGTGCGTAATAAGTTCCCAAGCATGGCTGCCTTCTTGAACACACACTCATACACCAAGAGTTTGTGCCTCAGTTTGTGTAGGAAATTTGAATACACTGAAAGTCTTAGTAGATCTCCTTGAAGTAGGGTGGAGAATAGAGGGTATTTATAGTGTAAATGTGACTTTAGAAATTCTTGATCCATTGCTTTTTATTTTGTATTAGGCCTAGATGTATGTTTTTAATTTCAATCAGTTTTACACTTAGGTATGTCTCATTTATTCCCTAATTTAGAATTTGTAGAACACAATCTTATAAGTTTATTTTCTTATTGCATCATAAATCTGTTTCCAGAATTTACTTTTCTCCTATAGAAATCAATACCTCCTTTCAAGATAATGTCACTTTCATTAGTTTCTCCTGTTGCATTTCTTGTCAACTGTTAACAAACATGGTGACGTGGGATATACAGAACTCTTAAGACTACACTCCACATACATGCCAGCTACTTACAAGCCATGTATTGGAGAAATGTTGTTTGCCCCCTGAGATTTGGTTTCTAGACCTCTTAATGGGTGTAATCTTCTGTTTTGCAGGATTATTAGAAAAATGAAGTAAAATGTTCTAAGTTCATAGTACACTAACCAGCTAGTTTAGGTGCTTAATTGTTTCCTTTTGTGCTTCCTTCTATCTGAACTTCCTTTTTGCTAATCTTTTCCTCCAAGGACATTAGCTGTCAACAGAAGGGATTACTTCCTAAGGGAAACTTGGATATCTGTGGGGCTTTGTGGTTGCTATAAAGTTTGGAGGCTACTGGTTGCCTTAGTAATGGGGAGGGGGCAGAGATACTTGACATCCTGCAAGTACCTATTTTGCTATATCTACTTATAACTACAAGATTCTTACCTAATTCTAATCTACATTCAAACATGAGGTATGTTTTGCATGGATCTAATATACACTGAATTTTCCAGACATGCTGCTTCTAGGTGTTTGTGGAATAATTTCACTTCTATAGATAAAGCGTTGCTAAAATCTGTTGACCATTTTGGAAAATGTTATTAATGACTATTCTGTCTTTTAAGTTACAAAAAGACAAATCTGTATTGGTCTGCCTTTGTAGCTTTCATATTTAAAAATCTTGGAATAGTTTTTGGTCTGGCTACTTCATTATTTCTTCTAGGGAAGTTGTCCCAGGACCATTAATATATAAAATATATTTATTAGAAACTATGCCTTACATGAATTTTAGGTCACTGAATTGATTTTTTTTAAAAATTTTTTTTCCAACGTTTATTTATTTTTGGGACAGAGAGAGACCGAGCATGAACGGGCGAGGGACAGAGAGAGAGGGAGACACAGAATCGGAAACAGGCTCCAGGCTCTGAGCCATCAGCCCAGAGCCCGACGCGGGGCTCGAACTCACGGACCGTGAGATCGTGACCTGGTTGAAGTCGGACGCCTAACCGACTGCGCCACCCAGGCGCCCCTCACTGAATTGATTTGAAAGTATCTTTTGTAAGTAGATCATTTATAAATTGTATTTTAGAATTTTGGGTAATTTTTTGATTAATTTGATGTAATGGTTTGAGCACTCCTGGCCTAGGCCACTTATTGTTTCATCTGCTTCTTGGTGAGTGGCAGACTGAGTCTAGAAGCTACTCTTGAAATCGTGAACTATGTGTCCATGATATGTTGGTGAGTATTCCCTGTTGTGGCCAGTTGGTTTCCATTTGACTCTTAAGAAGAGTGACCTGCCAGGCCTGCCTTCTGATTCCTGCTGACCTAGTAGTATTGACCCTAACATCTGTGACTCTGAAAAGACCTAATGAAAATAGTCTTATGAAAGAACTATTTTTAAAGCATTCAGGCTATCTCATTACTCCATTATTGCCCTTTAGCTACCTGCATTTCTGTTCTGGCTTCCTCTGAAAGTGGGGATTTAATTTGTTCCCTTTTACACAACTACCTTGTAAGTTAAAATAACTTGCATTAAGCCATTTCAAGTCTCCTTAATTTCCTATGAGAATAAGTATGACTTTTTCGATTTTGATGAGTAATATGAGATACCGCTTACAGCCAGTAAATTCTACAGCAATATTCTTACCTCCTTTGATTTATATTTTAGTTTTTTAATAATACACTCTAGCAACCTGTGTGACACTTTCATTACTGTCTACATGCTTGGGGTTAAAGATGAAGCTTGCATGCTATATAATCCCTTAGGAAACATTGTGTATACTTCCTCAATTTTATGCTCATTTTCAAAAATCTTACAGATCTCAGAACATTTTGAATAGTTTTACCCTCCTGACAAGAATATATATGTAAATGAAATAGCTTGTTTTTTTCTTTTTGCAAGATACTTACTAGTGACACATTGAAAAATTTAGGGGATTTTTGCAGTAATTTTGCCAACTCGGTATCTGAGTAGAATTATTTTCACATGACTCCTCTGCTGTGTGTGTGTGTGTGTGTGTGTGTGTGTGTGTAGGTATAACTGTTTTCCCCCCACCCAAAGAATGTATCTTGGGGGATAGTACTCATTGTGTTGTGGCAAAACTATTTTTCAAAGTAGTTAAAACAGTGTTTTCCATGTTTTTTAGGGCCTTTGTAAGGTGGTTGTGTTTTGATTCCAGCCCCTCGATTCTAATCCTAGCCCCTATTTCATAGGGTTGTAGATTCCTAAAAGGAAAGGCTGTGTTTTATTTTGCATTCTTAGTGTCTAACCATCGTTCCCATTACTCAGGTCTTTATTTCTTGAAGCAAATCAATAGAACAATAGTAGCTAACCAGCTATTGCTATACTTAGAACAATGGGAGATAGACTGAGTTCCATTTATTTACTATCACATTCAAAAGCTTGAAAAATGAAGAGAAAAAACTTAGAGAAAGATATAATTGGCTAGGATAGTTTGTGTGTGTGTCTGTGTGTGTATAATATAAGAGATACAGAAACATGAAAAAATTCACTAGAAATTGCTGGAAAAGCTGAGAAAGGTAGGGGAAATTGAGTTTTCTTAAATTGCTATTTGACGGATTCTATTTTCAGTTTTATCCATACTTTGCTGGTATAGGCATAATCTTCAAATGGTTTTTATCTTTTTCTTGTATATTTTATAACTCACTGATATATTCAGCATCATAACATCTCTCCAGTGGCATCTTTTTATGTCAGGGGAAGGGAGCTGTAGATGAAGTGATTGTGATTGCTGATTGGCAGTAAAGCATCTGAAATTGCTAGGTTCATACTGCTGAGAAGTGTCACTTATTAATATGGGCCTCCTGTTGATATTCTTGGGCTTTTTTTATCTCATGAGGCAGGTTTCCTTCCTTGTTCTACCCCCTTCCAGTGCTCCTCACATCACCAAGCTGGCTTGCAGTACAAATCCAGGAGAGTGGGCCTGGATGGAAATTTAACTTGGATCTGAAAGTCTTTTTCTCCTCTCT
>NW_024412396.1:55817820-56141641 GCF_014898765.1 Herpailurus yagouaroundi
TCTCTCTCTCTGTCTCTCTCTCTGTCTCTCTCTCTGTCTCTCTCTCTCTCTCTCTCTCTCAGAGCTTAAAAGCTTAGCTGTGTGCATATAGTTAATTTAAAATAGCTTTCTTGAGTCTAGTACTCGTGGAATATTCCCTTTGATTTTCAGAACCCCTGTGAATTGGAAAATTAGCTTACATGTTGCCTTAAGTGGGGATTTAATTTGTTCACTTTTACACAACTACTTTGTAAGTACTCAATAGCTACCCACTGCCAAACCCACCCTTCAGTAACTATTGTCTCTTTGTGTTACTTCTGTGTCATTAGCATAATTGTCCCAATCAGAAGTCCATTTTGGGTGACATCTTTTTATATAATTTATGCTTCCTGCGAAACTGTCTTTCAGATTGAATGACTTATTTAAATTTCAGCTATAAAAGTAATGCTTAAATATCCCCGTGAGTCCCTGTTTACACTGAGGCTTCTAGATGAGATTTGAAATAAAAGGTTAGATCTTCTGGTCCACATATCGGTACTGATGTGAATTCACTGATGGGATGTAGGACAGGAGACAGCAGGACAACCCTCAAATCCTAGGACCACCTTCTAAGTTTTTTTTTGTTTTTTATTTTGAAGGGGGAGCGGCAGAGAGAAAGAGCATGAATCCCAAGCAGGTTCCACACTGTCAGTGCGGAGTCCAGTGCAGGGCTCTAGCCCACAAACTGCAAGATCATGACCTGAACCAACATCAAGAGTCAGTTACTCAACTGACTGAGCCCCATGGGCTCCCCCCACCTTCTAAGTTTTAGGTCTTGGGTGAGTCTGTTCACTGTATTGAACCTCATCTGAGGAAAATTAGTGATAAGCAGCACTCCTAGGGAGTTAACATTAGGTTGAGAAGTAACAGAATGTAAAGACCTTGAAGTGCATCAGGTATTGCAGTAACTAAGAATTGGCTCTTAGGATCAAACCAGGAAAATGCCCTGAATGGCTTCAGGACTCCTGGACTCCTAAAGGTTAATATAGTGATGATGGGGGATAATTAAAATGATAGACACGTGGAGAAAGAGGTAAGAACTTAAGGGGGTGGGGGAACAATAATAGATGTTTCATGAGCAGCTATGGGAGATGTACATGCATTTCATACAGGGTATGCTTGGGCTTTGGTGATTTCCTTCCTCAGCAGGGCAAGAATACCAGGTCCACCAAGTGTCCTGCTGTTCCCGGGCAAAAACTGTTCACTGACAAATGGAAGAGAACCAGATCTAGATTCTTCTTCAGTTTAATTTTTTAAATTAGGCTTTGTATCATATTTGGCATTATAGAAATATTCTCAGGAGTTGGGAAACCTAGCAATGAATTCTAGAGCAGGAATGCTTTTCCTCTGCTCTCCATCTTTTTCAGCTCCAGAAAATTTTCCTACCTCTTCCATCTGTGATGCTTCCCTTTCTTTGCCAGGACACCTGGCTTCATCTGTTTACTGAATGTGCTCTTGAGAGCAGCAGATTATAGCAGCTTCTCCCTGCCTTGCAAAATCAGAGTTGGAACAAGCCTGCCTATCTGCCTAGAATATGGGTGTTTCAATGTGTAAAGAAGGGTGGGCATATGTGTGCTACGGGTTGGAAGAGGACAAAAGAACTGTAGATGGGTTGAGATATTTGAGACTATTCTATCACTTTTGAACTAGATAGAACAGCTTTAAAATGTCTTAAAATTCACTATGTCCCAATCTTTTTGACTTTTAAGTAAAACACTAAAATGGATTTAAAAACTGTATTCTGGGGCACCCAGGTGGCTCAATTGGTAGTGTCCAACTTTGGCTCAAGTCATGATCTCCCCATTTGTGAATTCAAGTTCCACATCGGACTCTGTGCTGACAGCTCAGAGCCTGGAGCCCGCTTCAGATTCTGTGTCTCCCTCTCTGTCTCTCTCCCTGCCCCTCCCATGCTCCTGCTCTGTCTCTCTCTCAAAAATAGAATACTTTTTAATGTTATATTTATCAACAGGGTTCATTTTTAGCATCACTAATGCAGATGTCAGTGGACCCCTTGGTCCATTTATCAGAGATTACAATTCTTAAAGAGGCCTGGCATCATTTGGACATTTATAAGGGGGTAGAGGGGTAGATAAATTAGGACTCTAGTATCCTTAGGCAGAGGAGAGATTCAATCTTAAAATCATGTGATGTGGGATTTGTAAGAACCCAAACATCAAGTGTAAAGAACCTTAGGACAGCAACCACATTTTAACCAATAAAGGCACTTGGAGACTGCATGTATATGTATATAGGTGGCCTGGGTTTTGCACTTCAGCTAAAAGTTTGATCTGTGATTTTTCACAAGCCAAAAAATTGTCCACACATGTGCTTCTTAGTGTTTAGGCCGTTTTATAGACTTTATATTCCTTATCAGTCATTTTTTTCATCTTATTATTTAAAAATCATACTGTGATTTTGTTCATAGGGATTCAAAATGCCCGATTTCTAAAAAGCAGCATAAGGACAATGATTACAAAGCAAGATTGCAGGGTTAAATGGGCAGGAATTCTAGAAGATGCTGTTTGGTCTCAGGAAAAGGTATCCATTGAATTGGCATTGAGAGTGTTATAAATAGAATATTTCTAATAGGAGAAAATAGGGTTGAGCTGATCAGAATAATTGTTTGGCTACCAAGGTACAGGGAACTTGACAGTATATTCTTTGCCGTACCCTTGGCCTGGTTCAGAAGCCACATCTATGTGATTCTAATCTGCCACTTTGGATCAGGCTAAGTTTCTCATAAAAGGTCTTCAGTATTATCAGTGTCTTCTAGAACAGCACCATAATCAGTTAAGGGTAAGACTGTGAGCAAAACCGTATGGCTACAGCAGTGTTGGGTGATGAATTGGCTGCAGAAAGCTGAAACAGGTATTCAGGATGTGATCAGTTCCAGATACTGTGTTCTTGGATCATTGCTTTGACTCTTCTCAGCTTTTACATGGCCTGCAAATATCACAGACTGATCATTCCAAATGGATCATTCCAAATGCTCAGTCTTGTATGCAGGCTGATACTGCTATCATGGCAAGAACTAATGATTTCTCAACATCTGGCTCTGCAGGGTCCTCAGTCACCAGGTTGGGAAAAGTAGCCAGTCTAATCTGTTCTCTTGCTTTTCAGCTTTGTAGAATGAGCCAGAAGTCAAAACATGAGATCTTGCTAGTAGCAAATTAAGTTTCCACGTTAACGCCTGATGGAGTTGGGATCTAAAACAGAATCTAAAAACTAGACTATTACCAGCATATGTATGTGTGATCTCATTCTCCTACTTCTGAATCTGTTTCTCACTCGTTTGCTAATGCATGTTTACTATAAAATAAAACACACCAGAAACTCAAAAATAGGTGATTATTATCCAGGCTTTGTTTTGAAATAATTGAGCTATCTAAGTCAAGAAACCTAATCCCCCAGAAGGCTTGTTTGGTGCCCCTTTGCAGTTTGTCTATCTTCTTTCCAAAGATAACCATTACCTGTCGACAATTGTCGCCACTTGTTTTACTTATTCACTTAAAAACACCTCTCTAGATGCTGAAATTGTGGTTTACTTACCTTTTGAGCCATATCCTATATGGTATTGTATTTGGCTTCTTTGGATTCATCGCTTGGTGAAATTCATGTTTCACTAGGACTACTTCATGTTCATTGAGATTCAGTACTCCATTATAGGACTCTCAATCTAGCTATCTAATGTTAATAGGCATCTAAATGGTGAATTGTTGCCAGTTTGGAGATTGTATTAGAGTTCTCTAGAGAAAACCAAGAGGGTGTTTGTGTTATGTATTCATACTCCTCTATAGGAGAGATTTTAAGGAATTAAGCCCATGTGATTGTGGTGGCTCGTAAGCCCCAAATCTGCAGGCCCACCAGCAGATGGGCTAGAGAGGACAGGGAAGAGTTAATGTGGTAGTCTTGAATCTAAATGTGATCTTGAGATAGCATTACTTCCTTTTTGGTGATCTTGATTTTTTTCTTTTCCCTTAAGACCTTCAACTGATTGGGTAAGAGCCATTCATATTATGGAGAGTAATCTATGTAAAGTCTGATTTCTTTATTTTTAGTGTTTATATATATAGAGAGAGAGCGCATTCACAAATGGGGGAGGGGCAGAGAGAGAGAGAGAGAGAGAGATTGAGAATCCGAAGCAGGCTCTGAGCTGTCAGCACAGAGCTTGACACGAGGCTCGAACTCACAAACCGGGAGATTATGACCTGAGCTGAAGTCAGATGTTTAACAGACTGAGCCACACAGGTGCCCCTTAAAGTCTGATTTAAATGTTAGCCACATTTAAGTACCTTCACAGAAACCTCTAGACTGGTGTTTGGCCAAAGATTCCTTACTTATGTGACCTAAACAAGCTGGCTCACAATATTAGCCATAACAGAGATATTAGGGAAATGCTTGGTATGTTTATTATTGTACATGTATTGTGATGAACATAGTTGTGTTTGTCATGAAAAGTACAGAAGAATGAAACTGAATGTCACCCCTTTCCAAAGTTAAAATACCAGCCAATCTCCAGCACTGTATTAGAGGTCTTATTGCTCCCTGTTCTTCTTTTATCTGTTCACATCCTTTGTTATTCCTTTTAATGTTTGTTTACTTATTTTGAGACAGAAAACAGGGGAGGGGCAGAGGGAGAGCATCCCAAGCAGGCTCTGCACTGTTGAAGCAGAGCCGGTTGTGGGTCTCCATCCCACTGGCTGTGAGATCATGACCTGAGCTGAAATCAAGAGTCAGGTGCTTAACCGACTGAGCCACCCAGGCTCCCCATCCCTTGGTTATTCTTAGTGAGCTGTTGTCTTTGGTTTGCTTTTTGTCTTTAAACATGTCAGATGTAAGTCTCACCAGTATATCTGTTGCAAGTAAGTTTTCTACCGCACCTTGATTTGTCCCTAAATTTCTTTATGGTATTTTTGATGAATAAAATTTAACTTCAATGTAGGCAAACTTCCCTATTTCTTAATGATTAATGCTTTCTTATCCAGATTAATAACTTGTCAAATAGTTATATTGTATTATGTATTGATTATATATCCTATATATTAAATATACATATAACTTTTAGGTATATTGCTTTTCACATTTATATCTGAATTCACTTGCAACTGATTTCGTGTATTTGAAATAGAAATCGGCTTTTATCCTCCACCCCATGTGAATATCCATTTATCACAGAATAACTTTTTATAAGCTTGTTCTTTCACCAACTATATGCAGTGCCGTGGTTCTCTTAAATATCCATACACACATGGATCTTAAGTTTTTACTCCATTGATCTATTTCTCTGTTCTTGTACCAATACCATGCTATCTTAGTTATTGTGCTGTATAATAGCATCTGTGGTTGGTTTTTGTATAAAATGAGATTGAGGGCCGCGGGGATGGTGCATGGTGGCTCAGTTGGTTGAACATCTGACTCTTGGTATTGGCTCAGGTCATGATCCCAGGGTCACAGGATTGAGTGTTGGGTGCTGGGCTCCACACTGAGCATGGAGCCTGCTTGGGTCTCTCTCTTTCTCTCTCTCTCTCTCTCTCTCTCTCTCTCTCTCTCTCTCTCTCTCTCGGTCTCTCCCTCTCTCTCCCCCCACCCCTGTCACCGCTGCCCCTCTGCCCCTCTCCCCCACTCATGTTCTCTCTAAATCTAAAATAAAAATATAAAGATGTGATATAGGAATATAATTTCACTTTCTCATGTGACTTCTAAATTGTATAAGGACTATTTGTTGAATCATCCAAACTGGCTGCAGCAAACTGAAATATCAACTTTGCAATACAAGTGTCTAAAGAAGATGTGTATCAATTTGTATACGGTTTCATTGGTTAGTGTTAAACATTCATAATATAGAACTTACTACAGTTGAGTAACTATAGATCTAATATCTGGTATAGCAAGACTGTATTCTAATTCAATAAATCTGAGTTCTTTAACTTCTACATTAATTTTTGTATCATTTGTTATATAGCTTCCCCAAAAACCCTGTTGGGATTTTGTTTATAATTCTATTAGATGTGTAGATAATATAGACTTGAGTTCATTCTGATGGTCTTAAAACTGATGAGCATGTTATACTACCTCTTTATTTAGCTGTTCTTTTACATTATCCCAATATATGGGGTATATTAGTCATTTTTATTCACACATTGTTTCTTTAAAAACTTTTCAGTATTCTATGTTTCACTGGATTTATTCCTAGGCACCTTCCATAATTCTGTTTTACCTTGGTGATGTTTTCACTAACATATGAAAATGCAGTTGACTTCTGGTATTAATATTACACATAGGTATCTTGTAATCTCTTTAATTTCTCAATTTGTTGGGAGATTTTTATCATTTAAAAGTGTATTTTTCCCTTTGCAGTACTTTATTTTTGTCTTTCAATTTTTCCATTTTTAATATTTCAAATGTCAAATGTTAGATTTTTTTTTTTTTTAACAGACATCATAAAGCTGAATTTTTCCCCCTCATCCCTTTTGACATTTGCTGTCTTTTTTGGTCAATCTTGTTACTTACACTTATCACTATTAGGCTTCTGAACTTCAAAAGTTTTTTTTTTTTCCCTTATGCTATATTCATATTTTCCAAACTGAATAATAGAAATCAGGGCAAAAAGAAATGAAAATAAACTGAAGTCCTATGTCAAGAATTGTGTATGTATCTTACCCACTAGATGGAAGTTGCTAAGGGTTGGAAACATTGCTGACACTTCTGTAGTTCTTGACTCTCCCTTCCATTCTGCTACTTGGTACTAGATTTTACACATGCTTATGATTGCTATTTACTTAATTACATTTGAACAATTAATCTTATTCCTTAGTCATCTGTCTTTAGAACCAGCTAGACTTTTTCCCCCCTTCTTCACTTGCTGAAATCTGTATATTTTTAGTTCTATCTCAATCATGTTGCTAACAGTTACCTGAAATAATGGTTTAGTTTTAAGACACTCACCCTGCTTCTGTTGGGTTTCTGCTCATCTTACAACATTTTTTCTTTCTCTCCTGAGGATTTTTTTTTTTGCATTGGCTCTTTAATTCCTTTCCTCCCCATCTATTCCATTTCTTTACTTTCAAAACCATTTCCATTAAAAAAATATAGAAAACACGAAAAATATAAAACTTAAAAGTAACCAAGTTATTGGTTGGGCAAAGTGATGAATTGTTAAAAATTTTTGGATCCCCTAACTAGATGTATTCTAGTCATAGACCAAGAGCCATCTGTAATAGCCATAGGTTTATTTTTCTGTTATACCCTGTGGAAATTCTTGCATCCAAAACAGTATCTGCATATGTGGGTTGATGGCTCATGAGAAGTAGGAATATAGTGAGGTAAATGAACAAATAACGGATGTGCAGAATATTATTTATACTTGACATTGAGGTTCAGTGGGGGGATCTTAGCACATTCTACATGAAGCATGAAACTGTGAGATCTGTGCCTTGTTTTATGACTTGGTACCACCTTAACTCTCGAGTTCTAAGTGAACTGAAATTCTTTGTGCCTGTTCTCAAAAATAACTCCCACATGAATAATCTACAGTGTTGTTAAATCCTAAATTATATGAACTCAAGGAATCAAACTTCCTTGATCAGGGAATGAAAGAATACTTAACATCAAGAGCACTTACTGTGTTCTAGGTGCTATTTTAAGAATTTCATATGTAGTAACTTATTTAAACTTTACTACCAAACCAAATGTTAGTATACTATATTCTGGAGGCATTTAACTGATTTTCCTGAGGTCACACAACTAGTTATTCATTTGAATCCATCCAATTTGGCTCTAGAATCTGGTATCTTAACCATTACACTCTGCTTTTTCAGAGTAAATAGTGGAGTTCCTAAAGGAATCAAAAATTTTGTTTTCTAGTCCGAAGAATATTTTTGATCTGTAAAGAATAGCTTAGTAGATATTTACTGCTAACTGGTATGTATTTGTATGTGTTTTACAAGATATCAAAATTGGCCTCAATTTTGGATTGAGTAATCATTTGGATCATCAAACAGTGTACCCTTTTCTGATTCCTTTATGTGCCAGCTGCAGTTATTTAGAGCAGGGTTTGGTCTGATTTCACTCCCCACCCCCCGCCCCAATAGAAGACTCTTGCTGGAGGCCTATACCTTATGTGTTTATGGCTCACCAACAGTATTTTATGGAGTTAGAAGAACTGGATCTTGCCTTAGTTTCATGGAGAGAAAAGTAGCATGATTTTCTCTGCTCTACTGTGATTTGTTTAACCCTAATGAACTTCAAAAATTTTGGTTTTTGATATCCTCATAACTGAAGACCTTTTGAGATATGTAAGAGGAATGGTGTGACCCCGAATTAATGAGTATATTGCATGAAATAGGATATTGGTGAAGGGCAAACTATAAAACCATAGTTACCTGGGTTTAAGATCCAGTACTCTCCTAAGTAGATGACCTTAAGAAATTTATAGAAAATTTCTGTGGCTGTTTTCCCATTCATAAAATATGAATGGTACTATCAACTTTAAATACGTTGCAGAGTTGTTACAAGAATTAAGTGAATGAACACATAAAAAATCTCAGACAATAAATGCCATGTAAGTGATAGCTTGTATTAGAACAGTCCATCATTGTCTTGAGTTAGAACAATTTAGCTCTCACTGAAATATATGCATACAAATAAACATGTAAACTGTAATAGTTACTATAAATGAAAAGTTATCGTGCTGTAGAGGAGCTAACAAGGAAACTCGATTGAGGTCAGACACACAAGTGAAAGTTCAAGGATGTGACATTGAAAATAAGAATGATGGACGACTACGTGATACTCCCAAGTGGAAGAAACAGCACTAACAGAGATCCTATGAAGAAGGAAGCATGGTCTGTTTAAGAATGGAAAGACACACAGTGTAGCTTGAATTTAAGATGGCAGAGGGTATAGGGAGAAATAATAGAGAGTTAATCCGATAGTGCAGCCCATGAAGACCATGCTATATGTAGTCTTTATTTTAATAACAAGGTATATCCATGAAGTAAGTGGCTGAATTCATCATGAAGAAATTATTCTGGACAGTTTGTTACTATTTCCTAGTCCTATTTGGCCAATTTCCACAAATAAAATCATTGCATTTTCCTTAATGGCTTCAGGTTTCTTCCTTTTGTTAGTTCTTCTCTGTTATGGACTGAATTGTGTCCCCTACCCACAATTTACATGGTGAAGCCCTAACTTTTCCAGTACCTTAGAATGTTACTGTATTTAAAGATAGAGCCTTCAAAGAAGTAATTATTAAAATGATGCTAATCATCAAGGGGAACTCTAATCTAGTTTAACTGCTGTCATTAGAAGAGGCAATTAGGACCTACACAGTACCACAGGGATGTGAGCACACAGAGGAAAGCCCACATGAGGACACAGAGGATGGCTATGTGCAAGTTCAGAAGAAACCAAATGTGCTGACACCTTAAGCTTGTACTTCCAGTGCCTGGAATTATGAGAAAGCAAATCTCACTGTTCAACCACTCAGTTGGTGGTATTTTGGAATGGCAGTCCTGGTAGACTTCTACTGGCCCATCCCCTCTTTGTTTCGATTTTTAAATTTTAATCTCCGGTTGTAAGATTATAGACTTCTTATGACCAATCATTTGTTACTACAAAGATGGTTATTTGAGGACACTCTAACATGCCATTTCCTGGAGGTGCTTGATTACAAATAATACAAATTCTCTTAGGGGAACAAACATGAGTGTGGGATCCTGTCTTGTGGTTTTCATTCCAGCAAAGCTCCTGTTGAAGCCATGGGAGTCCATCCTAATAGTTGTACCATCCACAGCCCTGCAGTTGGTGCATTGGGATAGTTCTAATAATTCCTAGCAGGTCTCCTTTAAAAATTTTTCAGTTGTTTTAAATGTTTCAATACATAAAAAAAAATTCACATGTAGTGTCAGATGTACGGATTATAACACAAAATAGATGTTTTGCAGCAATTTACATGAAATTAATTCCATCCTAGAGTTCTGGTAAAAAATTAGAAGTCATTTAAAGGCTGAGCTCTGGTGGTTATGTGTCACTAGACTCCCTCTATGGGACCATTTCCTTGTAAATCTTTAGAGTCCATTTATATTCCGTATGCATTTGGTCTCTTGATCTCTCCAATGGTTCTTAATTGCATTTCCATAGGCTGTCCCAGTGGTAGGTTTCTTTCAACTAACAACTAATAGTGATATGCCATTCTGGCAAAAACAACAAACAAAAAAACCTAGTCTCTATTTAATAACAATAGCAATGTCTTTCTAACTTCAAAGAAAAATTAAAGCCCATTACTTGATTACTGGATCATTTTAGAAAATGAAGCACATTTTTGTTTGGTCAAGTTTGTTGTCTTTTAAATTTAGTTTTTATTTATGTATTTTTAACCTTAGGTGCCCAGGGCTGAGTTAATCCCACTCTTCAGTTCCTGGATATTCGTATTGATCAGGCACAGAACCTCTGCAATTCGTTTAATTATTCTTTATCCCCATTTGTCACTCTTTTGTCTTCTCTTAGACAATGTTCCAAATAGGATTAAAAAAATTATTTCTGCTATATTGAGATACAGCTGACCTATAATATTATTTTAATGTATACAATGTTGTGATTTTTATATACATACATATTGTTAAAAGATTACAATAAGATTAGGTAACACATTTGTCACCTTACATAATTATTACTTTTGTGTGTGTGGTGAAACTTTAAATTTTTAATTTTTATTTTAAGTAGGTTTCACGTTCAGTGCAGACCCCAGTGTGGGGCTTGAACTCAGGACTCTGAGATCAAGACCTGAGCTGAGATCCAGAAAATGATGCTTAACTGACTGAGCCACCCAGGTGCTCCTAAAATCTACTCCAAACTTTCAAACACACAATATAGTCGGCTGTAATTACTGTACTGTATGTTCTATCCCTTGAATTTATTCATCCAACAACTGTATCCTTTGACAACTTTTACTCATTTCTCCCATCCACTATCCCTGGCAACTGCCACTTTGACTTTCTATTATATTTGTTTTGGTCCTCCTAAAACACATATACGTATTCTTAATTTGCACAATTGCTGTGTAATCCATATGGTCTTTTTTTCCCCAATACTGAGTTTCTTAGGATAGTATCTCTTAAAAAATTACATAAAGGACCTTAAAGGCCCTCATTTGAAAAACACAAAACCTTAGTGGCATGTTAAGCTCATTCCTTACCTACTCTTATACTTCCAATTAGCAAATAATGCTACACATATAGATATGGAATTTTAATATGACAGTAGTTCAAGAATGTACTACATATGAAATATGAGATCTCCAGAGACCATTGGAATATTCACTAGGAAAGGGAAACCTATTTTTGATTAAGAGTGAAAATGTGATTGAAAAAGATAAAGGATGGCACAGACCAAACAAAATAAAATTTCCTCCCTTTATAAGCAGCTGAATAAACTTGGCCATGCATGTGCTTCTAGTAGAGTAGGTAAGCACCAGCTAAGATTCAACCAGTGGCATCACAGAAGATAATAAGTCACCTGGGAGGAGGGGCCAGTATCTACAGAAAGGGATATGGTTATTAGGCTAATAGAAATTATAGCACTTGGTGATTCTATATTCAGAAGATAAAGGGAAATGGGAATCTAAACATAGATGCAGAAAACATTTGAGATCGATTATCTGCCTAAGGAAAATGTCAGTGGTAAAGGTGAGAGGATTTGGTTCTGCTGATTCAAAATGCCCGTACATCTATATAATATCTATGTATGTGAAATCTGCCCATTACTGGTATGAGAATTATATATTTATATAATAAAACTATTAGTACAACTTAGTGATAAGAGTGCTTCTCCTGATTTCAGATAGTCCAGGAAGAGCTGGAAGAGAAAGTAGAGAGAAAGAAATTCCAGGCAATATTTCAGTGAAGGGATTACCTGGGGGAATTAATAAGTATCTAGGAGTACATCAAACATTTGGATAAGTAGGCAAGTTCTGTTTGTGGTACAGTGTGCTTGGCAAGAGTGGGCGTTGGCAAAATACAGTGTGGGTCAAGTTTGGCCTGCTGCCTATTTCTATAAATGACGTTTCATTGGAACACAGCATTCATTTGCTTGCATATGATCTACAGCTGCGTTTGTGATACTGCAGCGTTTCAGTAGTTGTAACAGACCATTTGGCTCTCAAAGCCCAGAATGTTTATTATGGGGCTGTTTACAATGTTCACTGTTTTACTAGGTAATACTAGCAGGTCAAGTTTCTGAGGTGAGTATAGACTACTGAAAATGAGTGGTTAGAGGTACAACTTGGAAGATGGTTAAGCTTAGCTTTTAGCATCCCACGGACAGAGTATTTTAAAGCCAGAAAAGAAAAGTTGTAGAACAATGGTCTTGAGGGATGAAAAGAAAAAGATCAGTGGTCTTTAGACTGGAAGTAATCTAAAGACAATGAGCAAGGTTGAATCCTGTGGATTTCATACTTGGTTGGTAGTCCTTCTTTGTCTTAATTCAGTTATTGAAATGACAGAGGACATAAAGGAGTTTGCTGGCACTTTGTTCCTGAGTACAGTTTCATAATCTTAGGTGATTGAAGTAAAGGTATGCACAGTTGACGTACAGCTCAGTTTATTTTCTAGTAGAATTTGCCGATGAGCAAGATTAGCCTTTCGCATTCACTTTGGATTTCTCTAGTAAGTTACTTACAAAGCGGGAATGACATGGTTACTTCTAGTGAAAATGGGCATTTTCAACGTGGAAAGGAGTTTTGTCTGATAATCTTTTGGACTCTTTTCAGCTGATAAGATTACTTAAAAAAAAAAAAAATCTCTGGAGACCTTTCATGGATGTTCATGAGTTTGCACTGTTTCTTTGACCAAAACTTCTAGGTCAAAATTTTAGCTCATTTCAAACACTGATTGCTTTTCACTTTGAGATCATGTAAAGAGAAGTTTTCATGACTCCAAATACATGAAGTTTAACAAGTCTGAGTGTAAGTTTGTCCATAGCATGTATTAAAGGCTCTGTGGCTGAGACTTTGCACGACTAAGAATACTGATAAAAAGTTCTACATGGACTTCAGCTAAGGATACAACTTCTTTAAAAAAAAAAAAAAATTCTCCATTAAAGTGAAATTGACCCTTAAAAATGTCACATGTCAAATGTAAAATTTTTCATTAAGGTATTGTTCAATATTGTACACTGGCATTTTATAAAGGAGGAAAATATAAATGAATGAAGAATACTTTGAGTAAGAAACCAAGTGGATATTACATGATTGCAAGTGTGTATTCTATGCGGCCTAACTTTGGAAATTGACTTCAGTGTTAAAGGCAGAAAAAATAAATTTCCTGAAAATGCCTCCAATCTAACTAGAAACCTCATTGGCAAATTTGAATGCCAACCTTGCAGTTCAGCAAAACCCTAATCTGTAGCGAACTTCTTGATGAAAGGTTCACGCTGATATATTATGTGATAGTCTATAGAAATTTCTAGTCAATATTGAGCTTAAATGTATGGCCAGGAGACCTTTTAGAATCTGTTCTTTACTTTCATTTAACACAATAATCATAAATATTATTAAACTTGTTTATTTGGAAGAACCAATTAGAACCAGGAGAATCAAGGTCTCTTGTTTCATTTGAAACTGGTGCCGGGTATAAAAAATACGAGGCAAGGAGTAAATTGACACTTGGCAATACTTGAAACACAAGAAGTAGAGTCAACAGTCATACTGAATTTCAGGAGTGTTAGATTTTGTTTTTTCCATTAGCAATTTAAAATTTTCAAACTAATACCATTATTTATCCAGAAACAGTACTATTATGGGGTTGTATACAAGGATCTCCCTTCCTTTTCACTAACCTCTCATGATCCTCAGTAACAGACAAGTGTTCAGTTAGAACTGAATAGCTGTGTTCACTGATGCAGTGCTGACACCAGTGCTCATGGGCCACACTGAGTACCAGGGATTAGGTAAGTTTATCCTAGTGAATCCACATTCCCCCCACCCCCACTGTTTTCTTGTGAGTTCTTCTAAGGCTGCTTCAGAATCTGTCAATAAGGCGTGCCTGGGTGGCTTCGTTGGTTGGGCATCTGACTCTTGGTTTCTGCTAAGGTCAAGGTCTCGTGGTTTGTGGGTTTGGCCCCACATCGGGCTCTGCATTGATGATGCAGAACCTGCTTGGGATTCTCTCTATCTGTCTCTCTCTGTCTCTCCCCTGCTTGTACACATGCTCTCGCTCTCTTGCTCTGTAAATAAAGTAAACTTAAAAAAGTTAAACTGTCACCAAGACCTCTCTTTTTTCTTTTTTTTTTTTCTTCCTGAAGCAAGTTGATAATGCTGTGGAATGAACTTTGAACATCTTCATTTCCAAGTTATCAGGGGCTGTTAATAATTCCTTCCTACCTTTATTTCCCCATCTCCCTAAATGGTAAAAAAAAAAAAAAAAAAAAAAGCCTTCATTAAACCTTTTCTGAAGAAAAACTACAAAGTTCATATTGGAACTTATGGAGATAGCTTGAGAATTGTTTTCCCTATGTATGTGGACATAGTGACTCTTAGGGTTTATGGAGTCAGACAAGGGCTTGATTGCCAGACAGAGCTTTAATTGTGCTCTCTCAGGCCAAGCCACTGAGCTTTTCCAGATCTATTTTCTCACTTAGGAAATGGGAATAATGTTAGGTTTAAAGGAGGTACGATGCATGCAACGTGAAGGAGATAAGGGAGGGTTTTAGAAGTAGGGGCCTGGAAAACCAAAGAGGAAAATAGCCTTTCTGATTTTGAAAGTTGGGAAAGATTTCTCCGTAATGGTGTTAGAAGAAAGACTGAAGTTAAAACTTAACAGACTCCCCATTTTAGAAGTAGAGTTATAAATGTACATAGATGAGGGATCCAATTCAGAGAACACAAGATTGAGCACCTATTAAGGCAGAGCCAGGGATTGTGGGAAGGGCTAAAAGCAGAAAAAGCAAATTCAACTGGCCACACAATGTTGGAATAGACGAAGCAAGGCATACATCGGAAACTCAAGGACTCTGGGATAGGAAGACTATCAATGACAAGACTAATATTTTGTGTGATTGCGTTTCCACAGCCAATTGTCCTCTTAACGTCGTATTGTTCCATATGTGGTTAGAGTATATTTTGAAAGCAAGTTTGCAAGTGGAGAAATGGTGTGTCTCCTCTGGCCTATTTTCTGTGTATGTTTGAGTGACAGCTTGTAATAATTAGGGCGTTAACTGCACAAGGATCATAATAGTGACTTATTATACATGGAAACTAAAAATTCTCAAAGGGTTTAGTAATTCTTTCTCAACTCTGGGCTGCCTTTCTGTATTTCTCATCAAATACCATGCCCAGAAGTAAAGATTATGTCCTGTAGTTTGTTTGTTTTAATATTCCAGAGTGGAACAAAATTATCTACTTCCTTGTTACAGAATTTGCACTTCTATTATTGTGACTGAAGATTTAGTTAAGTGTTAGCTTTAGTTAAGTATTAAGATTTAGTTAAGTATTGGCTCTAGTTAAGTATTAGTTAACTAATATTAGTTAACTATTTTTGCTCTGTATCAAGCTTAAATCCAACAGGTCTTCTAGGTCTTTCTCCTACAGTCTTCTGTCTTATCCTGTCTCATTCATCTTGCCTAGAAGGAATCTGAACACTGTAGATAATGGTTCGTTCTGACTTAATGTTTGGGAAATATCCTGAAATGGATAAAAACATTGTAGATATGTTCACTCTTGAATTGTAAAATTTAGGATAAATTCAATTACCATTCTCCCCCAAATTGCCCTACAAAAAATAGCACCTGGAAAATACTGTTTCCTTCTGGTCACCAAAAGGCCTGTGGTGCCTTTGGACTAGAGAGGATTAGTGTCATGTTTGACCAAAGGGGCTACTTGGCTAGAAATATGACCCTTGATTGAAGAACACTTAGTGTAATCTATCTTTTGTTAACCAGAAATTCATGGTCTGTGGGGATTAATAGTGCATTTGCAATTTTTTCTGCTTCATTCTTACCTGGACTAGAATCCCCTGCTGTGCTACACTGTAGAGGCTTAGAAAAAGCTACTGTATTAAGCAATCCTGCTGTGATGTTTCTGGTGTTTAGAAGTGCACTTCTGTAATATGTATCCACAGGTGGCTGGTGAATATTTATTGATCTGTGGTGGTAAGTTGGTCAGAGAGAAATAGATTTCTACCAATGCGTTATAGGTTTGAATTATTTTTTTAATTACATCTTCCATCACTGGAACTGTAACCTGCCACAATGGTGCTCCTCAGTTAATGACCTAGGTTTTATGAGATTCTTTTAATAATTTTCTTTTCCCCCATGTGTTTATTGCCTCACATAAAATTGTAGGAGCTAAAGATAAGATTAAAGAATGGTAGATGGAACAAAAATGAGAAAACATGAAAAACGTGCCCACCAATTTGGGACTTCTGAGTGCTAAATACACTGGATGAGAGGAAATCTAGTGGACAAAATAGGGGGCATGTGTGTGACATTTTGATAGGGTGAAATTACTACTAACCATTCTACACCATGGATTTTTCCTTTCACAACACGAATCAAGGGGCACCCAGGTGGCTTACTTGGTTAAGCGACCGCCTCTTGATTTCAGCTCAGGTCGTGGTCTGTCAGGTCGTGGTCTCGAGCCCCAAGTCAGGCTCTGTGCTAACAGCTGGAGCCTGCTTGGGATTCATTCTCACTCTCTCGCTCTCTCCCTCCTCTGCTCAGAGTATTGCGTTCTTTCTCTCTCTTTCAAAATAAATACTAAAAAAAATACTAATCAAGAAGTGGTATTCCACGTTTCCTTTATTTTTGTAAGGTAGCATAGCAAATCTGCCATGACCCAGGCAATTGGGCCAACGCATCGATAATCAGAAAAAATGCATTAAACGGCAAAAGCTATATGAACAAGTTTTTTTTTGAAGAAATACCAGGATCTTTTGCTCTTGATAGGACAAATAGCCAGGAGCTAGATATGGTTGAGTTGGTATTCCAAAAATGTGTGGTATCTGCCTGTGGGAAGATTATACTATTCCTCCCTCATCTTTCCAATACCCTGGCCCCATGTACATCCAGATTGGCCCCATTGTATGTTTTGATTGATTGAATGCAAGTAGAAGTGCTGTGTGTCACTTTCAAGTAGAAAATTTTGGAATTATTTTGCTAGTCTGCCTCTTTCTTCTACCACAAGATTAGGATGTTCCTAATTGTGGTTGTTCTTCAGCTCTGGTCCCAAAATAAATAAGGTGGGGAAGGAGTCATTATTGACCCTGTGCTGGATATAAATGAAAGAAACCATTGTTAAAAACTGCGTGTAAAACAGGTGCTTCATCACTTAAACAATAAGCTTTCAGTGTATAGAGCTGTGAACCAGAACAAAAGGACATTGCTTCATATTAAGAACTGTGTAGGGGCGCCTGGGTGGCGCAGTCGGTTAAGCGTCCGACTTCAGCCAGGACACGATCTCGCGGTCTGTGAGTTCGAGCCCCGCGTCAGGCTCTGGGCTGATGGCTCAGAGCCTGGAGCCTGTTTCCGATTCTGTGTCTCCCTCTCTCTCTGCCCCTCCCCCATTCATGCTCTGTCTCTCTCTGTCCCAAAAATAAATAAACGTTTAAAAAAAAAAAAGAACTGTGTAATTGCCAATTGTATTAATTGGGAAGTGTTTGTTCTGTGTAAGTATTTGGGAAATGTATTAACAGATTAACAATAAGCATTTGAGATCTAATATATGTTTTAAAACTGTGGATGCAATGTATTCTTGGAAAACTGATTAGGATAACATGTGATCAAATTACCATTTTACATAGTAAAAGTATAAACTTCAAGAAGTTCAATGATTACACTTCTAATTCATAAACAACAACAAAACACAAAAAACATGTGGTAGGTTACATAATTTCCCGAAGATCTGTCCACATCCTAGTCCCCAGAATCTGAATATTACCTGCTCTGGCAAAGTGTAAATCTTCTATGGAAAAAGATGGGGTGAAATTAAGGACCTTGCAAGGAAGAGTTTTTCCTGGCTTGGGCTCTAAATACGATCCTGGGGCTCCTGGGTGACTAAGCTGGTGGAGAGCCCTGACTCTTGATTTCAGCTCAGGTCACCATCTCATGGTTGTGAGACTGAGCCCTACATAGGCTGCTTGGGATTCTCTTTCTGCCTCTCCTTCTGTGCCTCTCTTCCTCCCTGACTCTCATGCACACATTTGCGCGTTCTCTCTCTCTCTATCAAAAAACAAAGCAAAAACCAACCCAAACCAATTCTATGTTTCCTTAGACAGAGAAAGTTTTGAAATAGTTTTGAAGCTAGTACATAAGGACAAAGATTACATAGAAATAAATGTGGTGATAGAGCAGAGACAGAGGTGGCAGTAAGTCGGGGGATGCTGACGGCCACTAGAAGGTGTCAAGGACCAGAATCTCTTAGAGCCTCTGAAGGGAGCACAGCCCTGCAGGCAACTTGACATTTGGACTTCTGGCCTCCAGAACTGTGAGACCATAAACTGCCATTGTTTTCAGCCACCAAGTTTGTGGTAATGCTACAGCAGCTGTATGAAACTAATGTACATGATAGACTGGTGATCACCAAATAGACCAGGAATTCTGGGAAACTTTATATATAAGATTATAGGTCTGGAGATTCTGGTTCACCTATTAAGTTTGCTAATATGTGAATATTATAAATTTGAGGGTCTTTTTTTGGTGGGTGGGGGTACATCTGGAATAGATAACACAGATTGTTCAATGGTACATACAACTCAGCGGTCTGTGGATAAACGTCACAAAGCACCCAACTTGCTAGTAGATCTCCATGTTTCTTAATTTCCTGTTAGATCGTCTGTAAAACTAAAATATATTCACAATTTTAAAATCCTGAGAAAAATCAACACCCCTTTCCTGTTCCGTCCAGAAAAAGATAACCAATAATTGCTCATTGAATACCAGGGTTCAATAGTTCAGTGTGTATCTCTCAAAACCACTTTTATTTATTAAGTATTAACCATCTAAAATCCTAAATGACTGTAAATTTTGCTCTTTCAAATTGTATCCTATGTGAGAATAGAATATCCTATTCTTGTTTGGGAGATTTCCGTTATTTGGCTCACTTTGATACACACAATCACCTTTGATTTTTTTTTTTCAACCCATATTCAGAGTCTCAGAAAAAGGGCTTTTGAACACAAAATTGCAAATTTTCCAAAATTGTAGTTTCTGAATGAATGGGATCCTAAGTCCTTTTCAGCCTAAGCCTAAATGTTTATACACAGGGTTGCTTGGTGGTGTTCCAGACAGAACAACGTATCACTTAAATTTTATCTAAACTCCACCCTTCAAAATCCCTTTCTGTCCTTCTGTCTTGAGGTACTTCATGGTTTCTTTGGGTGTATTCTCCCTGATGGCAGCAAGTTAATTTTTTGGACTCTATTGGTTCTTGTTCTTTGGCTTCTGGGATTTGTCAACAGTTGGGGAAATGCTGGAAAGGAAAGAGGGTGAGTTCTGAAGAAAATTATTGTGGCATGGGGTGGTCTAATGAGGAACCATGAAGAGGGAACTTGAGCTGGATATTAACAGGCAGGTTGGATATGTAGGCAGAGAATTCAGAAACAGCACTGCAGTATGATCAACAGTGTGAACAGACGCAATGGTGGGACCTTCCACTCCTTAGCAAGTCCTATAAACTCTACCTTCCAATGTGCAACCCACTCTGCTCACATCCCCTGCTTCCAGCCCTGTCTGAACTAATGTAGGAATTTGCCAACTTGACTTCCTACTTTCACTTGTTCCCACAACAGTGCATAAACCACTCAGTAGCTACACTTGTCATTCAAAACTTAAATGATGTCTCAGTTCTCTCCTTTGCATTTTAGGCATGGCAGATGTCATAGGGAACTTTTACAGAGTCCTTCCATAGCTTCTATGGCCCTAAGGAGCTTAGTCTCTGCCAACTTCTAGGAACCCCTCCCCTACTCCTTTGCCTGTCCTACGTGTTTATGGTCCAGCCTTACAGGTATTGTGTTTCTCTATCAGCAGAAGACTTTGTGTGTGTTCCTTCCTTCTACAGAGGGGAGGGAGGAAGTGGGGTGAGGCCAGAATCTGAAGTAAATAGGGGATTATATGATCACATTTATGATTATGTTAGAAGCATATGTACAACAAGTATATGGAGATTGGTTTTGCAGTGTGTGTGTGTGTGTGTGTTTTAAGTTTATTTTGAGAGTGTGTAAGTGGGGCAGAGAGAAGGGAGGGAGGGAGAGAGAGAAGCAGGCACTGTTGTAAGTGCAGAGCCCTGTGCGGGACTTGAACCCACGAATCCTGAGATCATGACCTGAGCCAAAATCAAGAGTCAGATGGTTAACAGACTGAGCCACCCAGGTGCCCCTGCAATGTGCTTTTCCATAGAGACATCAAAAATATTATATAAATTTTTACAAGATGCCTCTACCACTTTTAGAAAAAAAAATCTACTTAAAAAGTTGCCCCTCAAGGCAAGTCCGCTTAACAACTGATCACAGCTATAGGTGTTGCTGTTCTGACTCCAGTTCCCTTTGCATTCCCTTCATGTTTTCCCACCTTCATTTAAATTGCCTGAAAGGGCAAAATCACTCTTTATGATTTGAAGTCAGAGTCTTCCTGTGGTTGTATGGGCGTTCTGTAACGATGGAGTGGAGATGAATATATCTACACTGCACCATTGTGTTGCTTCCATAAATGATGGATTAGAGTTTTACTGCCAAGCTCATTGAAAGCCCATAAATTTGCATGTATTTTTACTGATATGACCTAATTAAGAAGTTGAATTTTATTAAAAGTCTTTGTTCTATGGCTTCATCCCAGTAAAATACTCTTAGCTGAGGGCCTTTCATGTCTCACTGAAGAGTTTGTCTCTAAAAGTGTGTACGTTGTACATTTTGTCTCTCCTCTTCTAAGTGATTTCAAATCCATGCGCAAATCTTCCTCCCTTGCTGGCCAGCAGCAGGTCTTACCATCCTAGATATCAGCATCCCTCCTGTACTACCATACCAGGCCTCTACATACATGACTAAACATTTAGATGAATGGCCCATTATACCATGGTGTCATGGACTGAACATGTCTCCCCAAAATGCTTAAAGCCCTAACTCACAATGTGATGGTACTTGGAGATGAGTGGGGTCTTTTGTAGATAATTAAGTTTAGATGAGGTCGTGAGTTCTGCAAGAGAGACCAGACCTCTCTACCCAGTATTTTTTTGTTGTTGTTGTTAACGTTTACTTATTTTTGAGACAGGGAGAGACAGAGCATGAACAGGGGAGGGTCAGAGAGAGGGAGACACAGAACCCAAAGCAGGCTCCAGGCTCCGAGCGGTCAGCACAGAGCCCGACTCAGGGCTCGAACTCACGGACTGAGAGATCATGACCTGAGCCGAAGTCGGACGCTTAACCGAATGAGCCACCCAGGTGTCCCTCTACTCAGTATTTGAGGAACTAACAAGAAACTTTCTGCAAGCCAGAAAGAGAGCCCTTATGGAGGAAAGGAATCACCTGATAACTTGATCTTGGACTTCCAGCGTCCAGAACTGTGGGGAAATTCCTACTTAGGTCGCTCAGTCTATGGTATTCAGTTACAGCAGCCTGAGCTAAGACAGATGATGGTGTTTGTATCCGTATTTGTGACTTAGTGCATAATATAGATGTTCAAATATTCATCATCTTTATTTGTATTAGTATCCTTCATTCTAGAACTTTGAACATTCCCAATCTCATGGCCTGTGTTCTGATACATTTAGACGTAGAAACTTCAGGTTTATCAGCATTTACAATACTTGTAATTGCATTACTAATTCCTAGGGTTTATTGTTCTAAAGATGCTGCCTCATTCCCCTATTTTAATGTCTTTATTATTCTAATCACATAGTTCATAAATGAGTTTAATTAAAATCTAAGCAAATTGTAGCTGTTTGATTTTACATGGATCTATCCTCCTGTTTGCTTTTACATGGATACAGAAAAGGATTATTATTTTACTATAATGGTGGTGGTAATTATAGAAACACTCACAACTGGCTTTAATGGAATGTCTAATTCTCTCCCCCTAGCCCCACAGTGCTAGTAAACACTTTTAGAGTTTTAACTACATGTTTATAGTATGGAAAGTTAATTCTATTGCTTTAAAGATTATATATCGTTTAGATATTGTTAGCTTAATTTTTTCTAGTTTTGTTGCCGTTATGTTTGTCATTAAAAAGATGAACTAAGGATCAACAAGGAACAGGAAGAGCATTGGTGCTATATAGGATATTTTCCCATCTGTAATCAACTCTCATATATACCTTACCTGATATTTGTCTAAAATAATTGGTGGTTGAAGGAAACATAAGGCACTAAAAGATGAAGTATTGTGTATTCCCAGAATTTACACAGTTTGCAGCTCTGCCTCACATAAAACGCAGAGTAGAAAGTCAAAAGAATCCACTGAACAGATGGGTTACAGACTCCATAATATAGGCCTATTTTAAGTTTGTACTTAAATGTGGTATAGATATCCCGACTAACCCTGAATCCCTTTTGTTTCCTTAAAGAATGACTTTTTAAAGCAATCCTGTCCACATAGGATTGTGCGCTATAGCAAAATGATCATGTGGAACTTGCTTTACATATATGCTAATAAAATCTTTTGTAGTAGTTTCTGAGAGCTGTGAAAGAGTTCAAGGACTTTTGAGTTATAGGTTTATGCTTTTTAAAAATTTCAATAGGGGCACCTGGGTGGCTCAGTCGTTAAGTGGCCGACTTCGGCTCAGGTCATGATCCCGCGGTCTGTGAGTTCAATCCCCGCGTCAGGCTCTGTGCTGACAGCTCAGAGCCTGGAGCCTGTTTCAGATTCTGTGTCTCCCTCTCTCTGATGCTCCCCTGTTCGTGCTCTGTCTCTCCCTGTCTCAAAAATAAATAAAACATTAAAAAAAATTTTTTTTTTTTAAATTTCAATACATTTTACATTGGGGTATAAAATCCTCAGGCTTTGACAAATTCAGATTTGTGTATCCACCACTGCAGTCAAGATAGAGAACAATTCTGGCACCAAAGTCCTGTGCATTTTTGTAACCATCCCACATGCTCTTGTTTCTGACAACTATTGATCTGTACTGTCCTTATAGTTTTGCTTTTTTCTAGAATGTCCGAAAAAATCACATAGGACGTGCTGTCTTTCACTTCTCAAAACACATTTGGGATTCATCCACATCGTGTGTGAATCAATGGTTCCTTTTTATTTGTTTCCTGAATAGCAATCATACCATGATTGTTTATGTATCTGTTGCAATTGAAGAAATTCAAAAGTTCCTTAAAGTTCACTGTTCATGCTATGCATTCCTGTGGCTTTTTACAAATGTGTAAGGATGGATCCCTCCCCCACCCCATATTGACTCAACCTTGAAACTTTTGGAGTACATCACGGTGGTGATGTGTTATCCTTTTTACATATGGTTGTATTTGATATGCTGATATTTTGAGGAGATTTACCCCTACATTCCTGAGGGGGGCGTTGAGAAAGAAGGCTTTCTTTATTTGTAAATTAGTCCATTTCTAGAGTTCTTTGTGTCTGCTGATACATCCACATTTTTGCCTAGTCCCACATTCCTCCTTCCTGAAGAAGTTTTCACCATTTGAACATTTCTTGTAGTATAGATTTGCTGGCCATGAATGTTCTGCTTGTTTGTCTGAAAAGTTTGTTTCTTCATTTAAATCTATTTTTTAAAGTTATAGAGTTCTGAGCTGGCACTTCTACTTTTTTCTTTCAGCACTATAAAAATGTTTCTCCTATTATCTTTTGGCTTACATGGTTTCTGTTGGAGGGTCTGTATTCCTTGCCTACGCTGTGTGTAAAGTGTGTTTCTACATTTAAGATTTCGTTGGTCTCTTATTCTCAACTGTTTGAACCTTAGGTTACTAACTTGTGTTTTCTTGGTATTCATCTTCTTTGGTATTTCTTGATTCTTTTATGTTCTTAACTGTGAAAAATTCTTTCTCGTTTTCCATTCAAGATTCAAGTCATACGTATGTTCTGTTGGACTTCTCGTCCTGTCTTCCGAAAGCTCTGTTTCCACACAAGCCCTGTGTGTTCCAGTTTGGGAAATTTTTGCTGAGTTGTCTTCCAGTTCACAATTTAGTCAGCTGTGTCAAGGCTACTGATGAAAGCTTTTATCTGTTGCTGTGTTCCTGCCCCATCCCGTCATTGGAATTGATCCTTTCTCATTTCTACAATACTATTGAAATGCGATCTTGTGAACTTTATATCATTTGTTTCGTCTTAACTTTTTTTGTCATTTTGAATACTCTATGATAGTCCAACATCTGTGCTATATTTGAGTTCAGTTGTGCTGACTATTGGCAGTGCGATTAACAATTCATCTTACTGTTAATCTGGACATCTATATAGATCAGTAGAGTGAGGTAAAAGTAATCATTCCACAGTGTATGTGTATATCAAACGTTGTATACTTTAAATACAGGCATGCCGTGGACGTATCGCATGTTTCATTCCAGACCATCACAATAAAGCAAATCCTGCAATAAAGGGAATCATATGATTTTTTGGATTCCTAGTGCATAGAAGTTATATTTACACTATACCCTAGTCTATTAAGTGTACAATGGCATTATATCTAAAAGAAAACGTACATACCTTAATATAAAAACACTTTGCTTAAAAAAAACACCATAATCTGAGTTTTCAGCACATTCCAATCACTGATCATAGATCACCATAACAAAAAATGAAAACGTTTGAAATATTGCAAGAATTTCCAAATTTAAAAGACACAAAGTGCACAAATGCTGTTGGCGGGGGAGGGGGGGGAGAAAAAGGCACCCAGAGACTAGCTCCATGCAGGGTCGCCATAAACCTTCAATTTGTAAAAATGCAACATCTGAGAAGCACAATAGAATGAGGTATGCCTATGTAGACAGTTACATTTATCAACTATATTCTTCAAGTTGGGGGGAAAAAAAAGCTTTTTTTTTTTTTTTTTTATCCTTCACTTTTAGTTTCAAGATGTGAGTTCATCTAATCCAGGATTGTGCTGATCCTAACACTGATTACTGCTGCTGTTACTGTACATGTACCCTGGGCTTCAAATTCCTCCAGGATATCTCGTGCTTAGGGTGGGGGCTGGTTTGCCAGGATTTTACTCAAGGACTGCCACATCCTCTGCTTCAGGTCTTGTCTTTGTGCTGTACCTCAGGACGTGTTCCCATGTTCTTAATAATTCTTCTAGCAGTATTCCACTGTTATTGACATTTGTTAGCCTGGTGGCAGGAGCTTGGGGTGAGGTATTCTCTATTCAGATAAAACCTCCATCTCAGGTAGGCACTGTGACCTTATGTCTTTGCAATATAAAGTTCCTTGAGCTCCTGTCCCCTTCCTAGCTTTCTGGACCAGCCTGTATTCCTGGCCTCATCTATGTTCTCACCCTTTCTTTCCCCTAGCTGCAATGTATCTTTATCACTGCCTGAGGTTACAATGTTGTTAATACCCCTCCTCTCAGATGAAGGCTTTTGTTCCACAGAAGAGCTGGGGAGTAGACCCAGTGGGGTTTCTTGTCTCTCCTGCTGTGCCTGCTTCTTTCTTTACCCTAGCTGGCACAATAAATACTTTTACAGTACTCTTGCCAAAGATTTTTGCGACGGCTTAGTAGTGTCCAAGGGAGAAGCTTCAGGAACGTGCACATTCCCTCTATATCTATGGCTCTCACCTGTTAACTATGCTAGTTGATTCCTCTCCAGTGCCTAGCTATGTTTGCCTCAGATAAGTAAATGTTGCATCTTGGCTCTCCTGGGCTAAATTTATCTGTTTAGCTTATTTTAGTTCTAAGTGTGGGAGTGACTCTTGAAGTCTTGCTTTGTACATTTTTATTGAAATTTATCCTACCTCTGCAAATCCATGTTTTAACTTTGTAGTTCTGTACAAAGTATTCACAGAAGTATATACACTTTTTTTCCTGTGCTATACATGGAGAACTGGTAAGAGACCATACCAATGATAATAGCATATTCTGACATTAGATCCCAGAAGAAAACCTGATCCTCTCCTTGCCTTATGATATCTCTCATGTTGACCTGGAGTTGTTCATCAATTTCTGTCCAATTCCCCATGAGGAAATTGTTTGGGGTGGGGGTGGTGGTGGACAGGTGAACACATCCTTCCATTGCATTAAACTTCTTTATCAGGTAACACAAAAGAGTAGTCATGTTCTCATTTTCCTGCATTGAGTAGTAACATTTTTATGTGACTTCCCCTTTAAAAATCATTAGAATCTTATACTAAAAACTTGAGACAAAGAAATAAGACTAAGGGCAGAGTTGTAGTGGGGGAATGGGGAGAATGAGGGTGGTCATATGTAGGAGGCTAGAAAAGCATTCATGCAGTTGAAAAGCTCTGTATTCCTTCCACCCCTTCACTGCCACTTTCCTCTCCACTGAAATCAAGCTCATTGGCTTCGCTCCCTGGGGCAAGTGCTTGGGTGTTGTGATCAATGGGGAACAGGAGCTAGTATTAGGGGACAGCTATCACTCCCTCCCAATAATTGAGTCCTTAGGAGCAGTGATTAGATTTGCTGTACTGTTGTCTTTTTCACTCATTCATTCATTTCAAAACACTTACTAACTTCCTATATGCTAGGCATCCTGCCAGGTGCTGAGAATATGGTGCTGAACAAAGTGCTCAGACCTCAGAGTGCAGAGGAGAGTTGATCATCAAATCCTTGTGAAAATAAAATCCTAACCACTTTGCAGGTTGCCAAATCATCAGATCTTAACCATAGATGTCATTTACTGAATTTTTTTTTTTTTTTTGTAAGTGCCAGGTCTCTTACAATCTTTGTTCATACTTCATTAAATCCTTAGAATGGTCCTAGGAGGTAGATGAATATCTCTACCTTACAGGTAAGGCAACTGAAGACCTAAGTGGCTGGGTAAAACAGTCATGTAGCTACTGGAGATGGAGGGACAGAGATGCAATACGAAGCTAGAGAGGGCAGCTTGATTCTGAGAGCTGTACTCTAATTGTACAAGATTGGGTTCTCTTCCGAAGTCTGTTGGGACCTTCCTTCTAGAGAGATCATATTTTGCACTTAGATTTATATTTTAATAGTCTCAGCTATGTATGCCTTTATATGCCTGTGTATTAATAGGTTAACTTAAATGTAAGAGCCAAGTCCATTTATTTGTAGCAGTAGTTAGACTGCCATAATATCAGAAAAATGAGTGGAAAAGTAAAGCTATTCACAACCAGCTGAAATGTCAACATACATTTAAAAAGCTCTATTACCGAAGCAAACTTGAAATTACCTGCACTTGAGATAAGAATGTTAAAACATGAAAATGTATTTGGAAATTTCCCTGTGCTTGGTATTAATTACTTAAAAAGGTAAAGACTGACCCCGTGTTGCTTTCCAGTTTGACAGGACTTTGTTTATAATGCTTATTAGTAGCCAAAGCTAGCACACTTAATGGTTTTGAGTGCTCATATAGGTTATTTTCTATAACTGGGTCATAATGCATAGTTTTACACATATTTCTATTACTGTCGTCTTACTGGTATGGACCTTTTGGAGGCCAAGCAATGTGTTTTAATAATGTGTACTCATTCAGTCAGCTCAGTGAAATTATATCAAAACTCTGTGTCATGATAGGCTTACAAGCCCTTAAGTGTCAGAAACAAATCCTGTATAATTAGGTAAGTAGACCTCTAGGGTAGGGTAGTGTAGGTTCGGGGAAAGGATCTATTTTCAGAAGTTAAATAGACTTGTTGTGCCTTCCAGTATTCTTTCTTGTTGCATAGTTCTTTGGTCTCTAACACATGAGATCTGGCCTCCATATGATACACGTGACTAGAAAAGATGTACTAATGTGCTTCTCGAAGAAGTGGAGGAGAATGGGAATGTTCTGCCAGATCAGTGGAATTGCATTTGTAACCCCCAATAATGCTAACAGTCCTTTTCTGTAAAATGGAGATGATCCTATCTGTGTTGTGGGATATGGGTCAAGACACTGACAATTTTATATTTAAAGCAGAAAGGCCAGGGCCTGGTTCCAAGCAGATGTTCCTATGCAGAGGACATTGTTATAATTTTGATTATTATAAATTTGGCTTCTTTTTTCAATGTGCTCATAGTCTAGTATAGTTATTTTCCTTCTTTTTTTTTAATGTTTAGTTTTGAGAGAGAGAGACACCGAGTATGAGTAAGGGGAGCAGCAGAGAGAGAGGGAAACACAGAAGCGGAAGCAGGCTCCAGGCTCTGAGCTGTCGGCACAGAGCCCAATGGAGGGCTCGAACCCATGAACCATGAGCTCATGACCTGAGCCCAAGTTGGACAGTTAACCGACTGAGCCACCCAGGCACCCCGGTGTAGTTATTTTCAAAGTGTTTTTACCATGGTCTTTGGTAAGAAATCCTTTATACATTACTTCCCAGTTTGTGATATGGTGTGTGTGCGCGTGTGTGCACATGCTCATACACACACATACTCCCTCCTGAGAAAATTTGGAAATCATTCTGTCCTTACTACACATGATAAACTGTATTTTCTATCCTATCCTGCCTTACCCTATACATTCTCACCCAAATTCATGATTGACTAATGGGGTACAATTCATGATTTCCAAAATGCTGTCTGGAAGAACCAAACAAGTATCAATACAAACATCTATAATTTACCACCAAGCAATGGCAGCATCAGGAAACCTTTACTCCCTGAGTGATCCTTTTCAGTATTGTATTATCATTACTATTACTATTATTATACAATCTTTTTGCTATCAAAATGAGACCTGTGTAGTAGAAGGCTCCCTTTCATGCCTAAAACAAAAATCTGTAATTTGAAATTGATATTGGTAGATGAAAGTACAGAAGTGATTGGATCTGTGCTGGTGGTAGGGAGAGCTTTACAGGAAAATCATCTGTCACAGTTGGAGAAGAAATGAATTTGT
This sequence comes from Herpailurus yagouaroundi, assembly GCF_014898765.1. Taxonomy (NCBI): domain Eukaryota; kingdom Metazoa; phylum Chordata; class Mammalia; order Carnivora; family Felidae; genus Herpailurus; species Herpailurus yagouaroundi. The sequence goes on from NW_024412396.1 coordinate 55,846,785, forward strand.
AAGTTAAATGAGAATTGGGAGCAGGTGGAGGAATTGGTATTTTTTTTTTTAATGTTTGTTTTTATTTTTGAGAGAGAGAATGAGCAGGGGAGAGAGAGAGAGCACGAGAGAATCTGAAGCAGGCTCCAAGCTCTGAGCTGTCAGCACAGAGCCTGACACAGGGCTCAAACCCACAAACAGTGAGATGATGACCTGAGCTGAAATCGGATGCTTAACCGACTGAGTGACCCAGGCTCCCCAAGGAGGAATTGGTATTCTGTTGAGGGTACAGAATATGTGGAACTTTGGATGATTTCAAGCTGTTTAGTGTATCTTGAACATTAAGTCCATGTATATACTATAACTAGTCATAAGGTAAAAGACCAGGTATTGTGTTGATAAGAGAATCATGAAGATAATGTTAAGTAGCTTTGTATTTATCCTATAGGTATTTGAAAGTCATTGAACACTTTAAAGAAATGAAAAAGTCATGTTTATATCTTAGAAGAACCCTCTATTGGTGGCAGAGTGGACAGCCCTGAATAGGCTGAGAACAAACTTTGAAGAGGCAATTAAGTGAAGCCATGGAAAGATAATGAGGGCCTAGGGGAGATTATAAAGGCAAGGATAGAGAGAATGGATCCAATACATAGTTAAGAATGAAGATGTTTTTAGTATATGGGTGATCGAATGTAAAATGTCCCTCTCCTTTTATTTAATGAGGAGCTAGATAGGAATGTACCTTTCCTCACAAATGAGGACCTAAGTCTATGTAGGTTATCCAAAGTGGGAAACCAGATGTCCACATGGGGAGTAGAGAACAAGTTATTTTTTATGGTTTAATGAAATATTTAATTTCTAGATTTAACCGGTTTACAAAAGGAATTCCTTTTAATTTTACTATTTTTCACTGTAATGAAGCTAAAGTTCTTTTGACAACAACCATGGCAACTATCTAACATTAGGGAAAAGTTTAGGAGTTTGGCATCTGAACTACTTCTTTACACAAATGAGCTGAACAATTTACTTATCCAGTTAATCATCTCTTTCTGGTCTGCGTTTTTATCATAACAGGAATTTGATAAAATACAAAAGTAACAAGAGAAGATTTTGGGGGTGGGGTGGGGTCCCTTGATCTTCATCACATCAAGAGCGTTTTGCACATAATGTGCATAACTAAAAATAGTTCTTATCAGAGAAATGAGTTAGGCCTAGAAATGAATGCAAACAGTCTAAGAATACTGTATTCTTGCCTTCCCTACTGTACTACCCGATTACATGTCGGTGCCCACCACTAAAATGACCTCTATGAAGGGAAGAACAATTCTTCTAATCCTTTGTATTCTCTATGCCTAACCTGGTATTGGGCACAGCATGGTAAAAGTTTGTGTCATTGAAAATGTGTCCCACCTTTTGACCAACATGAGCGAGACCACGCCAATATCCTTCACCGGTTTTGCTTTTAGTTTACATGGCCTGGGTATATCTTGGAAAGAAAAAACACCTGATGTTCATTTGATTTCTACCTTCTCCAGCTTCATAGAGCTCTAGAGATAAAACTTCTTCTGTAGCCTCAGCTCCACCTGGATCCTGAGCCAATTCTGAGCAGGTGAGAAAGATGTTGGAAGCTACATATGTATCATTTAGAGGAGTCTAGAGTTACATGTGCTGTTCTAGGACTGATACACTTTGAGTTTGATTCCTAAGTGCATCAGGAGTCAAAGGGAAAGAGGGTTCTTTTTCACATCCTTATATTTTAAAGTGTAGTTATTTTTCACATTGCTAGGAATTCTCTGATATGAAAACTTTTGGCTTTTCAGATCATATAGGTATTTGAGTTTCCTGTTAAGAGGGTTTTTAACTATGGTTTGAGAGTAGTTTTCTGCGATATTGCCTTCATTCAGAGTTCTTCTTTTGAGCCCTGAAACATGGTAGAAGCCATATATTGGGGGGTGGAGAGGGTCTTAAAATACACAGCACTTAAATCCTGCAGAATGAAGATGCCTGCCATATACCTGATATCCAAGTTGTCCAGTAGGGAACCAAAAATGAAGTAGAAACTTCACAACGTTCTCTAATAATAGTGGGAGAGCACTAAATTTCAAATCAGTCATTAGCAGCTAATTATAACATTATTTCATTGTTAGATATTTTATTAATCTGTTGGTGGTAAACTTGAACATGGTTTGGGGCAGGATTTGAGTTAAGAGGTGGGGCAGCTGCTAGTTTATTCCTTCAGTGACACTTGCAAATGCTTTCCTTTATTGTGACCTCTAGCTTAAATTTATGTGACTCACTTAAATGTCAAACAAGCTAAGTGGTGCATTTCATTAATGAAAAATTAATGAAAACCTTGGGCTGGCACATACTACTTGTTTACAATATATATAATTCATTAGGAAGACATCCGTCAAATAAGGGTCTTGGCATGGATCTGGTGGCATTGTAAGTAGGCTTTATTCTCTTCCTTCCAGTTAATGAAAGTGCAAGGCTGGGAAAAATTCACATAAAACAGATTTAATGAGTCTTTGGGGGAAGTTTTACAGAATAGGGTACATGAGTCATAAATATCACATGTAAAGTCTATTTGGCCCAAATTATTTAGGATTGGAAATGGCCATAATTTCATTTTATAAGCAAAAAGTGCCCAAGTGTTTAGATCAGGAACTTAATTCCAGGCAAAAGTCCTACACTCTTTTTAGAGCCTAGTCATTAAGTAGGCTCAGTCTTGAACAACTCATTTAAGAAACCAATTTATTTCCCCCTAAAATGGAGGTAAAACCAGGGACCACTTCCCAGATATGGGGCATAATTATTTATTTTCTGAAAGTCTGTAAAAAGTGAATATCACTTTTTGGTATATAAAACTTCCCTGACCCTGATAATCTGGTTATAAAAAATGGTTGGTACAAATTCTTTTAAATCACTTCAAAAGAATGCTCTGTTTCTGCACAAATATTGGTCCCTCAATATTGAAGTAGCTGAAAATATCACTGGTCTCCTCTATTTCTATGCCTTTTACCTTCTTGTTGAGCCTTTTCCTCACTTTCGCTGTTTTCAAGTGTTTATAGATAGTATTAAGACATGGAAGTAGGGACTAGAGGAAAAGATGAGCTATTGGTCACAAAGGCAACATGAAGAACAGGTACTGTATTATTCAGCATAATTGTATAAGCACCTAAAAGAGGGCTTGAGACCTACCTAGGTGTGGGATTCCAATAGGTGTGTTTAATAAGAACAAGACTGGTCCTTGCCCTGAGGTAGGTGTTTTTTTGTTTTGTTTTTTTGTTTCTTGATTTTTGTTTGTTTCCAGTGAAGAAGTAGAATATTCACCTGCAACTAGAAGTTATAGAATTGAATGTTGTGGTTGATTTTATGTGTCAACTGACGCACCTAAGGGATGCCCACATAGCCAGTAAAACATTATTTCTGCGTGTGTCTATGAGGATGTTTCTAGAGGGAGTTCTAGAGGGATTAGCATTCGGTTCAGTAGACACAGGAAAGAGATCTGTCCTTACCACTATAGGTGGATATCATCATTCGTTCCCTTTGTGGGGATGGGGGCTGCATACAGCAAAAATGGGAAGGAGGGGAACTTCCTCTCTTCTTGAGCTGAGATGTCTATCTTTTCCTGCCCTTGGACATCACAGCCCCTGGTGCTTGTGCCTTCAGATTCTGGGACTTCCATTGGTAGCTACCTGGTTCTCAGGCCTTTGACCCCCTGACTGGGAGTTATACTATCAGATCCCCCGATTCTTGGGCCTTTGGACTTGAACTGAATTATATCACCAGGCTTCCTGGTTCTCCAGTTTTCAAATGGCTGATTGGGGGACTCCTTAGCCTCCATAACTGCCTGAACCTATAATCTTCCTTTCAATCTCTCACTTATGTCTACATGTATATACATACATTTATGTACATATATGTACATGTGTATGTGTGCACATACACACACATTTTAGATTGGTGCCATTTCTTTGGAGACCTCTAATGGTTAACAAGAGATAAATCCTATGTGAAACATAATTTTGCAAAGTTAGAACTATCTTCTAGTCTGGGTTACTAGAGAGAGTAGAATTTCATTTGATTCTTGGAGAGTGAGATTTTTCCATACTGGCTTTTTATTGCTTATGGCCTCTTTCTGGCAGAAACTCTCCCATACCTGACACAGAATAGAAGTAGTCAAAGGTATCTAAGGAGGAAGAATTGAAAAGAAAGTGGGAACAGAAGGAAAAAGAAATTGCAACACTCAAATTAGAACTTCTAATAGGTGAGTGTGATCAAGGAATTTGGCTATCATGGAGAAAAAGCTGGAAGCATGGAAACCTGATCTCTGGAGCCAGACTTCCTATGTTTAATGGCAGCCACTGTCACTGACCACTGTCCTAACTCTGGGCAAGGTATTCAAGCTCACAGGTATTCTGATTCTGTTTGTTCATTCTTAAAATAATGACAAAAATAGTTCCTTTTATAACATTGCCAAGAGAATCTAATACCAAGAAGTATTAAGAATGATATCTGCCACATGTTGAAGTTTGTGCCATATTGACATTTGTTCCAACAGGTTTAATAGGGTACTTGTGGAGAGTTCAAGTATCCTGTGGGATAACAAAGGCCTTGAAAGTTCAGAGCAGAGATGAAACTTGATAATGGTGGGATTATGGCAATTTGAAATTGGTAACAAGATCTACAGGCAGAGCTGATGGACAGAAGAATTATGGACAGAGGTAGCTGGTGAAAACCTTCAATAGTTGAGGAATGAAGTGTTTGGAGTTTAAATTCATGGCTGAGATAGTAAACGCATTTTTTCTGAAAATGAAAGGGGGGAGAATGCTCAGATGGACCACTCATAAGGGGTGAGATTTGTAATTACTAGAATATTAGATCTGCCTTTCTCTCCTCTCACTTGTTGCTTTAAGTAATGGGTCTACAGTTCAACATTCTACATTTCAGTATCTTTGGGAAATGCAAAAGATACACTAAATGATAGTGTTATCAGATGTGGCTGTGTGTGTGGAGCCACTGATAACCTGGGTTTTGACACTAGGAACAGTGATTTAATAAGGGCCATGGATGTTATGAACCCCTCTTTTTTAAAAAAAAAATTAAATGTTTGTTTATATATGAGAGCAAGAGCCAGAGTGCTCACACAAGTGGGAGAAGGGCAGAGAGAGGGAGACACAGAATCTGAAGCAGGCTCCAGGCTCTGAGCTGTCAGCACAGAGCCTGACACGGGGCTCAAACTCATGAACTGTGAGATCCTGAACTGAGAAAAAGTCAGACACTTAACTGACTGAGCCACCCAGGTGCCCCTGAACCACTCTTAATGGAGCAACTTGCTTTGTGTTTATTTTTCTTTGCTTTTCTCCTCCATGTTTATACAACTTCCTTACACTCCATTTGTATCTGAGAAACATCAAGCCAGGTGGTATTCTGAACCCTCTGTTTTCCCTACTCTTGTCCTTTAGCAATTACGGGAAATAGACATTAAGATCTACAGTCATTGATTTTTTCTTTCTTTTCCCTTACTTGTTATGAAGGATTTACATAATTTTGTATTTGTGTGCCCCTGGATTGGGGAGATTGCATTTAAGTTCTTTGCATAATAACAGTATGGATTCACTTGGGATATTTTCAACTGATGATAGTTCAGTGGATTTTAAGAGCCCTACAAATCTCTCAGATCCTTAAAACTACTTCTACAACTGGAGCCAGAAGTTAATTTTTACTTGCCTATATCTTTTGATAATGGCTCCAATTCAAAATCTCAATGTTTGGATTATTTTGTAGGTGAGGGACTTTCCCAAGAGGACCTCATTAGATGGTGAAATGACAAGAGCAAAGCCTGTACTGGACAGAGGTCAAAAACCAGAGGGCTGCCGCCAGCACACAAACGTGTCCTGAATTCCCCACATAACACAGACGTGCACAGGGACTTAGACTTGAAATTAAACGTTGAAAGTTGAAGTGGATTGCCACTCTGTCAAATCTCAAATTCAAATTTTTGTAGACCGGAGAGGTTAGTCGTTCCCCTAAGACCCCCAACAAGCTGGAGCCTAGTAGCAGCTGCTTCTATACCTCTTTCTGCCAAACTGATGGTAAGCACCCTGAGGGTGACTCTTCCCCTTTGTGTGTCCTTTCCTCTAGTGCCTTGCCATGTGCTTGGCTGGGGAAGCAACCATAATGACTTTTAAAGCTGGTGATATGGGTTAGATTGGAAACCATTACCTTGGAGCCTATTTGGATTCCACAAGTGATGAAGGTATTCTGCATTGCCTCTTGTCTTATTTTCCCAGTGGGATGCCATGTGATATGCAGTCTAGACTGGGATTTTAAGGTTATCTCCTTGTTAAGTTGAAATCGGCTCTCGTTGTTCAAGAAAAGGTCTTGGCTGTCAGAGCGGTATCACTGCAAAGCTGAGGACATCAGAATGGCATCTGCCAACCTGTACACGGTCATCAGGAAGCTGGTAGTCATCCAGACTCATTGAAACAACAGGATCTCAGGATACCGCCAGATGGGGCAATCTGTCACTCTCAGGCTGTAGAGGACAGGATGAGGGTTCTTGATATGATGGGAGGGTGCCAAGTGCCACAGCTCTTCAAAAAGAGAGGCCAAGGCCTGCCAATCATGACAATTGCTGTAATGCAAAAAGGTCAGATAGTCTTGTCTTTGTGTATCAGAAATGCCAACCTTCTGTCAATGATGAGGTCAAAAATCTGTACTAGATTAAAAGCATTTGTGCCAGAAGCTTCACACTTCCAAAAGGTCAGTGTCAGTGCCAATCAAAATTCACATGCAGAGTGGAAGTCTAACTTCTGACTAAACTTACATAGTTTGTTTTTATTTTCTCACCCATCCCTCTGCAACTTTATCATCAAACGTTCTTAAGTATTCGCAGTGCTCTATGCAAACAAGGTACAGAGATTTTGTTCAAACCTGTGATTCTCAAGCCTGAGGACATATCTTATCCACATGGAGGGCTTGTTAGAACACAGATTGCAAGGCCCCACTCCCAGGCTTCTGATTCAGTAGGTCTGGGAGAGGGTTCAAGAATTTACATCTTAAATAAATCCCCAGATGGTGCCGATGCTGCTGGTTCTCACACAACGGGAACCACTGTTCTAGATGGTCATACAGAAAGGAAAAAATAATGTTCAAGGATTATACTCACCACATATAGATAATAGGATTGTATCACAAGTTTTGGGTTTATTTCAACTCTTTTTTCTCAAAGTTTTTGGCTATTCTTGGCATTTTCAAGTAAACATTATGGTATTTATAGGCAGATGTTTTGTAGCTTTAAACATAAGCTAAAAATTTCTAGATGGTTATATACATACATGTACACATATCACACCTAAGTATACATACAAAAGGAAAAGCTATTTGGATTGACACTTGCATTGAGATATATTGACTCCACTTCCCACCAACTAAATCTGGTCTGCTTGTGATAAATACTTAATAATCTTTCTCTTCATTTAAGCTTTTATCACAATTTTTGTGATTACTTAAGATCTGCTCTATCCTGGCCACCTCACCCTTTCATCTGTAAGTTCTATGAGGAAAAGGACTATTTTATACACAGGGTAGTGAATCTTTTTCTGAATGTTTAAATGTTGAACCTATAGTGACTTGGAGGTAGTTCAGGATTTTGGAATCCCCAAATGGACAGTTTGTTTTTTATTATGTCTTCTGTGTGTGGTTGTATGCAGGTCAGGTTGCTTTGGGTTTGGCAGTTTTGGGGAAGAGTTCAGATGAATAGAATTGAATTGATGACCTTTCAAAATTCGTGGCACATGGTCAGCAGCAGTCTGTATATCCTTTTCTTTCATTCTGGCATTTTTACTTATCCCTAAGCTCATCTCTCAATAGTTATTCACAGCTGTGTTTTGATAACACTCTTTTTCACCTTCTAGTTACTTATATATTCGTATATTTGTGACAAAATATATAGTACTGTTTTATGTGGTTTTCAAAATTGACACAAATATATATTGTGCTAGAGATCTTGTGTTTTTTGCTCAACATCTTTTTCACCTGTATCCATGTTGCCATTTGTAAATCTAGGCCACCTTTGCTGATTACTGCATAATATTTCATAAAATCCACAGAGATATTTCATTTATCCATCCTCTATTGATGAATACCCAAATTCATTTCCAATTTTGTCATCACAGATGACACACCAGTGGACGTCATATATTTGTATCCCTCTATGTCTTGCTGTACTTGTTCTGGGGATGTTTAAACTCAGAGTGGAATTGATGTGTTCCCCCGATGATTTCGTTTTCTTCTTAGGTCCACAGCCTGACTGTATTTTCCATATTCCCTTGTAGATAGGAATGGTTCCATGACTCAGTCTAAGCCAGTGAAGGAATGGAAGCAATGTGAATCACTTTCAAGTCAGGCACCTAAAGTCCTCCCTATGCCTTCTTCTCTACTCTTTCCAGGCTGGAATGGCAAGGAATTCCTGGAAAACCTTAGAAGCCATGTAGAAGAGAGGACAGAGCAACATCACAAACTGGGTTCCCAAAATAGTTGACAAGAGAACCATCTGACAGGAAGACTGGCAGTGGACAGTTCTAGAAGAATAGATTTACTGTACTAAATAACTGACATTTAGGCTTTCTTGTTTACATCAGCATCTAGCATTACTCTGATTAGTAATGTGCTCATATCCCATTTTCTCTAAATTCCAGGTTGCTCTAAAAATGGCTACACAAAATTCTATGCCCAATTAGAAGAAGATTCTCATTTCCCCTCATTCAACCCAATGTTTGATATTATCTGCCTTCATAATTTTTTCCAAACCAGGTAAACTTAGGGGACAATTTCAGTTTCAGTATTTTTTTTTTTAATTTAAATTCAGGTTAACAGACGGTGTAGTCAGCTTCAGGAGTACAACCCAGTGATTCATCTCTTACATAGGACACTGGTCTTCTTCCCAAAAGGTGCCCTCCTTAATACCCATCACCCATTTAACCCATCCCCCCTCCACCTCCCCTTCAGCAACCCTCAGTTCTCTGTATTTAAGAATCTCTTATGGTTTGCCTACTTCTGTTTTTATCTTTTTCCTTCCCTTCTCCTATGTTCATCTGTTGTATTTCTCAAATTCTGTGTATGAGTGAAATCATATGATATATCTTTCTCTGACTTATTTCACTTAGCATAATATACTCCAGTTCCATCCACGTTGTTGGAAATGGCAAGATTTCATTCTTTTTCATCACCAGGGAGTTTCCAGTATGTGTAGTACACACACACACACACACACACACACACACACACACACCTCCTCTTTAGCCATTTCAGCCATTCATCAGTTGATGGACATGGACATTTGGACTCTTTCCATAATTTGGTTATTGTTGATAGTGCTGCTGTTGATAGTGCTGTTGGGGTGCATGTGCCCCTTTGAATCAGCATTTTTTATTCTTTGGGTAAACTCCTAGTAGTGTAATTCCTGGGTTGTAGTGTAGTTCTATTTTTAATTTTCTGAGGAACCTCCATGCTATTCTCCAGAGTGGCTGCAACAGTTTGCATTCCCACCAGCAGTACAAAAGGGTTCCCCTTTCTCCACATCCTCACCAACATATATTGTTTCCTGAACTGTTAATTTTAGACATTGTGACATGTGTGACGTGGTACCTTATTGTGGTTTTGATTTGTATTTCCCTGATGAGTGATGTTGAGCATCTTTTCATGTGTCTGTTAGCCATCTGGATGTCTTCTTTGGAAAAGTGTCTATTCGTGTCTTCGGCCCATTTCCTCACTGGATTATTTGTTGTTTGGGTGCTGAGTTTGCTAAGTTCTTTATAGAATTTAGATACTAACCCTTTATTGGATATGGTATTTGCAAATCTCTTCTTCCATTCTGTCAGTTGCCTTTTATTCCAGTTTCAGTATTTTAACTTGCATATCTCTAGTTGCTGGCGAGTTTAGGCACCTCTATATTTATTGATTTTAGGATTGCCCCTCTCTGAATTACCGTTCATCTCATCACCCTCCTATTTCATTTGTGTTCTCTCATTTTCTAGAAATCCCATACCTGAAACATCAGTAGATTTTGAAGGTTGAAAATATCTTTTCTCAGCCTGATACCTGCTTGATAAATTTGCATATGATTTTCTTTATTGGATTGATACCTTAAATTTTCATGAGCTTAATTTATTAACTGTTTCTTTCTTGACTTGTATTTTATGAATCTGCTTTCAGACCTCTTTTCATTCCTGAGTTCACAAATACATTCTCCTATATTTTCTTCTAGTAAGTTTTTTTTTTCTTTCACATTTATGCCTTTGGTCTACTAGGTCTTAATTTTTGAATATGATGTGGTAGGAATCTAATTTTTTTTGGTTCTACGTATTGAGCTAGTTTTCCCAACATGATTTCCAATTTCCTAAATAATTTATTCTTTCCAAATTGATATATACTAAATTCCCATATAAATGCTTCTGTTTCTATATTCTTTACTAGGACTCCTTGTTCTATAATCTATTCTTCCAAAACTGTGCAGTTTTAAATTTCAAGGATTCGTTATATGACTTAACATGTAATAAGGAAAATCTTTTTGTCCTTACTTGAAAAATTATCCGTGTACTAAACTTTGTTCTTTCATGAAAATCTTAAAATCATTTTATTTCTCCCCTATCCTATAAATACAATTTAATGGAATTTGATTTAATTTTATTAAGTAATTTGGAGACAATTTATATCTTTGCAATATTAAGTCATTCCCACTGTGGAAAGGGTATAGACCATTTTTTTAGTTCATTTATCTTCATCAGTTTGGATTTTTTTCTCCATACAGTCCAAAACGATCTTTATTTGGTTAATTGCTTAAAAATCTTAGAAAGGATGCAATAGATATTGCAAATGGTATTTTATTTTTCATTTTCAATTGGTAGTTACTGGAATGTAAGAAACTTTGTGTAGCCATGTGAAATTCTTTTTAGTGTGTTGTCTCTTGATATTCGTGTATTTGTAATGACAACGATGGGAAATATTTATGCGTCTTTGCTTTTTCTGCTTTTTACTTGACCGTAACCTTTTGATTCTATGATGAGTAGTGACCAGAGCAAGTACCCATATCTTTTGACACCTTAAAGGGAGTGTATGTAGAGCCTCTCTTTCTATGATGCATGCTGCAGGTTGAAGTAGATAGACTTAACAAGGTTGAGAGGTTACCTTTTTATACCTGGATGTTGATGTTTTTCAAGTAAGTTTCTTTAGCTTTTGAGATAATTAAGGTATTTAGCAATGTGCTGAATACCCTAACAGAAAAAAAAAGTGTGAGTAGTAGTTTCTAGTAAGATGTAGTTTCTACCTACAGAATGTTGATAACATATTCAGAATAAAGTATTCCATGAATCAATAGTGCCTCTTTATGCACGGTGTAATTTTTTCTATACTACCTGTGTGATTTAGTTTGCATGTATTCTTGTATATAGCCTAAGTTAGTTTTAAAAGCTTTCGAGTAGGTTGATTCTTAGAGAATCAGTGAAAGGCTTGTGATCCCAATCTTCTGCACAAGCTTTTTGTCATAATTTTGGTTTGGTCTAATCTCCACCTACCTTTCATGAACCTTTCATTTCCTGGTCTAACAGTTCCTTGACCCCAGTCTTCCTATGGTTCTGTCCTCCAAATTGCCTCTTCCCTTTATTACCACAGCCATGACATACCAATACTTTATAAATGGGACTTGAAATCAGAGGGTTGTTAAATGAATTTCAGGGGGTATAACTAATGTTTTAAAACCTAAAAAAGGAAAGGATACAGCAGGATTGGATTAAAAATCAGTGTAGCAGATAATATGGTAAATATTATGAAACTCCTGTTGATGAAGCTGTCTTGTCCAACCATAGGGCAAGCAGGGACAAAACCTCCATTGCTGAATTCTTGACGCACTGTCTTTGCATCCCAAAGGGATTTTTTATTTTTTTATTTTTATTTTATTTTTTTTAATTTAAGATTTTATTTTATTTTTTTTTTTTTCAATATATGAAGTTTATTGTGAAATTGGTTTCCATACAACACCCAGTGCTCATCCCAAAAGGTGCCCTCCTCAATACCCATCACCCACCCTCCCCTCCCTCCCACCCCCCATCAACCCTCAGTTTGTTCTCAGTTTTTAAGAGTCTCTTATGCTTTGGCTCTCTCCCACTCTAACCTCTTTTTTTTTTTTCCTTCCCCTCCCCCATGGGTTTCTGTTAAGTTTCTCAGGATCCACATAAGAGTGAAACCATATGGTATCTGTCTTTCTCTGTATGGCTCATTTCACTTAGTGTAACACTCTCCAGTTCCATCCATGTTGCTACAAAGGGCCATATTTCATTCTTTCTCATTGCCACATAGTACTCCATTGTGTATATAAACCACAATTTCTTTATCCATTCATCAGTTGATGGACATTTAGGCTCTTTCCATCATTTGGCTATTATTGAGAGTGCTGCTGTAAACATTGGGGTATAAGTGCCCCTATGCATCAGTACTCCTGTATCCCTTGGGTAAATTCCTAGCAGTGCTATTGCTAGTTCATAGGGTAGGTTTATTTTTAATTTTTTTGAGCAACCTCCACACTGTTTTCCAGAGTGGCTGCACCAATTTGCATTCCCACCAACAGTGCAAGAGGGTTCCTGTTTCTCCACATCCTCTCCAGCATCTGTAGTCTCCTGATTTGTTCATTTTGGCCACTCTGACTGGCGTGAGGTGATATCTGAGTGTGGTTTTGATTTGTATTTCCTTGATGAGGAGCGACGTTGAGCATCTTTTTATGTGCCTGTTGGCCATCCGGATGTCTTCTTTAGAGAAGTGTCTATTCATGTTTTCTGCCCATTTCTTCACTGGGTTATTTGTTTTTTGGGTGTGGAGTTTGGTGAGCTCTTTATAGATTTTGGATACTAGCCCTTGTCCAATATGTCATTTGCAAATATCTTTTCCCATTCCGTTGGTTGCCTTTTAGTTTTGTTGGTTGTTTCCTTTGCTGTGCAGAAGCTTTTTATCTTTATAAGGTCCCAGTAGTTCATTTTTGCTTTTAATTCCCAAAGGGATTTTTTAAATTCTATAATACTGGAATAGAAGGTCCTTGAGATCAGGGATCTTCTGTCTGATTCTCCATTGTATCCCATGCAGTTAGAATAGTGCCTAAAACTAATTAGGTACAAAACCTATTTGTTGAATAATGAACAAATTCTTAACCTGTTTTGTATAACTGCAGTATTAACAAAGCCCTTCTATTACCATAGATACATCCTAAAAATTTCATTGAAATGATTTCAGTTGTTTGTGTATTCCATACAGTTCTCCTTTCCAAAAAAAAAAAAAAAAAATCCACCATTCTGAGAAAAATGAGTCAAACTTTATTTAGTGCATCTGATAAAGTTTTTATTGATAACATAACCATTGTATAGTTTCTCACAGATTAGCTGTGATCATACTTGTTGAAATTGGAATTTTAAAAGGATAAATTTGGTTTTGCTTATTTAGACCATACTTCCTAAGATGGAATTACATTCCTCATTTATGTTCAGATTTTACTGTTTTTTTTTGTATTGTTTTTCTTCATACCACATCTTTTTCCTGACTATAAAACTATTCTGTATTTTTAAAACTTGAGAGCAGATGGCCTTCCTACAAGGGCAGTAACCTATAAAAAATGGTCTATACGTGATGATATGAACAGATTGATAGTATAATCAAATGAAATTTATATAAATGGAACTGAGACATGTATAATATGTCCAATTTCTGTATGGAAATCACACAAAAATGAAAGCATTAAACATAAAATGGAACATTGTATTTATATAAACCAAGTTTTAAGTGGTTTATTTTTCTTTTGTGACTTTCCCAATATCTATAGTTACTATCCATGTCAAGAACATCTCTTCATCCTTTTTATGTGCACACGCACAAACATGGACACACAAATACTTGACAATGTCCCATAGGGGCATTTATACATATAGGTCCATGGAGAAACCTATTAAGAGAATAAAAATAACCTTGGTTTCTGATTCCATAGCATCTAAGAATTCTGTGGCCAAAATAAGTTTCAAATAAAATCATAAGTCCCTTCTACCACTGTACCTTGTTTGAGTCTACCCAAAGTAATTTTAATTCAATCTTGTTCAAAATTGGTCACGTTAGAGGTGCCTGGGTGGCTCAGTTGGTTGAGCTACCGACTTCAGCTCAGGTCATGATCTCACGGTTTGTGAGTTCAAGCCCCACGTGGGGCTCTGTGCTGACAGCTCAGAGCCTGGAGCCTGCTCCGGATTCTGTGTCTCCCTTTTTCTCTGCCCCTCCCCCACTCATGCTCTGTCTCTTTGAGAAATAAAAAAAAAATTAAAAAAAAAATTTTTTTTAATTGGTCACATTAGGGTGTTAGAAGAACTCTTTAGGGGATGTAACTTTGTGAGTATATGCTCTTCAAAAATTTTATGATTGCTATTTTTCCTTTCTAGAATAAGTACAGAAAACAAAGTTAGCAAATATTCACATTTAAATATAAGTGAACCCTTAAATTAAGGTCTTTTTTTCAGTGTTAACTAAGCTTAAGAGAAGAAATTCCCTGAGATGTTAAACTGAAAATTCTCAGAAGTGCTCCCTTTAGTTGTGAAGCAGATCAGGACTATAAATCTTAGAGCTTCCATTTTATAGGAAACTGAATTTTCAGATAACCTATAGATTATTTTTTAAAATAGTAGATGAGAGTCATTCATGTAGCTTGTAAATGAAATTATCCTATAATTATGAAGCTACCACTATGTAAATTAATGGATGTTCTTGCATTAACCCACTGGTATGATGTTTGAGAGCACATGGTATTTTCCCATAATGAGGGTACTCTTGCTGGAAAGAAAGCACCAATTTTTAATTTGAATAAATTAGAAATACCCTTTATTTCAAGTAATTTGTAAAGAGGAAGCTGGGTCCACACAAAGCAGGAAATATTATTTCATGGAAGAAAAACTGATATCTAAGATTTTTCTATCAATTTCAGTAGGTTTATCCCTCCTCTTTTTCCCCCTAATTAATATTTGGAAAAGAAAGATGCAAGTATCAACACAGGGTCTATTTTTAGTCTATTTAATGGCTTTCTGTTACTTTTTCATCTTCGCCTATGTCAAGGATATAATGTATCAGTGAGACAATTTTTTACTCTAAGTATAAAAATGGATTATAATTATGTGCTGAAATAGAATCTAAACCTTGGTTCTACAATCTAAATTTTTCTCCTGAAAGAGGCGGGAATCGAGTTAGATAGTTTTTTCTTTTGTTTTTCCTGTTTTTAGATTTTGTTACCTTGAAAAAGTTGAGAGATGCCATCCAGTGAGGTCAATGGCTGGGCAGACAGGAAATCCTAGATGTGCATATTTCTTGATCATTATGATAGTCCAGAGCCTGGTTTTAAGCTTCTTAGTTTCTGAAATCCTGTTGTATTAGGACAGTTTAATACCTCTGAAATGGACTACTAAATGCAGAAAAGACTGATGTATAAACCAAATTGCCACCTGGTCCATTAGAACTGTAAAAGTGAGCCAAATATTCTCTCCTTTAGGGAGAAATGGTCACTGGCTGCCAGATTTTCATAAGTTTATTTGAGAAGCATGGCATTACAGCAAACAGAAGGATATAGTTGGATGATTTGAGAAGTAGCTCAGTTAGACAGCACGATCTATCCATCTCAAAGGTGTAAGGGTACACCTGCCAAATTGCTATGTATACTTCTGTCAACAGGTCAGGATATAGCCTAATCAATTCAAAAGACACATTAGTAACTGGTCACTTAGGGATTTTAATTTGTCAAGTCCTCTTAGTCTAATTCTGTCAACACCATCTTTCCTTAAACTGGGAACATGCAATTGTTTAGGTTTTGGTATAACTACAATACTATTTTAACCCAGCTTCCAGAGTCCATATTCTATGAGAGCAATTGGGCTTTGGCGTTCCCAGATGACCTTTACCCACCAAAAAATACTTAAAATGTCTTTTATAGTTTCTCCAGCTCCATTTGCATGGATTTTCAGCCACTGCTGCTGTTACCATTACTCCTGTTACAACTTCTATTACCACGTTTTCTATCAGTTAACAAGTACTGAGCATAAACCAAGTGTCAGGGTTTAATCTTTACAAACCACCTCCTTCCCTGCTGAGAGGTAGGTGTAATTATTACAGTGCCCACTTGACAAGTGAAGAAATCCAGATTTAGAGAAGTCAAATAGAAAGTGATTTGGCTGAGATTGGACTCAGATGAATCTGCCTTAAATCTAGATTTTAATTCAGAGTAATTTTACTCTTACAATGGTGCCCTTTAACATCCGAAGACTTTGAAACGTCATTAAGCAATTTCTGAGACTTTTTTCTTCAGTAAGCTAGAAAAATTGGGGTATGAAAATTGCTTTGGAGCTTAGATTTTTCTAGATAAAATATTACAAAGTAGATATCTACTGTAATTTATGTAGCCTTAAATCTACCAGGGTAAAGTGACCCTGGTGAAATTGCTTGCCATGTTAGACTTGTCATAAATATTCTGTGAGAATATTTATAGAGTGTGGCAAGTGTGCATGGAGCCTAGCAAAGCATAAGGCAGCCTAGACCAGGTGCTTGCCCCAGAGAGCTTATGAACTAATTTAGTTGTAAACAGAATACTAGGTATCGATAAAATACTGAGAGTTGGTTGATTGACTCATATCCTCACTCATGATGCCATAAATCAGATGGTTAGACTCTAAACATCTATTGTGCAGGTGGGTAGACCAGCAAGAGCATGTTCTGGCCACTATGAAAACAGCAGGTGGTTTTATTTTGTAATAATATGGGAAGTGGCCAAGAAAACGTAGGGGGAAAAAAAAGTAAGATAACACTCTGCATTACATGCTACACAACATGTTGGAAGGACCACTATAGAAAGTGTAGACTACATTTATTTTTATTCAATGAAGCATCTTTATTACCCAAGAAGGGTCATTTTAAAGAACTTTATAATTTGAATCAGTTATTGTTTAACTTCTCTGCTGACAGTCAGGGTTCTCAAGGCAAATAGAGGAATATGGGTGGCAGTCACTAAATAGCAATGAAAAATACAGTTGCTAGAGAAGATGGTGCTCTGGAACAAACTGTCACTAGATTGTGCACTCCTTGAAGCCATTGTCATTCTGGCCCAACTCCATGCACTAATGCAGATTTAAACCTGCAAAAAACTCCAGTTCACTTGTTTGCTGAGCTCGGGAGAAAGAACAAACGTGTGGTTCAGCTGCTTCTGCACTGTTTAGACTCTTTTCTTTTTCCTCCTTCATGTGGTGAATACATGTCTGCCTCCATCCCAGGGCAAAGTGGACATGGGGCCGCCAACAGTTCTGAGTGGCCAAGTGTAGATCATCAAAAGTAGGAGAAAGTCTGAGGCCAGATATCTAACTTGTACCTGCTAGTCCAGTTTTATTAGTAATAAAACTTCTATTTTTTCCTCCATCTGATTTTGTGTTTTGCCCTCAGTTAGTTTAAAACTTGGAAGGAAAGAGAGAGGGTGTAATTAAACTCCAGTTCACTTAACAAATGTTTATTGAATAAATGAGTCGGGTAAATTAGCCATAAAGAGAAAAGTGAAAGGGGTGCCTGTGTGGCTCTGTTGTTGAGTGTCCAACTCTTGATTTCAGCTCAGGTCATGATCCCAGTGTCATGGGATCCAGCCACACTGTGTGTGGAGCCTGCTTGGGATTCTCTCTCTCCCTCTGGCACTCTTCCCCACATGTTCGTTCTCTCTGTCTCTCTCTCTCTCTCTTGCTTGCTTGCTTGCTCAAAAAATGTGTAAAGCTAAGTATGACATTTGTTGGTATTTTCAATGCTTTAAATTATTCACATTTGTGTATATATGTGCATATATATATATATATATAATTCACATACACTTTGATCTATAAAAATCCATTTTCTCTTAGATCTCTTAGATGGTGGGTCTCTTGAGGTCAGGGTTTCTTTTAATAAGCAGCATTTAATGATTCTAGGCCTACAGTAGACACCAACTATACTTTACATTGGATAGACATGTATTTTTGTTCTAAGTTAGAGATATAATCATAAGTAACTTATAGAGATTTAAAATTTCATATATTAGAATCTCACTATTAAGTAGGATCACTAGCTTTTTGTTATGGAGGAGTACAGTGGATCTTTACCCCCAACAATCATTTTACTGGAGAAAATTATTTTAAAAGTAATTTAAATTATCCAGAAATTATTCTGAAGCCATAAAGAAAATGGGGAAATAACCATTCAGGAAAATGGGCTAAATCTTGGTCAGAACAATGAGAGTCTGCAGCATTTCAGATATGACTGCTCTCCTATTTCCAGCTCTGTCTTACCGAAACTACTCTGGAAGTTCTAACTGGGTGAATGCTATAATAAGACAGGGACTCCTTCTCTGCCCAGCTTCCAGTCTAGGCTACTGCATCTCTAGAGGGGCAGGCCACAAGTTTTTCTCCTCACATGTAGTCTCATGGTACAGAAGTTCTAGGCCAGAAAGGAAGTGTATAGATGCCTGGGGTTACCTTCCTCCAGCCTACCCAATAAATACAGCAAAATCCCCACTCCAGCCTTGCAGGCTGAGAATGAGTCCTGCTCACCCACCACAGCTGGCTTTCTGGGTAGAGGGTTCCATATTAGAGGGCTGACTCGAATTCCTCTCCCGGCACCCACTTGTAAAGCAGTGGTGTCACTCTGGGAGAAATGGACACTGTTCCTGCCTCTACTTCTTGTGCAGTGATGCAAAGTTCCTGCCCATGAGAAGAGGCAGGTCAGAGAAGCAAGGCTTAAAATGAAGAGCTCCCTGCCTGAGAGAACTGTTGATTTAAAACAGAGGATGTAAAACTACATACTAAAGGATAATGAAGAAAACACTAGAGCTCTTAGCAGAGACCAATTAAGAAAGTGCCCTCATAGTTCCATGATAAAAAGTCATGAAAAGTAAAATGGGAGAGTAGTGAGAAGTTTAATGTAGAACCAGGGAAAGAGACAGCAGAGAAGAGTCCTTCTGGGGTCAGTGTCAACACTGGCGACTGGGAAGGCTGTGCATAACATTAACCTGCATCTACTCAAGGATGAATCAGAGTAGGATGGGACAGACTTGAAAAACATTGCCACAGCCACACATACAGCCATCAGCAGAGTGGAAGACTTACTGGCACAAGGGCTTACACACAGTGTCTGCCCAGCTGAACTATAATCTACTCTTATCCAGAAGCAAGTCCTACATAAGCCAGGCTTAAAAGTCTAATGGAATGCAACTTAGGCATCTAGAAGACTTTGTGCTTACCCTATGATAATAGAGACAAGACTGATAAGAGACCAGCTCCAAGCTACTAGTCCCTGTCTGAATGTGTTTAGAATCGTAAACTCTGAACTATGATAAAGCCTGTCAGCCACACACATATCCAAGAGTGGAGGGTAAAACTTGGATTGCTAAAAGAGACTAAGCAAATATTAAGCCAATAAGTGTATCATTACTGATTTGGGGGCAAACTATACGTAGTCAGGCTAAAAGATAAAAAGGAGAAAAAAAATCCTAGGGGCATCTGGCTGGCTTAGTTGGTAGAGCATGTGACTCTTGATCTTGAGGGTTGTGAGTTTGAGCCCCTTGTTGGGTGTAAAGTTTACTTGAAAAAAATCTTGGGACATCAGAAATTACACGTGGCCAGAGATCTATGGCTAGTTCTGGTAAGTCATAAATCAAACAACAGGTGAACAGCAACATCAAGTCTTCAGGGGTGAGAGAAACCAGTATCCAAAGCTGCTACAGTATATTCTCTAAAAACGTCTAGTTTTCAACAATAGAGACTAGTTTCAAAGGGGCCTAAATATTGGACTTAAAAAAGACTTCAAAGAAGCCCTTATAAATCTGTTCAAAGTAAAGGAGACAACAAGTAATATTAAGGTAAAATGTCTAATCAAATAGAAGTTATGTAAAGAAAATTGACAAAAATTCTGAAGATAACAAGTACAGTAGTCAAATGAACTAGGGGACACTCACCAGTTTATTTACTCTGGCACAGGAGACAACGAACTTGAAGACTGATCAACAGGGATTATTATGCAATCAGAAAAAAAGCAAAAAAAATTATGGAGGAAAATTAACACTCGGAAATGTGAAAAAACATTAAGTACACCAATGTATGCATAATGGAAATGTGGCAAAGAGAAAGAAGACAAAAATATTCAAAAAATGGTTGAATATTTCCTAAATTTGATTAAAAAAAAAAAACTATACATAAAAGAACCTCCTCAAATTCTAAGGACAAACAGAGATCCAAACATAAATACAGTATAGTGAATGCTGAAAAAAAAAAAAACCTTAAAAATAGCAAAAGAATAACTTCTCACTGTAAAAGGGAATCTCCATAGGATTAATGGCTGACTTGTTATCAGAAACCAGAGGGATGATGACATATGCAAGGTTCTGTAAGTATAAAAATAAAAATACTTCAAACCAAGAACTTTATATCCCACAAAATTATCTTTCAAATACAAAGAAAATAAAGACCTCGCAGGATAAACAAAAGCTGAAATAATTTGTTGCTAGAATATCTGCCATACAAGAAATACTGAAGTATTAGGCCTGAAAGCAAATGACACTGGACAGTAATTTAAATCCCCATGAAAAAAACAAAACAACTGGTTAAACTACATAGATAAGCAATTATAGTTACTTTTATAGTTATTTCTTCCTGTTCTCCTTAGTAATTGCATAAAATGTTACATACAACTTTATTACTTGAAATTACATACAGCAAGTACTGTTGTTTGGCTTAGCATATAGAAATGTAATATAGCTGAGTGTTCTGCACATGAGAGGATAAAACCTGAACTGGAAGTAAATGACATTAGAAGGTATTTCAATCTGCAGGAAGAAATGGAGAACCAGAAAGGATAAGTTAAAAGGTTTTAGAGCCACGTGGATGGCTCAGTTGGTTGAACATCAGACTATTGATTTCTATTGATTTTGGCTCAGCTCATGATCTCACAGTTGTGGGATTGAGCCCCGTGTCGGGCTCAGGGTGGAACATGGAGCCTGCTTAAGATATCCTGCTTCCCTCCCTCTCTTTATCCCCCTGCCCCCCGTCCCTTGCTGCCTGCTCACACACACTTGCTCTTTCTCAAACTTAAAACAAAAAAACAAGAAATTAGAGCAAGTATATATTTATAGTCTCGGCTTCTTTTAAGACCTAAGATGATATAAAGTAATAGTATGCAAAGAGGTAACCTATATGATAGCCCCAAATTGGAGGAGGGCATGGAGCTGTATGAGTAAATTTTGTTTCATTCAAGTTAGTGTAACTCTGAAGTATATACATACATATATATGCACGTACACATATATACACCTATCCATACACAGTAAGCCTTAGAGAAATCACTAAGAAAATAAAGTATATGTAACTTAAAACCTATTAAATAAATTGAAATGTAAAACTACAAAATAGAAGAATACAAGGTAAGGAAAGAAAACGTGCCCCAAAAGGACATGAGCCGAACAGCCCAGGAACACAAGGGGGGGGGGCAGAAACAAATGCAAGCATGTCAATAACCTTAAGTATGAACAGATCAAACAATCCAATCACAAGGGTAGGGATTTTCAGATTAGGTTGAAAAAAGATCCAACTGTATGCTGTCTGTTGGGGACACATTTTTTTTTTTTTAACGTATGTTTTTTGAGATAGAGACTCCCAAGCAGGCTCCATGCTCCACATAGTCTGACATGGGACTCAATTGCATGACTGTGAGATCATGACCTGAGCTGAAATCAAGAGTTGGCATTTAACCAACTGAGCCACTGAGGTGCCTACAGGAGACACATTTTGAAGAAACGGTAGGTTGAGAGTTAAAAAATGGACAGAGATCCAACATGTAAACAGCAACACAAGAAGTAACATTATGGCTCTACTACGTAATACATGACTATGCTATGTCAGATAAAATAGGCTTTAAAATTAAAAAAAAAAAAACTAGATATAAAAGCTTGAATCTTTCATTAGTAACATCTTTCAAGAAGACTATTAAATATATAATTATAACTTTGTAATACATGTACTTTCATATATTTGGAGCTTTTGTTTTAAACAAAACCTGGCAGAATTGAAGGAAAAAATAGATTGTCATCGCAGCTATTGCTATTGAAATGACATCAATACCCTGTTACATTTGTTTGCTAGAGCTTCCAGACCAAAATGCCACAGAATGGGTAGCTCAAACAACAGAAATTTACTCTGACAGTTGGGGAGGCTAAAAGTCCAAGATCAAGGTATCTGCAGGTTGGTTTCTGCTGAGGCCTCTCTTCTTGGCTTACAGATGACTGCCTACTCAGTCAGGATGTCTTCACATGGTCTTTCCCCTAGTGTCTCTTCCTCTCTTTAATGCCAGTCAGATTGGATTAGGACCTACTCATTTAAATTTTGCATCCATATTCATCAGGGATATTGGCCTGTAGTTCTCTTTTTTTACTGGGTCTCTTGTCTGGTTTAGGAATCAAAGTAATGCTGGCTTCATAAAATGAGTCTGGAAGTTTTCCTTCCCTTTCTACCTTTCTATTTTTGGAATAGCTTGAGAAGGATAGGTATTATATCTGCTTTAAACGTCTGGTAGAACTCCCCTGGGAAGCCATCTGGTCCTGGACTCTTATTTGTTGGGAGATTGTTGATAACCGATTCAATTTCTTCACTGGTTATGGGTCTGTTCAAGTTTTCTATTTCTTCCTGATTGAGTTTTGGAAGCGTGTGGGTGTTTAGGAATTTGTCCATTTCTTCCAGGTTGTCCAGTTTGTTGGCATATAATTTTTCATAGTATTTCCTGATAATTGCTTGTATCTCTGAGGGATTGGTTGTAATAATTTGATTTTCATTCACGATTTTATCTATTTGGGTCATCTCCCTTTTCTTTTTGAGAAGCCTGGCTAGAGGTTTATCAATTTTGTTTATTTTTTTCAAAAAACCAACTCTTGGTTTCGTTGATCTGCTCTACGGTTTTTTTAGATTCTATATGTTTATTTCTGCTCTGACTTTATTATTTCTCTTCTTCTGCTGGGTTTAGGCTGCCTTTGCTGTTCTGCTTCTATTTCCTTTAGGTGTGCTGTTAGATTTTGTATTTGGGATTTTTCTTGTTTCTTGAGATAGGCCTGGATTGCAATGTATTTTCCTCTCAGGACTGCCTTTGCTGCATCCCAAAGCGTTTGGATTGTTGTATTTTCATTTTCGTTTGTTTCCATATATTTTTTAATTTCTTCTCTAATTGCCTGGTTGACCCACTCATTCTTTAGTAGGGTGTTCTTTAACCGCCATGTTTTTGGAGGTTTTCCAGACTTTTTCCTGTGGTTGATTTCAAGCTTCATAGCATTGTGGTCTGAAAGTATGCATGGTATGTTCTCAATTCTTGTATACTTATGAAGGGCTGTTTTGTGACCCAGTATGTGATCTATCTTGGAGAATGTTCCATGTGTACTCGAGAAGAAAGTATATTCTGTTGCTTTGGGATGCAGAGTTCTAAATATATCTGTCAAGTCCATCTGATGCAATGTATCATTCAGGGCCCTTGTTTCTTTATTGACCATGTGTCTAGATGATTTATCCATTTCTGTAAGTGGAGTGTTAAAGTCCCCTGCAATTACCACATTCTTATCAATAAGGTCGCTTACATTTGTGAGTAATTGTTTTATATATTTGGGGGCTCCTGTATTCGGCGCATAGACATTTATAATTGTTAGCTCTTCCTGATGGATAGATCCTGTGATTATTATATAATGCCCTTCTTCATCTCTTGTTACAGCCTTTAATTGAAAGTCTAGTTTGTCTGATATAAGTATGGCTACTCCAGCTTTCTTTTGACTTCCAATGGCATGATAAATAGTTCTCCATCCCCTCACTCTCAATCTGAAGGTGTCCTCAGGTCTAAAATGAGTCTCTTGTAGACAGCAAATAGATGGGTCTTGTTTTTTTATGCATTCTGATACCCTCTGTGTTTTGGTTGGCACATTTAATCCATTTACATTCAGTGTTATTATAGAAAGATACGGGTTTAGAGTTATTGTGATGTTCGTAGGTTTCATGCTTGTAGTGATGTCTTGGTACTTTGTCTCACAGGATCCCCCTTAGGATCTCTTGTAGGGCTGGTTTAGTGGTGACGAATTCCTTCAATTTTTGTTTGTTTGGGAAGACCTTTATCTCTCCTTCTAGTCTAAATGACAGACTTGCTGGATAAAGGATTCTCGGCTGCATATTTTTTCTGTTCATCACATTGAAGATCTCCTGCCATTCCTTTCTGGCCTGCCAAGTTTCAGTAGAGAGATTGGTCATGAGTCTTATAGGTCTCCCTTTATATGGTAGAGCACGTTTATCTCTAGCTGCTTTCATAATTTTATCCTTGTATTTTTCCAGTTTCACTGTGCTATGTTGTGCAGAAGATCGATTCAAGTTATGTCTGAAGGGAGTTCTCTGTGCCACTTGGATTTCAATGTCTTTTTCCTTCCCCAGATCTGGGAAGTTCTCAGCTATTATTTCTTCAAGTACACCTTCAGCACCTTTCCCTCTCTCTCCCTCCTCTGGAATACCAATTATGCATAGATTATTTCTCTTTAGTTAATCACTTAGTTCTCTAATTTTCCCCTCATACTCCTGGATTTTTTTATCTCTTTTTCTCAGCTTCTTCTTTTTCCATAATTTTATCTTCTAGTTCACCTATTCTCTCCTCTGCCTCTTCAATCCGAGCCGTGGTTGTCTCCATTTTATTTTGCAACTCGTTGATAGCATTTTTTAGCTCCTCCTGGCTGTTCCTTAGTCCTTTGATCTCTGTAGCAAGAGATTCTCTGCTGTCCTTTATCCTGTTTTCAAGCCCAGGGATTAATTTTATGACTATTACTCTGAATTCACTTTCTGTTATATTGTTTAAATCATTTTTGATCAGTTCATTAGCTTTTATTTCCTGGACGTTTTTCTGAGGGGAATTCTTCTGTTTCGTCATTTTGGATAGTCCCTGGAGTGGTGCAGGACTGCGGGGCACTTCCCCTGTGCTGTCTTGAATAACTTACGTTGGTGGGCAGGGCTGCAGTCAGACCTGCTGTCTGCCCCCAGCCTACCACTGGGGCCACAGTCAGACTGGTGTGTGCCTTCTCTTCCCCTCTGTTAGGGGCGGGATTCACTGTGGGGTGGCGTGGCCCGTCTGGGCTACTTGCACACTGCCAGGCTTCTGGTGCTTGGGATCTGGTGTATTAGCTGGGGTGGATTGGTAAGGTGCATGGGGGTGGGAGGGGCAGGCTCAGCTTGCTTTTCCTTCGGAGATCTGCTTCAGGAGGGGCCCTGCGGCACTGGGAGGGAGTCAGACCCGCTGCCGAAGGGATGGATCCACAGAAGCACAGCGTTGGGTGTTTGCGAGGTGCAAGCAATTTCCCTGGCAGGAACTGGTTTCCTTTGGGATTTTGGCTGGGGGATGGGCGAGGGAGATCACGCTGGCCAGCGCCTTTGTTCCCTGCCAAGCTGAGCTCTGTCATCCGGGGCTCAACAACTCTCCCTCCCATTGTCCTCCAGCCCTCCTGTTCTCTGAGCAGAGCTGTTAGCTTATAACCTTCCAGATGTCAAGTCCCGCTTGCTGTTGGAACACACAAAGCCCCTCTGCTTTTGCCAGCTGGTCTCGGGGGCTCTGCTTGGCCAGCGGGCTGCCCCCCCCCCCCCGGCTCCCTCCCGCCAGTCTGTGGAGCGTGCACGGCCTCGCCACCCTTCCTACCCTCTTCCATGGGCCTCCCGTCTGTGCTTGGCTCCGGAGACTCCGTTCTGCTAGTCTTCTGGTGGTTTTCTGGGTTATTTAGGCAGGTGTAGGTGAATGTAAGTGACCAGCAGGACGCGGGGTGAGCCCTGCGTCCTCCTATGCCACCATCTTCCCAGGATCTGCTCATTTAAACTTTAATCATTTAAAATCAGATCTTTAAAGTGTCTCTTCCAAATAGTCATGAATTTTGAAGGGACATTTTAGTCTATAACACCCGCTATCAATAATGGATAGGACAACAAGGGAGAAACTTAACAAGGAAATGTAAGAGTTGAACATTATAAGCCCACTAGATAAGATGGTCTTCATAGAACCCTACACCCAACAATAGCAGACTACTTTAAGTGCACATAGAAAATTCTCCAGGACAGACTGGTATGCCACAAAATAAGCTTCAATAGATTAATTTGAATTAATGTCATAGAGAGTATTTTTTTCTGATCTGAGTGGAATTAAAAATAGAAGGAAAATTGGGAAACTCACAAACAAGTGAAAGTTAATACACTCCTAAATAACAAAGGGGTCACCGAAGAAATCACAAGGATATTAGAAAATATCTTGTGAAGAGTGAAAATGACAATATGACATACAAAAACGTACAGCATGCTGGTAAAGTAAAAAATACCCCCTAAATATAGCTGAACACACTTGTATTAAAAAGATCTCAAATCACTAGCCTAAGCTTACATCTTAAGTTATTGGGGAAAATCCATTAACTCCAAAGCAAAGAAAAGGAAGAAAAAAATAGAACAAAAATAGCTAGAATAGAAAAAACAAAAATCGTAAACCATTAAATAGTCCAAGAAAAAATGTCTCAAATTACCAACATCAAGATTTAAGAGGTGCCATCACTATTAGCCTTAAAGGAAAAGATTACCTGGAAATACAATGGAGAAACTGTATGCCAAATTAGATAACTTACATGAAATTGACAAATTCATAGACACAAACTACTAAAATTGACTCAAAAAGAAATAAAAAATATGAATAGACCTATAACAAACAGAGGCTGAGTTGGTGATTTAAAAACTTGCCACAAAGAAAATCCCAGGCCTAGACCCTGGTGGCTTCACTGAAAATTCTACCAAAAGTTTAAAGAAGTAGTACCAATTCTTTATAAATTTTCCCCATCCCTACCATGCCCTCAAAACAACAACAAATAAACAAAAAAACCCAAAACCTGCAATCCCAATATTCCTCCAATCTAAAGAACATCTACAAAAACAAGAATACCGACACCATATTTTTTGGTGAAGGACAAAGTTTTTCCCCTGAGATCATAAACAAGTATGTCCTCTTGCCACTTCTATTTAACATTGTGTGGGGGGAGGGGGGAGGGGAGAGGTTCCTAGCTTGACTAAAGAAGCAAACAAGTAGTACAACTGACTTGGAAAAGAATTAAAAGAATCTCTCTCAGAATTTTAAATAAAATCTCCATTTGCAAATGACATTCTTGCATATAGAAATCTTACAAAAAATTCTACAAAAGAAATTAGAAAAACAATTTCAGCTATGTTGCAGAATACAAGATCAACATACAAAGACAACAATATTTCTAGATACTACTAACCCTTCAAAAATAAAATCCCATTTAAAATAACATGAAAAACAGGAATAAAGTATAGGATTTGTACATTAAACTACAAAACTGATGAAAGATATTAAAGAGAAATTGAAAGTAAAATGTTTACGGCCTAAAAGACCATATGTTAAAATGACAATATTCCTCAAATTTGTTTTTTTATAAATTCAAGATTTTCCCTATTCAATTCTTCCCTTGCTTTTTTGCAGAAATTGACAAGGTGATCCTAACACTCCTACAAATCTGCAAGGGACCAAGAATGGCCAAAACAACCTTAAAAAAATTTAGAGGACTCACATATTCTGATTTCACCCTTACTATACAGCTACCATAAAGACCATGTGATTCTGGTATACTGGTAGATAAGTACAGATCACTGGACTTATGGTTTATGTCAGGACTTTTAATTCTATTTAGTCAATTTTTTTTAAATTTACAAATGGAGAAGGAGCAGACTTTTCAACAATCAATGATGTGATACATGTGATATATACATGGAAAAGAGCAAAGATGGATCCCTTTATAATTTATACAAACTATAAAATTCTTAGAAAAAATAGTAAAAAAAAAAACCTTTATCTTCAAAAGGCAATGGTTTCTTAGATATGGTGCCAGAAGCAAAAGAGAAAAAAATAGAACAGTGGATAAATTGTACTATATAAAAATTAATCTTTCCATTGTAAATGATACATCAAAACTTTTAAAAGATAACTCACAGTAGGGAAGAAAAATTTTTCTATATTTGATAAGGCTCTAGTATTCCAAATAAAGAACACTTCCAACTTAATACTTAAATGCCTCAGTTAAAAACAGGACACAGGGAAACTTGGCTGGCTCAGTAGGTTGAGCATCTGACTCTAGATTTTGGCTCAGGTCATGATCTCCCAGTTCGTGGGATTGAGCCCCATGTTGGGTGGGCTCTGTGCTCACAGCATGGAGTTTGCTTGGGATTCTCTGTCCTCCCCCCCGGCCCCCACACCCTGTCTCCAGAGTGTACGTGTGTGCTTACTCATTCTCTCAAACTTAAACAGGGCACAGATTTGAGAGATCTCTGCCAGGAAGACACACAAATGAGCACATGAAAAGATACTCAGTCCCATTAGCCATTAGTTAAGTGCAAACCAAACCATCATGAAATACCATTCACACCCTCTAGGTTGCTATAATCAAAAAATCTTGATGAGGATGTAGACATATGGGAACCTTATGCATTGCTGGTGAATATTTAAAATGTTACAGTCACTTAGAAAACATTTTGGCATGGTCTCAGTGTCACCCAACAGAATGTCAGTTTCCATTTGACCCAACAATTCCACTCCTAATGATACTCAAGAGAAATGAAAACATATGCTCTTGAACACTTGAACAGGGATGTTCAAAGCAACATTATACATAACGGATAAAAAGTAGAAAACATCAAATCTATCATGATGGTCTTCTTGTTATGTCAATTTGGCTAGCCTATAATTACTCAGTTATTCACTAAAACACTAATATAAATATGGCTCAAGGTATTTTTTCATTGTGATTAAAGTTCATAATCAGTTGACTATAAGAAATAAATTTAGACAATCTGGGGAGGCAGGATTCAGTCTCTTGAAAGGCCTTAAGAACAGAGCTGAGGCTTCCCTGAGGAAGAAATTCTGCTTGCAGATACTAAGTTCAGTAATGCCTAAATATCCTTCCTGATGGCCTACGTGTAGATTTTGGATCTGCCTATATATAGTCTATAATCACATAAACCAATCCCTTGCAGTAAGTCTGTATCTCCTACTTTTCCTGTTTCTTTGGTGGTACTCTGACTGATACACCCATCAATTGATGAATAATATATCCATATAACAGAATATTATTTGGTGATAAAAATGAAGTACCTATTCATGCTACCATATGGGCACTCTATGAATATATTATGCTTAGCAAAATGAGACTATACCTCATATAAGATAACATTTTATATGATTCTGTTTTATGTGGAACATCCAGAATGGGGAGTCTATGGAGACAGACAGTGGTTGTTGATAGTTTATGGAAAGGCATTATGAATTATTGCTAATGTTCAAGGGGGATTTTTTTGGAGGGGGGTGAAAAGGTTCTATGCTCACATTGTGTTGATATTGGGATAATTCTGTGAAAATGCTAAAATTATTGAATTATATACCTTGAAAGGGTGAATTTTATGGCATGTGAATAATGTCAATACAAAGGTTTTAAAAAATGATGGGGACATGTTAAAATCACAGGACCCAGCTTGAAGGGGATCCTGTTGGACAAATCTAGAACAAGTTGAGCATCAAAATAAATAACAGGGTACCACTGAATAAAATAAAATTGCATGTGTCCATACTGATAGCAATGTGTTAGGTATATTAAGCCATGTCTTATGGTAATAGTACCAGGTATTAAATGTAAAAAAAAAAAATAGTGATGGAAATGGAAACTCCCTATTTGGCAACCATGGTGATGGGTATATTATGTGAGAATCAAAAGATACCAAGATACTGGTCAGTGGAAGTTGAACAGGAACAGAATATTGCTGCAATCTAAGAATGCCTTCTCATGAAATTCCACTTATCATGAAAGGTAAAACTTATTTTTGTGTGTGAAGAAACTTGGCAGAAATGTTACCCATTGTGCTTAAATGTATCCTACCTATATCACCAGTTTACGTTGGTTACATCATATTTACATGTATCATTTTTCTACTACCAGTGGTGGTGGTAGGGTTGATGGTGTGTGTCCCTTTTGATGTGCTGCATTGAGAAAAACTTGGCATCATGTTTGGGATGTTTCTGTTGGGGATGCCTGGCCTGAGTCTGCTTAAGAAGAAACAGTAGATAGTCCTGGCTTGGTAGTCATGTAGGCTCTGAATCTGTCAAGGACATGAAGGTGAGAGCAAGACTGAGGGATAGCTCCTGATTTAGAGGAAGGAATCTGGACCAGAATGGAAAAATGCCTCTTGTCCAGACCATTGGGACATTTGGCCAAATTTGAAGGGCTATGTGGATGTGTTTATAGTGTTGAAACAATGTTGAGTTCCTGATTTGGAAGTTATGTCAATTTATACATAACTGGAATATTGTATATGAAGAGGTAAATGTATTACCTGGAATATTTTTCTGGAATATTGTATAGGAAGAGGCAAATGTATTAAGATATTAACAAGTGGGGGATCTGATTAAAGGAATACAGGAATTCTTCTACCATTGTAATCTGTGTGAAATTGAAGATACATTACTTGTATAAATAATGAACATTTTTTTCTAGGGTTTATTATATGGCTCTTGATTTAAATTTAAAAACCTAAAATTGAATTGGTTTAAGAAACAAAGGAACAAAGGAGATTAAAGATTTTGTTGTTCATTTTGGCTTCTGAGTGTTTTTGCTTTAAAAACTAAGGGTCTGGGGCACCTGGGTGGCTCAGTCGGTTGAGTGTCTGACTTCGGCTCGGGTCATGATCTAGCAGTTTGTGAGTTCAAACCCCGCGTCGGGCTCTGGGCAGACAGCTCAGAGCCTGGAACCTGCTT
Source organism: Herpailurus yagouaroundi (assembly GCF_014898765.1). Lineage (NCBI taxonomy): Eukaryota > Metazoa > Chordata > Mammalia > Carnivora > Felidae > Herpailurus > Herpailurus yagouaroundi. The sequence goes on from NW_024412396.1 coordinate 55,877,679, forward strand.
CAGATTCTGTGTCTCCCTCTCTCTCTGCCCCTTCCCCGCTCAGGCTCTGTCTCTCTCTGTCTCTCAAAAATAAATAGACATTAAAAAAAATTAAAAAAAAAAAAAAGTAAGGGTCTGTGTTGAGGGAATCAGAGATGATACTGAAAAGTTTCTACTCTAAAACCTCATTTTACAAGAAATTCAGCACTTCTCAAATACTATTTAATAAAGTGATGAACAAAGATCTTTATATGGGACTCAGGATTGAAATTCTGCTGTGAAGAAAGTTTTTCATAGTCTAAAGGACCAATAATTTGTAAGTATTTCCTGAATCTTGGCTTACATTTTGCCTTATATCATATAATCAATTTCTTTTTGAATTATTTCAGGTGATTCTTTTTTCCTCATACTGATAACCTTCAAGTTCAATATTTGGTTAGGGCTCTTATTTTTGGACCTAGCATGTAATTACTTTTGGTTTTCATCTTTGTTTTCTAGATTCTTTCATCATGTGTGACTCTAGTCAGGGGTGAATCCAATGTTTGTGAGAAGCGGCAAATGTTTATTTTGTAACATCAGCTTGATATTTGAGTTGGCATATGCCTTTAACTTTTAATTTGATATTGTTGTTCCTTAGCACAGAATTAGCTTCTATTGTGGTTTTGGAAGCTCTTCAGCATGAAAAATCAATACGATATGAAAAGGCTAATATGCTGTAAATTATATTATTATGACCTGGCCAGAAAAGCTACTCCATGACTTCATTCAGTTTCTGCTGTAAAAACAAGTCAGACTGACACACTGCCAAAAGCAATGCCATGTTTATTTATAAAATCATGAACCAAGGAAAATTGTAAATTGACTCACTAGGGCATGATTCAATTTTTAAAAGAGAAAAAACCACTTCACATATTTTAAACCATTTGTTTAAAGCCAAAATTCCAATTTATTTTGCTATAAATTCATGGCAGTCATAGAGTTGAACAATAGTACACGTTGTGGGTTGGAAAATATTGTGGAAAAAGTATATATTTTAGATTCAGATAGATACTGGTCCAAATCCTAGATCAGCCTCTTAACATATTTGATCATGAACAAATTAAGCTTAGCCTTCCTCCTCACAATTTCCTCAAGGAAATGAGTGTACATTTATAAAATAAACATGGTACCTGTGACTAATAGCCATTTGAAAGTGTCCTATTTTCTACCGTATTTATTTTGGGAGAGTTTTCTTAGTTTCTTCCAGTTGGTTGTGGTGGTTTTTCAGTGAAACTTTGTTCAGAAGATTGCTTTGTACCTCAGTAAACAATTTGCTTTTGGAAATTTGCTAATCATTCCTAGCTTTATCAGGTCAAGAGGACAGGAAGCTAACTTTAAAAGGACGACAGAGACAAAAAAAAAAAAAAAAGACCTAGCAAATAAAAACCATGAGAATTGCAGGTAATCAATTAAAGCTGAACTCTTTCCTGTAAACATACCTGCTTGGGGAATACTGAAGAGTTTGATGAAGTCTAGGTTTGCAGAGTTCATATGTGAAGATGAGTTCATCTTGTATTAAAGCAAGAAGACGAGTTTATCTTGTATTAAAGCAAACAAATAACTATCCTAGAGAGCAGTGTTCTCTGATCTCAGACATCTGTGCAGTTTCTCTCTCTCTGGGTGTGTGTGTGTGTGTGTGTGTGTGTGTGTGTATCTGTCATCGCTCTGTCATCTCGCTCTATCACCTTTCTATGTATATCTATGCATTTTTTTTAAATGCCATTGTGAAGTCTATTGTTTACAAGACTTTCAGTCCTGGAGTTCTGACCTGATGGAGGCCCTCTTCCTATATACTCTGTCAGTCATCAGGTAAATATCTGAATAAGGAATCCAAAAGGAGTCAAGAGCCCAACAGAGTAAATGTGAAAACAGAAAAGAACAGTGTTGAAGTAGACCATTGAGAGAGAGATGGGGAGGAGGGAGGTTTTCTGCTTTGAGTCCCCAGAATTTTGATTTTTGTGCTTTGTATAAGCCAGGTATCTCTCTCTTTCAGTGTCTTTAAAATTAAGACTTAACTCGATTTATTTATAATAATTAAACTTACACTTTGAAATGCAACATTGTATAGAAAGTTATATGAATTTAAGAAAATCATATAAACATACAGTATGTTTTGATATCATCTTCTTGCTCCCTTTGGGTAAGACTCTTCAATTTCTTTGGCAGTTTGACTAAAACAGTTTACCTATTCCTTATGTGTTTTTCTGCTGCTGCTCTCAGTTTCTCAATTTAGGAAAAACTGACCTAACTCAGTTATTCTTCTACTTATCCATACTATTGAACTCTAATTACCAATATGGATTTCTTTATTCACAAATCAGGCAAACAGCGGGCAGGCATTCATAGCTGAGTTGTGTTTTTTTTTTTTTTTTTTAATCATCACTTGATACTTTGAAGAACTTCATGAAGTAGGTGTTGTCCCACCTGATTTACAAAGATGCTAATGAGGCTAGGAAAGTTAATTGATCAGCTCCGGATCTTAATTGCATAGGTCAGATCGTCAGAATTTTGAATAGGCAATCTGATCACAAACACAGGCTCCTTCTATATTGTACCCTCAGTATAATTACATACAGACTTCCCTCTCCTTCTGGTGGGTTGTGTCCCAGGAAACCCATCAGAAGTTGAAAATATCCTAAGTCAAAAGTGCATTTAATACATCTAACCTACCAAATAGCATAACTTAGGTTTGGCTAACATTTAAATTAGCCTGCACTGCAAGGGAAAAAAAAGTCCTTGATCTTCAAGGGGAGACAGATCAGGTTTGCAGCAAACCTATCCACATAAACTTGGCAGGCCAGAAAGGAGTGGCAGGATATATTCAGTGTGCTGAATCAGAAAAATATGCAGCCAAGATTTCTTTATCCAGCAGGGCTTTCATTCAAAATAGAAGGAGAGATAAAAAGTTTCCCAAACAAAAATTAAAGGAGTTTGTGACCACTAAACCAGCCCTGCAAGAAATTTTAAGGGGGACTCTCTGAGGGGAGAAAAGATGAAAATATATATACATAAATAAAGAAGTACCAAAAGCAAAAAAGATTAGAAAGGACCAGAGAACACCACCAGAAACTCCAACTCTACAAGCATCATAATGGCAATAAATTCATATCTTTCAGTACTGACTCTAAACGTCAATGGACTCAGTGCTCCAATCAAAAGACATAGGGTAACAGAATGGATAAGAAAACAAGACCCATCTATATGCTGTTTACAAGAGACCCACTTTAGACCTAAAGACACCTTCAGACTGAAAATAAGGGGATGGAGAACCATCTATCATGCTAATGGTCAACAAAAGAAAGCTGGAGTAGCCATACTTATATCAAACAATCTAGACTTTAAAATAAAGACTGTATCAAGTGATGCAGAAGGCCATTATATCATAATCAAGGGGTCTGTAGATCAAGAAGATCTAACAATTGTGAACATTTACATGCCAAATGTGCGAGCACCCAAATATATAAATCAATCACAAACATAAAGAAACTCATCGATAGTAACACCATAATAGTAGGAGACTTCAACACCTCACTCACAGCAATGGACAGATCATCTAACCAAAAAATCAATAAGGAAACAATGGCTTTGACACATTGGACAAGATGGACTTAACAGATATATTCAGACCATTTCATCCTGAAGCAGCAGAATATACATTCTTCTCCAGTGCACACGGAACGTTCTCCAGAATAGATCATATACTAGGACACAAATCAGCCCCAAGTAAGTACAAAAAGATCGAGATAATACTGTGCATATTTTCAGACAACAATGCTATGAAACTTGAAATCACCCACAAGAAAAAACTTGGAAAGGTAACAAATATTTGGAGACTGAAGAACATCCTACCAAAGAATGAATGGGCTAACCAAGCAGTTAAAGAGGAAATTAAAAAGTATGTGGAAGTCGATGAAAATGATAGCACCACAACCCAAAACCTCTGGGACACAGCAAAAGCAGTCATAAGAGGAAAGTATATAGCAATCCAGGCCTTCCTAAAGAAGGAAGAAAGATCTCAGATGCACAACCTAACCTTATGCCTCAAGGAGCTGGAAAAAGAACAGCAAATAAAACCCCAAACCAGCAGAAGACAGGAAATAATAAAGATTAGAGCAGAAATTAATGCTATCGAAACCAAAAAAGCAGTAGAACAGATCAATGAAACCAGAAGCTGGTTCTTTGAAAGAATTAACAAAATTGATAAACCACTAGACAGTTTGATCAAGAAGAAAAAGGAAAGGACCCAAATAAGTAATATCAAGAATGAAAGAGGACAGATCACAACCAACACAGCAGAAGTAAAAACAATAAGAGAATATTATGAGCAATTATATGCCAATAAAATGGGCAATCTGGAAGAAATGGGCAAATTCCTAGACACATATACACTACCAAAACTGAAACATGAAGAAATAAAAAAATTTGAACATATCCATAACCAGTAAGAAAATTGAATTAGTAATCAAACATCTTCCAAAAAACGAGTCCAGGACTAGATGGCTTTCCAGGGGGAATTCTACCAAACATTTAAAGAAGAGTTAACACCTATTCTCTTGAAGCTATTCCAAAAAATAGAAATGGAAGGACAATGTCCAAACTCTTTCTATGAAGCCAGCATTACCCTGATTCCAAAACCAGACAGAGACCCCACTAAAAAAAACTATAGACCAATTTCCCTGATAAATATGGATGAAAAAATCCTCAACAAGATATTAGCCAACTGGATCCAACAATACATTAAAATTTATTCACCACCACCAAGTGGGATTTATACCTGGGATGCAGGGCTGGTTCAATATCCACAAAACAACATGATTCATCACATCAATAAAAGAACAAGAACCATATGATCCTCTCAACAGGTGCAGAGGAAGCATTTGACAAAATACAGCAAACTTTCTTGATAAAAACCCTCAAGGAAACTAGGGATAGAAGTATCATACCTCAAGATCATAAAAACCATATATGAACGACCCAATGCTAATATCATTCTCAATGGGAAAAGCTGAGAGCTTTCCCCCTAAGGTCAGGAACAGGACAGGGATGTCCACTCTCACCACTATTATTCAACATAGTATTGGAAGTCTTAGCCTCTGCAATCAGACAACACAAAGAAATAAAAGGCGTCCAAATCGGCCAGGAGGAGGTCAAACTTTCACTCTTCGCAGAGGACAGGATAATCTATATGGAAAACCCGAAAGAGTCCACCAAAAAACTGCTAGAACTGATTGATGAATTCAGCAAAGTGGCAGGATATGAAATGAATACCCAGAAATCGGTTTCATTCCTATACACCAACAATGAAGTTGCAGAAAGAGAAATCAAGGAATTGATCCCATTTACAGTTGCACCAAAAACCATAAAATACCTAGGAATAAATCTAACCAAAGAGGTGAAAAATCTATACACTGAAAACTATAGAAAGCTTATGAAAGAAATTGAAGAAGACGCAAATAAATGGAAAAAGATTCATGCTCCTGGACAGGAAGAATAAATATGGTTAAAATGTCGATACTACCCAAAGCAATCTACATATTCAATACAATCCCTATCAAAGTAACACCAGCATTCTTCACAGAGATAGAACAAATAATCCTAAAATTTGTATGGAACCAGAAAAGACCCCGAATAGCCAAAGCAATCTTGAAAAAGAAAACCAAAGCAGGAGGCATCACAATCCCAGACTTTATGCTACAAAGCTGTAATCAAGACAGTCTGGTACTGGCAGAAGAACAGACCCTCAGATCAATGGAATGGAATAGAATAGAGAACCCAGAAATGGACCCACAAACGTGTGGCCAACTAACCTTTGACAAAGCAGGAAAGAATATCCAATGGAATAAAGACAGTCTCTTCAGCAAGTGATGCTAGGAAAACTGGACAGTGACATGCAGAAGAATGAAACTGGACCACTTTCTTACACCATACACAAAAATAAACTCAAAATGGATGAAAGACCTCAATGTAAGACAGGAAGCCATCAAAATCCTTGAGGAGAAAGCAGGCAAAAACCTCTGTGATCTTGCTTGCAGCAACTTCTTACTCAACACCTCTCCAGAGGCAAGGGAAACAAAAGCAAAAATGAACTAGTGGGACCTCATGAAAATGAAAACCTGCACAGTGAAAGAAACAATCAGCAAAACTAAAAGGCAAATGACAGGATGGGAAAAGATACTTGCAAATGACTTATCAGATAAAGGGTTAGTATCCAAAATATACAAAGAACTTAACAAACTCAACACTCAAAAAACAAATAATCCGGTGAAGAAATGGGCAAAAGACATGAATAGACACTTCTCCAAGAAGACATCCAGATGGCCAACAGACACATGAAAAAATGCTCAACATCACTCATCATCAGAGAAATACAAATCAAAACCACAATGAGATACCACCTCACACCTGTTAGAATGGCTAACATTGACAACTCAGGCAACAACAGATGTTGGCGAGGATGCAGAGAAAGAGGATATCTTTTGCACTGTTGGTGGCAATGCAAGCTGGTGCAGCTACTCTGGAAAACAGTATGGAGGTTCCTCAAAAAACTAGAAATAGAACTACCCTATGACCCAGCAATTGCACTACTAGGAATTTATCCAAGGGATACAGGTGTGTTTTGAAGGGACACATGCATCCCCATGTTTATAGCAGCACTATCAACAATAGCCAAAGTATGGAAAGAGCCCAAATGTCCGTTGATGGATGAATGGATAAAAATGTGCTGTGTGTATAATATATATATACGTGTATATGTATACATACATACATATATATGTATACATACATACATACAATGGAGTATTACTCAGCAATCAAAAAGAATGAAATCTTGCCTTTTGCAACTACATGGATGGAACTGGAGGGTATTATGCTAAGTGAAATTAGAACGACAAAAATCATATGACTTCACTCATATGAGGACTTTAAGAGACAAAACAGATGAACATAAGGGAAGGGAAACAAAAACAATATAAAAACAGGGGGACAAAACAGAAGAGACTCGTAAATATGGAGAACAAACAGAGGGTTACTGGAGGGGTTGTGGGAGGGGGATGTGCTAAATGGGTAAGGGGCATTAAGGAATCTCCTCCTGAAATCACTGCTTCACTATTTGCTAACTAATTAGGATGTAAATTTTAAAAAATAAGAAACACAGATAAAAAGAAAATAGCCTGCACTTAGGTGAAATCATCTAACAAAGCCTAGTTTATAATAGTATTGATACATCATGTAACTTACTGGATACTGAAGGTGAAAACCGGAATGGCCGTGTGGGTACACAATGGTTGCAAATGTGTTGGTTTCTCCTCGCAATTGCGTGCCTGGTAAAACTGCAGCTATCAGTGCCCAGCATCCCAAGAGAGTATCACACCACATGTATTGCCAGCCTGGGAAAAGATCACACCTACCACTCATTGGTAGCTTACTATTTGCTCATTAAGGAGATAGAGGCGGAGTACCACCTAATAAAATGTGGTCCTGAAGTATATCAGATTTTAATATGGAGAGAGATTTTCAGAAATTAATAGTTTTGAGTGCCTTTTTATATCGTTCAATGTTCTTTTTGTACCAAGTTCTGTGGAGATAAACAGGAGGGGCAACTACATTCGTGTACATGTAGGAAAGGCTACAAAGAAGTACACAATTGCTTTGTAATGTGTTTTCCTCACTAGGCTGTGGTTCTTGTATCCTATACACTAGATTCCTTGTATGTGCTTAAGAAACATTTGTTGAGTAAAGTGAATCAAAGGGTCAAATGTCAACTAGATTTTGCAGAAAGGGTAGAAATTATTAGCTGAGTCCAGAAGAATGGAAAAAGATTTCCAAGTAGCATGTAGAAAGGCAAACAGGAAACATACAGAGGGTTTTGCAAGGCTGGGCTAGCAGTGAACAACATGTTCATCCATTCAACAGGCATTTGTTCGATGCTCTCACTATGTGTCAGGAACTGTTAAAGGCACCAGTAGTGTGTCCAAATTGTAACATGTATGGAGAGAATGGTAGAAGATGTTTGGGATCTAGGTGATAGCCTTTTGCCTTGAGCTCCAGGCTAATTAGTTTCAGTTATATTGAAGGAGCATGAAGCAAAGTTAGGTTTTAAAAAGTAACTTGTCAAGGTTGAAATAAAAGCTAACTTACGTATTTCTTGAAACTTTACTTTGAAAAGTATATTGTACTCTGAGAAAAGTAAATACATTCATCACACACACACACACACACACACACACACACACACAAACCTTAGAAAACAGAGGAGCAAAGTGACATTTACAGAGATAGCACTGGTGGGTGGGAGCGAGATAAGCTTGGTAAATCTCCAGTCAGAATGATGGGGGCTGAGAATTCTCTAGCTAAGCAACAAGGAGAAGCTGACAGCAGGCAATAATTCTCAGGTAAGACAGTTTTGGAGAAAGTCCTAAATTTAGGATTGAGGTGATCCAATGGCTGACTGGATGTGGTAAGATAATACAGGAGTAGAGGAGAGAAAGGAGTCCAGGGTGAAACTGATGTTTTTGTTTTTTGTTTTTCCTACAGCATTGGCTAAGCAGAGGGTGGAGACACTGGCTCAGGGTGGGAGGACCTGGGGAAAAACAAATATGGATTCTGAAGGTAGAGGAATAGCATGAGCCTGCTTTGGAATTGGGGATTTGGGTTGCCTTTAGTAGGCAGTCAAAAATACAGGTGTGAACTACTGAAAAAGGCTGAGGTCGAAAAGGTATAATTAGAAGTCATCATAATAGAAATCTCAGCTGAAGCCAGGAAGGCAGATGTGCCCACCCAAGGAGAAAGTGAAAAATAAGAGGGGAAATCAAAGCGTGGAAATCCAACAGTTAATGGAAGAGAGAAAGGAAACGGGGAAATGAGCAGGCAGAGAAAAAGGTGGCATCCTCACTGGGGCCTCTGCATAAGGTTTCTGATTACATTCGTTTACAAGCTTGGCAGAGCAATAATTAATGCTGATGAGCTGAGTTGTGTGCAGATCACAGATTCTGTTGTGCCCTTGACACTGGGAATTATAAGACTCCCCGAAGATCTGAAAACAAAAGCAGCCTTTGTGGAATTTGAAAGCCAACTTTATGAATAAAGCACTCAAGTTAGTCCAAACAGAGTCTGGGGACTTGGCTTCAACTCTTTTCAAAGAGGAGACTATTTCTCTAGTTGCTGCTGAGAATTCACTTTTCTATAATCTTTGTTACAAACATTAATCTTTGCAGATTTACAATAGTTTAAGTATTGGGTCCTGGCATCCTACTAGAGGCCACAAGACCTGGTTCTTAGAAGACCAGCAATGACTGAGTAAAAGGGGTTGCCTCCAAAATGACTCAAGATTCTTTTTTTAAAAATATTTGATCAATAACTAGAAAAGGGAAAGAGCCTGGATGTGTCTCAGATGAGGTGTATAATTTCTATCACTTCTGCCTTCTTGTCGGCATGTATTACAGAGATGCTGGTTGGATTAGTTTAGAGTAATGCTCATTTCCATAATAAAAATGTTTTGTATTATATAAACATTTTTTTCTCCGCATTTTAAAGTTCCCACCAATTTATCTTTCTCTTTGAGAAGACATTCTACATATAGAGAGAAACTCCAAAGAACGCTCAGATGAATCAATGACCTCTTCCTAAATCTGCCAGGTTACTGTTGACAATTAGGGACACATGAGCTGTAAACATGATGGCTGATGATTTACGCGTATAAGTGTGCTTTCCTTTCCAACCTCCCCACACTAGCAGTTGTATCTCAGTCAACAGGAATGTCTAGAGGTCATATTGGCATGTCTGCAGAGAACCTGTCTAGCTGTGTTTTAAATCAAGAGGAGGCATGGTGGGGGGTGTGTTGATTCTGGAGCTGGAAGGCCTAGGTTTCACCACCTAATTATTATGTATGTTTGGGCAAGTTACCCTATTTCTTTGTGCTTCCATTTTCATTGTATTTTTAGGATTTTTATTTTGTAATCTAGGGATTTTTACAAGATAGTAGTGGGGAAGGTAAGAAGATCATCTGTGCTCCAGGGTTGTCATGAGTATTAGGTAACACATAAGTAAATGATTCATTTGTGTTCTGGTACTACACACACATACCTGCATTAGTAGAATTACTAATATACGCTAAAGCTTCTCTTGGTGTTTGTAAAAGTCTTTTAGATAACTTGATCTTAAAATACTTGAAGTTATTTAATAGAAGGGTTTCTTATAATGGTAATTTAATAGCACTTACCTCCCATTTTTCTCTTAAGTTCATCTTGACCATGTGCATATTGTCTTTGGCCAGGCTGGGCACTCAAGCTTCCCTTTTATCTTAGAGTTTGACACATTTTAAAAGTTGCTCCCTACAATTTATTTCTTTCATATTTGTATCACTATAGGGTTAGAGTTTTAAGAACAAGATCTCTTGAGCCAGACCATGTGGATTTTAATTCTGGCTCCTTCATTTATACTGTCTTTGACAAGAAGCAAGTTTATAAAAACCTCTGTGCCTCAGTTTCCTCCTCTATAAATCAGCATGATAATAGCATATGCGTTATATAGTTATGAGGTTTAAATGATTCAGTATAAACAAAGTTCTAAGAAAAATGCCTGGTATATAAAGGTTTGCTATAAAGTTAAATGAGTCATCTTTGTGAGTGATGGATCCATCATTTCAATAACGCTCTGGGAATAAAGATAAAGTCACTGTCATGCTACATTTAAACTAATTTATGGAAGTAGCAGATATAAAAGACTTGAGATATTTTGGAATTATGTCCTCAATGGAGAGAAAAGGCTTATTTGGGTAGTTATTCTGAATGATAATGTTGGGGATACACACTTAGACCAAAAGCCCTAGGTCTTTCAAAAAGTAAAGAATTGGTACATTGATTTCAAGAGAACTAATCACAGACAAAATCTGTCTGAGATGAAATTGTTTTTGCAGATTCCCTTATTTATCCTTAGAGTATGTTCAAATGGCTTATTTGCTGAACTACTAATAATTTAAGGGCGGGGCAAACTCAAACTAATTTTTCTTGTGGTCATTCTTTAACTGACAGGCACTTCCTATGTTTTCTTGTTTTTTTTGTTTCTGACTTTATTATTTTCCTAGGGTATCTACCATTTTACTAAAGAAAAAGCAATAATGTTGAAATGATAAGCATGAAGCTCAAGGAAGGAAATATAAAAAGAACCAGGGAAAAATCTTCCTCCAGTGTCCTCCTTCATCGTAATTTTTCCCATGATTGAATTATTTTGCTAAATTGTCACTTCATTTGTTCCCTTTTTCTTTGTTTGCCGGTCTTCTATCCTTGTCTTTCATCCTGTGCTCTTGGAATAAAATAGTAAACAATTTCGAGGTCTGGGAGTGCCTGTCATTCAACATTATCTACTATAAAACTGAGAAAACAGGTTCAGAGTGACTTTGTGACCAACTCAAGTTTATACTTGTTGCTGGTTGCAGAACCAATCATAGTATTTGGGTTTCCACACTCTCAGATTCCATTTTGCTTCTGGCCACTCACATTCTCCTTCTCAGGCTCATTGTTTTTTTTTAATCTATTTTTTATTATGTTTTTTGCTGTCTTTTTCAGTGCTTTTTTAAAAATCTTTATTTTTCTATCCACCAATCTCTATGAAAGAGTGACACTGATGAATTCAATCTTAAATAGAAGACACAGTTATGAAAAATTGAACAAAGATGACAAAAATAAAGACATTTTTCTATTTTTCTGTTCAGTCCTTCATTCACCATTGATTTATTCCTAAAACTTGTGGGAGGGATGGCTTCAATCTGTAGTTGTCTCAAAATGACAACACTTTCTTTAGTTTGGAAAACCCATGAATATATCTGTTGCTACTTCTACCCATGAAAGAACAATGCAGCAAGGTGACTGTTCAACTATATTTTATTTTAAAGAAGTATTAAATTCATCAAGAAGAGCTTCAAGCTATGCATCAAGTCAATCAAATATAACTGATTTTTTAAAGAATTGAACAAGTGGAGATAATATATCAGACCAATGATTAAGAAATTCAGACACACACACACACACACACCATAATGAGCTTTCTAAGTACAGTAAGGTTAAATCATAGGCCTATTTTATTATCAAAAACCTTTAATAAGATAAACACTTCTAGTATAGAGAGTAATTTGGTGGTTCAGTAATCTTAGGAAATATATAATGTATGAATTAGTTTATCAGGATAGAGTCATGAGCTTTTAGCTTATTTTTTAGTGCAGGGGAAAAGAATCTTATTTAATTAGGATTTAATTTTAACAAAAGCACAGAATTTGGGGCATTTATGATTCACTATTAGCATCCCCAGTCCTAATAAAAGCACAGGATGTGAATTTTCAGAGAGTAGGGGGTTCCTTACCTCAGAATTTCCAGCCAATTATTTCTGGTAGCACATTTTTATTAGAATCTCCTTGACAGTGATTTGCATAAAGTTATATGTAATATACATCTATTAATTGACCTCTGGTAATTTTAGGCCTCCTGTTGTGAGCAGTTTTAAAGAAACCCCTTGGGCCCTTTTGGATAGAGTTTCTTTAGATCTCTAACTTGCTTTTCTATGTTGATCATTTTGCTGATGAGAGAAGTAACTATGATTCAAATGCCTAGTTACATAGCAAAAGACTTATGGTCGCAATTTATAATTTCTCCATATGAGATTGAAATAGTGTGTAATAAACCACACAACAGATCGCAAATGTTCAAATTTCAACCACAAGTCACTTATAAGTTCATATTCCTATATTTAGAATAATATTTCAAAGACAGTGGTACCCTATGCACTTTCCCCATCTGTACTCAGAACTCAAACATACACAAAATATCCCTGACATTCTTCTCTTTGAGATTAACGGTGCTTTTATAACTGTTTCAATTAATAGCTTATCTACTAGACTCCAAATAACTCGGGAGCACTGCATTTTCATACTAGAAATCAGGAAAGGACTCTAAAGTAGAATATAATCCATTAGTGGCTCTTTAAAATCTCGTAGTAACATTCTTCTCCAGATTTTCTTGCCACCACAGGTTTTTAACATTTCTGAACTGCACTACAATCCATTTTAGTGTATATACCAACCATGGAGTTTTTCACATATGCTACAACTTTTTTTTTTTTCTTAGGCAAATGGTGATGTGTTTCAAACCTGTGGCTTATGTAATAGCTCTTTTTCAGCCTTTACACCACTTACTTAGTGCATGACATATGAATTGTTTAATGGCTTTTTGAAAATGTACCATATTGGGCTAAAAGTTACCTTAGGAACCACACACTCACTCACAAAACGTTTGAGTGTCTATTCCTCACAGTGTTAAGGAGTTGGTCTGTGGAGTTAAAGATCACTATTCTGACATTCTTACTTGTGTGACCTTGAGCCAGTTTCTGAACATTTTTTTATCTCCATTTCACATCATTTAACATGGAGATAATTTAATTCTTTCAAGAACCAATAGGAAGGTTTTATTCTTGTATTAAATGTAAGGTTGTTAGAATCATAAATATCTTACATGATAAAACACATTTGTCTGTGACCATGATGGTGGTGATAATGAGGATGTCAGACTGAACATCTAGAAAAAATTGTCCTTCTTGAAATTTGTCTAGAAATGAGACCAAAATGGAGACCATAAAGGGCAATGCAACATGATAAGCTAGGGTTTTGCAGGATGAAATAGAAATCTGGGAGAAGAATATACCTATGCTTATCTAGGGAAATCTGTATACGCCTCTCAGATGAGGGAACATTAAAGAAATTCTTTGAAAGATTAGCGATTTGGTAAGTGGACAGACTATTAGTTCTTGTAAACCTGGGTCACCGCATTCAACCAGAACTGCAGGTGCCAAGTAGGGAGGCTTGGGAGAACATGAAATATTCTGAGATCCAATAAAGTCAGTATCACAGGAGCATATTCTGAGAAAGGGTGTTCTAGGAAATTACACTGAAGTAGGTTGGGGACAAGATAATGATACTAGTAAAAATAACAAAAGCTATAATAAGGACATAGCTGTCATTGGCTAGTTACCATTGTCAAACACTATGCTAAGTACTAGGATGCATAAATTCATTCAATTCTGACAATAACCTAGTGAAATAGGTACTTTATTATCCCCATCTTACAAAAGGGAAAACCACTGCTTATTGAGACTGATGTGTTCAAATTCACACAACTTGAAGTAACAGATCCGTTTTTGAACCCAAGCAATTTGGTTGTGATACAAAAAAAAAAAAAAAAAAAAAAAAGATTCTTTTCATTTTAATTCCAGTGTAGTTAACATACAGTGTTATATTAGTTTCAGGTACACAATGTGGCGATTCAACAATTGCACACACCATCCAGTACTCACCATTACAAGTGCATTCCTTAATCCTCACCACGTTTCATCCTCTCATCCACCTCCCCTCTGGTAACCATCATTGTGTTCTCTGTAGTTTAGAGTCTGCTTCTCAGTTTCTTTCTCCCTTTGCTCATTTGTTTTGTTTCTTAAATTCCACATATGAGTGAAATGACACGGTATTTATCTTTCTCTGACTTATTTTGTTTAGCATTACACTCTCTAGGTCCAAACATGTTTCAAATGGCAAGATTTAATTCCTTTATATATACATAAAAAACACACCACTTCTTTATCCATTCATGTATTGACGGACACTTGGGCCGCTTCCATAGTTTGGTTATTGTAAATAACACTGCAATAAACATAGGGGATACATGTATCCCTTTGAATTAGTGTTTGTGTATTTTTTCTTGACAAGTATCAGTACGATTCCTGAATCATAGGGTATTTCTATTTTCAGCTTTTTGAGGAACATCCATACTCTATTTTCCAGTGACTACACCAGTTTGCATTCCCATCAACAGTGCAAAAGGGTTCCTTTTTCTCCATATCCTCACCAACTCTTGTTTCTTGTGTCTTGTGTTTTTGATTTTAGCCATCCTGGCAGATGTGAGGTGATACGGTAGTTCTGATTTGCATTTTTCTAAGTGATATTGAGCGTCTTTTCATGTGTCTGTTGGTCATCTGTATGTCTTCTTTGGAAAACTGTTCATGTCTTCCAGTTTTTTAATTGGATTATTTGGTTTTCGGTATTGAGTTGTATCAGTTCTTCACATATTTTGGATACCAACCCTTTATTGGATATATCATTTGCAAATAACTTCTCCCACTCAGGTTGCCTTTTAGTCTTGTTGACTGTTTTGTGTAGAAGGTTTTTATTTTGCTGTAGTCCCAATAATTTATTTTAGCTTTCATTTCCCTTGCCTCAGTAAACCTAACTAGAAAAATGTTGCTGTGGATGATGTCAGAGACATTACTGCCTGTACTCTTTTCTAAGATGTTTATGGTTTCAGGTCTCACAGTTAGGTCTTTAATCCCTTTTGAGTTTATTTCTGTGTATGGTATAAAAAAGTGGTCCAGTTTCCTTCTTTTGCATGTACCTGACCAGTTTTGTCAACACAATTTGCTGAAGATACTGTCTTTGTTTCATTTGATGTTCTTGCATTCTTTGTCAAAGATTAATTGACCGTGTAATTGTGAGTTTATTTCTGGATTTTCTATACTGTTCAATTGTTCTATGTGTCTTTTTGTGTGCCAGCACCACACTGTTTTGATTACTACAGCTTTGTAATATAAGTGGAAGTCTGGAATTGTGATACCTCCAGCTTTGTTTTTCAAGATTGCTTTGGCTATTTGAGGGTTTTTTGTGGTTCCATACAAGTTTTAGGATTGATTGTTTTAGCTCTGTGAAAAATGCTCTTGGTGTTTTGGTGTAGGTATCACAGTAAACATGTAGATTGCTTTGGGTAGTATAGGTATTTTAACAATATTTGTTCTGCTCCATTATCATGGAATGCCTTTCCATTTGTGTCCTCTTCAACTTCTTTCATCAGTGTTTTATAGTTTTCAGAGTGCAGGTCTTTGACCTCTTTGGTTAGGTTTATTTACTCCCAGGTATCTTATTTTTGTTACAACTGTAAATGGGATTGTTTTCTTAATTTCTATTTTTTGTTGCTTCATTATTAGTGTGTAGAGATGCAACATATTTCTGCACATTGACTTTTCTATCCTGTGACTTTACTGAATTCATTTATCAACTCTAGTAGATTTTTGGTGGAGTTTTTAGGATTTTCTATATATAGTGTTGTCATCTGCAAATAATTTTATTTCTTCCTTACCAATTTGGATGCCTTTTATTCATTTTTTTTATGTTGTCTAATTGCTGTGGCTGTGACTTCTAGTACTATGTTGAATAAAAGTGGTGAGAGTGGACATCCTTGTATTGTTCCTGACTTTAGAGGGAAAGTTCTCAGTTTTCCCCATGGAGTATGATGTTGGCTGTGGGTTTTCATATAAGCCTTTTATTAGGTTGCAGTATGTTCCCCTTAAACCTACTTTGTTGAGGGTTTTTATCATGAATGGATGTTGACCTTTGTCACATGTTTATTCTGCATCTATTGACATGATCATATGATTTTTATTCTTTCTCTTATTGATGTATCACATCAGTTTTGTGAATATTGAACCACACTTGGATTTGTGGAATAAATCCCACTTGATCATGATGAATGACAGTTTTAATGTATTATTGGATTCTGTCTGTTAATATTTTATTGAGGATTTTTGCATCTATGTTTATCAAGGATATTGGCCTGTAGTTCTCTTTCTTAGTGGTATCTTTGTTTTTGGTAGCAGGGTGATACTTTCACTTCCTAGAATGAGTTGGAATTTTTTCTATTTTTTGGAATAGTGTGAGAAGAATAGGTATTACTCTTCTTTAAATGTTTGATAGAATTCAGCTGTGGAGTCATCTGGTCCTGGACTTTTGTTTTTTGTTTTTTGTTTTTTTTTTAATTGATTCAATCTCCTTGCTCATAATCAGTTCAAATTTTCAATTTTATCCTGCTTCAGTTTTGGTAGGTTATATGTTTCTAGGAATTTATCCATTTCTTTGAGGTTGCCTAATTTGTTGACATATAATTTTGCACAATATTCTTTTACGATTGTATTCCTGTGATGTTGGTTTTTATTTCCCTTCTTTCATTTGTGATTTTGTTTGAGTCCTTTCTCTTTTAAATGAATCTGGCTATATAGGTTTATCATTTTGTTGATGTTTTCAGAGAAACCATTCCTAGTGTCATTGACTTGTTCTATAGTTTCTATATTTATTTCTGCTTTAATCTTTATCATTTCCTTTCTTCTGGTTTTTGGTTTTGTTTCTTATTCTAACTCTTTACATTTATGGTTATATTATTTATTTGATACTTCTTGATGTAGGCTTGTTGTGCCATAAACTTCCCTTTTAGAACCACTTTTGCTGCATCCCAAACATTTTGGACTGTTGGTTTAATTTTCATTTGTTTCCATGTACTTTTTGATTTCTTTGATTTCTTGTTGACCCACTCCTTGTTTAGTAGCCTGCTATTTAACTTCCATGAATTTATGATCTTTCTAGGTTTTTTTCTTGTGATTGATTTCTAGTTTGATAGTGTTTTGGTCAGAAAGGATGCATGGTATAACTTCAGGCTTTTTGAATTTATTGAGTCTTGTTTTGTGGCCCAATATGTGCTTTATTCTGGAGAATGTTCCACATGCATTTGAAAAGAACATGTATTCTACTGTTTTAGGATGGAGTGTTCTGAATTGATCTGTTCTATCTGGTCCAGCATATCATTCAGAGCCACTGTTTCCTTGATTTCCTGTTTGGATGATCTGTCTGCTGATGTAAGTGGGGTATTAAAGTCTCCTACTATTATTTTGTTACTATCGATTAGTTTATTTATGTTTGTTATTAAGTGCTTTATGTATTTGGGTGTTTCATGTTGGGTACATAAGTATTTACAATTGTTATATCTTCTTGTTGGATTGTCCCTTTTATTATTACATGGTGTCCTTTGTGACTTTTTATAGCCTGTTTTTTATAGTCTATTTTGTCTGACGGAAGTATTGCCACCACCCCTCTTTTTTGACATTGGTTTGCATGATAAATGTTTCTCCATCCCCCCACTTTCAATCTGCAGGTGTCTTTAGGTCTGAAATGAGTCTCTTGTGGCAGCATTTAGATGGACTTTTTTTTTTTTTAATCTGGTCTGTCACCCAAGGTCTTTTAATGGATCATTTAGTCCATTTGCCTTCAAAGTAATAATTGATATGTATTTATTGCCATGTTGTTATTTGTTTTGTGGCTGTTTTGTAGTTTTCCTCTGATCTTTTCTTTTGTTCTCTTTCATGGTGTGTTGACTTTCTTTAATGATTTCTTGATATGATTCCTTACTTTTTGTACTTTGCATATCTATTAATGGTTTTTGATTTGAGGTCACCACTCTGTATCTAAATATATATATCTTCTGCATATTATAGCAATCTATATTAAGCTGATAATTGCTTACTTTTGAACTCATTCTTTACTTCCTCCCTACCCAGGTTCCAGATATTTAGTGTCATATTTTACATCCTTTTATTTTGTGCTTCTCTTGACTGATTCTTGGAGGTATAGGTTTTTCTTTTTTTTTTTGGTTTTGTGCTTCCTATTTTTCTTACTTATGGCTTTTGTTTTCAATTCAAGAGTCCCTCTTAGTATTTCTTTTATGGATGGTTTAGTGGTCATGAATTCTTTTAACTTTATTTTTTCTGGGAAAGTTTTTATCCAGCAAGGCTACCATTCAGAAAAGAAAAATATAGAGTATTCTTGGCTGCAGATTTTTCCCTTTCAACAGTTTGAATATATTATGCTATTCCATTCTGACCTGCAAAATTTATGCTGAAAAATCAGCTGATAGCCTTATGGGGTTTCCTTTGTATGTAACTCCTCTTTTCTCTTACAACCTTTGAGATTCTTTATCACTATTTTTTTTTACCATTTTATCTTAGTGTGGATCTCCTTGGGTTGAATTTGTTGAGGTATCTCTGTGTCTTCTGAGTCTGGATGTGTTTCCTTCCCCAGTTTCAGGAATATTTCAGTTATTATTTATTCAAATATATTTTCTATTACCCTCAAAACAAAGATACTTAAATAGAGTAGGAAGTCTACGCTATACAGTTTCTAAGTAAAATATTTTGCTGAAAATTCTGTTAAAAATAACAAGTATTTTAAGTCCATATTTGGGATCTTGAGTTTCAACTTTGGTTAGCCCCTTAGAGTGGTATCACTTTATGCAATTATAAACCTTGAATACATAACTAACATGATTAATTAAACTTGGGAATTATAGGGAGATTAAAGAAGGAAGAATACCTTGCCTCATTTTTCATAGCAGGGAATCACTAAATACTAGACATAAAATATGAATATAAAAATATATATTGTCAAAGTTGTAATAGATTTTTAATAATCCTTTTTATAATATTATATAGCTATGACACCAATCCATATGTATTTTTCTCCAGAAATATTTGTAATATTTCTTTCAGTTTCCAGTTTCTCTTTAACTTATTTCTTTGGTAATTGAAATTAAATTTGATAATTTTATAATAGCTTGAAGTGTATAGTCACAATGTTCTGCAATGTTTCCAATCATTAATATGTTTATTTTTTTGTCTTTTTTATAAGGAAACCTATCTGGAATTGTTTTTGCAACTGAAAACATTTTGAAAGACTTGTATTGTTACTGGCGTGCCTTTTTTTTTTTTTTTTTTTTTTGGTCTTTGAACATTTTACATTGTATTATTTGTATGGTTAATATGTATAACTTAACATAGAATACATTTATTTAAGACTTCCGGTGTGGACATTGGGTAACAACAACAACAACAGTATAGTCGCTATAACCTACTTTGAAGCTCCACTTGCTGGTGAGAGTGGCTCTTCTTGTGCTAGCAGCTCTATTTCTCAGAGGCCCAGCAAGGGGATCGAGCTCCGACAGCTGCAGCAAACCAGAGGCAGGCAGGTACAGACCTGAGGATTCATTCTTCAGCTCATTCTTACTCTGACTCCAAACCCTGAACAAAATCTAGCATTGTCAGTGTCAACTCCTAGCACATCCTCAGGGCTCTTGTAGATTCTGTCTGCACTTGTAGATTCTGTCTTCTTTGGAGATTAATCCCCACTAGGTGCAGAGCTCTCTGGTTCATGACCACACCCCATCCAGCGCCTCCCTCTGTAAGGAGTTCTCATTCAACACTAACATTAGGCTCTGTCTCAATTTATCCTTTGCAGGTTGCTTCAGGGGTCTGGTTACTCCACGCAGGGGACAGCTGAGTATTGCAGACTTCAGGGGAGAAAGGGTAGCTTTTGTTTTCATACCTGGTAACATCTGTGTCTTTCTTGATGGTGTCTGCCTCAGGGTGGCAGAACTGATTAGGTGCACTGTTCCCTAATAGTAACTGTAAGAAAGAGTTTCAGAACTTTTGAGGTTTTCTTTTTTCTATTCCTATCTCTGAATGTCTGAGTTTTACAATGATAGTGGCATGATGATTAAAACCAAAACCAGCAGGGGGACTATCCATTATTTCTTTCCTCTGAATCCCTGGGTCATGGGAATACTTAGAAGTAGTGTGCTACTTGCAAGGCACTAGAGCTTTGGGGTAGGATAAGAAATTCTCCAGCTCAATAAACTTGCTGCGATTAAAATTTTCTGCAGCGTAAGTGACCTTGCTAAATTGATCTGCAACATGCCTTCAAAGGCTTTAGGGACAAAAAAAAGGTTTTGTGACCTCACAAAACCACACCAAATTCCTCCCAGCATTCTATAGGATAGAAATGTCTTACATTTTTTGTTTAAACAAAATATCTACTTTAGCTGAACCAAGTTTATAGAGGAAGGCTACCAGGATATATTCTATGTACACAGACTTGCTCTTAAGACCTCCTATCCAATGGGACAGAGAATCAGAAAATTAAAATCCAGGGAGATAACAGCAACAATGAAAGAGTTGAGAACGACTGGGAAGAGCCTCCTGACGAAGACTACAGGGTCAGGGAGTAGTTGTCCCAGGAGAGATGACGTCTCAGCAGGTGCTTAAAGCTTCTGTGGGAATGAGCCATGTAAAGGCTAATGAAATTTTCAGCGAGGAGACCATGTTTAAACGTTTCAGAATTGTTGTCAATAAAAGTGCTACCTCTTTTTTCTTGAGCTTTTTGCCTCCCTGAGGCAATTACAGAAGCAAAATTTCCTGCATAAAAAGGAATCAACGGGCTGGTTTGCAACTTGGCTGGATTCTCAGGAAACTGGCAGCCAAACCTAGGGATAGAGGAACTCTCCAAGGACTGGGAGGGAAAGATAACCAGGCCCTGGGCTATCTCAAGATGCCTATTTGTTCCCTCACCATAGAACAAAACCAAAAATCAACCAAACAAACAAAACTCCAAAAACAAAACAAAAAAAATTGCCATTGAGCTGAGAGCTGGGTCCCGTATCAAAGAATCTCTCCCCAGAGCTGCAGAGTTGCTGAGTGAAGTTGCTGGGTTATCAGTGCTGTGAACAAATGGTGTCAGCCTTGACATTTTCTTGCTGGCAGAGACAGAACACCCCTGAGGAAAAGACACTGATCTTAGTTTTGTTTATTCAATTGGGGGCGATGTCTTGCCATGTTTTGATAAATGTGTTTATAAAGTGAAAGGGATATGCTTACTGTGCTGCTTCTGCTGATTATAGTGGTGGCCGTACTGTCTGAATTTCAGAGCGAGTCCCGAGTGATGCATTTAAAACCAAAACCATCAGGTAACAATTACCGTGGCCAATGCCTATTAAGATATGTCTAGTGATACCTCTCAAACCTTCTCTGCCCATTAGGCCAGGCTGTATTTGTATAGGATTTTAAGAAAGACGCCCTTTTCCCTGTAATAGCTGGTCATTGATGTATGAAATTCCCTTAAGTGAGATAAACTTTTTATTGTGCAGGTTGCCACTGAGGCTCAAAATGCAAATCGTCCAATGGAGATGAACCTTTTGATTTTAATACTTTCCTGGGAGTGAATTTAATGAAATCTTATCTTTGAAGAGCAAATTTTAAAATGTGTATAAGGACTAGAGGTGCTTGTGTATATGAATGTGTGTGTGTGGGGGGGGGCTGTGTAAGAGAGGAAAAGGAAGAGGTATGGAGAGAGAGGTGCCCAGCTGCAGCAGTAGAAAGGTGGAGAGGGGTTTACTGGGGATGGGGCGGGGGAAGACCAAGACTTCATCATGACTGAAGACCCTCCAAGATCCTCCAATCGACCTGTGTTGGACACATGCCGTGTTGTCATTCTGCGTTTTAAATGATGTAATATTAAAAAAAATCAAATCTACAAATAGCCTCCAACACAGTGGGGGGTTTCTTGGAGACCAGGGCAAATTCTGCGTATGGATGAAGTTGTTGCCAGCACACATACTGGTCTTGAGCAATACTGTCCTACTGACCTAGAAGGCCTACAAGACCCTCTTTCAGGGAGTGTTCATAGTAAATTGGAGTCAACAGAGTTTACAGAGAGGGTGAGGGGAGATCATGGAGGTCCTTACAAGTGGAGAAAACAAGATGGGACAAATTCCAAGAGGGGAAAGGGCTCACTTAAAAATGAAATTTCCTACAGTCATCGCTTTGAACACTTTTTGTTTGTTTTTGTGACATCATTAAATGGGTAGGCTGCTGAAGCCATGAGGCCTTATGGAAATTCTACTGGCTCTCTAGTCAGGTGAACCTAGATTTAAATCTGGGTGTTGCCACTTAATATTTTTGTGACCTCGAGCATCTAAAGCTATCTAAACCTCAATTTCTTTGCTTTTAAAATAAAAATAATACTATCTAGATCCTCAGATTTGCCACAAAGTATAGGAAGAAATAGATGTGATTATTGTTGTCAGACAAAAATTCATCAGGAAATGTCTGTAGACTTCCAGAGGTGTTTCTGAGTGCTGCTAAGTTAGAAGCACAGAAAAAGTAGTAATTTTTTTGTTTGAAGGTTTTTTTTTTTCTTTTGAAGTTTGTTTATTTTGAGAGAGAGCCCATATTAGGGGGAAGGGACCCAGGGAGAAGGAGAGAGAGAACCCCAAGCAGGATCCACCGTACTAGCATATGAGCCCAATGCAGGGCTCAGACTCACAAACCCAGAGACCATGACCTAAACCAGGATCAGGAGTCAGACACTTAACCCACTGAGCCACCCAGGCACCTCTGGAAAGTATTGATGCTTTGCTCTTGAGAGCTATCAGAGTAAAAGCTTTAAATTCTTTTCCTGTTGAGCCAGATAGGCTAATGTGAGTCCTGATACCACCACCCCAAGTTTAACTTCTTTGTGCCTGTATTTATTTATTTATTTTTTTTACATAAAATTGCTAACACCTACCTACTGTGAAGATTAAGTAAGGTGATACTTGTCCCTTGCACAGAGTAGGCACTACAGAGTTTCATTATTAATAATGATGAGCTGTATGTCCTGTGGCTTTTTTTTCCCCAACGTTTATTTATTTTTGGGACAGAGAGAGACAGAGCATGAACGGGGGAGGGGCAGAGAGAGAGGGAGACACAGAATCAGAAACAGGCTCCAGGCTCTGAGCCATCAGCCCAGAGCCTGACGCGGGGCTCAAACTCACGGACCGCGAGATCGTGACCTGGCTGAAGTCGGACGCTTAACCGACTGCGCCACCCAGGCGCCCCTCCTATGGCTTTTTAAGAGTAAACTGCAAAAAAAAAAAAAAAAAAAAAAAATGTTAAGAGGTAAAGTGTCCACTAGCAAGCACTCCAGAGCTGAGATCTTTGTTTATAGATAGGGTTATTTATAATCTCTAAGTTTCAGTTTCCTGATCTGTAAAATGGGCACACTAACAAATGATGTGTGCTTTGGGATATGAGAGGTTGAAGGAAACTGTCAGGGGGCAAAGAAGTGAGACAAGAATGGGAAGGGAAGCCACTGATCAATGGAGAATTATCACCTAGGTAACCCTGTGGGCCACTGAAGCTTAATTTCACTGGGGGAATTCTGTGTCAGATGGAATCAAGGAGTCAGCAAAGGAGTTGGAACGTCAACTTGTGTGAGCTGTTGCTCAAGGTTGTTCCTGGAGTCCTTGATTCCTCTGCTCTTGCAGCCTGCCAGGTAGGTAGCAGAGCCAGTTCCAGAGCCCTGAGATGATCCTTGGGCAATGAAAGGCAGGTGATAGTTGTTGGAAGCTGGGCACTGATGCCAACAGAGAGGAAATGTGGGTGGGAATGACTGCCACACATAGAATTTCTTCCTATTCTCTCCACAAGCTAGAAAAGGCATATGTAATGAATCATATACAATTAATATATCTGTTTGCATACTTATTACAAATATTTGCCCAATTTTAGAGGATAATTCATTTATAAGCATCTTTCTATTTTTTTCTAGTGATCCACTACTAAAATCTCCCTCACATGTAAAGGGAGGGATTGGAAGATAGTAATTTCAAGGTGTTAGTTTCAGGGTATATAGGTAAGGCAGTAGATTCCAGTATGATATGCACCTTTGGCTCCAGGAAACAAACAAACAAACAAACAAATAGGATAAAAATTCTTTCTCTAATCACGTTGTAAAATAACTAGACCTGCTTTATATACTTTCCTTGTAGGCTGCTTAGGGCAATCTTTGTATTTGTTTGCTTGTTTATATACAGGTATGTTTGCAGTATTTTAGGGGATATTTACCATTTCAATTCAAGAATCTTGATTAATAGGAAGACAGACCCAGGAGAGAACTAGATATATCTTGGTTTTAATGCTGAATTTCGTAGAATATTTGTAATACAATATAACTGACAAATATTGGCCTTTGAGGAGGAGCTAGGAATAAGTATTAATGATTAATTTTCCTTTTTTCATAATAGGAAGTCAGTATCTACTGATCAAGATGGAAGTGTGTGAAAACCCGTATGCAAACACCTATCAAACAAAAAGCAATGATCCCCATAAATTGAGTATTTTTTTACATCAGACTTTTTTTAGAGAATCAATCATAAAATAAGGCCAATGAACCAACTGTATTCTGTCTTTTTTTGTAAATAGTCTTATTGGAACATTTACTGCACCCATTTTTGTTTGTATTGTAGTGCCTTTGGCACTACAATGGCGGATTAACTAGTTTTGATAGACTATAAGTAGCTTGAAAAGCTGAAAATAATTCTCTCTGGTCCTCTGCAGAACCCTGTTGAGGGAGAATCGTTTAGGAAGTACTCTCACTGACAAGGAAAAACTCCCGGTTCTCTTCTCAACACTCTCAATACTGCTGGTCACCAAATTGTAGACTTTTTCCCCTACACAACTGGCTGTCCTATAATTTAACTCCATTCTGACACTCTCTGCCTGAAGATACCAGGAACCAAAACTAAGTGTTTTAACCAAAGATGACACTATAGCTCTTATGACACTTGGACTTTATTAGAAGGGTTTTAGGAGCTCTGGACCAGGAATGAGGAGGATAACCAAATACATAGTTGTTCTTAGAAATCACAATATCATAACATTTACCAAGAATTACCAAATTTGCAGTCCAGTTTCACTTCAGTTGAATTGTTATTTTGTCATGCTTAAATAAATAACCTGCTTTTAACATAAAGAGAAATACAAAATTGCAAGGATACATTGGATGATCTTATATATATTAGACCTGCTTGCTTTAAAGAAAATGAGTGTGTATGATTTTTTTTTTTTTTTTTTTTTTTTTTTTTTTTTTTTTTTTTTTTTTTTAGTAAGACCAGTCAAATGAATTGGACAACATACTGGATTTGGGCTCTTCCTACCTACTTCTGCCCTTTGTTTTCCTGGTTATAACAGCTTATATGACAATGGTGGCTAAGCTACTTTAGGTAATGTTGGTACAGAAGACCTCTCTTCACAGCTGATCTTATATTTACTTCCTCTATTTTTCTCAGTAGGTTTGAAGACTATTTTCCAAGTATGAAGAAATAAAACCTAGAATTCTTATTTGAAATCTTAACTATAGACATTGTCTCAAGATAAATCTGACGCTTCCTGAAGAGCCCATTGAATTCTGCCCCTAAAATAATATGGCTTAGACTGTTTTTAGGAGTCCAGGAAACTTTTTCAGGTGGTTTTCTTATTTTTTATTTTTATGTAGTTACTTATTGAAACTCTGACAAGATTTAATACAGGCATACCTGGTTCCAGACCACTGCAGTAAAACAATTCAAATGAACATTTTGGAAGCACCCAGGTGGGTCAGTCAGATAAGTGCCTGACCCTTGATTTTGGCTCAGGTCATGATCTCATGGTTCATGAGTTTGAGCCCCACATCAGTCTTTGTGCTGACAGGGTGGATCCTGCTTGGGATTCTCTCTCTCCCTCTCTCTCTGCCCCTCCCCCACTTGTGCATGCGTTCTCTCAAAATAAACATTAAAAAAATAAACGTTGTGGCTTCCCAGTACCTTTGAAAGCTACATTTACACTAAACTGTAGTCTATTAAGTGTGCAATAGCATTATGTCTAAAAAAAAAAATACAGACCTTAATTGAAAAGTCCTTTATTGCTAAAAAGTGGTAGCCATTTTCTGAGTTTTCAGCAAGTCATGATCAAAGATCACCATAACAGATATAATGAAAAAGGTTGAAATACTGTGAGACATATTTAAATGTGACACAGGCACCGAATGAGAAAATAGCGTTGGAAGAAGTGGGCACCAACAGACATGCTCAATGCAGGGTGGCCACAAAGCTTCCATTTGTAAAAATCGCAGTATCTGTGAGGTGTAATAAAGCACGATAAAACTAGATATGCCTGTATGTAGATTTACGTTACAGTTTTGAATGCCGCGGCACAGGGTTGGCAATTGTACTGGGAAGGGAAATTTTGTCTCTACCCTTCTAAGTTCTTTCGGCTGGTCTACTAACTGACATAAGACAAATTAATGGGAGTAAAACAAATTTTAATTTTGTACATATCCAAGCTCTGCGACAGTCGGTGCTCTCAGACAGGCAGTGGAGACTTGCATGCCCTCCTGAGCTAAGGAGACGTGGATAGGAGTCCAGGGTTTCAAAGGGAAGGAAGAGCATTCACGTGAAGACGGGAAGAGCAAGTGTTTAGTAAACAGGTATTTGTCAGGCCAGGCAGAGCCAGTATGATACAGAGGAGATTGAACAAGCAGACCTTGCTAAGCCTCCCCTCTTTTACCACACCTACCACGCCTAGCTCACACACTTTACAGTTCTCTCTGGTGTAAGTTCCCTTCCTGGACCAGGCCTTCTCTCTAAATTCTTATAGACACTGAAGGAGAAGGTAAAAAGCTCTTGCTGAGTCTTTTGGGTCCTGATTGTCCTCAGCTCAAAATAATCCACATGTCAGAGTGGCACATTTTGGAGAGGCATATTGTGAACCCCTTCAGTGGGAAAATTTTACCAAACTTTTTTATGTTTATTGTTTGAGAGGGAGAGAGAGACAGAGGATCCACAGCTGGCTCTGTGCTAAACAGCAAAGAGACTGATGTGGGGCTTGAACTTTCAATCCACTGGATCATGACCTGAACTGAAGTCAGATGCTTAACCGACTGGACCACCCAGCCACCCCTAAGACTTTTTAAACTAAATGAAACACACTCACTTACCAAACTGCTTTTGTTTTATTCAATCATATTTGTGTATAGGCTTAGAAATAATGAGACATAGTGTTATAAACAAAAGCATAATACAGTTGAAGTTAAAATGTCTCAGCAACTAAGTGATTTAACAGATTTAGAAAGGAAATAGGTGCTTCAATGACGAAGCGTATTCAGATATTGGAAACTGTTGCTGTCAGATTAGAGTACCTATGTCCTGTTGAAGGACCACAGAACAGGCCACCCCAAGACATGGCACTTTGGAATAAGTTTTATTTTGAACTAGATACTTGAAAAACGGCAGATACAAAAGGGACACGCTCCCCTGTACGGGGAGAAAAGAAACTTGCCGTTGGAGATGGGGAATAAAAGCCAAGAAAGTCTGTACGAACAGACCTTGTTAGAATAACTCCTGCTTGCCTTTAGCCTCAGGCATTTGAGTTCTTTCAATTTCCACTCTTATTTCAACCTACTAGACAAGCATTTAGGTTTGCCATTTGGCTTCTTTTTCATTTTCCTGGGGAAGGGGCGGAGGTGGCTCCCATGTACCTGTAAAAATCTGTATGCTTCTGTGAATGTAACTTGTGTCAACTTAATTTTCAGGCCCTAAGATATTTCAGGCCCTGCTACGATGTTCTATATTCAGAGTTGAAAAATGCAATTGTTAATTTGTGCAAATAGATTAAAAATAAAAACTTGGATTTAATATGTATTCCTTAATTTTCAATACACTAAATCATAGTGTAAGCAACACCTGACAGTTCTTATAATTATCAAAATTACATAAAAATTACCTGAAGGTAAACAAGTCCTTTCACCCTTAAGATATTAAATCTAGGGTTTCCAAAAGTATCTTAGAGGAGGAATGAAGCATGGAAATTGATAAATGGCTTCCTACTGTAGACACTATATTTATATTCAAGTTGGACTAAAAAACAAACAAAAAACCTCTTAAAGAGAGCAAAGTGTTTTTAAGCATAAAAGGTGAATTTTCTACTCTAGAACTATATACAAGCATATGGCTGTCCCATGGTAATCTCCACTTAAAGACACAGTAACATTAAGACAACAAAGGTCTATAATGCTTCCTGATGACATTTTCCACTTAATGGTGGTGAAACAGTTGGTAGACAATGCGAATGTTACATTTGTGCTAATGTTATTGTGCTTGGAGGGTCACAGATACTTAACCACACAGGATGGAGCAGAAGAGATTCTGTTAACAGACTAACCATCTGTAAAAGAATTGACATTAGAGATATATAAAGATCTAGTTGCAAATGGTCAGATAATTTATATCTTTACTTCCCTTTTCCCTTATTTAATGAGGTAAAATTTACATTAGGAAGAGCATAAAGCACAGTAATTTCAAGTATTGGGCTCAGTGAAGTTTTAAATATGTAAACACACATTTTACTAGATGCAAGATCAAAACACCTTTATTTCCAACCCCCTAAAAAGGATCTCTTGTACTCTTTTGCATATCAATACTCCCTAAAGGAGCCACTCTTGTAGCTTCAATTGCCATAAGCTTATCACGAATCTTCTTGAAATTCACCTATATTGAATCCTGTGGAATCTTGTGTATCTGGCTTATTTTGTTTAACGTAATATCTCTAAGTTATAGCTGTTGTGTTCTTGCATGTTGCAGTAGTTTATTTTGTTTTCGGTTGCTATTGTGTTATATAGCATGTACTTCAGTTTACTTATCCATCCTATTTGTGAATATTTTTGTTTCAATTTTGGGATATTTAAAGGTGTGAACACTCTGGTGTATATATATATATCTTTTGTTAGCAAATGTATTCATTTCTCTTGAGTATGTATCTAGGATTAGAATTGCTTTACTAAATACTGCCTGTTTTCTATGGTGGTTTTACTATCCTACACTGACACTAGTAATGAGGCAGAGTTCTAGAGCTTTGACAACACTTGGTATTTGCAGTCTTTTTTTTTTTTTTAATTTTTAACGTTTATTTATTTTGAGAGAGCGAGAGAAAAAAGGAGAGAGAGAGTGACTGTGAGCAGGGGCGGGGCAGAGAAAGAGGGAAGCACAGAATCCAAAGCAGGCCAGGCTCTGAGCTGTCAGCACAGAGCCCAATGATCCGCTGATGCAGGGCTTGAATTGATGAACTGTGAGGTCGTGACCTGAGCCACAGTCGGAGGCTTAACCTACTGAGCCACCCAGACACCCTGGTATTCCCAGTCTTCTTAATTTTAGTCCTTCTACTGGGTGATTTTAATGTGTGTTTCCCCCATAAGTAAGGATGTTGAGTTCCTTGTTCATGATTATTAGCTATTTAGATGTGCTCTTTTTAAAGGGGATTTCAAGTGTTCTCTTGATTTTTTTAAGGTTTTTATACTTCTTAAAATCACAATACTTGGGTTTCTTCCAATTACGTTTTTTAAAATTTCAGTTCAGTTTAATTTCTATTTAGTCGGAGGACGTTTATAGTGTGTTTGATATTTGTTAATATTTGCTTTATAATCCAGTACATGACCTATGTTATTAAATGGTTTACACACACTTAAGAAGAAAGCATATTCTGTGGTTATTGGGTATAGTGTTCAGAAAAGCAATTGCATTGGTTAACAGCTTTATCGAAATCTTCACTATCTGTAATGATTTGTGTCTGCATCTATCATTTATGAAGGGAAGTTTATCAAAATTTCCAACTCTGGTTGTGGATTTGTCTACTTCTCCCTTTATTTCTGTCAAATGTTATTCTTCACTCTGTGAAAAATTATTAGTACACATTTGGGAATTTTTAGCATATTTTGCCAAAGTGAAACCTCTCTATATTTTCAATAATATTTTTTCCCTGGAGTCTTTTGTGTCTGATGTTAAAACTGCAACAGTTTTCTTTTGATTCGTATGTTTCTATTGTTTAACTTTCCACCCGTGTCTTCGTGTTTATAGTGGGTCTGTTTTAAAAAGTGTGGAGGGGGCGCCTGGGTGGCGCAGTCGGTTGAGCGTCCGACTTCAGCCAGGTCACGATCTCGCGGTCCGTGAGTTCGAGCCCCGCGTCAGGCTCTGGGCTGATGGCTCAGAGCCTGGAGCCTGTTTCTGATTCTGTGTCTCCCTCTCTCTCTGCCCCTCCCCCGTTCATGCTCTGTCTCTCTCTGTCCCAAAAATAAATAAACGTTGAAAAAGAAAATTTTAAAAAGTGTGGAGGTAAATTTGCATTTTTTCTTACCAATCTGACAATTTTTTTATACTATTTAGTTTATTCATATTTAACATGATAGATATACTTGGGTTTAAGCCTACCCTCATGCTACTTACTTTGTCTCATCTCCTCTATCCTTTCTTGCCTTTTAATTTTAATTATTTTTTAAGTTTATTTTGAGAGAGGAAGAGAGGGAGAGGGAGCAGCAGAGAGTTGGGAGACACGCAAGCTGGCTCCATGCTGAGCCCCACTATGGGGCTTAATCACATGAACCTTGAGATTATGACCTGAGCTGAAATCAAGAGTTAGATGCCTAACCGGCTGAGCCACCCAGATGCCCTGCTTTCCTGCTCTTTTAAAAAGACAGGGGTACATCCTAAATGTATTATATTCTACCTTAAATTATTGCTTTATCACTTGTAGTGCAATAAAATAATTTTCTGTTTACTCATCTTCTGCCCTTTGTGTTATTATTACTTATTTTTCTCTATTCATAGCAGAACACTCACAATATACTGTTTTTGCTTTAATAGTCCGTGGTATTTTTGTAGTGCTTCAACTTTGCAAAGTTGGAAATACATTTTCTAAACTTCCAGTTCCTATAGAGCTTGGCCACAAGAGCATCTTGAACAGTATTAAAGACAGATGTGAAGCAGCAGCCATTACACTGAGGGTTGGTTAAGGATCCCAACATTGCAAGAGCATGGACACTTTGTTGTTGATCTATTGGGCCATGTTGTTGAAATTGAGAGTTGAAATAGAAAAATATTTATCAGGGGGGTTCAGAATTAGTAACTACTTAGCAGTATAAAAGTGAGTTAAATTTAAAGAATTGACTTTTCATATATGTTGTAAGAATTCTGTAGCAAGTAAAAAAGGAATCACCTACAGGTTATATGTAGCCCCAATATTTAGGTAAACTTTAAATATTTCTAAAGAAAATATGAGGGGTGCCTGAGTGACTCAGTCAGTTGAGCATCTGACTTTTGAATTTGGCTCAGGTCATGGGGTTGAGTCCTGTGTCCCTATAAAATTATGGGCTCTGCTGAGTATATTGTATGCCATCCCAGATCTGTGGTCAAGCTAAACCTCCTATTTAGAAGTAGAGGTAACATGAAAATCAGTTATAACTGATTTAATATCTATTACAGTAGGAGCGCCTGGGTGGCTCAGTCCAGTTAAGCATCTGACTTCGGCTCAGGTCATGATCTCACAGTTTGTGGGTTCCGGCCCTGTGTCGGCCTCTGTGCTAACAGCGCAGAGTCTGGAGCCTGCTTCAGATTCTGTGTCTCCCTCTCTCTCTACCCCTCCCCCACTCATGCTCTTTCTTTCTCAAAAATAAACATTAAAAAAATATAGGTCTATTACAGTAGGAAAGTATTTCCTCACTTTTATAATTATCGAACATAGTGTATGTTTATTGTTTAGTTTCCATTAGAATGTAAGCTTCCTGAGAACCTCTTTGTTTCTGCTAGATACCTAGGGCTTAGAATAATGTCTCCTGTGTAGCAAGTGTTGAATATGTGTTTTTCTCTGGTATTGAATGAATAAAGCTCTAGGTGCTTTGGAGATTTTACTAACAAAAATTATTCTGGAACTTCAGTTGGTTGTACAACAACCCTTTCAAATTGGACAATTGCTACACTATGTGAAAAGAGTTCTGCAGGGATCTTAATTGGCACAAGTGCTAGAACTACTTGCATGGCTCCACTAAACCACAAAAAAAGGTGGAGATACCAATCCTGTAATTTCCTAGAAAGGGGATCAACTGGTAGTACCTGGCAAATATCATTAATGGTGGCAGACCATACTGCATATACTCTTTGAGGCCTTGATATTTAATTATCAATTTTGTAATGAAGGGTTTCCAATTCCATTTTTTAAATAATTTTTTAATGTTTATTTTTGAGAGACAGAGCATGAGTGAGGGAGGGGCAGAGAGAGAGGGAGACACAGAATCCAAAGCAGACTCCAGGCTCTGAGCCATCAGCACAGAGCCCAATGCGGGGTTTGAACCCACAAGCCGTGAGATCGTGACCTGAGCCAAAGTTGGACGTTTAACCAACTAGCGATACCACTTTTAAATGGCAGCGTAATATCTTGCATCTGCCATGATTTATTTAACCAATCCGTTCTTTAGTTGGTTCCAAAACTTTGGTATTGTAAATAGCAATGACACAAATGTCTTAATGCATAAATTTCTGGGCATAGTTCAGATTTGTCAAGAACAAATTGGGAATTTACCCGAGAACTATTATATTAATTTTTGGTGATTTTGAGTTCTGTAGTACTATTTCTACCTTTTAATTTGGTTGATTTATTTCTGTCATGGCACTGCTGGGAAAGATGATAAGTTAGTTTTCAATTTTATCTGAAACTGTTTGGAAGTGGATTCTGTAAATTTGATTTCTAAAAATTGTTTGAGTTTAAAACTCCAAGTATCATTAAAGAATGGGAAATAATCTTCCAAGCAGATGATTATTATTGTTTTTCTAAAATGTGTTATTCAAATCTTTAAATGGAATATAATGGGCATATACTTCCATCCCCTTGATGACTTAGGTCATCATTATGAAAGTCATTAGTGGTCTTGAATTGCTATGATGAAAAGTAGATCTTCTTTGGAAATAACCAATACTGTGGGAGTACCTTTACACGTAGTAGCTGTGTAATCTTGGATAAACTGAACCTTTTTAGAATCTCAGATTTGTTTCTTATAAAATGGGAACCACTGCAAGCAGTTGATGTATGGTTTAGAAATAATACATATGAAATGCTTACAGTCATAGACTCATTGTAGACGACAGTAAATGACAGCTATGAAGGAGGGGGTGTTGCCCTTGAAAACTACAACGCAGGGAGCTGTTTTTCACCACAATAAATGTTTCCTTTGTATGTGTGACTTTAAATGACATGTAAATATGTCCCTAAACATGTACATGTGTGTATCTGTGTATGTTTTATGTGTCTATATTTTTGTAAGTGTATGTGTGTATATACATATATATTATAGATACATATACACACACATATATGTATATATATATATGGAATATATATGTATATACACACACACACACATATATATATATACACACACACATACATATATATGTATATACATGTATTTTCACCCCCTCCACATTTGCTATTGATGATAATCTGTCCTAGCTGTCAGCATGCCACTTAAGCATTCTCTCCTGGTGTAATTTGTTAAATTCAACTGAAAGTTTGGAAATCAGAGCCCCCTGAGCAGTACTGTGTTTAGAAAAGGACTAAAAAGATCTTAAATGATATGAGGATCAGTCCTCTGAGTAAAGTTATTAAGCTCTAATGCTTTTGTTCTCTTATTTTAGTTAAGGATCATTTTTATTCCACTTCTTATACTACTGATGGAATTTTGAATTTTGAGGTTTTGAGATATTTAGGTTTCAAAGAAGTGATTAAGTTATAAAAATTCATCTAAGAATGTGTTCATTTTAATTGAGTATTGATTTTTCACCTCCAGTAACACAAGTGTTCTGCAAGTCCTATGCATCTAACTTGTGTCAACTGTCTTGACCAAGATTAAGAAATTAAGTATAATAATTGATTTGGTCTTCTAAGAATTTCAGAGCAGTGTTTCTGGAATGCTTTAACTCTTCATATATTGCCTTATTGTCTCCTTAAGTTGTTGTTTTTTTTTTTTTTAATTTTTTTTCAACGTTTATTTATTTTGGGGACAGAGAGAAATAGAGCATGAACGGGGGAGGGGCAGAGGAGAGGGAGACACAGAATCGGAAACAGGCTCCAGGCTCTGAGCCATCAGCCCAGAGCCTGACGCGGGGCTCGAACTCACGGACCGCGAGATCGTGACCTGGCTGAAGTCGGACGCTTAACCGACTGCGCCACCCAGGCGCCCCAAGTTTTATACAAGATAGTGAGCATTTTTAGTTAATACATAAATTTAAACTCAATTTTCCCCTAATCTTAAGACCAACTCATTAGGAAACCATAGAGTAATGAGAACAACAGAAGGAAAGGAAGTGAGTGGAAATTCAAGCTGGTATTCCTCTCTGTGTTAAGGTTCTCCATCTGAGGCCCTTCTCCGGAGTAGTGTTTAGCTGGAGCCCTGCATGCATGACCAAGGCAGGAAGCATTAGCCATTTATATGCCGGCACTGGGGAAGCATGGCTGGCTTTATAACTTATGGGGTCCAGTGAAAGATGCAGCCAAGGGGATCCCTTGTTAAAAATTATTAAAGATTTCAAAGGAGTGACAGCATGACAGCCAAACATGGTTGCCTGCAAAGCTGTCCTGTAAGGGTGAGTACTACCCTATGGTGGCCCTAGGGGGTGACTTCTCATAAGTTAGATCTTGTGCAAAGGATGGGGAGAAGGGAGGACTATCCTTGATTGACCTTGGTGTGTCTGCAGCTTCCTTGAATTTTACTTAATTCTCACAGTAACTCTGCTGGGCAAATGTTGTCCCCACATTTTTACATGTGGGAAACAGAGAGTCAGGATGTTTACTTTATCTGTCGAGGTCCAGAGAGTTTCTTGCTCTTGGGTCCCTGGATTCTTCCATCACCTCCCCTGTCTCCATTCCAGCATCTGCTGAGCCATTTCATTACCAATGTGTGCATCTCTTAGGGAATGTACTGGACTGCTGCAAGCAGACTTGGATAATACAATTCTTTCCAGCTCTGGGCTCAGGTGACTCTCACAGAACTGAAAACAAGGTAGCTGCGAATCTGTGGTATTCTGGTACTTTTCTGTAACTAGGCTACATATTCAATTTATTAGCAAAGATCTGCTTTGTGAGCCACACCTGAAACCCATTAGCTACCCAGGCTGTGTGTCTATAAAAAAGTCACACCTATTCATTCTTTTCTAAATTGCCGCTGGGATTTCTTGTTTATCCCATGTCTCTAAAAGCAACCACTACCAAAACAAAACAAAAAAACTTCTCAAGGACCCTTTAGGCTCCCTTAATGAGTAAAGAAAACAATTCACTTTTGAAATTATCTGGAAAGCTATAGGAAGCAAAAATCATGATTTCCTCCTCTTTGGATAGATTGTTTGAGTTTATGTAATTGTAAATAATGTCCCTGTGATATCTACTTTTAAGACTAAAATAAAACTTATAAGGATTAAATTTTAAATGAAAATAACTTAGAATTGTGAATAGAGGAGATACATTTGATCCTTTTTCTATTGCTGAATCATAAATATCATGGAACCAGTGAACTGCCTCAATGATATTTTAAAAGCTGAAAGACCTATACTAAGTTACATGGTAAGAGAACAAAAAAAGTCCCAGAACAGTTTATCTGCAGAAGGAAATCGTAAGATTCACTTTCACAAAACCTGTGTGCCCCAGTAAGCAATTTTTTTAACTAATGCCTTTAATACTATTTTGAAAAATTATCTGGTTGAAAAATGAGGAAAAAAACCTTCACTAATTATAGTTAAAATTAAACGTAAAGTTTTTTCACACTGATACCATGAATATGATGAACTACAATAACTTTAGTCATTGCATATTTGTATTTGATGGAAATCTGTTTTATTTAGGTTTGATGAAAATCCTGAAGTGCTTTCAAGATCAGTTTAAGTTTATATAATCTAGTGGAGAAGATACTTTTTTAAATGGTTCTTGATGGCAAATTCTTTTAGAGTGAGTAGAAAAAAGAATAAGTACATGGGATAAACTTTCACAAAGAACTAACAAGGAGACACCCTTCTGATTTTCACAAAAGACTCTGAATGAGGCAAGTCCGATTGTGGAGAAGAAATACCTTTCTAGGTATGAGTGGGTTGTCTTAGAAAATTTTTTTTTTCAGTTTCCATTTTAAAGTCTTATCTTTATCTTAGGTTCAGTTGTAAGAGAAGTGGGTGTAAAAATAACAACCCAATAAACACCAGGATATTAAGAGATTAGTTACTGATATGCCATTCCATTGATTCACTTAATATTTTTTGAGAACCTAATTTTGCCAGACATTTGGGCAGGAGCTGGGCATATAGGAGTGAACAAGACAGAGAAAGTTACCACTTGCTTGGGTCTTAAGTTTCAGTTGAATGAAGCAGAACATAAAGAAGTGCCTAAGGTGACTTTATATGGTGATCCTGTCCATGACGATAAACAGGATGTTGAGCCAGGTGGTGACTGTGTATGTGTGTGTCAGCATATTTGAGGGAGTGACAAATGAGGTGAGCCTTGAAAGAGGAGAATGAGACTTTTATGCAGAGTTATGGAAATCCTTTGATTCTCAGTGTGCTTAGTGTTAATCAGTTGTCTTGAACTCAAAAACCGTTAGGATCCCCCAACATTGGATGTTTTCTCAATGTTCTCAGGGGACTAATTGAGTTTAAAATAAGCATTATAACCTAACTTTGAGGAACCTTTCTTTAAATTATGGAAGTGGATGGAGCCACCGTCTCACTCCAAATAAAAAAAAAAAAGAGTTCACATCAGCCATCCAACCACATCTCTGTTTGCAGCGGGAAAAATGGGATCTGAGATGGGTGGTTTTAATACCCTCTCTGCCGTGGTTCTAAACAACCCTAACCATAAATCTCCCATTAACCTTTGTCCCACAGGCTTAGAGGGGATGTCAAAAAGAGAAAAGAAGGCAAAGAAATCAATCATTTGTCAATCAATAGGCACTTGTGTATAGAGTCCTTGCTCTGTGCCAGGCACAGTACCGGGGCTTTAGGAGTAAAGTCTTATGGGGCTTCCAGACCAGCAAAATTTATCTCTGGAGGCAGCTGTGAGTCTTCTTGGACTTAGTCCACTGGAGGAAAAGTGAATGTGGGAATAGGGAGACCATGACATTAGTGCTTAGCAATGCCCCTCCTCTTCCCACTATTCCCACTCCAAGACTCGGAGCTACTTTCCCCTGAATTTCCCTTCCTTAGGCATAGATCTG
The DNA here is from genome assembly GCF_014898765.1 of Herpailurus yagouaroundi. Classification (NCBI taxonomy): domain Eukaryota; kingdom Metazoa; phylum Chordata; class Mammalia; order Carnivora; family Felidae; genus Herpailurus; species Herpailurus yagouaroundi. Next base: position 55,915,246 of record NW_024412396.1, read on the forward strand.
AACCAGTGTACCCTGGGATCTTACCAGTATTTAACCACTGCATTTTCAGGGATTTTATAAAGAGTCTGACATCACTTTGATAGCTTGAAATTGGCCATGGTGAGATTATCTACGCCATGGCAATCCATAGATGGTGCAAATGCGCTTTGCCTTGCTGAGAGCCAGTTGTTAGGTTTTTACCAGCACATCACTGCACTCTAAGCATCAGGAAGGATTTCTCCTTCCTCTTCTCTTCAGTACCAGTAATACCCATAGTACTAAGAGACACAAACATGTGGTAACTGGGGAGTTGATTACGTTGCTGTCAGGGTTCAGCCTGGACAGAGAAGTGAGTTTGGAGAAGAGGCAGATACTTCCTGCTTTGCCCTAAGCTACCAGTTTCTCCAAGAGCTCTCAAGAGAAGGCAGGCCCCTGAGAGTTCTAGAGTAATTGGCCCTCCTGGGCTATCCTATGGCTGATTTCCCAGGCCAATGCCTGCTGCTTCGTGCTCATAGTCCCCACTGACATCTGGGGGAATCGAGTTGGCAGACGGGTGCTGTATGTAGGACAGAACCCCTGGGGTGTATCACTATTCCACTGATGCTGCTCGGAACTGTTCTGCATTTTCAGGTACCAGGTGTACTGAAAAACATGCGCCTTGGGCCCTAGTTTGGTGAGGTTTTTAAAGAATGTGCTTTTTGACTGATGGTTTCTCTTCCTTAATTCTTTCCGGAACTTTACCTAGATAGAGTCGCATTTTAATCCCAGCCTTAGAGTCTGTCCTAAATGACATTTTGTTTCCCTTGGTTCCCCATCCTGTTTGCTATAATAATTCCTATCTTTAACATCAAGTCCAATAATATATTTCACAGCCTAATAACTGACTTGTGCTTCCCTCTTCTAGGGCCTTATAGTGTGGTTTGCTTTGTGGTTTAGAGGGGAGCAGATTGTGTTCCCATTGTCACTATGTTTCTGGGGAAATTGAATCCTGCATCTGTGGAAATGGATGTCAGCATTTCTTTCCTGTTGACTTCTTGAGAAAATTGTATAAATAAGTGAGACCATCTGAGAGGTTTTATGCTTCCTGAGGAATAGGATACACACATAGAGACAGAGGAATGGGCATCTGAGATTCATGCAAAGTCCTTTCCTCCCTCATAGTTCCTTTTTCACTTAGGATATTCCACTCCATCTTGAGGCCTCTCTTGACCCTTCCTAGGTGAGGACGTTTTCTGCTCTTGTACTCAGTGGGATTTCCGTTCTGCCACTTAGTGTTGCTTTTGATATTGATCTTTTTGTATCTGTTGACTTTGTTTACAGTACTGCATGGAAATTATTATGTAATACTGAAACATAATTCAGCCTGAAATGATCTGCTTAGAATGAGACATTAGTGGTTTCTAATATCTCCCTCTCTGTGCATCTCTCTGGCACCCTGCCCTTACCACCCTTCACTCCCAAACCAGCCTGTTTTCAATAGATCTTTTTCAAGGCTCACACCAACTAAGCTGCATGTGGATCTGTGTTTCCTTGCTGCATTAGTTTTTGATACCCTCTGCTTCGTTGCTTTCACAAGGAAGGAAATATGGAATGGGCTCTTTTTGATATGTTGCCAATTACATTAAAGAAGGAGGGAAAAAAATAACAGAAGAAACCAGAAACAAAATGGACCTAGCAGCACCTGGGGACAGTGTTGATGTGCTTGCACAAGCTTTCTGGTTTGTTGACAAGTTTAAATGGAAATTTCAAGCTGTTTCTTGAGTAAATGTCTGTGTTGTTGCTTTCCAGTCTTAACATGCCCTGTTTGGTTGCTCTTGCCTTTTATTACTTTGTGAATGTCTTTTCTAACCCCTAATGCCCCCAGTTTTGCTCAGCACAGAAAATGAATGACTTGAACAACAATGGATCCTGGGAGGAGGAGCCAATCCTAATTTCTTTGATTTCGAGGCTCCAACTCCAGCAGCCTTCTAGCTACCGCCTTCCCTCCCTCTCTCCTCCCTACTTTTCCATTACATGCTCAAACCATGAGGTGGCAGCTTTATTTTGGCCTCCCCTTTAAGATTTTCACTCCCCTTGGGGCACCTGGGTGGCTCAGTAGGTTGAGCATCAGACTTCTGAGGAGGTCATGATCTTGCAGTTCGTGAGTTCCAGCCCCTCATTGAGCTAGCTGCTGTCAGCCTGCCAGTGCAGAACCCACTTCCGGTCCTCTGTCCGCCTCCCTTTACCTCTCCCCCACTTGTGCTCTCTGAAAAATAAACATTTTTAAAAAGGATTTTCACTCCCCTCATTTGATGAATTTATCAGGGGTACCCACCATCCAGGTTGGCAGGAGACTTTATTGGATTTAGCACTAAAGATCCCACATCTGGGCAAGCCTTTTCAGTCCTGGGTGCACTGAAAGAGTTGATCACTCTACTTGTGATTAATCAGCTAAGGAACATGAAATGAATGTTAATATCAAATGGTGGTGATTCAGTCTTTTAGTTGCATTCAGTCCTGTGTGTCCTACCAGGTGGACAGACCACAGCCCATCAGCCACATTGAGCCTAGGGACTGTTTTTGTATAGTCTAGGATTTAAGAATGTTTTTTACATTATTACAGAGTTAAAAAAAAAAAAGTGAATATAGGACAGAGACCACATGTGGCCTAGAGAGTTAAAAACATTCATTCTCCGGCCCTTTACAGAAAAACATTGCAGATCCACAGATGAAACCCTTCTTCCTTTGTCCTGCAGCAACTAGGCTTGAGATGCCCAGCCACAGTCCCTTTGGCTAATGAGATGCAGGGAGAAAAATAGTGACTTTTAAATATTGAAAGCAAATTCCAGAAATTACTCAACATCATTCCTTTAATTGTTCCTATTTTTGTTCATCCCGGAAATGAACCATAAATGACACAGAATTTTGTTTAAAAAAATGTACTTTCAATTCAAATTAACAGTAGTGATTATAGTCTTCGTGCACAAAGTGGCCAACGGTTGTGGATGGTTTCCCCATATCTATCTGCTATAAATGATTCATTTAAACCAATGAATCTTTCTTGGTCCAGGGATAACGTGTGTCCCAAATGGGCCTAACTGAAGGAACGGATTTTCATTCCATGGACATTAACAAGAAAGCTATATGTACCCAGAGACTGGACCTGTGTGCAGGTTAAAGGAATTTTGGGGGGGGAGTCCAAGGATTTTCTCTACTTTGTGAAATTGGCTTTTTGTTTTGGTTTGGTTTGCTTTTGGTTCCGAACAACGAAGCAAATGAAATTTTGGAAGCTGAACCTCTGCAGTTGACTTTCTGTTGCAGCTTGTGTCAGCCACATTCAGTTTGATTTATATTCTGAAAGTCAGAATAATTCTTATTGGAGCAGACCATCTATTTATTACCTCTTTACAATGTTTACGGGTAATTCTGATAATTGTAATCTGCTCACATGTGGCCTTCTTTTTGACAATGGCGGTAGCCAGGCTTTCCCTGGCCGAGAGGGATCTTCTGTCATATTCTCTAGCCACAACTTTTTTTTAGAATTGAAAATGGTATAGGAACCTGGTTTAATTCAGAAGCTGCTGACCAGTAGTTAACTGATTCCTAGTGAATTTATAAATGGACTTTAAGGACTGTCTTGAAAATGTGTGCATGAAAATGTGCATTTTGAGGAAAAAGAGTCCAAGATTTGATGACCTTCTCAAAAAGAGCTTTGCTAAATGATACAAAACAATTATAAGCCTTCATTCTACAAATGGAGAAAGTGAGGTATCAGTGGTTATTGGACTGAATGTGATCACCTAAGTAATTAGAAATCCTGTGTCAGGACAAAAATGCAGGACATCTGGCATCTAGTTTAGGGTTCTTGTCACTTGAGAAAAATGTGTGTTTGTATGTGTGTAGAGGATGGTAAATTAGTTCTTCCTCCAAGTTCAAGTGAGTCTTTGTTTAGGGTAGACTTTCCAGAAATGTGATTGATTTTTCACATGTGGCTTGGGAAATGTGCCTTGTTCTTCCATATGCCCAACCCTGATATGTGACAGAGTTGGGATCATTAGTATAGTAAATATATGAACAGATGATGTCATAGCTTTAAATATTTAAATTTAAATCTACAAAATTTAAAGTTTAGTTAAAAAATTAACTATCATTTAAGTTGCCATCTGTAGATAAGTTGAAACCTGTGCCAGTCTAATTAGCAATCAGGAATATGGTAATTGCTTTTGGCATCCGAATGTGGAAAACTTCTGGAGTAAAATAATGCCAAGTTGTGCATTTGAGTATTTTTTTTCCAGCTTGACAGTGTTAATTTCCTAATAATATATTACCTGGCATTCTGCTTGAAGCTCTAAAAAAAAGTTCTTGTTTTTATTTTTTTTAACAATCAAATATCATGTGTCATTTACCTATCTCTTTAAGTCTAGAGCTGAGTTGCTTAATCTGGGCACTATTAACATTTGAAACAGATAATTCTTCATTGTGGGGTACTGTCACATGCATATAGAATGTTTAGCAGTATTTTTGGTCAATACCCACTAGATGTTAGCACCCTCTCTTCCCGTGATCATGACACTAAAAATGGCCTTAGACGTTGTTCCTGGATGAGAACCCAGGTAGAGAACACATATTCTATAAACGGTGATTTTTTTTTTTAACACGATAGAATACATGAAAGCTTCTGGAAAAATAGCTGTCTAAAGTTAACAGAAAAAAATGGTAGGCCTCATGCTTAGTTCATCTATAGGCCTACTTCAGATACTAAGTTTTTTTTAAATTTTTTTTTTCAACGTTTATTTATTTTTGGGACAGAGAGAGACAGAGCATGAACGGGGGAGGGGCAGAGAGAGAGGGAGACACAGAATCGGAAACAGGCTCCAGGCTCTGAGCCATCAGCCCAGAGCCTGACGCGGGGCTCGAACTCACGGAGCGCGAGATCATGACCTGGCTGAAGTCGGACGCTTAACCGACTGCACCACCCAGGCGCCCCCAGATACTAAGTTTTTAAGAAAATTCCAGTGTAGTTAACAGGTAGTATTATATTAGTTTCAGGTCTACAATATACTTATTCAACATTTCCATAGAGTACTTAGCGCCCGCCAACATAATAAGTCCATTTACCTGTCTCACCCATCACCTCACCCACCTCCCCTCTGGTAACCCTTTGTTCTCTATATTTATGAGTCTGTTTTTTGGTTTGTGGTTTTTTTTTTTTTTTTCCTGATATCAAATAGTTTTTTGTTGTTGTTCAGTTTTGAGAAAGAGAGAGAGAGAGAGCTAGAGTGGGAGCGAAGGAGGGGGCAGAGAGAGAGAGAGGGAGTCATAGAATCTGAAGCAGGCTCCAGGCTCTGAGCTGTCAGCACAGAGCCTGATGTGGGGCTTGAATCCACGGTGAGATCATGACCTGAGCTGGAGTTGGATGCCTAACTGACTGAGCCACGCACCCCTCAAATAGTTTTTTTAAAAAAAGAACATTTTATTCTTTGATATATATCATATTTCCTCTTTGAAAACCCAATAATTTTAGTTTATTAACTTGTTTTACTATAAGGGTTCAGCTTTTGCATGGTTTATATTTGTCCTGACTGCATTTTCACAACTAAAATTCCTTTCACATAGTAAAATCTGTTTTTGTTTTTATTTTATTTTTTTAATATTAGTAGAAAAATCATGATGGTGAACTATTGCACAGTTGCCCAAGGCGCGTCTTCATTGAAGTAGCAGCTGTTTGTGGTTGGGTTGCTGGTTGCTGCCCTCAGCTATTAGAAATGGCCACCTCCATGGGAACACATCGGTATTTACCTGGTTGAGACCCCTGGCCTTTGTGGATTCTTTCCTGTATGCCCGGTTGCCAGGAAACAAGGAGGCAGGGAGCACCCCTGGGAGTAAATAAGTATTTTGTTACACTGACAGGCAATCTTGGAAAACACCCTCTGCTTCCACAACCCATCCTCATTCAAATATATATTTCTGTTGAGCCTTAAGATACTGGACTTTCAAGTACATTTTCAGAAACATGTTTTATAAGAACAGAGGACTGCTTTTATTTCCTTGATATTCATGATACGAATTACTCAGCAGATACAGAGATAGTCCTTATTATCTGTTCCCCAAGATCCCCTTTTCTGCTGGCCAAGCTGTAGAGATTTCCCACATTCTCTTCTGGACTGAGGCTTGGTGTTAGGGTCCCTGATCTGATAGTGACTTCTCAAGTAGCAATTCTCAGCTATTGGCTATGGGGGCGTGGAGGAGGGGGACCCAAAACTCTTTTTCAAAAAGCGGTTCATCTTTCTTTGTGTCACCTTGTTTGAGGAGCAATGAAATCCAATTATCTTTTACAATGATTTGTGAAGTAGCAAATGGAGTTGACATCTGTTCAGCAAATTCCAAAGACAGCCCATTTTTATTTTTTCCCCCATGGAACTGAAGTCATCACAGATTTTGTCCTTTGGCCTTCTTTCAGTCCCTTGCTGGAGCCTTGTGATTGTCTAAGCAAGGTTGATTTTAAAAACTAAAGTGAGAGGAACAGGGGATAAGAACAGAAATAACTTTTCATCATGCAGTGGGAGGTGCAGTGTTTGGCCCTAAGCATTTCATGGGGAGATCAGGATAATTAAGCAACCAGCAGTTCTGTGGCAAATTATTCACTTATTAATTTAACTATGTATATTTATTGAACCTCTAATGTGCCAGGTGTTTTCTGGTAATGGTGGACAGGGATGTGACTAATACACACAATTTCTCTACTTTCATGGAGCAGCTAGACACGAAAGAGCTAAAAAAAAAAAAAAAAAAAAATGCCAGGTAATCACTGACAGTGAGGACTGCTACTGAGCATGTAAGAGAGGCCACCATGATCAAGAGAGGAACGAGTGATGTTCCTTTGGGGGGCATCAGGAGACCACATTGAAACTGATTCTGGATAGAAAGGAGCCAGTCCTGAATATTCTGGGGCAGGGGTGGGGGACCAGAATATGTAACTCCAAAATATAGCATATCGGCATAAGGATTATTTTGAGCTAAAGGTCTGTTTGAGACCCCCAGAGCCAGGGGCTCTCGGACGCCTGCACACCAGCTACATAAATACAATGGAATAAAGACAGTCTATGTGCATTCTTGTAGCATGTGTTTGCTACTAGGAAGGAGTGGAGGGGAGCACTGGGGAAGACAATTTTAGAACAGTAGCTCTGAAAGAAGGGGTTTGTGCTCTCCACTCCTGGATGAGAGCAAGGGTCTGTAGTAAGAAGGACCCAAGAAGTTAGAACAGTCTAGCTCCTCTCAGTTAACTTGCTTGAGCTACTTTCTAGGATTGGGTTCTACACTGAGGAGAAACTGCTCTAGGGGGAGTGAAATCAAAATCAAGAAGTACAGAGACAGCAGAGATGAAGGCAGGAGATGGTTTAAGTTGAATCGAGGGAGAGTACATCTCAGAAAGCAAAAACCACTATTTTTTTTTTTTAACACTCTACACCTAAAACAAGAGAAAGGTCTGTGAAGTTTGAGAAGGTTTTCTGATTCCTGTCTCTTTCTGAAAGTTCTGAAAAATGAATTTCAAATAAAACTATCTGCAATGATAGAGGCTCATTGTCACGTAAAGAGTAAGGGAATATAGAGAAAGTATAGGTGGTGAGGAAGCAGCAGATATAGGTGAGTTTAAAAACATGTAGTGGTCAAAGGAGTAGACAGACCAAATGCTCAGATAAATTCTAATACATGAAAAAGAAATAATTGATTTGTTGATGTATTCACCTTGGCTCCTCTTAAGTGGTGGTTAGGAGGAGATGCCCTAGGTGGTGACTTACACACATTGCACATCTTTGTATACTGTTTTATTTCACTATAAATTCTATTTTTGAAGGGAAAGTTCCTAGGAGCTTGCACAGCATTTGCATTCACCTTTCAATGAATTTCAGCAATTTTTTTGTACTTAAAAAAATTTTAATTCCAGTGTAGTTAATATACAGTGTTACAGGAGTTTGGAAACGTTGAGTCACTATATTGTATACTTCATATAGTACTCAGTGCTCATCAACATAAATGTATTCTTAATCCCTACCACCTGTTTCACCCATTCCCCTACTTCTCTATAGTTAAGAGTGTTTCTTGGTTTGTCTTTTTTTCCCCTTTGTTCCTTTGCTTTGCTTCTTAAATTCCACATGAGTGAAATGATGTGCTATTTGTCTTTCTCTGATTGACTTATCTCACGCAGCCTTATATTTTCCAGCTCCATCCAGTTTGATAGCCACTTGGGCTGCTTCCATTGTTTGGCTACTGTAAATAATGCTACAGTAAACAGAGGGTGTATATATCCCTTCAAATTAGTGTTTTTATATTCTTTGGGTAAATACCCAGTGGTGCAATTGCTGGATCATAGGGTAATTCTATTTTTAACTTTTTGAGGAACTTCCATATGGTCTTCTAAGGTGGCTGCACCAGTTTTCATTAACACCAATAGTGCATGAGGTTTCCTTTTTTTCCACATCCTCGCAAATACTTACTGTTTCCTGTATTTTTTTTATTTTAGCCATTTTGACAGATGTGATATCTCATTGTGGGTTTGATTTGCATTCTCCTCATTATGAATGATGTTGAGCATCTTCTCATGTGTCTGTTGACCATCTGTATGTCTTTGGAGAAATGTCTGTTCCTATCTTCTGCCTATTTTTAATGGGATTATTCGGGGTTTGGGGTGTGGATTTGTTTCTAGTTCTTTATATATTTTGGATACTAACCCTCTGTTAGACATGCCATTTTCAAATATCTTCTCCCATTCACTAGATTGCCTTTTAGTTTGTGGTTGTTTCCTTTGCTGTGCAGAAGCTTCTTATTTTGATATAGTCCCAATATATGTTATTTTGATATAGCTTTTGTTTATCTTGCCACAGGAGACCTATCTAGAAAGATGTTGCAATGGCCAGTGTCAGAAATTACTGCTTGTGTACCGATAGGATGTCTATGGTTTCAGGTCTAACACTTACGTTCTTAATCCATTTTGAGTTTGTGTATGGTGTAAGAAAGTGGTCTGGTTTTATTCTTTTAGCTGACCAGTTTCCCCAACACAATTTGTTGAAGAAACTATCTTTTTCCTATTGGGTATTTTTTACTGCTTTGTTGAAAATTAATTGAGCATATAATTGTGAGTTTATTTCTGGGTTTTCTATTCCATTCTATTGATCTGTGCATTTATTTATGTACCAGTACCATACTGTTTTGATTACTATAGCTTTTTAATGTACCTTGAAGTCCAGAAATGTGATACCTCCAGCTTTGCCTTTGTTTTTTCAAAATTACCTTGGCTATTCAGGGTCTTTTTTGGTTCTATACAAATTTTAGGATTGTTCTAGCTCTATGAAAAATGCTGTTGGTATTTTGATAGAGACTGCATTAAATGTGTAGATTGTTTTGGAGAATATAGATATTTTAACAACATTTTTTCTTCCAATCAATGGTAATGAATATCTTCATTTATTTGTGTCATCTTCAATTTATTTCATCATTGTTTTTTTTTTGTGTTTTTTTTTTATTTTTTTTCAACGTTTTTATTTATTTTTGGGACAGAGAGAGACAGAGCATGAACGGGGGAGGGGCAGAGAGAGAGGGAGACACAGAATCGGAAACAGGCTCCAGGCTCTGAGCCATCAGCCCAGAGCCCGACGCGGGGCTCGAACTCGCGGACCGCAAGATCGTGACCTGGCGGAAGTCGGACGCCTAACCGACTGCGCCACCCAGGCGCCCCAATTTCATCATTGTTTTATAGTTTTCAGAGTATAGGTCTTTTACCTTTTTGGTTAGGTTGATTCATAGATATCTTAATTTTTAATGAAACTATAAATCAGATTGTTTTATTAATTTCCTGTTCTACTTCATTATTAGTGTAGAGAAAAGTGAAAGATTTCTGCACATTGATTTTGTATCCTGCAAACTTAATGAATTCATTTTTCAGTTCTAGTAGTTTTTTGGTGGAATCTTTAGAGTTCTCTATATGTAGTATTAAGTCATTTGCAAATTGTGAAACTTTTTCTTCTTCCTTACTGATTTGGATTTTTTTTTTTTTCATTTTTTTAGGTTGTCTAATTTCTGTGGCTAGGGTTTCCAGTACTATGTTGAATAAAGTGGTGAGAGTGGACATCCTTGTTTTGTTTTGCTCCTGACTTTAAGATGAAAGCTCTCATTTTTGCCCTATTGAGTGTAACGCTGGCAGAGTATGATGTTGGTTTTTCATATAAGACTTCTATTATATTGAGGTATGTTCCCTCTAAGCCTGCTTTGTTGAGGGCTTTTATCATGAAGGGATGTTGTACTTTGTCTAATGCCTATTCTACATCTATTGAAATGATCATATGGTTTTTATCCTTTCTCTCATTGATGTGACATATCACATCGATTTGTGAATATTGAACCACTATTGTGTGTTGGGAATAAATCCTATTTGATCATGATGAATGATGTCTTTAATATATTGTTGGACTCGGTTTGCTAGTATGTTGTTGAGGATTTTTACATCTACGTTCATCAGAGATATTGAACAATAGTTCTCTTTTTTGTTATGTCTTTGTCTGGTTTTGGGATCAGGATGATACTTGCCTCACAGAATAAATAGGAAGTTTTCCTTCTAATATTTGGAAAACTTTGAGTAGAATAGGTATTATTCTTTTTTAAATATTTGGTAGAATTCACCTGTGAAACCATCTGGGCCTGGACTTTTGTTTGTTGGGAGTTCTTTGGTTACTGATTGAAGCTGCTTGCTAGTGCTTGACTTGTTCAAAATTTCAATTTCTTCCTGCTTCAGTTTTGGTAGATTATATGTTTCTAAGAATTTATCCATTTCTTCTAGGTTATCTAATTTGTTGGCATATAGTTTTTCATAATATACAAACAACTGTGAGAGAATATCTATGATGTAATTTTTATCTCTCCCTTTTCATTTGTGATTTTGTTTGAGTCTATATTTATTTATTGATGAGTCTGGCTAAAGATTTATCAATTTTGTTTTTGTTTTTGTTTTTTTAAATAACCACCTCCTGGTTTCATTGATCTATTTTTAAGTTTTTATATCCTTTATTTCTGTTCTAATCTTTACTATTTCCTTCTTCTGCTTTGGGTTTTGTTTGTTCTCTTTCTAATTCCTTTAGGTGTAAGGTTACGTTGTATGAGGTTTTTCTTCTTGTGGTAGACCTGTATTGCTATAAACTTCCTTTTAGAACCACATTTGCTGCATTGCAGAAGATTCTGGACTATTGTGTTTTCATTTGCATTTCTCTTCATTTACTTTTTGATTCTTTGATTTCATGGTTGACCCACTCATTGTTTGGAAGCCTGTTGTCTAACCTCCATCTATTAGTACTCTGTTCAGATTTTTTTCTTGTGGTTGATTTCTAGTTTCACAGTGTTGTGGTCAGAAAAGATGCATGGTATTGGGGTACCTGGGTGGCTCAGTTGGTTAAGTGTCTGTTGATCTCAGCTCAGGTCATGATCTCATGGTTTGTGAGCTCATGCTTGCTCTCTGTCTCTTAAAATAAATTATTTAAAAACATAAGAAAAGATGCATGGTATGACTTTGATCTTTCTAATTTATTGGTAGTTGTTTTGTGGCCTAATTTATGATCTATTCTGGAAAATGTTCCATGTGTACTTGAAAAGAATGTGTATTCTACTGTTTTAGTGTGGAATGTTCTTTAAAAAAGTTTATTTTGAAAGAGAGAGCACACACTAGCAGGGGAGGGGCAGAGAGATAGAGAATGAGAAGCACAAGCAAGCTCCACACTTCGAGCACAGACCCCAGTGTGGAGCTTGATCTCATGACCATGAGATCTAGATCATGACTTGAGCAGAATTCAAGGGTCAGACGCTTAACTGACTGAGCCATCCAGACACCAATTTTAGGGTGGAATGTTCTGAATATATCTGTTAAATGCATTTGATCCAGTGTGGCATCCAAAGCCACTGTTTGCTTATTGATTTTGTGTTTGGATGATCTGTCCATTGATGTAAGAGGGGTGTTAAAGTCCCCTACTATTATTGTATTGCTATTGATTAAGTTTGTTATTAATGGTTTTATGTATTTGGGTGCTCCCATATTGGATGCATAAGTATTGACAATCTTTTTATCTTCTTGTTGGATTGTTCCCTTTATTATTATGTAGTGTCCTTTTTAGTCTCGTTACAGGCTTTGTTTTAAAGATTATTTAGTCTGATATAAATATTACTAGTTCAGCTTTGTCCATTTGCATGATAAATGTTTCTCCTTCTCCTTACTCTGAATTTGCATGTGTTTTATATCTGAAATAAGTCTCTCATAGGCAGCATGTAGATGGTTTTTCTTCTCTTTCTTTTCTTTCTTTTTCTTTTTTGAGAACGGGGGTGGGGGGGGAGAGAGAGAGAGAGAGAGCAAGCACACATGAACAAGGGATGGCCAGGTTCCATGCTGGGCATGGAGCCAAATGCAGGGCTTGATCTCACAGCCATGAGATCATGACTTGAGCCAAAATCCAGAGTTAGACACTTAACTAACTGAGCCACCCAGGGGCATCCTATGTCTTTTGATTGGAGTGAGTAGTCCATTTATTTACATTCAAAGTAATTATTAATTTGTATTGCCATTTTGTTACTTCTCTTGTGGCTGTTTTTGTAGTTTTTCTCTAATCCTTTCTTCTTGCCATCTTTTTTGGTTTGTTGGCTTTCTTTAGTGATAAACTTGGATTTCTTTGCATGTCTATTGCATATCACGGACTTGTGATTTGTAGTTACTATTAGAGTTGTACATAACATCTTCTGCATATAGCAGTCTATGTTAAGTTGATGATCGCTTCTTCAGTTTGAACCCATTCTTTATTCCTCTCTCCCCACATTTTTGGTATATGGTGTCATATTTTACATCGTGTGTGTGTGTGTGTGTGTGTGTGTGTGTGTGTGTGAATCCCTTGACTGATTTTTACAGATAAACTTTTATTATTTTTGTGTTTCCTACATTTATATTGTTTTCTTGGTCTCTCCACCCAAAGAATCCCCTTTAATATTTCTTGTAGGGCTGGTTTAGTGGTCATGAACTCCTTTAGTTTTTGTTTGAGAATTTTTTTTATCTCTCCTATTCTGAATGATAGTCTCACTAGATACAGTATTCTTGGCTGCATTTTTTTTTCCTTTTAGCACTTTGACTATATCATGCCTCTCCCTTCTGGCCTGCAAAGTTTCTGTTGAAAAATCAGCTGATGATAGACTTATGAGGTTTCCCTTGTATGTAATGGTCTTCTTTTTTCTTGCTGCTTTTAAAATTATCTTTATCACTACTATTTTTCCATTTTTATTACTATGTGTCTTGTTGTGGACCTCCTTGAGTTGATTTTGTTGGGGAATCTGTGTACTATGTGGATCTGGATATGTTTCCTTCCCCAGATTAAGGAATTTTTCAGCTAGTATATTTTTTTCAAATAAATTCTATTCCTATTTGTTTCTCTCCTCCTTTTGGGATCTCTATAATGTGAATGTCATTATGCCTGATAGTGTCACAGAGTTCTCTGTGTTTATTCTCATTTTGCATAATTTTTCTTTTCTCTTACCTGCTCAGCCTGATTACTTTCCATTACTCCATCTTCCAGGTTGCAAATTTCTTCCTCTGCTTCCTCTAACCTGCTATTTATTACATCTAGTGTATTTTTAATTTAATTTGTGTTTTCATCTTTGGTTCTTTCTTCTCTCTTTAAGGGTCTCACTGATGTTCTCCACTCTTTCCTCAAGTTCAGTAAGTATCTTTATAGTCATTACTTTAAATTCTCTATGAGACATATTACTTATATCCATTTCACTTAGTTCTCTTGCTGTGATTTTGTCCTGTTCTTTCATTTGGGACATATGCCTCTCTCCTCATTTTGTCTAACTCTGTGTCTTTGTCTGCATTAGGAAAGTTAGGTACATGTCCTACTCTTGAAGGTAATGGCCTTCAGAAGGGGTTCTATAGTGCCCTCTAGTGCAGTGTCCCTTGTTCTCCAAATCAGATACTTTGGGAGGTGTCTCCTATATGTAGCATGTGTGCCCTGATATTTTGTCATGGCTGCTTTTTTCCCCTTCAATTCAGTGGTCTGCAGAGGCAGTCTCTTTGCCTGCTGTGAGGAGTGTTTTTGTCCAACAGAGGGGTGGGGCGCAGAGTTTTAACAAGGTACCTGCTGGTCTGCTTGCAAAATGAAACCTGTTGCTAAAGGGACTGAGGCTGCCTGGGCAGGAGTGCAGTTTTAATAAGGTGTGCTTTGGGCTTCCACAGGGCCTGCTACCACTAGAAACAAGACTCCACAAAATGCACAGATCAGGACACACGGTGCTGGTAAAGTTTGCACAGGTCTTCTGAGGGGGAGGGTACCCACAGCACCTAGACCAAGGCAAGCATGACTGGGAAGGGCAAATCCCCTGAAGCATGGGGGTTGGAGTATGGAATAAGCAAGTTAGGTAGTGAGCGTGGCTCTGTGCTGATTTCACAGGTGGCCGTGTGTTTATGATGTAGGCCGGGGGAGGGAAATGGTGCCTGCAGCTCCTTTGTTCCTGGAGGAATCTCCCTGTGTGACAGGCTCTGAAATGAGTAAACTACTCTTTCCTTCCATATGCCCCGGGTGTTTTTCAAAGGGCTGCTTCTATGCTGTACCTTTTCGGACCCGCTTGTCATCTTGTCTCTCTAAGGTCAGGGATTAAACTTCCTATCACCCTCCTGTCTCTCCCAGAGCAGAGGCTACTGATTTTTTTTTTTTTTTTTAATTCCAGGCTTTAAGTCTCTCTGGTTGTAAGGACTCATGAAATTAGGCCCCTCTTGCTTTCAACCCCAAAAGTTATGGGGATTTGTTTTCCTCATGTGGGTTCCCTGGAGCGATCTGCTCTGGCTTTCTCTTGCCTGTGTACAGCAGAGTCCAGTTCATCACATCTCTGCCCTTCTTACCTGCTTCAGTGTGGCCTCTTCTGTACCATTAGTTGTGGAATTTGTTCTGCTAGAGTCTTCTGGTTGGTTTCTTGGTTATTTATACTCATGTGTTACCTAGTTGTATCTGTGGGATGCAGTGAGCTTTGGGTCCTCTTAGTCTGTCATCTTTCCAGCCTTAAAAATCAGCAGTTTCTTAGCCAACCAAGTAGGCATAACAGGGATCCTTGGCAATGGAAGCTATTAAAAGCAATTTTCATGTTCATTGTTTTAGACTTCCGGATTTTTTGTCAAAACTGTAATGTTAAGATTTGGATATTGATCCCTAGACTAAACTATCATCATTTGAATTTCTTTCCAGACTACTTTTGTCCCTTTTGACTGAACGTAAACTGGCCGGTTGTTTTCTTTTGTAAGCAGATTAACTTTTGTACAACCTGTCTGTTACAAAGTCCTAACATGAGTTTTCCTCCAAAATGTTCTACCACACAGTAAGCATGTCCAAAGCTATGGGGAAAAAGTGGAATGGGCAAATTTAAGAGGGACAATAATTAGGAAGATAGAAAAGCTTGATGTTTTCTTGGTAATACCTAATCTGTTAGCTTTTGATTTATATAAGCATACAGCTGCTGCCATTTCTGTACCTCACACAGATGTTACCAGAGGAACAACCATCATTGCTATCAATGGATACATGAAGCTATGGAATGCTGCTTTCTGCTTAAGGAAGGTCTGGGCACCAACGCGTAAGAGGCTGCTCCCTCTATTGGGAGCCACAGCCATTGTTTCCATCCTACAGATTAACCTTCATCAAACTTTAATAGTACTTGTTAGGGCTTTCTGACTGACCAATCTTATCTCCTGAAAAATAGCCCCTGCTGTTCCTCCTTGAACTGCCATTATTCTCCATCTTCTGCCTGATGCACTTTCTTCCTCTGAAGCTCCGTTAGAAAGAAAACCATTGAATTTCAAATATTCTGTCCATTTATCATGTCATGGGAACACTGTGCATCCTGACCTTTGATTCAGAAAACATGGCCATTCCATCCGTGGAATCCAGTTGGTATAGATGAAGGGGAAATCTGTTCATATTGTATTACAGAAAGGCTGAGTCTTTCAGTGCAGATAAGGGAGATAAGGGTACATGAGAATTATTCCTGACCTCTTCTGTTGGAACCTGGGTTGTACTTTCCCCACAGAAATTATAATAAAATTATTTAATTAAAAAAGGGTATAGGGTTTACTTGTTAAATGGGTGTTCTTGACAAAGTACTTTTTCCTATGCTATTATTTCTAGGGGTAAGTGTGTTTCAAATTTCAAGCAATATGTTATCAAACTCAAATACCATTTGGGAGATAGCCCAGTCATTAGCTGTAGATTTCTTATATAAGAATCCATCAGTCCTTCCTATGCATCCATCTATATTGATAATATATACACTAATGTCACATCAATTCTAAATGTATATAGGAGTCCAAAGAATATATTCTTTAAATAGTACCAGAGACTAATTTTGTAATTATGCCACAGATATATACGTGAATAAAGATTTTAGCTCTGTCCTCAGCTCATCTTGAGAAAGAAAAACTCACATTAATAGGCAATAATAAAAGGAATGTATCTCATCCAAGTAACATTTGCTATGAGAACATACTGGAAAAGGGGGGTTAGTTCTGCATTGTGGGTTTGAGGAAAATCTCCACAGAGGAAGAGTCATTTAAGCCAGGTACCAAAATGTAAATGTCAGTTCAGTAGAAGGAGGAGGGGACAGGATATCTTGAGCATAAGCAAATTCAACAGATGGGTCTTCTGTTTGAAATGCTGAGTGTGATTCAGTTTCTACTGTTCACCTCCTATATTTTAACTCTTTACTGCAATCCAAAACTGCTGTGCTTTTCTCTTTAATCCTTTGTTAATTTTCCCCAGTTTCTCTACATGTTTCACATAGGCAAAGAGATTATAAGACTGTGTCATGAATGCTTGATATCTGTGACTTACTTTCTGGAGATAGCAGGAACATAAAAGACTTTGGGATTGATTCTATTCTTCTCCTTATACCCTTCCAAAGCCTCACAGGAATATACTCAGATAGGAGCAGGAAAGACTATCCTCACTGAGTCTCTTTCAATCCTTTGTTCATTCCAACCATTCTAAATTGTTCTCTGGTAACAGCATGCACCATTCTTTCTCTATCCCCAAGATTTTGTATAGCCTACCTTTCGCCTCGTGCATTTTCCATAACCACTTAGCCTTGCTAACATCTGCTCATCATTCAGAATGCAGTTTTGGTGTTCTTTCACTTGGGTAGCCTTCCCTGAATTTCCAAACGTACCAGACCATTGTGTCTGAGGTATTTTTGTGCATCAGTTAGCCTTGTATTTCTTTTATCAAATAATTCTGTCTAGTAATTGCTTTTTTAATCATCTCCACTTACCACTAGACTGCAAATTCCTTTAAAGTAAAGATGGTTTGTCTTGTTTATTATGTTCCCTATGTCTGCTACCTAAATGCCCATATAAAATAGCTGCTTACTAAATATTAGTTGGATAAGTTAATGGACATTGTATGAAATACTACTACCAATAATATCTTTGAATTAGTCACCGTTTATTTCCAGAAACTTTAAATATAGTATTTTAATTTCATTTTCAACATAATCATTTGTGAGGGAGGTTATTGTCTTTATTTTTAGATAAAGAAACAGACTTGGAGAGAGAACTTGCCATAATTTTCAGTGTTTAAAATGGGGCCACTTTGGAGCTTCTCTAAAGCTTTTATTTTCCCTCAATGTGTTTCTCTTTATACATTCATTTAGCCCATCATTGCATTGCTGTATTTTCTGTAAGAGCTCTTTGTATCTTTGTCAAGTCCATCTTTTTTTTTTTTTTTTAAGAAATAGGGAAGTGCATTTGCTGAGAGTCAATAAACAGACACTTCAAGTGGTTCAAATTTGAAGGGTAGACTTCAGAAGCTTTGAGAAACATTTAACCTTGACATTCTCCCATCCTAATTGACAAGACTGGTGTTGGTTACTTGCTGAGATAAGAGGGATTTTCAGTGTATAATATGCAGGTCATTGGTTTTAAGTTGGGTCTGTTATAATTTATTGGAGTCCTGACAGTTCTAGGTGATATAAAGAAGAAATATTGGCTTTATTAGGTGATTTCCTCGTCTTCGGTAGTGCTACTTTAATAGATAATAATGGTTAACAACTTGATGACATTTCCCTGATTTTATTTTAGCATTTGGAAGGTGATGAATTCTAGGACTCACTAATGTTGGAATGAGCTCATCACCCAGAATAGTGAGTCTGGGAGTCGCAAAATGTCCATTTTTCCTAAACTTCAGCCCTGTGGCTTTAGCTCCGTTGTCTCCAAGTACAACCTGACATTTGTGTCTGATTGGCTGAGAACTCTTAGAAGCAATTAAGAGTACACTTGGATCCCCATCCAAATATTCCAACTTAATATATTTCAACAGAAACAGAAAGCCCATGTAGTTTGCCAAGTTTGGAAAGAAGGCTTTTGGTACCAGCTCATATTTAGATAGAGTCAGCCTTCTATGTAAACAGCTCAGGGACCCGTTTTCTTAGTTAAATTTCGGGGGTGCCTGCAAGTACATGGTTCTTCCCTCCAAAGCTCCTCTAGTTTATTCCCAAAGCCCAGAATTGAAACATGAGAAAAACTTTTCATGTCATGATTAGATGTGAGATTGCAAAGAGCCATAGAAATGATAATGCTTTGGCTTACATTTATGATTTGACATCTATAATTGTAATAGATCTTTCCCCATGGATAAGAGTGAAGGGATATTAGAACACTGACCAGCTGAAAGCAGTAATATTAAGGATAGAATGGCCCATGAATTGATTATTTACCTGCAATAAAATAGCTGGTACTTACAGAAACATGTGTTAAGATACTATGCTAAGCATAATTATCTTATTTGACACTCATCCACATACATGTGCATATACACACAACCACACACATACCTTTTAGAATTAAATATTAACCTTTCATCTAGATTTTATCCTTGCTTACCTACTCAGGGATATGGTTCGAAAATCCCTTTAGTCTTTGTTCAGTTATCAATTTTTTCTCTATTAGATGACTTCTATCAGCAGAGCTTCAAGCTATTAATTTTCCTATCTGGGGAAAGATAGTTCTTTTGGCCAAATTTTCTTTTCTAATGACTGATTCAAGTACCTTTGCTCTACGGCAACTCCTTAAAAATTTATGCTTATTTGCTAATTCTACTCTTTTGAACTTGGCTAAAGATTGAAGACCACACTCTACCTAAACAGTTTTTATCAGACACCAGTGACTTCTATTGTGCTATCCAGTGGTCAACTCACGGTCACTAGCATTTGTCACAGTGGATCACTATCTTTTCTGATCTGTTCTAAATATAGATCTACTTTGAAATAATTTCTTTACTTGGTTTCTGGGTCATTATAATCTAACTATGATAATCTCCTACTTAATTGTCTATTTCCTCTAATTCTCTTTTCTAATTCTTCATCTTCATTACTTTTAGCTTACTAACTATATTGAGTTATATTTTTTGCACAAAAATAAAAAAAAATTGACAAATGTATATACTATGTAACCATCCCTAATGGAGATTTTTTTTTTCTCACACTGAGAATTTCCCGTATGCTACTGAAGTAACCACATTACTGGTTTCTGTAACTGTAGTTTTGCTTATCTTTGATCTTCATATAAACGGAACATAGGGTATATAATCTTTTGTATCTGACTTTTGTCCAACATGTCTTTGAGCTTTATCTACATTGGCACACATAACAGTAGTTCATTCTTTTGTTTAGAATTCTGTCTTTGCTTTGTTCGTGGGAATTTGAGTCATTTTCTCCATTTGGTTCAATTATTTCCTGCATTTGAAGCAACTATGAGCATTTTTGAGAAAGTCTTTGTATGAACATGAATTTTTCTTTCTATTGGGTAAACATGCTGGGGTGTGTTTTCTGCATTATTGGGTAGATGTATGTTTAACTTTGTAAAAAGCTGACAGTTTTCTAAAGAAGATGTATTGTCAAACTCCCATGAGCAAATGTGAGCAGTATTCTTTCTTGTTCTGAAGTCTATTTCAAGTCTGTTATTAATAGAGATACACCAGCTTTCTTTTACCTTCTTTTAAACCTCTATGTTCTTATATGTAATGTTTCTCTCTTGTAGACATTTTTTTAACCTTTTATTTCTGTTGAGTCTGGTAATCTTTTAATTGAAGTATTGAGTTTATATTTAATGTAATTACTAATTTAGTTAGCCTTTTACGTCTACTATCTTTGTATTTGTTTTTGTATCCCACCTGCTTGTTCCTTTGTTTCTCCTTGTCTGGATATGTTGGAAATCATTGAATATTTCTTAGTATTCCATTTTATCTCCCTCAGTGACCTTTCATTATGTCTTTGTATTTTTATTTTTGTGATTGTTCTAGGGAAAAATATAATATGCATTCTTAACTCACCACGGTGTACTTATAATAAATATAATGAAACTTTACAGTAAAAGAAACTTAGAACAGCATTATTTCATTTAACCCTAGTTTCTCTACTGTTGTTCTATACTTTATTTTCCTTATGTTATAGTTTCTTCACTTCTAGGTGTTGGGGGGGGGCAGGGATAAATCCTTGGATCTTTCATTACTTAATCTGTACTCATTCACTTAGTGGTTTTATCTAATCTCATGGCTTTAAATATTCTGATAGGAATCCAAATATTTCCTCCTAAAAGTGCTATTGTCACAGTATTCACTGCTACTTCATTCTTATAGTTGCTCAGAACCAAAACCTATTGTTTTTTACTTTTTCTCTCTTATCTAAATCTGCTCCTTCAATCAATCTGGTCAGTTCAACTGTCTATACGTATTCAGAATCTGCATAATTCCTATTACTTCCACTACTACACACCCGACCCGGCTTACCACCACACTCAATTACTGCACTGACCTCCTAAGTGGTCTTCTTTATGCCCCTACTCTCCTTCAACTTAGCAGTCACTGTGTGTGTGTGTGTGTGTGGTGTGTGTGTGTGTGTGGTGTGTGTGTGTGTGTGTGTGTGTGTGTTTAAAGTTGGATCAGTGACTTCCAATAGAGTCTCATCTTACTCAAAGTAAAATCCAGTGTCCTTACTGTGCTCTATAAAGTCCTATGTGATCTCTTATTGACTCTCTGCCCTTGCCTTCAATTGCCTTTGTTTTAATTTTAAAATTTTTTAATGTTTACTTTTGAGAGAGAGAGGGAGGGAGGGAGGGAGTTGGGGAAGGGCAGAGAGAGAGGGAGACACAGAATCTGAAGCAGTCTCCAGGCTCTGAGCTGTTTTAGTCAATCTCCTACTGTACTAGCTTTATTTCTCAGGGCTTGTGCACTTGTTATTCTCCGTGCCTGAAATGCTTTTCCCAAACATTAGAGATAATAATTTATATTCCTACCTCCCTCAGTTCTTTGCCTCAATGTTTAAGACCTTCTGGGGCGCCTGGGTGGCGCAGTCGGTTAAGCGTCCGACTTCAGCCAGGCCACGATCTCGCGTTCCGTGAGTTCGAGCCCCGCGTCGGGCTCTGGGCTGATGGCTCAGAGCCTGGAGCCTGTTTCCGATTCTGTGTCTCCCTCTCTCTCTGCCCCTCCCCCGTTCATGCTCTGTCTTTCTCTGTCCCAAAAATAAATAAACGTTGAAAAAAAAATTAAAAAAAAAAAAAAAGACCTTCTCTGACGCTTCTCCCAGATGCTTCTAGCCATTTGTATTTTGCACTATTTTGAGGTGCTTATTACTCTCTGACATATTTGATGGGTTTTTTGAAAGTTTAGTTTTTTGAGAAAGCACGAGTGCACGTGAATGCATGCGGGTAGGGGCATTGAGGGAGGAGGGAAAGGGAGAGAGAGGGAGAGAGAATGAAAATGAGAATATCCCAAGTAGGGTCTGAGCTATCAGCACAGAACCCAGCATGTGGCCCAAAGCAGGGCCAAACACAGGGCTCAATCCCACCAACCATAAAATCATGACCTGAGGCAAAATCAAGAGCAGGTTCCTTAACCAATTGAGTCACCCAGGTGCCCCTGTTTCCTAATGGTTTGTGTCTTCCACTATGATGAAAACTGTGAGGGCAGGGATGTTTGTCTGGTTTGTTCACTGTGGTAGACTAACAAACATTTTTTGGATGCAGGAATTAACAAAAGAATCAGTCCTCAATTTACATGTGAGCAAGCTCAAGCTTGTGGAAGTTATATAACCTTCCAAAGGTCATAAACTCAGTAAGTGGTAGAATGGGGTTGAGCAGCATAACTAAATGAAGGTTAGAGGTTAATTAAGGACATTTGTAGCAGTGTGAACTCAAAGAAAATTGGACAGTGGGTTGTTCATGGGAGATTATAAGCAATTTTGTCTCATAATGAAGGATGGATGGACAGAACACCTTCTGGAGAGCTTGGATTAAGCCACAGTAGAGTGTGTGGGGAAAAGTGGGGCAAAATGGTCATGGTTGTGTTGAAGAAAGGAAATTATGAGTTCTGTTTTGAATATATTAATCAGATGCAACTTTAGTGAATGTGTTTACTAGTTTCATTTTTTTTGGTGAGGGCAGAGAATGTGTGAAGGAGGGACATACAGAGGTTAGCTATCAATTTTGCAATTGTGCCTTTAACTTAAAAACACAGTAGTCATTTGTCCATGTTGTGATCACCTTGATTTTGGGAAACTCAGACTCTTCAAAATGTTCATTTCTGCCTTGTCTGGCAATCCACTTTTTTTTTTTTAATTTTTTTAATGTTTATTTATTTTTGAGACAGGGAGAGAGACAGAGCATGAACGGGGGAGGGTCTGAGAGAGAGGGAGACACAGAATTGAAAACAGGCTCCAGGCTCTGAGCTGTCAGCACAGAGCCTGACGCGGGGCTCGAACTCACGGACCGCGAGATCATGACCTGAGCCGAAGTCGGACGCTTAACCGACTGAGCCACCCAGGCACCCCTGGCAATCCACTTTTTAAGAACTTGCCTTGGACGATGAAACCCTGCTGAACCCTAGTGCCTCAGGGTGTGGCCTGGTTACTTTCACCATGAGTGTTCACAGCTTTGGCCACTGTCATTGCTGCTAAGCATGAATCTCAGGTAGTGGGCTGCTTTTACAGAGGTAGATACATAAGGCGGGAAGGAGGTGGGAGCATAGGGCTCCTCCTGTCTTCTGTACAATGATATTCATATCCACACTTTGAGTTCTCTAGGATCCTCTCACAATCCCAGTATTCAGGTATGGAACGCATTTTGTTAACGTTGGGAATTGAGGTCTCCATCAGTGCTGCTCAGTTGTGCTCTATCATTATTCTGGGTATAGTATGTTCAGTTCCTGACACTCCCCAACCTCGAGCCAACCACAGAACTTCTTATTTTTTTCCCTCCAGGTTTTGTCCTAGAGGCAGAAAGGAGCTGGGGAAGTCCCTCTTCCTCTTTCCCAAATCTGTCACCTCCTAGCTACTATTATCCCTTCATCTACACCAGGATCTCCATACTTCCCTCGCCACTTCTGAACTTCTCAACCCAACTTTTCCATTTCAGCCTGTCCACCCAAATGTCAATCATGTAGA
Organism: Herpailurus yagouaroundi; assembly: GCF_014898765.1. Taxonomy (NCBI): domain Eukaryota; kingdom Metazoa; phylum Chordata; class Mammalia; order Carnivora; family Felidae; genus Herpailurus; species Herpailurus yagouaroundi. The sequence goes on from NW_024412396.1 coordinate 55,938,694, forward strand.
AAACATTGAGCTCTACCAGAGTATTTAAAGTTTTTTTTTTTAATGTCTCTCTCTCTCTCTCTCTCTCTCTCTCTCTCTCTCTCTCTCTCAAAAATAAACAGAGTGTGAGCATGGGAGGGGCAAAGAAAGAAGGAGACACAGAATCCAAAGCAGATTCCAGGCTCTGAGCTGTCAGCAGAGACCCCAACATGGGGCTTGAACCCACTAACCATGAGATCATGACCTGAACTGAGGTCAGATGCTTAACCGACTGAGCCACCCAGGTTCCCCTGTACTAAGAGTATTTTTAACCTGGTTTTTTAACATCATCCAGATACTCAGCTATTCCCAACACCCCACCCCTTCATGCCCGATTCTGCTCCTTGGATATCATCTAAAAATTCATTGAGAAAGCATTGACTTTATGATATGCATATCCTGGTAGACAGTTAAAATAAAAGCCAAAAAATCCTAAAACCTTGCCATTCTTTTGAATGAGATAGTCTCCTTTTACCACTTAACATTTAAATATTGCTTTAGAGTTTACAGAGAATTTTCATATGCAAAATATTGCTTTTTTCCAAGAAACAAGTAGGTGAAGTAGATAAGGCAATGATTATCCAATTATCTTCATTTTAAAGAAAATTTAAAGATAAGGAATCTGAGTCTCAAGGTGGTAAAGGAACTTTGCTAATAAGAGCTGAGACATGAATCAGATTTTTCAAACCTGGGTAGGATGTACCTTTTCTTATGGGGCTGTCTCAGCCTTAGATAGTGAGAAAAGGAAATAACTAAAGGTATCTCTCAGACTCAAAATGCCGTGTCCCTGGGTTAAATTTTTTGCAGAGGAGAAACAGCAGCATCCACAGGAATTGAATTCAGGGTTTTGGATGACAGCGCAACTCATCTCATTGTTCTCTTTATTGTCAGTAGGCTGTGTTGGCTGCCTGTGTTTGTGGCCTGGATGAGGTTTTTATAGCAATGTATACTCCAGCCCATATGTGCAACATTTTGTGCAAGTCACTTACTTGTGCTTTGGGATTTAGCACTGAACACTGTAGGTTATACACTTTAAATTGCCCACAGCCATTCCAGAGAGAACTTCAGCATGATAAAGACTCTTCAGTCCCTAGTAGTTTCACCCCTAGACATAATGTCAGTGGATGGGAGCCTCATCAGGGGCTGTTTCCAATTGCTACTTTGCAGGGAACCATTCATTTTCCAGGCAGGAGACCCAAATCCTCTGACAGTATTCCATTATGATGTTATCTCAAAAGAGATAATTTGATTTGATAAATGCAAATGCAGAAGATTGTCAGTTACTATGTTTTCTCTTTTTAAAAAGGATTTGAATTTTTAAAGGAAATTGAATTTATGTGAACAGTGTCAGATTCTCAGTTCCTATAGCAGGAAGTGAGCTCATAATCTTCTTGGTATCCTGAATCCCAGGAACTCCTCTCTATCTCTCATTCAAAGGAGTCTTCTAAACCTGATGTGCATTGATATATCACTCCCCACACCAAGTCAATGAATAGATAAAATAGGATGAGTAAGACTGGATGCATGATACTAGGGTAAAAACCAAAGTAACTGTGTGATCATCTGTATATTTCACTGTAGCTTTAATAGTCCATGCTAATGTTAGGAAGAAAGAGACATTTTTACTATATATCCTCACATCTTGGGTTTCATGTACCACATTGAAAAAAGTCTTAGCTTGGACACTAGGATGGGGAGTTGCTAATGAAACAAAAATACTCACTGTTTCATCTCTGTACTTCTGCCGTGTTGGGCAGGAGTACGTATTCAGTGTATGTGTTGAAACAATTTATATTTTCAATGACTAAAAAGTAAATCTATATTAATAACTGTCAAATGATATTATTTGATGGAGAGAAGTGACTTTGATTATTTTTATTTTGTCCCCTTAATATGCAGATGAGAGAGCTGAGTTGCAGAGATAGGATTAGTCCAAAATCATGCAGCTTCTCAAAGACTGAGGTAGGATTAGAATTCAAGTGTTGGTCTGTGCCTAACTAACCCTAAGCCACTGGGGTAGAAACTGAGCCCTTTATTAAATAATCAGTAACAAGTTATTAAAATGTCATTTCTGTAGATTCTTTTTTTTAACGTTTGTTTATTTTTGACAGAGAGAGACAGAGCATGAGCGGGGGAGGGGCAGAGAGAGAGGGAGACACCGAATCCGAAGCAGGCTCCAGGCTCTGAGCTGTCAGCACAGAGCCTGATGCGGGGCTCGAACTCACAGACTGCAAGATCATGCCCTGAGCTGAAGTCGGACGCTCAACTGACTGAGCCACCCAGGCGCGTCCATTTCTATAGATTCTTACGGTAGAACATATTAGCTGTGTCTGTTACCTCGTTGGAATTTAAAGTCCTCTAAGATTATTCAGTTATATCAGCAAGAAACAAGATCTCCATTTCTGAATTTAATACCAATCCTAAACTATTGTATCATTTTTTTAATGTACATGGTATTTGAGAGAACAAAGTTTAGTTACCATTTTCTCCTCCTACTCAATTCCTAAAATTTTGTGTTCTTATTTTATATAACTTTTGTCTTTGGAGAAGTTCTGGTTTTTCACTGATAACAAATATCAGCATACTTAAGGAAATCGAATCTTACAGGAATAAATTCTAATGAGAAGATACTGTTTTCTTGATGGAGGTGAGAATACAGTGTAGCCAGCCATTCTTAGGAGGGTGACTCTAGAGAGGAAAAAGGATGGGCATTATGAGTCAGAGTTAAAAGCATTAGTGAGGAAAAATGTCCCATTTCCCCCTTCATACTAATGGCATAAATGTGTTTGTGATTGTGGAGATGGCCATTTCTCAAACGGGCTAATAGCTGTGACATGTCTCCTAAATGATTCACTACCTTGCCTACTCACCCGCCAAATTATTCCTTCTAAGTGTTTGTTTCAGATACCTAGATTTCTTAAATGTAGAAATGTGGTCAGTTCTATCTGGTACAATATTAGGGAAAGTTAGTATTATCCACCAGTAAACTATAATCTTGTAATGTTTCAGAAATAGCAACCTTCTTCTTCATATTTTTTAAATAAAATGTTCATCCACCCTTTTTCATGACACCCAGAGGAGTTTGAAAATGTGACAAGTCATGGAATCAGCTGTTCAAGGAAGACCAGCTTCTGGCTGATGTATTGAGTCAATTTACGTTCTCACTGGAGAACAATGTGGCTATGAATGCCAGCGCATAAATTAGCCCTGAATGTAGGCAGGAACACTTTCTTGCAAGCTGACAGAGTCTCACCCAAAAATATATCTGATAACTCATAAATAAGTCTTCTTTTTTGACCCAAAACGGGCAGTCAAATGCAGCGGAATGAAGGGGCACTTCAGATGCTCACAATCCAAATTGTGGTTAAAACCCAAGCTCACCATTTTCTATTTTTATGATCTATCACAAGTCACTGAACTTCTCTGAACTTCAGTTTTTTGCATCTTAAATATTGAAACTTGAATAAAATGAATTACCTTATGGTACAGTTGTGAAAAATGGAAGGGTTAATGTTTGTACATATTGGTTGTCATCTTGTGCTAGTTTCTTCTCTGTTCTGGCCACGTTGAGAATATTTCTTGCAGAAGCCAGATTCTGGTTTGCTAAGGATTGGTATAAAGGGAAGTTTAAGGATTATTTCAAAAATAGGCTCTTATAACTACTATTTACTGAGTGTCTTTTTTATGCTGTACAGTAAGCAAAATTCCTAACATGTATTTATCTCTCAAAAAATCCCATCCTATAGAAGCCCATTTTGTAGCAATAATGTGCAAGCCTGAGAGGGTGCAGTCTCTGATTCATTGCCAATTAATAATTAGGAGATTCATCCCACCTGCTACACAGCAGACACTATGCTTGATGCTGGAATGCACAGGAGAAGAAACCAGGAAATGTTTGAGCCATGATACTCCTGTGGAGAAAAGAGACTAAAGAAGTGAACACATTGCAGTAAAGCCCAGGCATGGGAGGAAGAGCAGACTGATATGGAAGAGGGTAACCAGTGTGGTGGCATGGAAGAGAAATGTGGTCAAAGGTGGAGAGGAGCCCAGCCACTCCCATCGCCGTCCATCTCCCAAGGGGAAACAAATGAAGGAAAGAAGTCGGTAACAATCCTATGACCCACAGAGATGACTCTTCAGGGAAAACCTACCATGAGGGAGAGTACCTAAGCCCCTAGGCTTTGTTAGGTCAGCAGTCAGAATGGCCCAGAGTTGCCATAAAGGAACCTGAAGGAAGAGAGAAAGAAGGCAGGGCTTCCGAACCTGAATGGTTTGTTTTGGGCTCTAACTGGCTGAGATCCATTGAAAAATGCTCTTAATCTCTGGGTCACTCAGACTTCTAGGTATAGGCAAGGCGTCTTGTCTATATTATGTGAAATATGGGGGCATCATAGCGACACAGTATACAACTGATTCATGACCTGATTCACCGCTCCTATGGTGCTACTAAATCTCAAATAGTCAACTCACAATCAGTGGTGCTCATTTTCAAAGAGCGTGGATTAGGACTCTGCACATGCAATGCACTTTTCACAGAGTATATGGGAATTTGCCAGTTGGTTCTACACATTCTAATCTTGTTACCTGCCCTCTCCTCTTGGGCCTTGTCACTTACGTGTTGTCTAGGTTGCTGATCTTACTTTCCTTTTATTTTTCTCCTCTCTTTCCCTCTTTTCTTTCTCTCTCTGCAGACACTCTGGTCAGCCAGCAGATGCTGCCCTCCTGCACAAAACTGAGCCGAGCTGTTTGTCCTTCGCTTTGAGCTGTCATCCGTTCCCAGCTAAGCCAGCTGTGGAGGATGGCAAACACACAAATGGGCACTTGAGGGTTTAATGAGCAAAGTGCTACTAAAAGAGTTTCCCCATTCTTGGATATATTTTGTCTTAAGTGGCCCTCTCTTGCTGGGAAATATTTACAGTGAATCACCTTAGTTTATTAGAGGGTAGCTGGAGGAAAACAAGATCCTCAGGCAGGAAGTTAACAGAGGAAATATAAAATGAAACAATGCACGATTAGTCAGAAGAAAAACTCCATGTGCCCAGAGCATAAAGTCATTCAGAACTCCATTTAGAAAGGCAGGGAGACTTGGCTCTCCCACAGGTGAGCTGGGTATGACTTTGGGCAAGTTACTTCGTAGTAGGTAACTTTATTCTCTGAGAATGAAATGAGGTAATGCATGCAAAATTTTAGTAGAGTGACAGGTCAGTAGTTATTACTCAATAATTTTAGTTTTCTCATGTTGCTCTTACTATTATAATGATTGCTGTTATTGAAGTAACCAAGGAACAAGAAGGAAAAAATGATGGCTTGAAATCACGTGATCTTTGGATTATTCATATGGAAATTTTGACTATGTGTTTAATTTTTTTTTTAATTTCTTTTTTTCAACGTTTATTTTTTTTGGGGACAGAGAGAGACAGAGCATGAATGGGGGAGGGGCAGAGAGAGAGGGAGACACAGAATCGGAAACAGGCTCCAGGCTCTGAGCCATCAGCCCAGAGCCTGACGCCGGGCTCGAACTCAGGGACTGCGAGATGGTGACCTGAGCTGAATTTGGATGCCCAACCGACTGCGCCACCCAGGCGCCCCTGCGTTTAATTTTTTAAATCACCAGAAAAGATCTGTGAAAAGGCCTGTTTGCTGTGCTATCAATTCTCGCCCTATCTTTTAATCTCCCTTCCATACTTCGTTTGTTTTTAGCACTTTTTAATGATTTTTAGATTTGTAAAGTGCAAAGAAATCCACACCTGCATCCCAGCAATAAGCCTCTTGCTAATCTGGAAGAAACTGAGAGAATGAATGGTCTGGGGTCTTCTCACTCTGCCAGTCTCAAGCAGGGTGCAAAGCAGGGTGACTTTCTTTTCACTTTCTAAATACACATTACATTTCAGAAGTGCTACTCTGTGTCTACTTCCAAGATTAAAAATGGCAATGAACCTAAGGTTTTGCGAGACAAATATACAGTTTTATAAACCTACAGCTTGGCTAAGTTTCCTTTTCAGAAAATGAAATTAATGAGTTAGCTTTCTCAGGAATAAAAACAAAATGACAAGATGGTGAACTCATTAATAAGTAACTGGCATCTGAAAAGCAACAGAAAAATTACTTTGTAAATAGATGCTTTTGTTTGGTGATGAGTTCCCTAAAATTTGGAGTTGTCTATTTTTCTCCTAATGTTCTTCTGGCATCTATAAATTTTAGTGCTGTTGTATAGGCTAAAAGCAGCATACAAGACTGATAGGAGGTGTGGTTCATGTGGCAGCCTGGGGAGCCTTGCAAAGTGAGAAACCAAAATAACTGTGTCTGTGTGTGTGTGTGTGTGTGTGTGTGTGTGTGTGTGTAAGAGAGAGAGGTTTTGCCTTCGAAAAAAATTAAAGGCTGACTCTGGCAAATAGCATTTTTTTTTTTCTGGAGGTAGCACACTGAGATGATAGCCATCTGCATTTGAGTATGAGTTTCAGATCCTGTTATAACAATAGGTTTAGTTGTGAATTAATTCAAATACAGGAGAAAAGAGGAGCATCTAAAAGACTAAAGACTTTGGAAGAGAAAAACCTAACTTTGCCCAGGCAGAGACACATCAAGGAATAGATGTAATTTTCTTTCTTTTTTTTTTTTTAATTTTTTTTTCAACGTTTATTTATTTTTGGGACAGAGAGAGAGCATGAACGGGGGAGGGGCAGAGAGAGAGAGGGAGACACAGAATCGGAAACAGGCTCCAGGCTCTGAGCCATCAGCCCAGAGCCTGACGCCGGGCTCGAACTCATGGACCGCGAGATCGTGACCTGGCTGAAGTCGGACGCTTAACCGACTGCGCCACCCAGGCGCCCCAAGGAATAGATGTAACTTTCAATCAAAGGGAAATGCTAGTTAGGTAGGTCAGGCAAGGTTCAGAAATGAAATTATATTGTTTGGGGGCCATATGCCTTATCAATCTAGATCTCAAAACCAATGTTTGAAAAGGAAGACCATCATTTAAAACCATGTAGTTCTACCCCTACATATAGTATTTTTTACACGTATTTTTAAAAATAAATTTTGACTTTTATTAACCATAATGTGGTTTAAAAACTGATTTAAAATTCAGAAGTGTTAAGTGCCAAACTCATATATACACTCATTCTTACACATACACATTTATCTAAGATGGAGAAAAAAATACATGGAGGGAAAAAGCCGTAAGAGAGTACACAAAACCGTAGCACTTGTTCCACTGAGTAAAATGAAAATAAATCTCTGTCTAGGCACCTTTTTGGCTTTTGAAGCTCCCACCTGTAGTATCTGTGGGGCAGTGATGGGCTGGGTTACGGCACACTTTGAGCATTCCATGAATAATTATGTCTGTCCTGAGTGCTTGCCAGCATGACGCATCTTCATTTCATTAAGGAAAAAAAGGACAGGCTGGAATTGGCAATGGCAGAATTCATTTATCACATTTTAATGGAGAAGCAGCTCGGGAAGGGTGGGCCTAATGAGATATTTCTAAAGAAATTAGCCAGTTTCTATTAAAGGGCCATCTCCTCTCTGTTCATCGTAGTGATGGATAGCAGGGACACAACCCAGGGAGATTTCCTACAACGATTCCCTCTGCTTTGCTTTGGTTTACTGAGGCATGGGATCATTTTTGGATGGTCCATCTCATAAATGCTTGAACGAATCATTGCAAAGTGATGCCAAATTTTAACATGGAAAGAAAGAGACTGGGTTTGATTTTCAGGATTTAATTTATGGAGAATACCCTGGCTTACTTTAACACTAATATCACTAAAACTTCTCTTCTCTCCATCCTAAAATAAAACCTAAACAGAAAGTGACCCCTCTTTTTAAAGTTGTTTTAATATGATTTGCTTGAAGTAAATACAACTAAGATCATTTCTGACAGAATCCCCTTCCAAAAATTTCTAAAGAGGACAAACTTTAATGTTATTTTGAGTCAAACTCAATTTATCAAGGCAGAATGCACATAGCACTTGTATCATTAGTTCGTGTGATAATCTAGCTTTCTGTATTTTCTCCTTGTTGCCCCAGTGTGATTAGAAATCAGAAGTTCTTTATGTGCATCACATAAATAGCAGTGAGTAGTTGACTGTGTGCCTAACTACCACCATTGGTCTTTTATTGCCAAAGGAGTGTTATAAGGCAAGAGGCCAGAGGTTTGGTGATTTATTTACCCAATAAATATTTGGGTAACAAATATCTAACCTGAGCATCTGTTCTAGATCAGATGCTGTGCTAGACCACGGAAAGGTATTAGTGTAGGTATAGACATATAGACAAAGATTCTGCACACTAATGTACAGTCTCCCAAAGACACACACACAACAGTTAAGTAAAGAAAAATAGACTGTGTAATGTTGGCTAACTCATGCTACAAACTTCACTGGGTTGTTTACATAATAGATGTGGGGATGCTTTAAAAATAAAAGAAAATATATTAATACAAAATATTTTTAGTATTTTCAATATTGAATCAGTTGTATTGACTTACGTAGATATTTTAGTATATGAACTTGAGAAGAAAATTTAGAAAGTATATGAGTTTAAGTATATATATCAAAGCCAAAAGAGCATCATACAGTACTGTAGTTAGTTTTAAAAGCAAAAAAAAAAAAAAAAAAAAAAAAAAAAAATAATATTTAACGTTGGGGGGGGGCAATGATAAATAAGGTCCTAGGGCAAGAAATTGGAGAGACAGATAAATTGGCAAGAAAAAGCCATGATCTTGGCAGTAATATATTGGATAGAGTCAAGTAAAAAACGAACAACATAGCTAGGAAACAGGTTACAATAAGCAAAGCTGGAAATGTGTTAGGATGAACTAAATGTTTGGCTTTCTGCCTTGCTGAGTTTCTATCGGTTGCCCAAAGTCCGCAGATCCTCATTAAGCCCTAGGTAGTTTTCTTGGGCCACTATAGAGTCTGCAAGGGCTGTCCATTGTGGTAGTGACTATGACTAGTCTCATGTGAATTTAGGAAATTTTTATAAAGAGACTTCCTGCATCTGGGAAGAGAGATTCTAGATAATTTCTACCATTGCGGAAAGTTCTTTGGGATAGCGCTGCTCTGGGAGTCTTGGGAGATGGTTTAGCAAGACTTTCACAGAGGGGAGGCTCAGTAGATCTGCTGAAGGGATGTTATATAAATGCAATGCATATTTCTCAGATATTATATCTTCAGAGACCAGACTATAACAGGTCCTATATAACATTCCTTTTGCCTACCATATTTCTCTGTATCATTTACGATGTGTGATTAGTTAACTTATTGATATTTAATATCTGCCTCCCTCATGTATTTGCATGGACTATGACAGCAAAAGGCCATCTCCTCCTCCTCCTTGATACCCTTTCCTACTTCTTAATATTATGAATTTCGAGGATATGTTGTAATTAACAAAAAATGACACAGGAAGGGATGGGATATTCTTGTGAAATGAGTGCAGCTTAATCATGTGCCACAGAAATCTCTAAGCCAGATCAGGGACTGGCAGGACATGCGGATCTGCAAGGCTTTTCCTCTCCTGGGGCTCTAACCATGTATGCTTTGCAATATCATGGTCTTGCTGATGCACTGAATGCCTCAATGAGTGAGCTAGGTCTGCCTTGGACCTATTTTGGTGTCCTGAATCACAATGAAGAGCAACTTATCACTGAGTAGAAGTTGAATATACACTCTGTAGATTTGATCTGAGGTGAGGAAGTATGTTCTCTGGTCCATGACCACTGGTGCCAGAGATGTGATATCCTGCATAATGACTAATTATTCAGGAATTAATTGTATCCCAACCTAATGCTACACCCAGTAGAAAGGATTTCATATTATCAGGGCTCATGGAGTTGTAACACGTGGTACCCTGTGGTCATAGGAAGACATGGATGTCCTGGCTGAGGGGGAAGGGAGTCATTATGGCTTGTTTTTCAAGCACTGCTTTCAAGAAAGGGGGTAAATGTTTCTGCCTATCAATTGTGTCTCTTGCACAGAAAAAAAACATGATAGGTGGGAAGGTGTGATCCCTGTGCTGGCAACTGTATATTTGTTAGAAATGAAATTCTCTTGAATTTCCAACACCGTGTGTTTGAATACGTCTTCCAGGTGATTCTAAGGATGCTGGTTTGAGGACCACTGGACTTGACTTGTACCCCCTGCCTACATGGGGCTTTGGGATCAGACCCCAATGTTGGAGGCTGGGTCCTCTGCTCCTGCTCCCACCACATGCAGAAGGACTTACTTCGTAGTATATCCTTGAGAAGAGATCATTCCCTAGTATCACAGTCACCATATCCTCAAGCCTCTGTGAGACTCAGCTGGTGAGGAAGAGACTCCGATGATGAGATTTTCCCATATCAGGGCAGAGGGTGGCCAGGGCTCAAGCTTGTGCCAAGAGCATTGGGTCAGGATTTATTCCAGCACCTAGTACACTGAAAACTAAGGAACACTACCTTTCCTGTCACCACAATGATCCTCTCCCTTCTGAGAGAACAGTTCTATTTTAAAGCACATAAACCCAAATTTCTTATAACATTGTCACTCTTTTTCTGAAAACCCCCCTCTTTAGCTACTTTCAGGGATTTCAAAATGGTATTTTTCCCCCATCAGTCTTATACAGTTAAGTAGCTGGTACTTCTCTAGTGGAAGAAGACAAAAACCAAAACTAAACAAAATCAAACATTAATTTACTCCCAACTTTTTTGCAAAAAAATAAAATATTTGAACTCAAAAGAATCCATCTTTTCCTCCATCTTATTTTGGTGAGTTTGAAGATCTGGCTATTACTTCCCTCATAACTATATTCAGAAAATAAAATTTTAGAGCTTACCTTCGTTCTATATCTTAATTGGGAAGTTCAACTAAATTTCAGGTCCTGATTCTAACAGTTTCTCCCTCTATCTTCATAGTTAGTACTTAGTGGAGAAAGGAAACAGCTGGTCAGCATCTTATATGTGATTGCCCTAGGCCTTGGGACTTTCTTTGGCAACAGCAGCCTCATCTTTAGCAATGGGAGGGGGTGGGGAAGAGGATTTAAGGATGGGGACCTAAGAAAATGACACCAGATCTCAATCAATGAAATTTTCAGGGAAATTTCAATTGGTTCCCTGTGGTGAAATGATTATAATCTTTTGAGAATGAGAATCAAATGGAAAGGTGATCATGACCATATTCTCAAAATGTGCTCCATCTGACATAAGCAATTCCTTTGAGAAAAACAAGTCTGATAGGCTCCACTGAGAGAACCTTTCACATCAGGTCATTTCATTCCAGCCAACATAAAACATCTCAAAATATTCCAACTTTCAAAATGTGATAACCTCTTACTATAATGTAAAGAACAGAAGGCAGTAGTTTCTCTTTCGATATGTCTATGATGCTATTACTATTCATGGGTCTGGTCAAATAGCTTGCTTCTGTGAAATCCTTGTAAGATATTAGAAAGGGTCATTTGTTTTTTTCCAAGAATTCTAAAAACAGGATCCTTGTAGCAGGATCTCTTAGATAATCTGAATTTTCTTCTTTGTTACTCTATTAGTATTCAAAGAAAATTAATGTTCAAAAGATGACCCCAGAGCTTAGGAGATTCTTCAGTATCAAAAAAGATTACATTATCCTCATTGAACTGTAACTTATAAAGGAAGAAAGAAGGGATTAGCAAAGTTTTAAGAGATTTATAAAACAGATGGGAATAGAAGTAGTAGGATCATCAGTGGTAATTAAAATTACTAGGTAAAGTATTAGGAAATAGGATGATCACAGAGTGTGAAAATATAACCCCATAGATGTCTTGACAGTTGCAAAAGGAAAAAAATAAAGCAGAGATGCCTGGCAGTGGCTACCATAACAATATCATCAAAGTTAGTATCACTGATAACAACCTGATAGTCCATGTTCTCCAATGGGATGTAACTAGTTCACAGCATCTCCTACAAGTTATTTATTTATTTATTTATTTATTTATTTATTTATTTATTTATTTATTTATTTTTGCCCAAAGATCTCATCAAGCTCTAAGACCTACTCTTCATTGTATAAGAAATAAAGGACACAGAAAAACAAGTTAAATCACACAATCCCACACACTATAGTAATCTGAAAAATGGCATACCAAGATGTCCAGAAATTAAGATATCTTAATCCTTGGAACCTGTGAATATTACTTTATATTGCAAAGTGGAAATGTGATTAAGGATCTTGAGTTGGGGAAATGATTCTAGTTTTCAGCGGGCTATTAATGTGCCACAGGTATCTTATAAGAGGGGCATAGAGGGAGATTTTCCTACATGGAGAAAAGCTGATGTACTTTTCCAGAGGAGCAGAGGAGCAGAGCTTGGAGGGGTGTGTCCAGGAGCCAAGAAATGCCAGGAGCCTCTAGAAATGGAAAGTGTAATGAATAGATTATCTAATGGGACTTTCTTCAGGTGCCAGTCCTGATGATATCTTGATTTTTAGCCCCTTAAGACTCATTTTGAACTTCCAACCTCCTAAATTATAAGAGAATAAATTTGTTTTAAGCCACTAAGTCTTTGGTAATCTGTTACACTGGCAATAGGAAACTAATATACACAGCAAAAAATAATGACAAGGAAGCAGAGGAAGGCAGTAGTTTTTTGGTTTAAGGGATTAGGGATACAGCAACTAAGTACATTGCCTGAATCCTGGCTGGAATTCTAATTTATCCAAAGCAGCTATAAAATACAATTTTCGAAATACTTGAGAAATTGAATATGGATATTATATTAGGATATAAAAAACATTGCCATTACTTTCCTATTTAAGACATACATTCTGAAATAATCTGGGGACAAAGCATCGTGATTTTGTATTTTATATTTAAATATCTATATAAAGAGGGAGAGAGTATTATAAAGCAAATTAGGACATGTTAATAATTATCGAAACTGGGTGATGTGTGAATTCATTACATAAATCTTTTGTTCTTAGTATGTTGGAAGCTTATTCTTAATAAAGAGGGAAAAATAAATAATGTACTGTTAAAGATTTTTTTAAAGTTAATCAGCTAAAAATGTTTATTCAGGGGCACCTGAATGGCTCGGTTGTTTAAATCTCCAGTACTTGGTTTTGGCTCAGGTCATGATCTCATGGTTTGTGGGATTGAGGCCCACATCAGGCTCCATATTGACAGCATGGAGCCTGCTTGGGATTCTCTCTCTCTTTCTCTGTCTCTCTCTCTGCCCGTGCATTTGCTCATGCATGTTCTTGCTCTCAAAATAAATAAATAACTTAAAAAATGTCCATTCACATGTTCAAGAATGCCATTGTATTATTTGGGTATGCTAACTCAAAGCCTCTGCATTTCAATAGTTGAACCAAATGAAATTTTATTTCTGAATCCTGTACCAGTCCAAAGTGAGTTTCTGATCTGAAAGATTTGGGTAGCTTACCTTCAAGCCTACAGGGCCCTTGTCACCTTCTACTTTGTAGCCCCACCACTCCAGGATCTTTGATAGCTGGTAGCATGATCGTGCAGGAGGCTGTCCGTGGTCTGCCCTGTAAGAATGACCCATCACTTCATTCCATGTTCCATTAGCTATAACTTAGTTCTATGGCCACATCTGATTGCACACAAGTTCAACATTGTCAGCCATTTATATCATCAGGAGAAAAGTCCTTTTATTAATATCTAGCAGTCAATGCCAAAATTCCTCCTTCTGTATGACCATGATTTCCTCTAAGGAAATGTGTTAAGAGAAATCTAAACTGCCCACAGCATTTTATTGTCCATAAATCTAAAGTAAAATCATTGAGAGAAGCCATTAAAACAATCCTACTGGAAATTCTCATTAATGTTTTATCCCTTATTTATTTCCTGAGAATGAAAAGGTAATTGAATTAGGTTAATATTATTGCATCATTTTAGACACACATGCATATGTACACACACACACACACACACACACACACACACACACACACAGCCAACAAAATGGACATGCTTTTTCAGATGCTACCAAAAATTTTTCCTGAGAGATCATGTAAGGTGAGGGGAGAGGGATGGTGGAAGAGAGAGAGACCATCTTAAGCAGGCTCCATGCTTAGCACAGAGTCTGACCCCACAACACTGGGATCATGATCTGAGCTGAAAACAAGAGTCAGGTGTTCAACCACCTGTGCTAGCCAGGTGCCCCTCTACCTGACTTCTGTTTTGCAGCTTGAACTATAACTTTTATTCCTCATTCTTTCAAACAGTTGGGAACCTGCAGTGGAGCACTGTGGTAGGAGGCCAGTAACAATAGGAACACTTCTGTGTTCACCTAAAAAGTTGGAGGGAAGATAGGTTGTAAGAGTAAAGAGACAAACATAATAAAATTTTAAGGTGCTCTCATAGATAAAATGCAAAAGAACAGTGAGTTGTCGATTATATAGGGATGGAGTGAAGTCAAGAAACTCGAGAGGTAGTGATGCTGGATTAGAGTTTTCAAGAATGAATATGTTATTGTCTAGGCTAACCAATGAAGTCATTTGGGACAAAAATTTTGCCTGACATGAAGTATCTACTGTAGAGGCATGTTAGTAATCCCTCTTTCTAGGAGATTTTTCTACATATCACTTCTTGTAACTTTCTAAGCACTGTAAGTATCTAAAATTCTTATTTTACAATGAGGAAAACTAAGACACAAAGAGGTTAAGAAAAATGCTCAAAGGCAAATAGCTATGAAATGTCAGAGATGAATTTTGCACCTAATCCGTCTCTTTCCAGAAACTTTGTCCTATGTACCATAGATGGAGAGTCTCCAGTCATACAGGTCTACTATGTGGATAGAAAGAATGAAATATAGGCTCTCATTTGCTTAATAAATAGCAAGAAGTAAAAACCTATAATTTTACATGAATGGATTTATATTGCCTTACAATTTACCTTGCAAAAATAATCTGTCATTGCAAGCTGCTTCTTGGCTTTAGCATTACTGCTATTCCGATCTTGCAATAGGCTGAAAAACTGAGCAGAAAATTATGAAGACATGGGGAAGGGAGTTCAATTTGCTTTGTTAAGAAAAAAATATTGGCCCAATATTTCTTGATTTTAATAAAGATAAGACATGGGGTAAACAGCAAAGTCTCTGACTTGTCTGAACCTTTGAAATATGTCTGAAAATACTGTAAACGTGTGTACACATACATACATATTTCTAGCAGTGCTTCTTGTGATGTATTCAGAAATACAGAATAATTCATATAATAGCTATAAGTCTGAGAGTGAAAACTCATGCCATTGTCTGAGGATCACTAAGCTCTAAGAGTTTGTTAAAACTGGTTGTTCGAGGGCTTATGACGTGGTATTTATTATGTACAAACAGATCTTTAATAATGAGTTTTTCTATTTTAATGAGGTTTGTGGCAACAGCTTCATTTCTGACATTCTTGGAAATTCCAGCCTTGTCCTAAAGGATGAAATGTCCAGATGAGGGTAATGAAGCATATGTAACAACTGTCATACTTCAGTTGCTCTAGTGGACACTGAAAACCGTGTGGGTTATTTTGGCTAAAATCCAGTTACTTTGTTCTATGAGACCTCCTTCTCATGGTTTATCTTTTTCTATATCATTTGTTGTGATCTTTGTAATTTACTCTTTAGATTTACCTTAAAAATAGATGTACTTAAGAAGTAGGGTCAACATAAATTAAGTGCAGAGGCCTCCAGATTGCAGAAGAGAATTGGGTGAATGTGATGAGCACTGGTACTTGTTTTTACACAGGTGCTCCCAAGGATTATTGGCCCAGTTTCCAATTTTACCAAAGAATAGTAAACTAGGTATTCTTCAAACCCCAGGTACTCAATCCCTGAAAGTGATAAAGTCAATCCCAATTATTGTGATAAAGACATCTTTGAGAGTCTTAAAGTCAAGAATGGAAATTTTAGGGAGCAACTAATAAAGATATACAACAAACAATAGCTGAGCCCCTTTTAAAAATACTTTAGCTTTTATATATTTGTCAATACACTGAACTACATCAAAGTGTTTAGTTCATTCCATCTGCATTTTTTCCCCCATCAAGCCATTATTTAAAATGCATGGGAACTCCTCTGGGAAGTTCTCATAAAACCAAATCTGTCTTCTTTTTGTTCTTAGTACACAGTCAAAGAAGATACCATTAGGATATAAGACAAAAAAAAAAAAAAAAAAAAAAAGACCTTAGATGTAGTATGAAGGATAACAAGTGTGAAACTGAGAGAAGAGAAAGTCATTGTCAATTTTTTGTAACGAAAATATAAAAATAATAAAATGAGAAAGTACAAAACCAAGAAAAACAACTACCAGGTATCAAAACAGTAAGTAAAGGTGTATACCATGTATTTCTATAAAATCCATTTAAAGAACATGTCATGCTATTTAGAGCAATTTATTGATACCTATTGGTGAAACAATCACTCTTCGATAATTTGAATTTTTAAAATTAAACCAAGTTCATTTTGCCATCTGTATATTGTTTTTCTTGAGTTATCGCCATCAGCAAGGAAGTGATGACATGTAAAGGCATAGAAAATCTGTCATTTGCTTGTAGGCTACATTGATCTCAGTTTGAAATAAATTGTTGATACTCTGTCTTGTGATCAAGGAAGTTTATTTTTCTCAATAGCTGATCAGTGCCTCTTTCGTAGACTTATTTTTTAAGGGTCACTCTCTCCCCAAAAGTTTTGAAGTCTTACTGCATTGGCAATACATTATTCTAGGACTCTTGAAGGGAAAATTTCTTCATTTTACCAACTTATCTATAGGGAGCTGTGATCCAATAAAAATTTTTATAACATTATGGAAAGCATAGCAAAGTGATAATTTACGATGAATTGTTCCTAATCTGAGAGCCTTTGATTTTTACACCCATGGCCTAAAAATCAGTGCATTAAAATATTTGTGTTCAACTCTTTACCTGAATAAACATATGTAGGACATTTGGTCCATTATTAGAGATAATGATAGTTCAAAGTCACTCTTGCAGGGAAGAGGGGAAAATGTCTTCCTAAAAAATCACTCATTTGAGCTGTTGTTGATTTGTCTACTATAAACATATGTTGAAAATACATAAGCAGAAAATCATGAAAATGATTTATTCCCTTTGTTCCTGTATGATAAAACTCTTTGACTATCTTGTAGGAAAAGCCCTACCCTACAGCTGGAGGAAAAGTCTGCAATTTTATGACTTCTGCAATTTTAAGGAATAGCCTAACCTGGGAACTACCTATATATCGACCTACCTCGTAGCAGAATGAATAAATAAATTTTTTTATATTCTTAAAATAGAATACAACAATAAAAATGAACACTAAAACTATATCTCACAATATAGATGGATTCTCAGAGACATAATGTTGAACAGAAGAAACTAGATCCAAAATATGTTTGACTTGATTTGTATAAAACACAATAACTAAACTATGCTGTTAGAAGTTAGTCTAGTGGTTGATTTATTCTTGATTTATACTGTTGATTTATTCTTGAGGAGTGGCTTATAATTTGAAAGGAGAAGAATACAGTGAGGTTCTATAGTGCTGGTAATGTTCTGTGTCTTAATTTGGGTGTGTGTTACTCAGGTGTTTTCAGTGTGTGACGTGTCTGTCTATTCATGTAATAGAACCTTTTTTACTATATATTATGCTAGATTAAAGGTGGACACAAAAGCTTTGTTACTTTTGTTGAGAGTCCGTGTCTGTTTCTAATTTTCTTGAATATAGGCTAACTTTAGTGGCTTATTTAACAACAGAATACAGAATATGTGACACTCTGAGACTTGTGTCTGGGTCATAAAAAGCCTTGTACCTTTCCCCAGGCCTTTTGGAAAACCACCTGTTGGAATCCTGCGCTGTCCCATGCATCTGATTGCCTTAAGGCTGCCATGTGGTGAGCAAGCCCAAGTCACTAGGAGAAGCCATGGGGAGGTAGTCTGGTTGACTGTTTTCCAGTCATGACCAGTAAAGCAAAAGACACATAAGTGATAAAGCTGTTTTAGATTCTTCAGAGCAGACCATCTGTCAGCTGATTATTACCAAGTAACTGAGTTGATAGCACATAAAAAAGAATCACTTTTTACTTATGTAAAACCAATCCTTGGTTTTGACAAACCAGCTGATGGTAAAACAGCTGCTGGTTTAAACCAAGTTTTGGAGTAGGAGGTATTTTGATACATAGCAATAGATAACTAAATATATTTTTTTTAATAAAAAGTCTTTTTTGATCTCAAAGTAATTTATGATATGTTAAATATGTAAGTTCTTTGACAGAAGGCTGGTAGTTTATATGTCGCTAAAAAGTTTTCCAGCTTAAAGTATGTACAATTCATTGAAATGATTTTTGGGCCAGTGCTTAAGTCTAAAGATTGTCCCCCCCCCCCCCACAATATCAATTGTTGCCAATTTCAGAAATAGAAGTTATTTGAACAGTATTTTTGACAATAATTATAACAAAAACCTAAATTCCGTATAAGTCTGACCACATATGGCAAATATCACTAATAATTAAATTTTAACAATGGAGTTTTTATATTGTAATTTCAAAGCCATAGACTTTGGATGATTGAATAACACTTGATATGATTTTCCTGTTTGACGTTGATTTTTTTTGTTACCTTAAAAAGGGTAGCCATCACCCTATTTGGTTACAATGATTCTAGAAGTTTGAAAATGTTGATATGCACAGTCCTCTTTGTTTCTTAAAATTTTATTTTAAAAAATCCAAAAGTTAGAATTATTTCATAGTGACAGCTTTTGGATTTTTCCCATTTGTAAGTAAAACAAATATTTTTGTATTATCAGGTAAAGAATCTCAACAAATTGTATTTTAAAAGTGCTTAGCTAGGAACAGAAAATCTCAAATTTAGTATGTTACTGAGATGAATAAAAACACAGACTTATTATGAACTTGCTGTGCAAGTAATAATAATAGATGTTGAAGAGTTTACGAACTCTTTTATGGACTTGGAGGTAGAATGGAAAGTGACCTTAAGGGAAAAAATGAACTTCTGGCTGTTGCCCTGCTATTTGGTCTACATATTCTATACTTTTGGGCAAGTCGGAATTAGTACACTTGCTTCAACACTGCAACAGAATGAAACTCCAGATGCTCACAGATGGTAAGCCTACAAACTTAATTAAAACTCATGCTTTATTATCCCAAAACAGGAAAATTGAGAAAGCCTTGCCCAAAGAAAATGTTTGTTCTCCCCATCTCATCTCCAACCATCCAGAAAACTTTAGGGGTCATGGAAGTAGAAAAAAAAAAATCATCCTTTTGCCAGGCAAGGGAGTAAATTAGAGTTACAGGCCATTAACCTAAATACTGCTCAAATTCACATGTAACAAACGATTATGAATTGTGACTAGCACTGCATTACTGATCATGGTATGATGAGAATATTATAAAAAAAAAAAGTAAAAGCATCCATCAACAAATATGTATTGAGTACTTATATTCTAGGCATGATATGTATGTGATTATAAATTTTTCTTGTAATTGTTGAGGGCACGATTTTACTTCCTCTTCGGATACTGACATGAGATTAATTGACCATCCTATATGTATTTATATACACTTTAGACATTTAGAGAGTTTTTTCCTTCATGTTGCAAACCCTTACTATGGTTTAAATCAATTCATATATAAGTAAATAGTATTGTAATTTAAAGATTGTAGTCACTAGTAAATGCAGTTACTGGTTTCTCTGGATGCTCAATATTGACTTGATTGTATTGTAGCTAGTAGAATAGAACTGTAGAAAGGATGATCTCTCAAAAGTCCATTCTTTGAAGGGTTTTATAGCCTGATAGATCTTTCTTTAAGTAATTGTTAGCATGGAGAGGAGTGTCAATTTAAAATAATATTACCTTGGGGCGCCTGGGTGGCGCAGTCGGTTAAGCGTCCGACTTCAGCCAGGTCACGATCTCGCGGTCCGTGGGTTCGAGCCCCGCGTCAGGCTCTGGGCTGATGGCTCAGAGCCTGGAGCCTGTTTCTGATTCTGTGTCTCCCTCTCTCTCTGCCCCTCGCCCGTTCATGCTCTGTCTCTCTCTGTCCCAAAAATAAATAAACGTTGAAAAAAAATTAAAAAAAAATAATAAAATAAAATAATATTACCTTTATTGTAAATAAATCACTACCCTCCCTGTAGCTCCACTAGCTTTCCTTATAGAAATATGAAAAAAGCTAAATAGTTTTCTCCTGGTTGACAAGTTAAATTTCATGTGTTATCTATAGAAAAACATTTTTCTAAAAAATAACATCTGTACTTGTATGCCTCTAGGTAAAGAGCAAGATTCATATTACCTTAACTCAACTAATCAACACTTTGACAAATAAAACATTTATCTGACTATCCAGATTCTAAATTGTCTATTAAATTATTTCCCTCTATTTAAATGTATTGATTTTTTTAAAGATTAATTTGAAGATAATCACATATTTGGTTTTTTTTTTTTTAATTTTTTTTTCAACGTTTTTTATTTATTTTTGGGACAGAGAGAGACAGAGCATGAACGGGGGAGGGGCAGAGAGAGAGGGAGACACAGAATCGGAAACAGGCTCCGAGCCATCAGCCCAGAGCCTGACGCGGGGCTCGAACTCCCGGACCGCGAGATCGTGACCTGGCTGAAGTCGGACGCTTAACCGACTGCGCCACCCAGGCGCCCCAAGATAATCACATATTTGAATCATCTATTTTAGTCATTCCTCTTGGTTAGTCTGGAAAACTTTTTCTGTTTTTCTAATGGTCTGTCATAATTTTTCTATCTAGGATAGTTATTGTATTTTCTAAGCAGAATATTTAATGGTTATGATATTTCTCTTCACTTTCCCAATATTTCTGTATATAATTTGTTATCTTGTTACAGTGACTAGCACCTCTAAAAAATAGTAAATAGTGGTTCTTCTAAATACATTTGTCTTTCCCATTTGCATTGGGAATAAAGAACTTATTTGAAGTATAATACAATAAACGAAAGATAAAAGGCATAGGCTGGCTTTGTAGATTGCCTCCTATTACCCACAGGTGTGGACTCAAGCAGTCTGGGGATGAACTAGGGCAAATCATTTGCCCATCCTAAAAGTGTCAAGAAACACTCCTGGCACACAGTTAAGCAAACAAGTACAGTATGATGTTGTGCTATAACATTGATGCATGCGTTACTAATGAGAGTAAGTAGGATTGGCACTCATTCCAAACTAGAGAGATCCAGATTAACTTCCTGGAAGAGAAAGTCTGAAGAATGGATAGGAGTTCTCTAGAGGAAAATATGGGGGGAATATAGGGAGAATTTAGGCAAGGAGAACATGTAAAAAAGACCCAGAAATCAAAGTACATTCAGGGGAGTAAATATTATTCAGGATGGCTAAAACACCATTGTTGGAAAGAACTTTTCATCCATTTTAAATATTTGAAGCATGTCATATAGTGTGATATACGTGTGTATTTAAGTTCTGATCATTGAGTTAGTGGCAGGAGGGTAGTTAACATTTGAAGTAGCCTAATCAGGCACACATTTGAAAATTTTAAATCAGAAACCACACTCCAAAGGCAGTTATTACATGTGTTTCAATTAGCTTTATTTCTGATCACTACTAAAAGGCTTGTTAATTAGCATAACTCATGACAGAAATAATTTTTCATTGGTGAAATTAGTGATGCTCATGGTATTCTATAGCTACTACCTGCCTTTGCTTGAATTCAGTGTGAGACTTTATGAAAACAGCCTAGGGAACCACCAAGAGCCTCTCCATTAGGTATGTTGAGGAAGGATTCTCTGCTGAGTCCACTAGAAGGTTATCTGAAGCTTACAACTTGGTACATCTGCCTCAATTAAATTTATCATACAAGCTTTTTAGACAACAGAGTTTAAGCATTCAGAATGGCTGAATGACTATCTTTGTGCCTGATGATTAATAAATGTTGATGTGATGGAATTTGTTCTGAGACTTGCTTTCATTACACTACAGAGTCTGACCATGAGATTACTGGGGAAGAGACCTAGATAGGTCTAGATAGTTATCTCCAACTATTGGAACTTACTAATACCTGCCCCTCCTCCTCTATACTGTGAATGATCAAGTTAGGTTGATAGGAGGTTGGTAGGCTTGCCACAGAGAAGCCTGCTTTATAAAACTTAGAGCACCTTGGGGGGTGCCTAGGTGGCTCAGTCAGGTAAGTATCCAACTCTTGATTTTGGCTCAAGTCATGAATCATGGTTCTTGAGTTTGAGCCCTGTCTCAGCCTCTGTGCTGACAGTGTGGAGCCTGCTTGAGTTTCTCTCTCTCCCTCTCTCTCTGCCCCTCTGACACATGTGTTCACTCTCTCTCAAAAATAAATAAACTTAAAAAAACAAACAAAACTTAGAGCATCTTGACAGTCCTGATGATGGTTTAAACATCATTCAGGGTACAAAAATGCAGAGGGAGTAATGAAGAATTTTATTCAGGATGATAACATGACCAGTTTGATGTTTTTGGAAGATTAATGGTCAGAATGGGTGCAGTGTTTATAAAAGTTTATAGAGAAGAAAGAGGTAAAAACCAGTTAGAAGAGACACCTATGCCTGGCACAGTTGTACCTGATTAACCTTTCTGGAGCCTAGCAGAGCTAGGAAAGCTTCTACTACCAGAATCCCCTCCACATCATGTTTGAAATCATTGATGAAAATGTTCGGTTTATGGCCTGTTGCTGGCACGTGTCTCTGATTTCCATCATTGACACAATTGTTGGAAATCTAATTGGTTTCTTTTAAGCTGGTGAGTTTACTTAAAAATCCATCAGAGCATCTGAAATATTTCCATTCATTAACCTGGCCTGGATACATCTCTTATTCTCAACAATCAGGTCTAGAACATAGACTTACCCATGGGTTGGCACTAACCATGCTAGCCTTGTTGGTTTTATAGGATGACAGAGAACTTTCTTTGCCCTCACATGTTTTGCTTAGCAATATAGATGTACTCACTTCCTCTATTTTGAGCTCTTAAAGTTATCAGAAAAGAGGGGGATAAACTTAGTCAACATGAATTAACTGTCCAAAGAAAATTTAGTTCAGGAATAACTTCCTCAGTCTATGTCAAACCTCAAATTCCATTTAAGAAACTTTTCCTTTCCTCTCTCTGAGAAATTTTGTCAATACTTTCAGGTCCAACACAGTCCATTCATGGGAAGGGATGATGGTTGTTGCTGCCAGTTAGTTACTGAACATGGAGAAATAGTTTCTTTTAATACATACATATATATATATATATATATATATATATATATATATATAAAAACATTCCAAGATGTTACTGTTTGTTACTGTGATGTAAGATATAGGTTTTTCTCTCTCTCTCGTTTCTCTCACTGATATTTTATCTTTTAGATTTACCTTATTCATGGAATTGCTCCTTGGTTTGGAATGGGTTATAGATATAGCGATTGGAATATTTGTGAAGGATCCGGCTCTGTTCCTAGTAGGCACCCTTAGTCAATAAATGATATACTTTATTTTTGCTACTGATACTGTATCTGTTCTATGATCCAAATAAAGAATAGGAGATAGGAGTCTGCTGATAATTTGATACCTTTCAAATGCACTGCATTCACATGAAAGGAAAAATTATACCAAAAAAAAGTATACAGAAAAAATGATAACTCTAAATTTAAATAGAAACAACACATCAAACAGATGTTTTGTCCCCAACATAATTTATGACGTGCCTTTCCACTCATATTTAGATTCGTTTTGCTAGTTAGCATATTTTAAGGTGTCAATAGGATTGTAGTCATGTGAAAATATGTAAGGACCTATAAAATAAAAGTAACAAGGTGGCACTGACAGGGCACAGAGATATTATGATTCTGAGAGGGCGGAATGATAAATTATCTGAGGGGATGGGTTCTGGATTGCCTAATTCTTAGTCACCAGTTTCCCCTCTAGCACAGAGCTCTCACTGCCTCACAGTGGATCTCTGATCTTGAACATTGTAGTCAGGAGAACTGAGTCCATTCTTATGCCCTGACTTTGCAATAATCTTAAAGGACATGTGTGTTTCAAACAATAATATTAGATTTGATGGCGGTTGTAAGAGGTCAGTAAATATATTTATGATAGAAGGAAAAGATAGAAATGTATTAAAGGGAAAACCTCAAATCACAGCAATAAATTCTTCTTACAAAAAAGGAGTACCTTCAGAGGAGTTTAAAACAGCAACCCTTGGAAGTGTGTAAAGTTTCAGTTTGCATATTTTTTTTCTTATCTAACAGAGGAATCTTTAAAAGCTTGTCAGAAAAACATTTAGCAGTTTACAGGGTTCCATTTATACCCTGGTCCAATTCAAGGAGAGGTTTGGAAAGGCATGTTTATCTGGTGTTTTGGCATCCCTTATATTTAGGGTCACTCATGACCCCTGAGAATCACTGCATCTTTATTGAATACATGGACCCCTTGCTGCCTCCTGTGGCTCTCCCAGCACCTCGTGAGTACTTGGACCATGGAATTGACAATGCTTGCTTCCATTGCACTGTGAACTCATAAAGAGAAGGACTCTTTCTTTATTCAGCTCTGTATTTCTAGCATCTAGCAGAGTAGTGGCTCCAAGTGGAACTCAATAAAGGTTCTCTAGGTCAATAAATGATTAGGGAGAGCTGAAATTTGGAGTTGAGGGTGGAATGCAGTATGTTGTCTCATCTCTTCTAATTAGTGAAGACGACTTGACTTTCAACATAGATTTCAGAAACTCATTTGATTGGTGGATTAGATCAAGAAAAGTGAGATGAAGCTGGGAATGAGACACAAGCAGTGCTAGGAGGCATTTGGAGTTTATACATTTATTCCTGATTAATATGTACCACCAAGTAGTCTGAATTTGGAAATTAGCAAAGGATTTTGACACAGTAGGGTTAGGGTATTGAAGGCAATCAGTAAAGAACATACCTTCTAGAGGAGGAAGATAAACCATGAACCTCTTGTCAATACATAAAAATGGAAATTAAATGCTAGTAAATGCTATGGAAAAAATAAAGGAGGGTGAGGTAGCAAAGAGGCATCACAGCTACTGTGGTCTGAGAAGTGGTGTCTGAAGAGGTGACATTTGATTGGAGGCCTGAATGATGAGAACAAAGTACCCAAATGAGGCCATGGAGAACAGCAAATGGAAAGGTCTGGTATTGGAAGATGTTTCATGTGTTCAAGAGGCGGGAAAAAAATGCATCTTGGATGAGTTTGCACAAGAGTGGATAGAGATCAAATTGAAGAGGGAGATAAGCAATGGGTCTCTGGGGATTTCATACACAGAACTACTATTTACTGGCATGTACTTAGGGGTGCCAGTTGTCAAAACATTGAGATATTTCTATACTGCTTGATAAATGGTCACCGACCCAAATGCTCTAAGTGCCTACTTCGGTGACTTTAGCCCATACCAGGGGTCCCAGGGTCTGATCCCCCTCATATCTGGCAGCTAATGGGAGAATGAGATCCACACCAGGCAGCCTCCAGGACCTTGCTTCAGCACTTCCATTTGTGCATGGACTGCTGGTTAGTGTTCCTATTGTGCCCAGTAATAAATATTTTGAATAATTACTTCTAATTTTTGGCAGTGGAGAGAGATGTAGATCTTATTCAAAGAGCAATGTGAAGCTATTGGAAGTTTTCAAATAGAAGACAACAGTGGTCCGTTTTAAACTTTAAAAAGATTACTCTGGCCACTCTATGGAGGATATACCAATAGGGAGAAGTAGAAATGGAAGTCCCAGCAAGAATAGGTTGTTTATAGGTGAAAAGTGATGTGACTTAGATTGGAGTTGAAGACAAAGAGATAATAAACGGATTCAGGAGAAAATTTAGAGAGCTGTTTATTTTTAAATTAGATACAGGATTGGAAGGACAGGAATCAAGAATGAGAGCAAGCGGGTAATATAGTGATACATATTACTGAGGTTGGGGAGTCAGGAGCAGGTGTTTAGAGGGGTGGGAATCTGTAGTTAAATTTTCACCAACTTAGGTTGAAATACCCATTAAACATTCAATTGGAGATGTGGAGTTAGTGTTTGGTTATTTAGGTATAGGTCTGAACAGTAGAGAAATTGAGGCGTACATATTGGGAATATATACACAGAAATTATGCATCTGAGGCTAATAAGTAAAATGGTATTTGAAGTTGTGGGAATTCTCTTTTTTCATCATGGAGTACATGTTGACATGAAGACAGGAGAGCCAAAGACCTGCTCCTGAGAGACAGCAACATTTGAATGTGAAGAAAAGTGTAGTAAAGGGGATTGAGAAGGACACACCGATAAGGCAGCTGCAAAACCAGATTAAGTGATGTCTTGGAATAAAATAAAAAGTATCTAAAGTATGAGAATACCTTGACTTTCAGAGTTTGATATTTTGCCCAATGTTCATCCTTCTCAATTTTAGTGATAGTGTCATCTCCCATAGTTAGCTGGGAGTATGATCACCTAGCTAGAAACCACAATTCCCATTCTCCCTCCTATCTAACTGAAGCCACGGAACTAAGCCCTGGCTTAGTGAGATGTGACCAGAGTGAGGTCGTGATGTGTGCAGTGTCTGGGTCAAATACTTGAGGAAGGAAGTGCTTGTTCTGTGTGATCTCTCTCTTCCTTGACTTGCTAGGAGATGGAGAGAATTGGTATATTGTACCCAGAGATGAAATCTTCATTTTGAGGAGGGCTGCATACCATATCACTGGACTGTGACTGCCAACTTATTGACTGTTGTATAGAAGAAAATAATTTATGCTTTATTGAAGCCTCTATTATTTCGGCTCTATAACAGCAGTTAACCTATACACTAATTCAATAGGTGAGGTCATTTGTATCAGTATCTTGCAGGACTATTGTTAGGTAAGCCCTTACCTGGAAGGAGATTTTTGTTGTACAAATACTGACCTATGTGTGAGGTTCCAGGAATTGTTTTAATTGCTTGGGATACAACAGTGAACAAAACACACAAAAACTTCAGCCCTGTTGCACTCACATTGTCAGCAGGGTTTTATTTCTGAGAGTTAACCCTTTTAGCCTAGTCGTCTTAACCTTTTACATCCTCCCTTTGTGTTGGCTGCTGTAGTTTGCTGACAATAGAGGTCCAAGCTACCTTTTTTTAAATTCCTTAGAGACACTAATTATATCTCTATGAAGCAAATCTTTCTTGCATTCCATCAAGCCAATTAAGTCCTCTAACCTTTGAACATTAATAACACTTTCCATTTACAGCACATCTTTTCCATTAATTTCCACACTATAATTGTGTTTGGTCTTCCCATACCTGTGTTAAATACTAGATTGTCCGTATACCTAGGGTAGGAACTTGTTAATTTTTTATATGCCGTGCGTACATGTAACAAACTCAGTAAACACTAGTTGACTATATGATCCAAATACTCTTCACCCCATCTTTTATCACTTACTAATTTATTCTTCAAACAATTATTGTGACTGCTATGAATATATATTGGGTCTGGTATATATAGATTCACTCATCCAGAGGTCATACAGAGAAGGAAAGACCAGAAAAAAGTTGAATTCAAACCCTTACTAACTATTTAGGTCTTTTATTATTTTCAATAAAGTTTTTAATATTTCAAATATATAGAGAATAGTGCCACTGGTGAATGTTCAACCACCCAGCCACAAAGACAAATGCTGAATCTCCACTATGACACCATTGCTTCAGAAGAACTAGTCACCAAATGGCAAATTGATGACATACGCAAATTCTGGAAGGGAGGATCTCAGCCAGCACCGCATCCAAGGGCTTATGATGTGTCTGATCTGCTGATATAGGAGCCTACATAACGTCACATCACACCAAAGAACTGAGTGAATTCATGGCAGAAACTGTACACAAAAGGGCCCATAGCCAAGGATTCAATAGGACATAGCACATACTGATATCCCCACTGGGGAATACATGCTAGAGGACATGGCAAGAGTGTCATTAAATTGTACTCTTGACCTCTACTGGCATTTTGGGCTCCTTGTGTTTAAAGAATGCGAGGCAAGAAGAGACATCACCGTTGTGGAAATATTACTAAATATTGATCATCAAAAAGAAGGTAGGGCTGCTGTTGTACAATGATGAGAAAAAGAAATATGTTCATTATCCAAATGAATCCTGTGGGTGACTCTTTCTACTGCCTTGCCTAAGTGTCATTGTAAATAATCTCGTTCAGCAATCACAGCCTGTCATGGGATAGATTATGGCCACTCCCAAATTGATATGATGAAGCCCTAACCCCATATATGACTTTATTCAAAGATAGAGCCCATGAGGAGGTGATAAAAATTAAGTCATTAAGAGTGAGGGCATAATGTGATAGGTCTGGTGTCTTCCTAAGAAGAACAGACACCAGGTATCTCTTTCACTCTCTCCATGTGCACACAAACAAGAGGTCTGGTAAGGACAGAAAAAGTGGCTGCCTACCAGCCAGGAAGAGAGGCCTCAACAGAAGTCAACCCTGATGACACCTTATCTTGGACCTCCGAGTCTCTGTGAGACAGTAAATTGTTTAAACCACCCACTCTGTGGTATGTTACAGTAGACCAAGAAGATTCATCCATAACCCTGGAGGGGCATGATGATCGGCAGTTCAGAGAGTCTGGGTCATATCACCAGCTGAGGTACCACAGTAGGAAGAATTGGTCCCTGACCTACGAAGAGTCTGTCATGGCTAAAGCTGGGAAATGATGAATACTTATGGTGATCAGATTCAGCTGAAACGTCTCACTAATCCTTCTCCTCCAAGTTTTCTCTACTCAGGGAGACCCGCCAGAAAACTGGAGGACTGTTCCCTAGACATCTATGAAAAAGTGGACGTAAGCAGCACATGAGATGGACTTGGAGAGGCACAGCTCAGGTCTTGTGCCCCGGCTGCTGAGAGTGTGGTCTGTAGTCTCCAACTGTCAGCTGGTTAGGGACAGCCAGGGCTTCGGGGAGTTACCAATAGCAAGGCCACACCCTCGTGGTAGAAGCCCATGGTTTATACCTGTTAGAGGCAGAACTGAGAAGATTTGGCCAATTTGGATCAATGCATGACACCTGTGAACTGTGAAGGGCGGTGCTGCCCCTGATCTTCCCATGGGGCCCGGGGAGGCCACTGGGTCTCAATCAAGGCTCCACTTCTCTATCTACCTAATCCTGCTTTTCCCCCTCCCTTCCTTCGTGGTGATTTCAAAGTTGCTTCCTAATAAGCTTCCTGAGCAGTGTAAACTGTCTGAGTCTGCTCCCTGGAGAACCCAAATTGTAATATGCTATGAATGGCATCGATGATACAAATTGTTATTTAGTCCATATACCTTGAAATGATTTTAAGATTCTATAGTAAAGCTTCATATAAAATAACCAAGTTAGGGGCGCTTGGGTGGTTCAGTCAGTTAAGCATCCAACTCTTGGTTTCAGCTCAGGTCATAATCTCCTGGTTCATGAGATGGAGCCCGTGTTGGGCTCTGCACTGACAGTGTGGAGCCTGCTTGGGATTCTGTCTCTCCCTCTCTCTCTGCCCTTTCCCTGCTCATGCTCTCTCTCATTCTCAAAAGAAGCACTTTTTTAAAAAAAACAAATTAAACATTATTCTTAAAAAATCAGAATAAGGACACTTATGTATTTTTGTTTTAATGTTACTAGAATTTACGATAAAGTTTACTAATGATAAAGTTTATATCAAAGTAAGTTCCTATTAGATTAAAAAAAAGAACAAAACCCAGAAATTCACTTAAGGGGAAAACATCGTAATAAAAATTCACTTTTTGAAAGAATTTAATTTTGAAGCTTTAAGCAATCTAATATTAAATGTATAGAACTTAAATTTTTCACTTTTGAATCCATCTAATATTTTAGAATTTACAGAGAAAGGTAACATTATATTAAAAATAGAAAAAGCCAAGTTTTCATATAAATTCAAAAAAGATTCAATTTATGTTTTGAGCCAAAGATTTTATTCATTCCTTCATCTCAAATCTTTACTTAATTGCATCTTAATAGTTGTAGCGCAACAGCCCATATGGTGGTAAATACATAATATGTTTATGAAGTGGAAATTTTCTGCATAAGAGATGCGTCAGTTTTCAAAGAACAGAGAAATTTCCTAATTACTATGGTTGCTCCTATTTGCTACTTTAGAAACATCCTTCCCAATTCAAATCTAGTGGGACATAGTTTTTTCATGCACGGCAACAACTCTTAAGTTTCCATATATATTTGCATATGTAAAGTAGAACTCATTTGCAGGCAATACTTCTTACAGTTAGCTTTGTGTTGTCTTGCAAATCCAATCATAAAGCAAGTTTTCATGTACATTTATGGAGATCGCAGGTACATGGTAAGAGTCTGTTTTTCTTTATTTGTAAAGATTTATAAGATCCTTGGCAAAGGTTACTATATAGAATGAGTCCATACAATGTAAGGTGTGTGCCACAACTTTGTTATGCTTCAATGTGTAGACAGAATAGCGCCTCTTGGGATTTGTCATATGTAATTTTTTTTTTTTTTTGTAACTAGGAAATAAATTCCCAGTGAGTTTGAACTTGCTCAAATGGATCATGTGGACTCTGAACTCAATTCTATGGTTTCACATTTAGAAAAGATAAAGTCAAGTTATTAACAACCTGAATATAGATAGGAATAATAGCCATGGGATATTTGAGCTCTGAGGGCACCCAGAGCGCATCTATTCTAGGTCTCTACACGCCACATGCCTCTAAACTCCAGATAGATGATAGTCTCCAGGTGTTGGGAAATAAGATGTGATGGGCATTGTAGCAGATTGGATAGAGTGTTTCTTCTAAAGCTGATCAAATGCAATGGAAAAAAACCCTAATACTTCTGCAAGATTTTAGTCAGTGGGCCACGATTGATATGCCCTGCTAATCTATCCATTTTTTTTACTGATGAGATTCCTGAATAAAATGATTGCAGAGATTGTAATATTAAAAATGAATATTTCCATAGGGAACTTGAAGGGAATGTTCTTGAGATGGAATTAAAATCTCCTGACACTGCATGTGAAGCTGTTTCTCTCAGAGTTGATGTCTTTGGGATTGAGGTTTGCGCTCTTCAACCAGACATTTCCAAGTTCCATTCAAGATTTAACAATTATTTTCAAGTGCAACTATAACGTATCAGATTCACTACTCTCTAAGCCCTTAAAACACAAGAAGCTGGATATTCTTTCCTGGGGTATCCAGATTGTAAGGCAAACATGATACATGATGTCAAAAAAATTTCTGTTTATGTATTTCATTGGTGAAAAATAATTTCTGTTTGAGCAATTCTGTTAATTTCCCCATGTGGTGGTATTTTTAGTTTCTAAGTCAGGCATGTCGATGCATAAGAAAAAAAAAGCAATTTACAACTCTGCAAAGAAATACATCCTCTTCCACTTCATTTGTATTTCATCTTGATTATCAACACATTTGTCATCCCCCTGTAATTTATTCATTATTTTTACCAGAGGAATATGAAGGGAAAAGAGAAGATAAGTGCACTTGTCAAAATGTGAAACAGATGCTCTAACAATGACTGGAGACAATTAATGTTCTCAGGACGGAGCAACAGGCTGGATTTGTGTTTAGCTTCAGATTTTTACAGCAAACAGACTAAGGAAAAATGCAAATGTGAAACAAAGGTTTTATTTTCCAAGCAAAGAAAAACAGTATTCTCTGACTACATTGTTGTGCATTTCTCTTATGATCTGACAGTTTAGATCTTTGCGGCGAATTCATTAAGAACAATGGGACCCAAATGCAAATTGAGCAGCTTTGAAGAGTGTGATTCAATGACTTTTTCCTCTGAATCACCAAATTGAAAGTGTCCTGCCTTGGAAATGGCTATGGGATGGTGAGTTGACAAGCAGAATGAAGATAAATGTTTGTGTCTGATCACACTTTAATTCCAATTGGGCACGATGAAGTAAGACTGCTTCCACTTATCTTTGCAATAGATCCTTTGCAATACATTATTTTATTGAAGTGAAGGGCTTTCAGTTCCATCACCTTCTGGACTCCAACATATTTCCCTCCACGCTATCTAGCTGGCCTACTCCTATGATCCTCCTGCAGACCCTGCAATCAATACAGTCTCAATCCACTCACTCCAGTACTCCCTAACACTTTTACAACCCCATAGAATTCATTATTGCTGCAGCCAGTATCCAACCATCCTCTGCTTTAAGATTCTTGGGAGTACCCCACACTCAGGTTTGGGCTCACTTCAAAGTTATGACCTCTCAAATACCAAATGTGCCCTCGACACTGACAACCAATCTGATGTGTTAGGGTGTATTTGACTTTGAGGAAAACAGACCTCAAACATAGAATAGGTCAACAGAAGTTTACTTCTCATGGACATGTAACAGTCTAAATCTTATGGACAGGTCAGGAGATGATTCTCCTCTACTAGTGATCCGGAGGCAGGACTTCCTCCATCTTTTGGCTTTGTCATCCCCAGAGACTTAGCCATTGTCTGCATCCAGCTAGCAGAAAAGAAAAGAGGGGCATAGAGAAGGCTCCTCTGTGTCTTGTTTGAAAATAACACATGACCCTTCTCACGTGCCATTAGCTAGATGTCAGTTATGGCCACCATCTTTTTAAAGACCGTCTGAAAAATGTAGTCTCATTCTGTGACCAGCAAAAAGTAAAAAAATAACACCCTTCTAAGTGAACTGCCTCAAATGAAAAAATGCATAGATGAACCTAGTCAACCCACAGGATCATGAGAGAAAATGGTTTAATTTCGCCGTTAGGATTTTGGATGGTTTGTTATGAAGCCATAGATAACCAACCGGAAGGTTAGGCCTGAGCACTAAATATTACTTACGTATATTTTCTACACTTGAGAACCCACAGGCAGATGAAGGATTTTAAAGAACAAATTAAAATGTGAATATAAGGAAATTATTGGGAGCGATAGGAAAGGTATGAGTACATGTGGAAAGAGAAAAGACCTGTTTAGAAAAGTATCATTTGAGGTGGGTTTAAAGAAAAATTTTTAATGTTTATTCATTTTTTGAGAGAAAGAGCATGAGTGGGTAAGGGGCAGAGAGAGAGAGGGAGACACAGAATCTGAAGCAGGCCACAGGCTCTGAGCTGACAGCACAGAGCCCGATGTGAGACTGAAACTCAAGAATCAAACCACGAACCATGAGATCATTAACTGAGCTGAGTCCAACACTTAACTGACTGAGCCATCCAGGCGCCTCTGAGGTGTGTTTTGAAGTCCTGTAGAAATTATCTCATTTCTGTTTGATAAGGTGGATATGGTTAGTGAATTCTATGAAGAGAAAACAGCTTGAGAAAAGTCTATGGTGGCCAAAAGCTAAATTGCTGTTAAGGTTTGGGAACCTCATATATATATAATATATATTTTTCCATGAGGTTGGAAAAGTATTAGATGGGGAATGAATTATATATATTAATATGTATTACTTTATATATGCTATGTATATATTTATCAAAACAATCTAGCAAGGAAGAATTAAATAAGGATTCAAATGTAGTACTAGAACCTACACTCTTCCCAGCATGCTACCATGCCTCAAGGAAAGGATAGAAGTGCGAAACATCCTTTAAATAGTAGGTTGGGACACTTACTCGGCAGAGAAAGATAAGGCCTTGCAAGAGCTTGTCTTTAATCAGAGTAGCAAAGTGAACCCACTAAATAGTTCTCGGCAGGGAAACCCCTGTTCTTACTGCTACTTAAAATATTCACATGATTTCCTTTTTTTAAAATTGTTTTTGGATTTGACTCTGTAAATTTGTAATGTGGAATCTTTCCTAAGTATTCATTTTATTAATGTAAATATTAAAACCAGCATTATTAAATTATTGGAGAGGAGGTAATTCAATCAGTTTTCTGGGTAGCAGGTTTAAATCTTTTATACACCGTCTTGATTTTTATAGCATTAACAAGTCTGAAAGTTCCTTTTATCCTTTTCAGTTTTTAGGTAGGATTATTTAAGCTCCAAATTGGTAAAGTTCTCACAAAGTAGCAACAACAATGATGGGGGTGGGGGACTGTTAACTAACCAGAAAACAAAAGTATGATCCAGGTATTTGATGTCAAGTGAGTGTCTTGTATATTAAGTTCACTTATAGAAGACTTCTTTTGAGGAAATCATCTGTTTGTCTCTCCCTCAATAAATATAATGCTAGAAACATAAACACGGTCTTTATTTGATTTTCAGAATAAATTTCTAGAGTACTGACAAAATGCTCTGTTATGATTATTTAAGATTGCAGATATATAAAAAACATTTAGTAAATCTATACTGGCTTGAGGCCACATCTTGGAAGTAATTTTAGGTGTTTATTTAAAAGATTTCCTCATATAATCTTTTTTTCTCTCTCCGGTTCTTTAGTGCAGTAGTTTAATTTTATGGAATCCTATTTGCATTTTTCATAAGAAAAAAAAACATTTACTATATTACTGACTATAAAAGTAAGGCATGACTATAATAGAAAACATGGAAAATACAAAAGAGTATTAAACCTTTCTGACTGGGTATCACAGTTTCAAACAGCTTTCTTTATTCCTTACTATTATTAACAGAAGTATCTTACTCCTTGTGAATCTAGAATTTTATTATGTCTCCAAACACTACCACTGCTTTACATATGTCATATTAGCTCAAAAAATTAAATTTTGAATAGAAAATAGTGTATTTCATCCCCTTCTTTATCTCTTATATAGTCGGGATTGTTCTATATTAATGAACTTATGCCCACCTAACATCTTTTGTTCAACATATTGATATTTCTTATAACATATTTGTTATACTTATATATATACATATACTTAATATCTGCATGATTTTCTTTGATAGATACATCAAATATTATCTAGTTCTGCCTCTAGTTTTAATCATTTAGATATGTTCTCAGTTTGCTAGTATAAATAACTTGATTTTCAAATACTTTAGATGGAGACTGCTTTTTATCTGCCTAAACCCATTACCTATCCCCCCCACCCCACCCCCAGACACACCCCTTTATTTCCTTTGTAATGGAGTTGTGATGGTTGTTAAGTCAGGGACTGTGATTCCCACTTCCTAGCAGCCAGCTACATGTGCCCATGTGACTAAATTCTGCCCAACAAAATATGAGGGAAAGTATGCTGTGCTTTTTTCAGAACAAGCCCTTATCTATAAATAAGTAACTTGGGTGTCTAAATATCCATGATCTAGAACACTCATCACTGATGAATGCAAAAAAGAGAGTTTTTTTTCTTGGACCAACATTGTTAGTCCCTTGTAAGAGCAGCTCAGGCATTTGTAATGATTAATGCAGTCACACACCCCATCACTAAGTATGGTCCAGCTTGCTCTAGGGGCTAACTCATCAGTTGTAATCTTGACTCACAAGGGTTCCGGTCTAAAGTAGGAAACTAGGTTTTCAAGAATCAATTTTCCTATGTGGGTTCCAAGCTAGAGTTTACCAATAAGTGGACAATAGATTGGAGGTAGATTTCCACCTGGAAATCTGTAGGGTGAAATTGGGACTGCTCACCTACTTCGGTATACTCTTTTGTT
Organism: Herpailurus yagouaroundi; assembly: GCF_014898765.1. Taxonomy (NCBI): domain Eukaryota; kingdom Metazoa; phylum Chordata; class Mammalia; order Carnivora; family Felidae; genus Herpailurus; species Herpailurus yagouaroundi. Next base: position 55,974,203 of record NW_024412396.1, read on the forward strand.
CTTAAGTTTCAGTGTGTTCTAGAATCAACTGGAGGGAGGTTAAAGCACAGATTTCTCAGTCTCCCCCACCCAGAGTTTCAGGTTCCATAGATGGGGAGTGGACTCTGATATGCATCTCTAACATGTTCCTAGGTGATGCTAATGTTGCTGGTCCAGAGATTATGCTTTAAGAACTGCTGTTCTTGAACAGTGAGCAAAGAAGCGGGGCAATAAAGAAAATAATACCTTCCTGAGTTCATTTCTCTGGGTAGGCTATAAAGGAACTTTGTGGAAGTCAGCATTTTCTCCAGGTGACAATTATTATTCAAGCTATGTCACTTGACTTTACACCTCTAAGTAGGTGACAAATACTTTGAGCATGTAGTCTGATTGCTGCCTTTTGTTTTTTAATTCCCTGGGGTAGCTCTAGTGAACATGTGGAAGCAATAACACTACCGAAACCAAATAATCCACAGATCTACTGGATCACTGGTTTGTGACAGAGAACACTCTTTCTCCCCTACTAACTTGTTCCAATCATCAGATGGTTAGCTTATCACTGATGCTTAACACTTTAAATGATCTACTTGCTGTGTAGGGCTATTAATCTTCACGGTTTAACAGAGGATTCTAGACGTCCAAACATTAAAAAAAAAAAAGAGAGAGAGAGACACTGATCACTGAAACTCACCATACCATACTCTTCATTCCTGTATTTTGGCCATTTCATTAGCTTAGAAAACATCAGTAGTTTAGAGTGTGCGGAGGTGACATTTAAAGAGACCTGTCTCACATCTGCAGGACAGTCATTTGAAAGAGCAGAGGTCTTTCAAGTAAGATGCTCGGTAGACTCTTTGATGTTTTTAGTGAGACACTACCTACAAACCCTTTTGAATCCTGTCGCTTTCCTGTTAAGGAGCCTACGGTGTCACCCCTACTGTCCTCTGAATCAGAGTGAATCTTTTCTGTCATTATTCTGCCAAATCAGGACATGGTGACAAAGTGGGGTATCTCAATCATTAATACCAGCTACCTCTAAGGTGACTCCTAATACTTTTAATGATGTAAAACAGATATTGGTACAGATTTGTTATCCAGTCTTTATTTATTTTGCAGAATATATGCCATAAATGAGACAAATGATTATTATGTAAGACCACATGCTCCAAAAGACATAGTTGCTTGTAAATATGAACTGAAAGTCTTTGTACTTTTTTTTTTTTATTAACCCCCACCTGTTTTAGGTTGTGACATTGCCAATAGAATTATGTGCCCTTTACAATATTATTTATTCTTAGGTGCTCCATGCTGTAGGAGGGCCAATGTATGAAAAGGAAAACAATATTGGCAACTGTGAAACTTTTGTTGGGCAAATATCCTCAAAGAAGTGAATCATGGGTTCCTAACTCAGAATTTTTAATTGCATTAATTTTACTTTCCGGATCTTCATGCTCTTTGTTTTTAATTTAATGCCACATCATGTATCTGCCCTGAGGATGAGGCGAAGTCACAGCCATCCTGTATTTCTAGGTCTTAAGAGAATTGCCGCAGGTCACCATTATGACTAAAATTGAAAATCTTCACAGCTTTGCTTTTAAAAAATTTAAACAGGTCACCATAGCAGTGACAGTTATTGGTATTTGACATCTTCCCTGGAGGCCCCAAAAGACTCTCTGAGTATAAATGGCCTGAGGCATAGCTGCCGAAACAGGGATCTATAAGACTAGCCTCCATGATCCAGTAACCCTATGTTTAGACTATTGCGTAATGACAAGTCTCTGTGGGAAACGGCACCACACCTATTATCGTGCTATTTTTAAATACGCATACCAACCATAACTAAAATACTTACTTCAAGGGAGAAGAATGATAATCGCATCATACGTTTGATGCCATTTATTTTAACATATTGGACATTTAGTTCTGCTGACAGATCATATCCTTCTTCCAGCTGGGGTGATTCATTCTTAGAATATTTCAAGACTCCACCTTGCTATTAAGAATGACTTCTCCGATCTGTTTCATCAGGCTAACATTGGATGTTCTATGACAAGCCAGCCATAGCTCTAAGGTCAGATATCTGGGGTTGAGATTTCTGTGTTGCACTTTTACCAGCTCTCTAGACTTGGACAAACGACTTAAAATCCCAGAGTTTAATTATATCTCAATTACACAATTTTCTGTGGACGAGATGAGATAATAAAGTGACCATACATAGCATATGTTAATGCAAATTAAGCCCTACATAAATTTAGTCATTATTATTAGAGCATGACTAGTCTATTTAATTTCTTCTTTTTTTTTTTAAGTGTATTTATTATGAGACACAGAGAGGAAGAGCGAGAGAATCTCAAGCAGACTCTGCACTGTCAGCTCATAGCCCAACACGGGGCTAGATCTCACAAATTGTGAGGTCATGATCTGAGCTAAAATCCAGAGTTGGATGCCATCCAGGCACACCTAGTCTTTTTACTTTCTAAATGTATGTAAGGCTATCTGAGGGAGAATGGGGAAAATACCCCTGATGAATATCTTTCTCATTGAACATTTCTTTATGCAGTAAAATTCCTTTAGTTATAGGGAGTGTCTCTAATTAATATGTAGATGCAATGGGGGATAAGAAACTTTGGTCCATATCAGCTAAGTATCTCTTTAAGATACTTTATCACATAATTTTCTGAAAGAAAAGTGAGCTAAGAACAAATGTTATTAAAGGGAGAGAAGAATTTTGAAACTCTATGTCTGCAGGATCATTGACACGTAGTTAAGCAAGCTCTTCTTGCTTTAGTCATTTTTAGTCATTTGTCCGACATAATTGAGTGACTGTTATATGCTAGCCACATAGGCAAAACAGCTGGGATAAAACAATATACATTACATAGCAATGCTTGTCTTCATGGAGTTTACATTCTCTTTCAAAGCTTTTCCAAAGTGCTATCTGTCCCCAGTTGAACATGATACACTAATTTCCACTGAAGCTGTAAATTATACATTTTTGTTATAATGGTCAGAGAGCCTTCACGTGGACTTTTTATTTTTAAAGGAAATTGAGTTAATACCCTTGTTTATTTGATAAATGCTCATCATTGCTTTCTCTCTGTTGCTTAGTGATAACACTTTCCCATTTTATAATTGTAAACGTATTCTACATAACAAACACATGAGGTAGATATTATTATTTCCCCCATTATACAGATAGGAAAGTAAAACACAGGGAATTAAGTAACTTGCCCAAAGTCACAGTTAGTAAGTGGAAGGCCAAGATTCAAATGCAGGCAATCTGATTCCAGAGTTTGGGATTGGAACCACTAAACATTTTCAGGCAGTATTTTTTCCTGATTCCAGTGTGAACCAAAAAATGTTGGTCTGAGAAGGGTGAAAATTTATTCAACGTCCTTAGGAATCTCACCTTCATTTCTTGGTTTCTCTGTTGTATTGATTGAAATATATTCATTATTCCATAATAGCACAGAGTGCGACTGACAGATACCATTCTTATATCTCCTTTTCTTTTTACTCATTCCAAAAACAACCTCTGTAGGAAAAGATAAAATTTGCTTGTGTGTTGATATGAATTGCTAACGTTATTTTGACCTCTGCTTCTTCATAATGTGTTCCAAACCTTTCTTGGCGTGTTCTCTTTCCTGCAGCCCAAATACAGTTTATTTTTCACTGGCATTATATGAAGAGATAGCCTAATACATGTAACCAATACAAACGAGCCTTTTTTTTTTTTCAGTTTGCACCGGCACTGGAATAAGTGTTTGACATGTATTACCTCATTTAATTTTCACAATAAAACACTAAGTCTGGTACTGCTTTTATCTCCATTTGGTAGGTTATAAAATGTATTATTTAAAATAAATGGGTAGAAGCATTCTGTGAAATTATTGGCATGTAGGATGGGAAATGGACACATCAGGATTTCAGTAATGGTTCATGAGGATGCCCAACCTCAAACTTTTAACTGCTGGTGGTACTCAAAAAACAGAGACCTGATTTTGTGTCTGGGTCCTAGCTAGGCAGTATATTCTAGTGAGTTACTGGGAGCATCTGTTTTTTAGTTTAGCTATTTTTAAATTTAAAATATGGGGCATTTTATCATTGATTGTACGTTTCTGCATGGTACCACCATATGCCAGAACTTGTCCTGTGAATGGGAGGTACACAGATGAATAAAATATCTTTCATTAACCACCTTAGGAGTTAACGATAGTGCAGTATTTATATCCCGGATATGTAAATGCTAAATCAACAGACAACCTCTACAGAATAAACTCCATATCATGAGGAGATGCATACACACACACACACACGCACACACACACGCTAATATATTGGCAAAGACTAGGTTGATAAAAAGTGTCTGTGTAAGAGAGGGTCTCATGCAGGCAAGAACCTCTCTGTATATGCCTTCCAAGTATGTGGCAGAAATCCACATCAAAAAAGAACACTTTGAATGACAAAGAAAGTCAGTTTTGAAAATGATTTTCTCGTTTCTCCACATCCTCTCCAGCATCTACAGTCTCCAGATTTGTTCATTTTGGCCACTCTGACTGGCGTGAGGTGATACCTGAGTGTGGTTTTGATTTGTATTTCCCTGATAAGGAGCGACGCTGAACATCTTTTCATGTGCCTGTTGGCCATCCGGATGTCTTCTTTAGAGAAGTGTCTATTCATGTTTTCTGCCCATTTCTTCACTGGGTTATTTGCTTTTCGGGTGTGGAGTTTGGTGAGAAACGGGAACCCTCTTGCACTGTTGGTGGGAATGCAAATTGGTGCAGCCGCTCTGGAAAGCAGTGTGGAGGTTCCTCAGAAAATTAAAAATAGACCTACCCTATGACCCAGCAATAGCACTGCTAGGAATTTATCCAAGGGACACAGGAGTACTGATGCATAGGGGCACTTGTACCCCAATGTTCATAGCAGCACTCTCAACAATAGCCAAATTATGGAAAGAGCCTAAATGTCCATCAACAGATGAATGGATAAAGAAATTGTGGTTTATATACACAATGGAATACTACGTGGCAATGAGAAAAAATGAAATATGGCCTTTTGTAGCAACGTGGATGGAACTGGAGAGTGTGATGCTAAGTGAAATAAGCCATACAGAGAAAGACAGATACTATATGGTTTCACTCTTATGTGGATCCTGAGAAACTTAACAGGAACCCATGGGGGAGGGGAAGAAAAAAAAAAAAAAGAGGTTAGAGTGGGAGAGAGCCAAAGCATAAGAGACTGTTGAGAACTGAGAGCAAACTGAGGGTTGATGGGGGGTGGGAGGGAGGAGAGGGTGGGTGATGGGTATTGAGGAGGGCACCTTTTGGGATGAGCACTGGGTGTTGTATGGAAACCAATTTGACAATAAATTTCATATAAAAAAAAATAAAGGACTTTTGAAACTAAAAAAAAAAAAAAAAAAAATGATTTTCTCCATGGACTCTGCCACAAAGTCACACATCTACAAAGAAACGGTACTTGGCACTTCCCAAACAAATTTTAGAGAGGCCGTAATAAGATAGGTAGAAATGCATGCCAGACTGCATGCATTTTATCTTTAGTTTGCTAGTCACACTTTATAGCTTACACAGTAATGGGGATTCTTAATTAAGAGACTTTTAGATATTTTTATTATTTTCACAGTATTAAGGATGGATGAATGATTAACTGTGCATTAATGTAGGGATGATAGCGACTGAGGACCACTTACTAGATATTATAGCCTCATTAACAAAGAATACAAAACATTTGACAAAGATATCTGTATTATTTCTTCAGAGGCTTGGAATGATTATCTTAAGTCTGGTAGAGAAATCTAAGTAATTTCCATGAATGACTAATGAAATTAACAGCGTTCTATGCAGACAGATATGAATATAAATATCACTTTCCTGTAGAAACACTTCATATAATTACCTCACTTATAATATTAAATTTAGATAATTTTGACCTGTACTTATTAGTTCTAAATTGGTATTTCAAAACAGTTCTTAAAATTAGTACTTCCCTATATTATAACGAAGCAGTGTCATGTGAGAATTGCCCAAAAAATTTCAAAAAGTAGACTATTAAAAAATTGCCATTATTTTGATTTAAAAAAAGAAAAAAAATAGGATGACATGTTCCTCTGTGGTCTGGCGTGTTTTATTGTTTGGTAGCTGATTCTGCTTTCTATCATGTACTTGGTTTTAACCTTTGGACTTCATTCCCTTTGAGTTCGTTGTTTAATTACAGGGCCTGGAATCCGAGGGGCCTCATCTGCAGCCTCTGCAGGTCCCTTCTCACTTGACCTCACCAGCACACTGGAAACTCCACTCTTATATTAACCTTAAATTGGAGGGATTAGCGACAGAAACCCAGCTCCCTTAGGCTCAGCCTTTCTTCAATTATGCCATCAGTCCCATCCTGCCTGCTGCCACCTCTTTTCTGCTCTTCGTGATTCTGGTCCTGTCCAGATGAGTCAGCTTCTTTAATTATTTTCTCTGCACCTGGGTCCCTTGTTTTAAGTGATCTTGAGTAAGGCAATGCTTCTCAAACTTCATTTATTTCAATGCCACCCTCGTGATTTTTGCCATTCAGTGTCTACTTATATTGGTGTTTACATAGTCCATTATTTTCAAGTTAAATCAACTTATATGATTTATGTTTATAAACTCAAATTGGTTTGAAAAGCAAAGCTAGTATTCTTCTGCTACATGGAAATGGAATATCCTTCACCTTAAAGTAACCCCAGAATGAAATTTAGTGAAGACAAAATGTATGCGGTCAAAGTCTCTGCAGATACCGCTGCAGGTCTGAGGACTGTTCTCTGTTTGATAACTGTTGTGGGTGATATTACCGAACATAGTTTCAGTAAACTGAGATTCTCTTCTTTGCGCAATCAGAATGACTGAAAAACAACCAAGATTAGGTTTTTAAAAATCGGCAATAAATAGTAAATATAAAATCCACTGTGGCCTGTCTGGGTGGCTCAGTCAGTTAAGTGTCCGACTTTGACTCAGGTCGTGATCTCTGGGGGTTTGTGAGTTCTAGCCCCACATCAGACTCTGTGCTAACAGCTCAGAGCCTAGATCCTGCTTCAGATTCTGTCTTCCTCTCTCTCTCTCTCTCTGCCCCTTCCCCACTCACACACTCTCTCTCTCAAAAATAAACATTAAAAAAAAATAAGAAATACATGTAAAATCTACTAGCAACTAAACAAAGGGGCGTGACAATGCCATCAACTTGCCATACCAATAATGGGGATGGGGAGGCACAGAAGATTCTGGAACACAGTGGAATGGTGTAGAAGCCCCTTAACCTAATCCTGCTTCCCGGGGCCATAATGATGATATGATGATACCATATCCTGGCATGAGTAGAAATGAAGAAAGAGATATTAATATAATTGTTCCATTTTAAGAGAGGAAAGATTCCTAGTTTGAGTGCATATGATACAATTTTATATAGGGTCTTGTGATTAGCTTTCAGCATTTTTTTGCAACGATACTTCATAAAACACCAAATATAAAAATTATTAAGGCAGGTCTTGGGCATAAGTAAGGTTATATACCAACCATTTCTATGATTAATTGAAAAGACTTTTTACTATAAAATGCTTGCCTATGTGGTCTTTGAAGTTCATTTTAATTTATATACCCTAAACTATGCTCAGTTTCAGTTACGGAATCCCTTAATAAAAAGAGTTGCCAAAACTTTACATGATTCGAAAGGAAGTCCTTCCAAGCTGAAATTTTACAAAGCACATCTTATAGGTGATGATATATTAAATAAAAGGTTACTTTAATAATTTTTTTTGCCAGCACAGCTTCAATGCCATATAAATGTTTCCTATTCAATTACCTGCTCACATTTTTCATCTTCACTGATTTTGCAATGATCAGAATATTTCTCTTAAACCTCACTACATTAATCCATCAAAGTGCTTTTTTCATTAGGTGATGAAGTTTCCCACCCAGAATATTGCCAGGGAGGATGATGACATTTCCTATTGTTCCGCCTCTAGACTTACTTGTTGAGGATATTTTTATTCCTCTAACCTGCCATTATTCAAAAAGCATAAGGGACTCACTGTGCAGAAGGAAAATTGGAAACCAACCAGAATCAGTTTCCTCAAGTCTTTCAAAGGATCTTTCTCTGCCTATCCTCAGCCCTTTGCAGATTTACTTAATCACCTTTCTAATGATTAATTACTCAATGCATTTTGTCACTGGAATGTTCATTTAATACAGAGTTAATCTCAAGAACAGTCCACGTTGTAGCGGGCATCAGAACATCAAGCAAGGAAGATCAAAGACTCCTCTTAGAAGGTTGATACCTAAAAGGAATAAGCAAAATCCCTTGAAAGACTAAACTCGACAAGACTCCCCCTTGTATCAGAATGCAGGCAGAGAACACTCATTTCTCCTACTCAACTTCCATGTTGTTGGTTTCTTCCTTTGTTAAGTTACCTCAATATTTTGAGATGACACAGGGTTAACTGGTTTGCCAGGAACATTGGACAAGGTGCCATCAAAAGAAATCAAACAATTGCAGCAAAGTGTTATTCTGGATTGGTACTGAGGGCAATGACCTCTGTATTGAATTAAAGGGATATGAAAGATACCTATCTTCAAAACTCTTTTCTTTTTGCCTCTTAGAACTCCTGTATTTGCATCATTGAAATATCTTTAATATCTAATCGAAGGTTTATACATCTTGACAAAGTGTGAGAATACCTGATGTAGGGGCTAGGTCAGGTTTGTCCAATCTATTACTTTGAGATATCAAGTGGGTGGGAAGGGTGGGACCACAGCACCTGAAGTGTTGCATCCTCTACTGCACAATTTCGCTTAGACTAGTTCTCAAACAATTCCTCAAGTACCAGGTATTTACTGAGCCCTGCACTGGGCAGTAGACCGCTATAGAAAGGAACTTTGTTTTTCTATAAAGATACATGTTGGCTTAGAAAATGTGTAAGTAAACTGTGATGTGCTGGGTAGTAAGAGAGAGACTCTTGTGCAGTGGATATTTTGAAAAGGGCAAGATCAACATGAGCTCAAACACGCAGAGATATTTCTTTGGAAAATTGACAAGTAACCATGTTTTGAAATAGAGTTTTTTATGCAGGGATGGTGTATTGGATGTTTTGGGGGCTAGGGAAGAGGACAAAATCAGAAAATTAAAAAAAAAAAGTCAGGGAATCCAGTATTTACAACTGGGCAGAGCAATTCTGGCTTTCTTAATTCTTGTTTTAACTCCTAAAGTCCTTCCTGAAGTATGGAAGGAATGGAACAAAATTTGGGCTTTAGACGGTTAATAAAAATGACCATAGATATTGCCCAATTTTACTTACTAGATGTGTGTTCATTTAGTTAATTGACTAGAGGTAGGTGTTCATGACTTGATATGTGAAAGAGGATCAGAAATGTCTCAAAACTTCATTCTTTGACACATAGTGAGTGTTCCATTGGGATATGATACATTTGTCACTCTGAACTTCAAACTCCCCTAAAACCTGGTAGATCTTTTCTTTCTTCTGGGCTTCATTCACTACTCCCCCTGGGGGGGGGGGGAGGTGCTGCTTTCAATATCAGAAGCTGTTGTATTGAGTGCTACTCAGGAATGCTACTCAAGAATGGAAAAGGAACTGGATTATCTAGGGGCACCTGGGTGGCTCAGTTAGTTAAGTGTCCGACGTTAGCTTGGGTCATGATCTCACAGTTTGTGGGTTTAAGCCCCTTGTCAGGCTCTGTGCTGACAGCTCAGAGCCTGGAGTCTGCTTCCGATTCTGTGTCTCCCTCTCTCTTTCTGACCCTCCCCTGCTTGTGCTCTGTCTCTCTCAAAGGTAAATAAACATTAATTTTTTTATGCAGGTATCTGATATGGGAGATTGAACAAACCCAAATCAAACATAAGACTAAAAACATGTGCACCAAAAGGAGAACAGCTAGGTTTCATAAGGCACATGAAAAATGCTCACTTTGTTATAAAATATACCTAAGTGAATACATTTGTGTTTAATATTAGAGATTATTAACACAGTGAAGTTAGGGAATGGTTCCTTCTTCCTATATTTCACTTTGTTTAGAAATTTAGAAAGCTTTTTCTCACCCTCAATATGAAGTGTTAACCCTTGAGCACCCCTCAGGACCCCTCCATTTAAGCCCACATCTCTCCCTAGTGCATCTCCCCAAGATCGTTTTACCTGGTAATACCACTATGAAATAACTGCATTTATTGTTTTCTTCTACAGTAGAATAAAACACCAGGAAGGTAGAGACTTCAATTACTTTGGTTATTGTGTCTAAAATAGTGTCTGGCACATTGTAGGTGATCAATAAATACATTTTGAATTAATGATCATATGTATTTTCTAAGTTCCTTCTTTTAGAAATAATGTGACAGAAAAACTGACTTCATAGAAATATATTGATAGTTCTTCACCATGAAAACAACATACAAAAATTAGCTAGGGGATAAAAACAATATCTGTTTAGAAAAAAAGAAGCCAGGGCACCTGGGTGGCTCAGTCAGTTATGCCTCCGACTTTGGCTCAGGTCATGATCTAACGGTCCATGAATGTGGATCCTGTGTCGGGCTCTGTGCTGACAACTCTCTCTGTCCCTCCCCTGCTCATGCTCACGCTCTCTCTCTCTCTCAAAAATAAATAAACATTAATTTAAAAAATCAAAGTTCAGTGATGATGATAGACGCAAAGGGATTGGCAGTATCATAAAAGGGAGGCAGAAAACTGAAGCTGGCCCATAGTAAGAGCTCATTAAATGCATAATGTGCTTTACTATCTCTCATGTTAAGAGTTGCATAGTACCTTACAATTACCAATCGGTAATGCAACTTATTCGACTGTTCTGACCTAAAAAAAAAAAAACCTTCATATGTTAGAATATAGTACCTCAGGACTTAATAACAATCTTCCCCTAGTCCAGGGAATTTATACCATCTTATCTGGACCACAACACTTATATGAAGAACTTGACCAATCTTGCTCACTACTGTGTCATAGGTGCTTATAAGATTATTTGACACATTGAAGGGCTCAGTATTGCTCAAATAAATGAAAACATTAGTTATTGGGACTGTACACTTGGATAAATTTGGTCTTGGGAGCAATCTCCGTGTAGTTTAGAGAAAGAGCCCAATGAAAGAATTATATATAATATTCTCTGCATCTAAAAACTGTGACTTGTTTGCTTTTAAAGTAGCATTGTTGTAATTATAAAGATAGATCTTGAGAGTATTATGGAATTAAGGGGGAAGTAAGTTTAGTTAGGTTTGACCAGACTTTTAATCATCGACCTTGAGACCAATTACTTCCAGGTAGAAAACTATTTCCTTAAACAACTTTTGGGTGACTAAATTTTAAGACTATTCTTATTTTCCTCACATTTAATGGCCAATTTTAGGCTTTGAACAAAAATTTCAAAATTTACAACTGTAATTTTACAGGAAGACCTAATATTACAAGGTTTATCGTTCAGTTTGTGAGATTTAAGAGTTGTGGACAGTTTGAATTAGGTTTTGCTAGAAAAGCATCGGTGAGAAAAATAAAATGAAATGATTTTTTTTAAGAAAAAGTGACTTTCCTTCTCCCAATAAAACTTCTGGAAGTCAATACACATGACTTTGTTTTCAAAAACACACATTAAAAATGGCAGATATAGGGCTGTTCAAAGACTGAAAACAGAAGATAAAGGAAATTGGCTGAAATAAGAACGCTTCTCCAGTAGAACAGGCAATAGAAGTGTCCTAGGTCAGGTTCAGGGAGAAAGTCTCTGCACCTAAGATTTGTATGCAAAGTTGGGGGGTGGGGAGGGGTCATTAGGGAGATTCTCAGGAAACCAAGGCCTGAGGAAAGCAGAGTTGGGCAGAGGGAGTTGAAGTGTAAGAGCTGTTGAAGGAGAGTCCTCAGAAAATCCTATGGGGAGTTTGGGACCTGGCACAATTCTTCAAAAGTTACCCCAGTTTGAGGCCAGGGAGCCAGACCTTCATGCAGGAGGAGAATCATGAGGTTAGGATTGCCCCATGGGTGGGGCGGGGGGGGTGGGGGGGGAAGGGTTTGGCTGGAAAAGGCCCCAACAGGGATTCAGCGGAGAGGTGTCTGCCCACATTGCCACAAACTAAAGGAACTGACGACTCAGGTTGGGCAAAGAATCTGGGCTGCACATCACAGCGTGCACACAAGAATATTTTATGTTACTGGAAAATGATAATATTTACAAAATCCCTTCAATTTTATTCAGGAAGCTCTAGTACACCAAAAGCATATGATTATAAAAGGGCCAGAGTGTGGTTTCAAGCTGGAACTCAATATCTTAGTATCTCTGTGACCAAAAAGCAAGTTTCTCAAACTTTCTCTGTATCTTCAATGCAAAAATGGAATGTTAACACAGACCTCACAGGCTTGTTGTGAGTCTTTAATTGAAGTCCTCTACAGAACTAAAAAAAAACAAAAAACAAAACAACACTTGGGAAATTTTGCTAGTAATTATATTGAAGTGGGACATTCCTTTTTACACAAAGCACAGAAACCTAGAAATCTTAAAGGGAAAGTTTGTGGCATTTTTTTTTAACTTTGCAGAGACCTTTAATTTATAACACAAGTAAATATGTGCAACATTTAAAAGAAGGCTATTTTTAAATATCTCCAAGCATTTTGTGAAAGACAGGATAAGGCCAAGCATCCACTCTAAAAAATGGGGAAAAAAACATACAGATGTAATTCCAAAATAAAAACAAACCAAAAAATCAAAATACAAATTGTATATAACCATATGGTACAATGTTCAATATAATGCATAATTAGAAATTAAAAACAAATAAAAACGTGAAACAACTTTCCACTTTTCTAAAAGCAAAAAACCTAAAGGAAAAGGAAGTTACAGGATACATGGTCAGTGAAAACCCACCAGTTTTGGACCATGGTTGGTGGAAGTGTGAATCAGTACGATCTCTTTGGAGAATAGTTTAGAAATAGGTATTAAATTAAAAATAAACCCACCTTTTGACCTAGCAATTTAACCTTAAACTGTGTATTACTGATTCATTTATGCCTGCATCACTATTTCTTGTAGCACTATTTGTAGTAGAAAGGGACCAAAACAAGCTGTTTTTACCTTAGTAATGGATTAGTTCAATAATAAGTTAATATTTAATAGATTAATTTATGTTCCGAGCACAATAAGATAATGTATGTCCAAGATAAATTAAATGAAAAATAAAAGCAATATTTGAAAGACTGTAAAATATGCTCCCGGTTATGTAAACAATTATATAAGAATATGTGGCTATATTTTTATGTAAACTGTATAGAGAAGAAAAACGAATGGAGGTTTATGGAGGTTTCCACAAATATCTGCCTCTAGAAGCGGAGATTGGGGATTTGGAATGAGAAAGAGACTAACTTTTTTCATTGTGTACGGTTTATATGGCTTGATTTGTGAACAATATGGGTTGTTTTTAAATTTAATATATAGTTAAAATGAAAATTCCACACCAGGCACTTAGTCTGCCTCATTTAATGTTCCATCACTGTTACTTGGAGCTCTAACTGACAAATACAAAACATTAGATGCGATCGAATGAATCCACATGTGAATATCACATAGGAAATTTAGAATTGCCATTGTATATCTCTAGCTCAGGTTCTTCTCTTGAGTTCCAGAAAAACATTTCAACTATGTTTCTGGAACCTCTACTCAAGTGTTGCATAGCTACTTCATACTTAGTACATTCAAAACTTGGGTCTATAGTCACTACTGTATGATTTCTTTCTAAACTCTATCTTAATAGTATTAGTGTCCATTGAAAACTTAATGTAAGATTTGCTCTCTTTCATTTTATCACTGATGGTATTGATATTAATCTGGCTCACTTGACCTCCTGTAATAGAATCTTGCCTCTCTCCTTTGTAATATTGATTTATATAGCTAGAGGGAGATCTCTGAAGTATAATTACTAGCATCTAACTCGTGAGTTTAAAACTCTTTAGTGATCTCCCTGTCCCTGGAGAATAAATTCCCAAATGTTGCATATGGCCTGTTATGGCGCTCCATGCTTGATGCTCTTCATGATTGTACAGCCTTATCTATAGGTACTCCTGCAACTGAACTACTTTTATTCTACTTGTGACATGTTATTTCATGCTTCTATACCTTCAGATGCTCTTTCCTCTGACTAAATTGCCCTATCCCCTGCCTTTTTCCCCTAGAAAATACCCTTTTATCTCTTAATGTACAGCATAAAAGTCATGTCCTTGAGAAGCCATTAGATCAGAGATTCTCCTATTCCCAAAAGGGCTTCTAATACTACACTTACAAAATGACGAGCTAACTCTCTTGCGTTAGACTCTCTGCACTAGATTACCATTCAGGGGTTTGACTAACAAAACAGTACAAAGGTGAAAGAAAATGGGAAGATCGCTCTAGGTAAACATCAAGTGGGCAGAATTAGAACTGATACCATAAGAACCCTAATTTCATTTAAAGAAAAGAACTAAAAATTATTACCTGCTATATGCAAGTCATGATTTTCCTAAACCCTTCCCAAATTTTTAATAGTCTCTTTTATTAAACTCTATTTTCTGCCAGGACCATTGCTGACATGCAGGCTCATTCCAAATAACTGATTGAGTTCATATTCATAGTAATTGCTAAGCTGTGTTACATTACAAGTGCATCTTTACCAATAATTCTTTCTTCAAAATTGTGTACTCTCAATTATTTTGTGTGAGAGACTTTGTAAGAACTACTTTATAAGATAATCTACATTCCTCTGAGGACAATTTTGTTAAATGTTGTTGCTCTTCTATTCTGGCAAATGGGGCAAATTGTAAGGAGAAAACATCGTCTATTCCCTCATGTTTTGTGGTCCCTGCTCTGTGTTTTTATCTTTTTCTTTGCACCCTTTGGGAAATTCACATTTTATGTATCTATAAGCATATAATTATCCATCAATTTATTCATTTGAAAGCAGTTTCCCAGGGGCACCTGGGTGGCTCAGTTGGTTAAGTCTCTGACTCTTGATTTCAGCTCAGGTCGGGATCTCTCGGTTTATGAGTTTGAGCCCCACATTGGGCTCTGTGCTGATAGTGCAGAGCCTGCTTGGGATTCTCTCTCTCTTTCTCTCTCTCTCTCTCTCTCTCTTTCTCTCTCTCTCTCCCTCTCTCCCTCTCTCCCTCTCCTACAATAAACTTAAAAAAGAAATAATTTCCCCTATCTAATTTACATAATTGACTGTACAGACTGAGATCCTTTCTTGATCAGAATTCTGAATTCCCTTTGTGGAAATCCAACATCAAGAAAGTTCTGAAAAGAATTCATTCAAATGTAACATTAATGTTAATGATAAAAACTGCTAATATTTGATGAGAATTATTGATCTAGAAATGGAGAAGGAAAATTTTTATGCACACTGATTATTAGTCAAGCTATAAGTGTACAACCAACTTTAACCAAATAACTTTCACTTTTTCTGTAGGTAAGAATAACTGATTTTGTGGTTTATTTGGTTGGTAATGTGGAAATGTGCAACAATAATGCTAAAAACACATTTTAAATTAGCAAAACAAGAATTAAGAAAGAGCTAGGAAGAACTGTATGCAATAAAAAAAACTAATTAGATTTGTTTCTTTAATGGGAGAACATATCAATTAGGCACATTATATGAGATATTGTTCAGTATTTTCATGCAGTATTTGATTTAATCTCCACAACAATTTTCCCTAAAAGGATTACCACTTTTCTTTTGTTGTTGAAGAAATTACAGCTCTGAGAGAATTTCAATCTTGTTAAAAGAAACACAACTGTATAGGACACTCAGTACTGGAACCTCAGACTCTAAGTGTATTCATTACAATCACTTTATCAGTTTCTCTAACAACTCCCAAATCGTGATAGCTTTTGTTTCTTTTTTAAAGAATGGGATATTTCTTTTTATCTTTCCATCTAGTTGTTGAACTAACTAGCTATCTTTATGTTTGTAGGTATGAATAGAAAAGTACCTATTTGTTAATCATGGATAGTTCAGATAGTGGGATTCAAGTAACTTTTATTTTATTTTATTTTTTATTTATTTATATATGAAATTTATTGTCAAATTGGTTTCCATACAACACCCAGTGCTCATCCCAAAAGGTGCCCTCCTCAATACCCATCACCCACCCTCTCCTCCCTCCCACCCCCCATCAACCCTCAGTTTGCTCTCAGTTCTCAACAGTCTCTTATGCTTTGGCTCTCTCCCACTCTAACCTCTTTTTTTTTTTTTTCCTTCCCCTCCCCCATGGGTTCCTGTTCAGTTTCTCAGGATCCACATAAGAGTGAAACCATATGGTATCTGTCTTTCTCTGTATGGCTTATTTCACTTAGCATCACACTCTCCAGTTCCATCCACGTTGCTACAAAAGGCCATATTTCATTTTTTCTCATTGCCACGTAGTATTCCATAGTGTATATAAACCACAATTTCTTTATCCATTCATCAGTTGATGGACATTTAGGCTCTTTCCATAATTTGGCTATTGTTGAGAGTGCTGCTATGTAAAATACTGTTCTTTTAGTTAGCATTGATTCTTAAAGAAATTAGTATGTGTTGTTTTTGCAATTGCTATTCCAAAATAATTGACATATTGCCTCCATAAATGTTTAGAAGGTCCCATACCTCATTTAATGTCAAACCATGGATCTGTCATTTTTTTGTTTTATTGAGATCTAATTGACATATAACATTGCATTGTCCAATGTGTACAACATAATTTGTTATATATGTATTGCAAAATAATTACCACAGTAAGTTAACATCCAAACCTCACATAGTGATATTTTTTTTTCTTGTGATGAGAACTTTTAAGATTTACTTTCTTAGCAACTTGCAAATATACAATATTGTTAAATATAGTCACCATGCTGCACATTGCATCCCCAGAACATATTTATCTTATAACTACAAGTTCTTACCCTTTGATTACCTTTACTCATTTCCTCCACCACAGCTGCCAACTTTGGAAACCATCAATCTGTTCTCTATATCTGTGTGTTTGGGTTTTGTTTTGTTTTGTTTTGTTTTAGATATCACATATAAACGAGATCATTCAGTGTTTGTCTTTATCTGTCTGATTTAATTCACTAGCATAATACTCTCAAGGTCCATTCATGTTGTCACAAATGACAGGATTTTTTTACCGCTGAATAATATTCTGTGTGTGTGTGTGTGTGTGTGTGTGTACGCACACACATGTAGCTACAAGTAGAGAGAGCTTGAACGGGGGAGGGTCAGAAAGAGAGGGAGACACAGAATCTGAAACAGGCTCCAGGCTCTGAGCTGTCAGCACAGAGCCCAATGCGGGGCTCGAACTCACAGACCGCGAGATCATGACCTGAGCTGAAGTCAGACGCTTAACAGACTGAGCCACCCAGGCACCCCTCTGCCACCTTTTCTTTATCCATTCATCCACCAATGGACACTTAGGTTGTTTCTATGTCTCGGCTATTATAAATAATGCAGTAGTGAACATGGAGATGCCAGTATCTTTATAAGATAGTGATTTTTTCCTTTGGTTATATACTCAGAAGTGGAATTGCTGTATCATATGGTAGTTCTATTTTTATTTTTTTGAGGAATCTCTATACTGTTTTCCATAGTGGCTGTACCAATTTACATCTTCAGCCACGAACAAAGGTTTCCTTTTCTCCACATTTTTGCAAACACTTGTTATATCTTGCATTTTTTATAATAGTCATTGTAATAGGTCTGAGATGTTATCTCTTTATGATGATTAGTGATGTTGAGCACCTTTTCATGTACCTTTTGACCATTTATATGTCTTCTCTGGAAAAAGGCCTATTCAGTTCCTCTGCTCATGTTGTAATCAGGCTTTTTATTGTTTTCTTTGTTATTGAGTTGTATGAGTTACTTACATATTTTGGGTATTAACCCCTTATCAGATATATGATTTGCAAATAGTTTCTCCTATTCCATAGTTTTTTGTTTGTTGATGGTTCCTTTTGCAACTTTTTAGCTTGATGTAGTCTTACTTGTTTATTTTTAGTTTTGTTGCCTTTGTTTTTGGTGTCAAATCCAAAAAAAAAAAATGATCACTAAAACTGACGTCAAGGAGTTTTTCCTATGTTTTCTCCCACTAGTTTTATGGTTTTAGGTCTTACATTCAAGTCTTGCATACATCTTGAATTGATTTTTATGTTGGTTTAAGATAGTAATCCAGTTTTATTTTTTTACATGTGGCAGTCAAATCCTGATAGTTTCACACCGTATACTCTGTGTACATGTGTATCTTGCTCATACTGTAGTAAGTGCAATTGAGATGGTGTTGAGAAAAGAGCACTCTCACCTCATTCCGTGCAGTCGTGCAAGATTCCAGAATGGGGGCTCTGCTGTATCAAACGTACAGCTACAAGGTCACCATAAACTGACAAAAAAGAGGAGAGAAAGAAGGATTACATAAGACATTTTATAGGCCAGTCCTGGCAGTGTTGCATGCGAAACCCACACACATTCCCTTGGCTAGTCATATTTCACATCTAAATAAAAGAAGGGCTAATAAAGGAGTCTAAGCATGTGCCCAGTAGAAAAGGGAAATGGAAGCTGTGACCAACTAACAAGCTGTAGCCGTAAAAAGTTGGGAGCCCTTTACTAAAATTAAATCATAACGGCCTGTTACCAATCACTAACTTTCCCAGTAAACCATCAATTACATTAATGTGTAATCCCAATATTTCACAGCACTGGGCTAGATCTGCAGGACTATACCTGAATTTAGGTCTCTAAGAGTCTCCATGGCTGCTTTGTTTTTTAGGGGAGAGCTTGACTTATGAGTGCTGCTTATCACATTAATTTCTTGTAAAGATGTTTATTACTTTTCAATTAAATTTGTGAGAAACTAGGAAAATTTGACCCATTTCTAACCCCTGAACCTGAGCCTAAGAATATAATTCTGCTTCAGTATTAAAAAGTCACTCATTCCCTCACCTAATTCAGCAACGTACTAAAATAAATCTGTATTTCTATAGATCTGTGTCCATTATGAAAATGGGATCACTTGGAAAATATCTCTTTCCATGAAAACACCAATAACATAAAAAAAGATACCCATTAAATTTAATTCCCTAATCCGCAGCAAACTCATAATTATTTTCATTTCTTAAATGAATTTATGGTAAGAATAATTTTACATCACCCTGGTATGGTCCATGTAGGTAGAAATATTTATTTCAAAGTACATTTCAATGAAAGTAAAATATAAAAAATACCATGTTCAGATCTTTGACTTCTGAAAATCTGCTTTGCGAATAAAAAATACAATAGACAAGTTACAACAACTACAGAGATATCAGTTATCACACACCAAATATATGTGCAAATTTTACATGGTTTATTTCATCCTAGAGGAGACGAAAATGCTTCATTATGGACAGAAATTATCTCGTAATAGAACATTCATCACTTATATAATACAAGTCCTTTCAGAACAGACGAAGCACACTGTTACTGACAACTCAAAGGCAAGTTTTGAAAGGACTAAAACTGAGGGTTATTTTTGCCTTTCTCATTTTAAGACTTTGCAAAAGCACAGAAAAGTTCTAGCCATTATTTTTCCCAATTATGTGTGTGGAAATGGAGTCAGAAAGCTAATGATTTCATCTGTCATATGAATTTCACTGTCCTTAAGTATTATTAATAAAATTATGGCATCTTCTTATTGTGCTTTCTGCAGTGACCAAGAAGTGATAGAGGACTTGGCTCATCTTGAATGGATCTGAAAGATAATTGGACAGGTTTTATAACTGTCTAAAATAGAGGCCAGCAAACTATGGTTCATGGGTGAAATTGAGCCATCTACCTATATTTTTGTATGTACCACAAACTAACAATGATTCTTTTACATTTTTATTGTTAAAAAAATCAGATTATTTCATGATACATAAGAAGTATTTGAAATTCCGGTGACCAAAAATAAAACTTTACCAAAATACAGCTACACTCATTCATTTATATATTCCGTGACTGCTTTTGAACAAGAATGGGAGTTCTGTAGTTGTATCAGACTATTTGGCCTACAAAGTCTAAAATATTTTCTTCTTGATCCTTTCTAAAAGAAGTTCACTGATTTCTCATCTGAAGCAAAATGGAAGTTAAAGCATTTCTCACTCAGAAAAATAGGGTTCAGTAGGGTAATGGCAATATGTGATCTAAGACCAGTATAATGTGCATCACTATGTCCCCCAGATGAGATGATTAAGAATGAGTTTCCATTTTACATAAACTCAGCTGAGTCACAACAAAATTAACCTGACAATTAATTCCTTACATCTTCAACTTCTGAATGCCCAAGGAAAAGTAAGGGGAGAGAGGGTGTGGAAGGAAATAAAATCATGTAGATTCAATCAGAAATGATTTATAGAAAAAATACATAATTATTATCTAATAACATAAAAAAGTGAACACATTTCAGGTGGCTATCTTTCACCTTAATCTGCAAAAAAAAAGCTGATCTGGTACAAAGGATATTTGTTTATGACAGCAACAATTTGAAACCCTTAGGGGAATGCATAGCATGTTGCCTATGAGAAATATGTGTGAATTTTATAGCTTAGTGTCTATGGTTAAGCAAAATCAAATAAGATAACACAAATACATAGGCATCTGAACAAATGGCAAAGAACATTATTTCTGTGGTTCTGTGATGTGGCTTAAATATCTTTATCCATCACTGAGACCTGTAGACTTCCAGTATTAATTTAGACTTGCTGACAGTTGTGTGGGAGGAATGGTGTCAAAAATACAGCCATACACTTTTCACCCCTTAGTTAAATGTCACTCACAGTTTCCAACATGAGCCTTTTATTGACTGAGTTTTCACCTCGGAGGTGAAGATTGGCAGCCCAGAATGCCTGGTTGTTCTCGACTGGTTATTTGTTTGATGCGGAGTCAAATAAATGCTTAAGTCAATCAAGAGATTTCCAATTGCTTTTGAATTTGCAGGGTGCAAATAAAGCTTTGCCTTTGAATGGATAGCAGATTTAACTTCATATTACAAGACACACATCTATGTCATTAGAAGCACTATTTTTAAAATTGTTCCTATGTAGAAAATAAGGTAACAAGCAAAAAAAAAAAAAAAAAAAAAAAAAAAAAAAAAAAAAAGTGGATTCCGGCCAAC
This sequence comes from Herpailurus yagouaroundi, assembly GCF_014898765.1. Taxonomy (NCBI): domain Eukaryota; kingdom Metazoa; phylum Chordata; class Mammalia; order Carnivora; family Felidae; genus Herpailurus; species Herpailurus yagouaroundi. Next base: position 55,995,357 of record NW_024412396.1, read on the forward strand.
ATTCTGACATATTTTTCCCTTAGGGATTTAGAACAAAATTGTTGCCATTAGTTCATAATGTGGATTGATGCCTCAGGATATTTTTAGGGAAGAAAAACTTTAAAACAAATGAGAAATCATATCCATCTAAAACAGCTACAGGCAAAAGGTGTTATGCTTTGTGATAAATTGGGATGTGGCTTTTAAATAAGCAACTCTCAATTTTCAGTTCTAACACTTCTTGCTTTCTATCATATATTCTGGGTATTACAAGTAAATTGTCTCCAAAGAACATTGTTTATCATGAGTACCAATGATGACTGCAAACAAATGACCCATCCTTGCATTTTAAACATAAACTACCTAAAAACTGTACATGATAAAGTCTAAAAATAAGGTTCTGAAAAAGTTGGCTTATATTTTATAACTTGTCACCATCAAACAATGATATGAAAACAGTGGGGACCTACTGTAAAATATCTTTTGAATAATGCATTCGGAACTGATATGTTCAGAATATAACCTTATTCAATAACATGATTCTAATGAGTTTATTGGTTCATGAACTGCACTCACAGGCTTTTTGTTTGTTTAACTCTTGGTAAGTGATCCTGGATGAAGTATGAAAACCCATTCTCTCTCTTAACCAGGCAGGCAAAGTGATGTTGAGATGGTTGATTGTAACTCTGAGAAGGAACATATTAGGACAACTAAAAGCATCAACTAACCCATTACTAAGGGCTTACTTTGTGCTTGGTCCTGTTCTACATAAATACTATTAATATCCCTAACATAGGTACTATGAATAACTTCATTTTACAGAGGAGGACAGAGGTATTTAGAAAAGCTAAGGAGTGTTGTCAAGATTACACACAAGTAAATGGAATGGAAATGAAGAATGATGTGATATGGCTACTCCAACGTCTTCCATAAAACAGTAACTAATACACACTTTTCTTCATAGATTTTAACACTGAAATATTTTGGATTGATTGTAAAAGCAGTCAATATACTAACATTAGATTTATAGGAATACATTTATTGACAGATTATATAAAAGAAAAAATAAGTCTCGCACTTGCTATGCATTTTAGTCGTTACTGTTTTGAATTTCTATAGTATGACTGGGCTAGGATGTTGGAACCAGAGGAGATGATAGAGTCCCAACTCCACCTCTTATTAGCTTTGGGACATGAATCGTTCTGAATGGGTTTCTCCTCTAATCAAGTAAGTCTAATGAAAACATGCACATCACATTCTTAGGAGAATTAAAGAGGAAATGTAATTAAAATGGTCTTTATGAAACGTAAGGTGCATAGAGTTACAAGTTGCAAATACAAAAATATCACATAATCCTATATAATAGGAAACATTCTAACAACAAATGCATGGTCTCATTTATGTACATGTCAGTTTTTATTTTATTTTGATATCCCTTAGTATTTCTTATTATAGAATCAGGTCCTAAAAACTGTAAAGAAAAAAAAAATGTTTGCATGTCACTAGTATAGGTATTGACAACCAGGGTATTAGCATTACTTGGCTGCATTCTGTGTGTGTTCTTTTCAAGTTTTATCACAAAAGTTGTTGGGAATTTCAGAGGACATTTCTGCAGATGGTTTCAACTGGACTTTTAAATACACAAGATGGTTTATTTAAATGTATTTTCCATGAACAACTGGAGCCTTTGGAAATATCAGTGCTCACCCAGTGAGAAAATGCTATTTAGTCCATAAATGGAAGCCAGGTGTTTTTTTATTAGATGCTATGACTGATGGAAGATTGGGTGTGATCCTTACTAGTGGCTGGTTCTACACCTTGCATAGAATTTCCAGGATTTACTTTCTTCTCAATTATGAAGACTTGGTTATAAGCTTACCGGTTGGCAATCCATGACAGGTTTACTGAGGGCAAAATAAGTGTGTGGCTCTTTGCTGCTAGTTCAGTTAATGGCACAAACATCTATAGAAATGATAATTAGCATCCTCCATCAATCCACAGCTCAAATATCTGCTTTTTCACAGAAGTTCTAAATCATTTAGGAAATAGATCGAAGAAGATGAAGAGCAAGAAAGGGAAGGAAAGAGAGTGACTCATTTTCCCACACACTTGGCCATCTGGATGTGTCTGCTTTCCTTCTATCTCTATTTCGTCCTCTAAGAGTGGATATGTGTGTTCTCTTATAAACAATATATCTTGCTGGTAAGTTTTCAAAATCAACCTTGTTGAAACAGAAGAAGTGAGTGAGAGAGGGCACAAATTTATTATTATTTTTTAAATAGTCTCTACACCTAACGTGGAGCTCAAATTTACAATATTGAGATCAAGAGTTGCATGCTCTACTGACTAAGCCAGGCAGGCACCTTGAGAGAGGGCATAAATTTAAAGAAGTGTTTAAAAAATGTGTCCTTGGAAAGAATAAAGCCTGCCGAACACTGTTGTATGTATAAGGGACTGATGGTAGCTGCTGCTTGGGATGAGAAATGATAGTTTGCAAAACAACTCTTTTTAAATGTTTATTTATTTATTTTGAGAGAGAGAAAGAGACAGAGAGAGAGAAGGGCAGGGGGAGGCAGAGAGAATCCCAAGCAGGCTCTACACTGTCAGCACAGAACCTAACGTGGGGCTTGATCTCAGGAACTATGAGATCGGACTTAATTGACTGAGCCACCCAGGTGCCCCAAAGAACTCTTAAGTTCTGCTCTTGCCTCTCTTTAATATTACCTTGGATGATCACTTCTTGACCCCAAGAACTCAGTATGCCTTTTATTTTGAACTTGAAAAGCAAGAAGATAAGTATCGACCTAATTTGATTATTGGGTAGGAACAAAGATGAGTATATAATTTTATAGCTAGTCAAATTGTCATTTAAGTAATATGAAGACGTGAACTCATAGAAATAGTAGCATAGTGGTTTCCGAGGGCTGAGAGTGGGGGAAATGAGCAGATGTTGGTGAAATGATCCAAGCTCCCAGATTTAAGATGAGTAAGTTCTGAACATCTAGCATATAGCATGGTGACTATAATTAATGATACTCTATTGTTTACTTGAAAATTGTTGATAATAGATCTTAAATGTTACTATCGCACATATAAAAGGTAATTATGTGAGTGGATGGAGGTGTCAATTAACCATATTGTGCTCATCATTTTGCAGTATGTGTATGTATCAAGTCATCATACTGTATACCTTAAACTTCTGTGTTCTATGTCAGTAATATCAAAGCTACAAAAAAAGGTAAAATAAACATGGGAGAAATAAACCCACTGGTACATCCTGGGTTACATGCCCACTCATAAGAGACAAGGATGGCAGCATGCTGCAAAATGAAAAATATAGCAAGAGTATATAACCCTTCAGACCATGTATAATCCCAAAATACAGCATCATGGAGGATAGAAGCCAGAATTCAAGAGAAATACTCAACAATTGGGTCCAGAAATTTTAGCTATTTCCTCTCTAAAGAGGAAATAGATTAAGCAGAAAAATAAGAGTTAAAATCTGAATAATATAAAAGAAATTATTAACCTGATAAAGATTATACATCTATGACTATAAAGCAAAGCAAATAAAATACATTCTGAATGGGGAAATCTGTTCCGTGTTCTTGGGTGAAACAACTTACAAATGTTTCGGTTTCTCCCAAATTAATCTATACATTTAATAAAATTGTGAAAATAAACTTACCCGATAAGAGCAGGCAAATTCTATTTTTTTCAGAGCTATTCTACCAAAGGAGTCAGCCACCATCACTGACTGCATTTAGCAGGAGACTCAAAAGCAGGCAGAAGAGTGGGAAAGCTTTATAGTGGAAAAAAAGGGAAGGCTTTAAGTATGTTCCTATGGTATGTGGTGTGGTAAAACCATAGACTAAATAGAAGAGTGGTATCTTTTGTGATTGGGTAGGGGTTCATATTTGGCTTTCTCTGATTGTCCTAAGGTAGAAGTGGGGACAAAACTTAGGAAAGCTGTCTGTTATTAACCAAGTCCTGGCTCTTTTGGGCCAATTGTCACAGGGGTTATTGTTTGGTTTCTTTGACTATTTACTAGTGGTAGTGGTCTGACTGTCCAAACAAGAGGCTAATTGCTATAGATAATGGGTTCGTTTCCTGGACTGCTTACTTCAGATTGTGGGTCAAAATACTATTGTTATGTATGATCTGGACATTTTATATTCAGTCCTTCACAGTCAGAATCAGTGACTGATGAATTTTAGGAGAGACCCTCACAAATTAAAAATTTGTGTTGAAGAACTAAGGACCATAGAGAGATAATTTAACTTCAGAATTGAATAAGGAGGAAAGATTTATGGTAAAATACATACTAAATGTCATATTAATAAAAATAATATGTTAATGACAGTGTGTCTTAAACACACAAATGGAATAAAATGGTTATTTCAAAAAGAGTTCCATATATATTTGGGAAACGAATTCCCCATGATTAAAATGACACCATGAATAATTTGTAAAGGACAAACTATTTAACAGACGGCATCAGGAAAATAACTTCACTAAGAAGAAGATTAAACTGAACTCTGAATTCTAATTATGAGCATCGAAGAGTCAAAGATAAATCTACAAATTTAATAGACAACCACAAGAGAAAATGTCTTTTTAAATAAAACTACAAAAGTAGAAATTATAAAGATAGCACAAAAATTCTTAGCAAAGGATAAAAGAGCAATTTAAATAAATATAAGGTTAAAAGAAGATACTTGTAATTCTAATTTTAAAGAAGAGCAGTAATAGATAAAATCTGAAATTAGCCAGGTTATCAAAAATAAAATAACAAGACTCCAATTAGAAAAATGAGCAAGGAACACCATATAGAAGCAGTTTAGAAATAAGAAAAGCCCAAAGACAAGCATATCTACAGATGCTCAATTTCATCAAGAAAGAAAGAAAGAAAGAAAGAAAGACAGACAGAAAGAAAGAAAGAAACCCCAAAAGATATCCCCCTCACCTAGCAAGGTGGCAAAGATTAGAAAGTGTATCTACCAAAATATTGGTGGACATGTAGGCCCCCTTAGGTACTGTTAATGTGAGTGTAGACTGGTGCAACCATTCTGAAGAGCAATCTGGCAGTGTGTGGTCAAAATCAGTATATTTATAGATACCTTCTGATGCACCAATCACCTATCTGGGAATATGCCCCAAGGAAATATTTGCATAGCAACATAGTCATCTGAGGATGTTGCTGGAGGTGTTGTTTACATAGCCAGGAGCTGGAGGCAATTTAGATAGCCATCTTTCAGGGAATGACAAAACAGTAGATCTTCATTCTGGAATACTGCATAGCAGTAGAGGGGACATAAAAAACATGTACACAGCAATGTGAAAAAAAGCATATTGCCAAGTTTAATAAAAATAGAAGGAATTTATGGGGAAAAAAAAAACTACAAAATGCATTTGTAAGAGTGTATATAAATCAAGTGCCCTAACCACATAAGAACAGTTGCATATGGGAGAAAGTAAGAGTAGGGATGAGTTAAAAAGAAATGAACAAATTAATAAATGGAACAAGAGAGACCCAATGCAAGCCAATGCTAAGAATGTTTTATTAACTAAGGATCTGTAGTAACTCAGATTTATATACTTAAGGACATAAGTAAGTGCATATAAACTAAAAGCATTTATTTTGTCTTGTTCTAGCAAATAGCAAATTGCTCTTAGGCTCTAAGCAGAGAGGGGTGTGGTCAGAGTATGGGTACTAGCATTGTCATCATCAGGAGCCCTGAAGATTACACAGGCACAATACCAGAGCTTATACAAGAGAAAGATAGGGACTTATTAACATATGCTGTATTATTAACATAATGCTCTAATTATTAGCATAATGCTGTAGGAGTGTGATGGGAAGACATCCCCCTACCCCCACCCCAGAAGCAAAGACAAACCACTAAAAAAGAGCTACAGATCATCTTACCTGATCAACATCAGCCATCATCCAAACTGATAGCCTATGGATGGATGAGCAAGGGGGTTCTGAACTATTCAAATATCCCCTCTGATATCCTTCCATGTTGTGAATCATCTTGGTTAATCTGGTGGCACAGCAATAGTATCAATAGTAGCTCTTAGATTTAGATCTTTGCAGAAAGAGACAGATTTTATATATTTTTTAACTTTTCTAGAAATTTAGAAAAAATAACATTCACATCTAAGCATTTTAGAAACGTAGATTTTGCACAACTGCACCTGCTTCATTTTAGTAGTGTCTGTCAACAAATGCATGCATCATTTAGTCTTTAATTCCATCAACATCTATTAATTATTTGGGCCTGACACTCTGTTGGGTGCTAAGAATATGTGACTTTGAAAAATGTGTAGTCGCTTTCCTTGAGGAACTCAGATATAAATATTTTTTTATGCACAAAAATCAGAGCCAGAAGTATAAATAGAAAAAAACACATCTCAGTAGCAGGTGAGATGAAGGGACAAGGCAGATAGAAAAGCATGTGCAAAAACAGAAGTTTGAGAGTTTGGCTTCTTTATGGAATGTTGAGAATATTTTCCAGCAAGAGGGATCGGTACTTAGGAGGGAGTCTGAAAAGGAATATAGTTAGTGCAGTTGAGACTGGCTTATAAATGGTTTTCAGTGACATCATCATGGATCTACACCTCACTAGAAGAAAATGGAAGAAGTATCTTGGGTTTTAAGTAGAGGGTGACATGATCCACTTGACAGTTTGAGCAGTAACTTTGGCAATGCATTCTTTCTAGGCTGAGATTTAGGTTCTAGTGTAAATGTGGGCAGAGGGCTGAATAATAAGTGCATTTCATCTCAAGAGAATATGCTCCTATTATTCTCCCATTCACCCCAAGTACTCATTAACACATTCCTTCAAAAATGTGTACTTTGAAGTCAACTCCTATCTCATGGACATATCTCAAATCCGAAATATTTATCAAACTATTAGGAGGTTTTTTCTGTGCTCATCTGTTACCTAGGGATTGTTCCTGCTCCTGCTCTTTTATTTGATATTTTTGTATTGGTTTTGAAAATAATAATTAGGTTCCTATGTTTGTCATACAAAAAACAATTTTACCTGGAGTATGGCAAGGAAAAAGAGACCTGTGTCTCTCTGGCAAATAGTTTTATTCTCCTTTCCCTAATTTTCTCACTTTTGCATAAAAAATAAAATAAACAGAGGGAGACTGAGAAAGGAGGGGGACCTGAAAGAGAATGTGGCTCATCTTGGATCTGTGAAATCTGACAAAGTGTATTGAAATAGAAATATGGAGGTATGCTGTTTGCTATGCAGGTTAATATTGTGGTATGCGTAAAAGTTCTGGAAAACGTTTCTTTGTTATATAGAAGTTCAACAAGACTTTATTTAGTTGTTGTTGTTGTTGTTTTTTATATAATATGTAGTATTTTGTGTGTGTGTGTGTCCACAACTTACCCACGTATAGGTATCTTACTATTTAGATGTAGACCTTGATTTGCTGCCACTAGTCTGGCACAAAATTTTTTATAGGAATAGTTTTGGATGAGAAACAATGTCATCAATAAGAAAAAACAAATATATACTTTATAGGCCCTGTTCCAAGGACCCCTGCTACTGTTTATTTGGCTGTTTTGCACATCAGTGTTCTTAGATGATAATGAGACAATATAATAGGTTATGTTACAAAATGGTAATCATTTACTGCCACATTATGTTTTTTTTTTTAATTCAGGTAAATTTATTTTAGAAATGTTGGGAAATTCATAATGTAAAAACCTTATGAATCTGTTCCTTCCTTTTTGGCAACACCTTGTGTATAAACCATGCCTGCCTTGCCTTTATGTATTCATGTATCTCGCAAAGTAGAATTTTATTTCACTTATCAACATCATGATAATTTTTTCATATTGTAAAAAAGAAAATTCTTAAAAGCATAGTGTTATGGATACAGATTATTCTATAATAATGGATGCTCTAATTTGAAAAACTTTATAGCATAGAGATTATGAACCTGAGCTCCAGAGCCAGATATGCTTTAAAAAAAAAAAAAAATGTTTTTAGAGAGTGAGCACAAGCTGGGGAAAGGAGCAAAGAGGTGGGGGGAATCTTAAGCAGATTCCACACTTATCATGAAGCCCAACGAAGGGATTGATCCTACAGCCCTGGGATCATGACCTGAGCAGAAATCTAGCTGGTCACTCAACTGACTAAACCACTCAAGTGTTCCAATACCTGAGCTTTAATTACCACTTCACCATGACTGACATGTGAACTTGGATGAATTCTTTAACCTCTTACTCTCTGTTTCCAAATATGAAAACTAAAAGGAATACCTACTCAATATAGTTGTTCTTCTAATTAGATGGTTTTATATATGTAGAGCAATTTATGTATCTAGCAATGCATAGATATGATACATACAATATAAATAATAGATATCATTTTTTAGATTCCATATTGATAGCCATTTGGATTGTTTCCAACTTTATAGATGTATGAATAACAATATGCTTAACAAATTTGAGTATAAATCTCTCAAAGAATATTACAGCCAAATGATTTGTAATTTGACATATACTGCAAAATCACCTTCCAGAATAGGTACAAAATTTACACTATTATCTGTCAGGTTGGGAGAGACTGCTTGATAAGCATTAACATGCCTCATAATTAAGTAGAATACATTTTATTGGCAGAAAAATTAAATATTTTCTTTATAGTCTATAATTTTTCATTTTAAAAATTTCCTTGTTTTATCTTTCCTTTTTGATTTCTTCTTTGAGACATAGTTTTAATAGTTTTAGTATTCTATAGATGATATTTAATTCATTTTGGGGGTGTTTTTTTGTTTATATTTGAATGTCTTGAGTGGGAATTATCTGCCTCATTTATGATTTTAGCTTGTGCAGACTTTTTAATAATGTTTTTCTGACTTACATGTTTTCCTGGCATATTTGTGATTATTAGCTTATCATCTTATTTTAGTTTCATTGTGTCTTCTGTGTTAGACCATGCCTTGAAACTACCAGACATTTGGACTTTGTTTCATGTTTGATCTGTCTTCTAATACTGAAATTTAACTCATTCGCATTTATTGCTTTAATTAAAATACTTGTTCTTGAATCTGTCATCTTTCTTGTCTTGATGTTAGGTGTTTACTGTTTATTCTTTTCCTCTTAATTTTGCTAAATATAACTAATGCCTTCCTTTCCCCCTTTCTTTTCTCTGTGGGAAATTACATCCATTAGTATAATGGTTATTATTAGTTACATCTGTTTTTATCTAATTTCAAAGTTCTTAAAACCTATCAGGTCTTCTGGTTCAAAATAATTTTTGACTAAAGCCTTTACCAGAATCTCTTTAGTTTCACGCTAAAATATGTATAAAAACTAAAACAATCCTTGCCAGAAAAAGGGATTCTAGACTATTTGAGAAATGTCCACTACCTGTAAGTATGATCTTCCTGCTATAGGGGTAACTCAGGAACCAGACTGATAGAGCAAAAGGTAGCTGGACAGTTATGTACCTCCCTCCATGTCTGACTAATACAAAAGCTCAGATCCTGAGCCACTGGGAATATTAGATATAGCTCTTCATAGAAAATGGAGGAAAACATGATACACACAAGCAGAGTATGTTGCTCCTTTAGAAGAGAAAGAACATATGAAAAAGAAATTAGCAAATACAATAAAAAAGCAACCTAGCCAATAGGACAGAGATACTGCAGGGGCTCAGACCAGCAGAAGTAAGTCTGTCACTCTTCCAGGCCCAAAGAGTTTGATTCCCAGTAATTGAAGGAGAAAATGTTGGAGAGATCATAGGTATGTGTGATTTTACATGGTTCTTGACAAATTTTTTACTGTGGGAATACAATAGTAGTCAATACTGACAGTTACTGGACCTCAAACTACTCTCAAGTACAAAAATGCCCTGGAAAACAAACAAACAAAACCCCATAACACATTCCCAATTTATCAAGAAGGAAACAGCAGATGTTTTGATTATAATACATTTTAAGCAAATCAGCCTCTTAGCTAGAAATATGTTCACTTGAAAAAAATATGTATGCTGGCTTCAAAGAGATGGAATCATAGAACAGATTAAAAGTGAATAAGTTAGGATTGTCTGGATGGCTCAGTCAGTTAAGTGTCCTACTCTTGATTTCAGCTCAGGTCATGATCTCACAGTTCGTGAGATTGAGCCCTCTGTCAGGCTTTGTGCTGTCAGCTTGGGATTTTCTCTCTCCTCCTCTCTCTGCCTCTCCTTTAACTGTTCTCTTTCTCTCTAAATAAATAAATAAACAAACATTAAGAAAAAGTAAGTTATCAAGGACTAGAGCTCTGAATTTGAGGCTGCATATAAATTTACATAGTGCAAAAATTCTATTTGGAATGCTTTATTAACCTGACATTTGCGGTTGACATATACATCAGTGTGTGCCACTAAGACCAATCAGAGTTGTGTAAGATCATCAGACATTGTGCAATTGATCTTTGGGAAAACTGGAAGAGGGAACCGCCTCTTCTGAAACCTGCCAGTATCTCTGACTGCATTCAGCAAGTATATATCTCATGCAGTTAATCCCTATGGTTTTTCATTAATGAAAGTCAACTTCAAATCTTCCCATATTGGTTTCCTAAATATGAATCTTATAAAGTGGACGATGGTGATTATGATGAAGACAGTAATAAAGCCCACCATTTAATGAGACATATGTTTACCTAGTTTTGTGATGTTATTTATATTTACTGCAATTAAACCTTCCAACAATGCTGCTATTATCTCCATTTCATAGGTAAAGAAAATGCTCATGAGAAAGAATATAATTCACAGTGACATAGTTATAAAGAAATATCATTGGGATTTAACACAGCTACTTGACTCCAAACACTGAGATCTCTATCTCTTAATGGTGCTACGCATATCATGTAGTCAGTTGATGCTGTTTGCTCTCTATAAGGTTTGGTTATATTCCCAGAGAGAACAGGGCTTGTTGACAAAAATGTGTCCCCTCCAAGTCTCCAGGAAGACATTTTAACTAAATTACATCTTGTCTATTGCTATAATGAGGTAGGTCTTTCACAAAAATGCAGAGTTCCTTCCATTGTGTTTTCCTATACAAAGTATAATTGTATTTTGTTTCTGTTGCATTGAATCATAGCCTTTTTTTTTAATCCTTTAAGGAAGACTGGAATGCTAATAATGATAAGCTGTTAGGAAAAATTAGTTTTCCATCAATGAGATATTATTTGTATTTAAATGCTAGGAATCAGCTCATTCACTAGAGTGTGAACCGATATGCCATTTTTTTCCCCATCTTCTTTCTGGTCTTCCCACTAGTATCAATGAAACTGCCCTGTATATTTACTTTTCTTTTTAATGAGACATGATGATTGGAACATATGAGTTGAAAATAAAACTATTTATAGTGAATTATTTGTATTTTGATAGGAAAGTCGGAAAAATTGTTCTGTAATTCAAGAGAATATACCCACAAGTGAGTAGGTGGGACCCCAAAGAGGGATGGCAAAAGGGGTAATTTGAAAGAAAAGAATAATCCCTATTTATATATTTGCCTTAAATTCTACCTCCTTCTAAGATTTTAACTCCATATGCTTTCTACCTATTTAAAGATTAGTAGGGAAAAGGCAAGAATAAATATAGGTACAAACTTTCTTGTATCAAATTTGGCCATTATAAACAATTTCATGATCCCTTCTGGTCTTTCTGGAAACACCTCTGGCAAAGACTTGCAGGATATTGCATCTTTTACTGTAATCATACTAAGGTCCAGGGCTTTAATTGTGTTGTGGTATCTTAAATTGATTAGTATCTTTGCATTGAGGCAAGCTAACCAAAATCTTAGGAGATTACAAAGTAAACTAGAATTCCATTATATTAATAGATATGTCAGAGCACTGTAATATTTTACTGGATGACCAATACAATTCTTTCCTCTGAGAAAACTACTTAATTAACTGGTACATAATAAAATGTTTGTTAAGCATCATTTTAGCTAAGAGAGAGTTCGTTCAGTAACCTTGATGAGCAAAATCCTAAAAGCCTGATACATCTATCTCTACTGTTAGGTGTACTTGATTCTTTTCCTGGGACTGTTATGAAAATGTTACCAAAAACTGGGTGGCTTAAAATAATAGGAATGCATTCTCTAACAGCTCTGAAGGACAGAAGTCTGAAATCAAGATGTTAGAGGGCCACACTCTATCTGGAGGTTCCCTTCTTTGTCTCTTCCACCTTCTGAAAGCCAGAAGTATCAACTGCCTTCCTTGGCTTGAGGCAACATCACTCCCATCTCTGCTTCTATAGTCACATCACCTTCTCCCATGTTTGTCTTTTCTTTGTCTTACAAGGACACTTGTTACTGGATTTAGGTCCTATCTGAATAATTCAGGATAATCTCTTTTCAAGATTCTTTTTGTTTTAAATTGTTTTTGAATGTTTATTCTTGAGAGAGAGAGACAGAGGGCACAAGCGGGGGTGGGGGGCAGGCAGAAAGAGACGGAGAGAGAATCTGAAGCAGGCTTCAGGCTCTGAGCTGTCAGCACAGAGCCCAGTGTGGGGCTTGGACTCACAAACTGTGATATCATGACCTGAGCCAAAGTCAGATGCTTAACTGAGTGAGCCACCCAGATGCCCCTCATTTCAAGATCCTTAATTACATCTACAAAGATCTTTTTTTTTTTTTTTTAACGTTTTTTTATTTTTGAGACAGAGAAAGACAGAGCATGAACAGGGGAGGGTCACAGAGAGAGGGAGACACAGAATCCAAAACAGGCTCCAGGCTCTGAGCTGTCAGCACAGAGCCGACGCGGGGCTCAAACCCACGGACTGTGAGATCATGACCTGAGCCGAAGTCGGACGCTCAACCGACCACCCAGGCGCCCCTACAAAGATCTTTTATTCCAAACAAAGTCACACCCACAGTTTCCAGGGGCATAAACATTAAAAACAACAACAACAACAGAATGCTTCACCAATTTGTGTGTCATCCCTGCCATGCCAGTCTTCTCTGTAGTGTTCCAATTTTAATGCATGTGCTGACAAAGTGAGCACCACTGCCATTTTTTGAGATCATCAGTCAGTCCACTACAGGCATCATATACTTGAGAACTAGAGTATCAAATGTCCATTTGTCCAGGTACTGTCTCCCTCTGCAGTAGATAGTATGAAGAGCACATAGATCCTGGGCCCCTTATTTTTCTTTGACCTCTTCCTTTCTTGATTTTTAAGTAGAACCTCCCCCTTTCATTAACTCACTTCATATATTTTAGAAACTGACAGAGACATAGCATAAAAGAAAGTAAGTGGTATGAGATAACTTTGTAGAGATGGAGACCACATAATGTAGCATCTTGAGGCAATAGGAAAAATGTGAAGTTTATTCAAAATAAGGTGGAATACTTATAACTAGTGAAATTTATCTATATTTTTACCCATGTTGAATTATGAGTGTCTTCATACATATCTCCATATATGTAAATGTCTAGGCTCAAGAACACTCTTTCTTGTCTAGATACAACACTGGAACTTTCAATACAGACAAGTTGAGAATAACTTCCATGGGGGCCAATGCAAATGAAAAGAAGATATGTTTATATTGCTGTTTCCATGTCTTAGAATTCAGTTTTTCCATTCCTCTTGTAAGGTGCTAACTGATGTTGGTTAAAGGATCAATATAGGGTTGGTTTTGCAAGACAGTGTGGACAAGACTCAGAAACTTTGTCAGGATTTCCAGTTTTGCTACTGTTCTTTCGACTTCTGAACCTCACATATTCTGCATTCTGTGTTGACCCCAGAAGGTACTACAACACCTTTCCACTTCCTCCACCTAACTCCTACTCACATACACACAATTTTTTGTCATTTTTGTCAAACCATCATCTGTTCCTCCTTTGTTAGTTTTCTCCCAAACCGTACTGTTACCAGTACACAATCCATCTCCTTAACTTAAGCAGCTTCTAGAATCCTATTGCATCCCCCCACCACTAGTCAGAGATAAATTAGAACAGTCCTACATCTATGCCAGCCCTTTATTTCTCTGCCTAAATACCTAAATATTCATGTTCTTGAACTTCTCATTCACTCACCACTTCACAAAATATACTGATTTCAGTGTTCATATATAATGTTAAGAGTTTATTTTATGTTACTGTTAAATGTTTGCACAGTTGTCTGGATGGAGCCTTCCATCTGTCCACACAAAGGAGCAGACATTCCACATTATGTCAATGGGTTGTTTCTAATGACATATGCACTCAGATGGAATGTGAAAATGAGACTGCAGAAAGTTTGACCCATATGTGCAAAGAGAAAGAACATTTATGTTAATGCTCATTATCTGACTATTAGAAACCTCTATCAATCAATCCACTGTAAGGTGTCAGTAGTTTTACAGGAAGTAGAAGATATAGCTTCTGACATTTGGGAATTTACAGAATAAACAAATGCATATCACCAGAAATAAGAAACCATACAGAAGAAATTGGAGAGATCTGAGTGTCTGTTGAGGTCAGGATGCATAAATTATCCACTGCAAGAGGGATCTGAAGAGTTTTGAGATGGCATGGTACATGTGTGATGATGGTTGCGGGGAGGGGTGGCAGAAACTTGGCTCCAACTCTAATCACTGTATATCCCCGAGTTTCCTATTTTTCAACTGTCAAATGGAGATGCTGATGTCATCTCTTTCCAGGACTGTTAGTAATATTAAATGAATTTGTATGTGCAACATATATGGAATATATTTGCTTATGTGTTAATTCTCTGCCATCTGCCCTCCCTCAGAAAGTAGATTTGGAGTCAATGTTATAAATCCAGCATTACAACATACCTGTCTTGAAGATGACTATATCAAGGTGGCTATACAAGCCGTGGTGAAAAGAATGACAAATATCTAACAATTTAGGGAGCTATCCATGTGTCTAGAAATTTTACTAGTTTAAAAATATTAACGACATACATAGAACAACATACCTAAGTAATTATATTCAAAGTTAACTTTATGATATCTTCAAAAATAAACTTTTTAGTAATATTTCAGTCTTTATTGTTTTTAGGGGATGGCGCCATCTAAGTGGCTCTTTCTTTTGTTAATGTTTCTTTAAAAAAATTAAACCAGTGATAATTTTGCATATGATGTTTATCAACTTAAACACAGATATCAGGAAAACTTATGGCATGCTGGTGACTAGACACTTTGTGATTAAATTTGTATCTTTTGTGGATATATGATCATACAAAAATAGGATTTTTATGCATTTATTTTAGATTAATTAAGCTTGCTGATCACATAATACTGAAATCATAAGTTCATGATACCTGGGGCGTATTGTATATTAAGTTAAAGAATACAACATCCTGGAGAATAAGGATCCAAGAGCATGTGGAGGGAATGAGAGGTATAAAAGAGCAATATATGAGTAAAGACAAAAACAATAGGAGATTTTTTTTATGAGCTAACTAAAAGAAATAGAAATGTATTTGTATTGCATTTAGATTAAGGTGAAGGCATAGCTAGATATTACAATATTTCTCCTGCTTGCCAACCCGTGAGTAGCCTGTATTGAAATGTCAGAAAATTTTGTTGTTACAAAAATGAAATCCTACTCTATCATCTGTAAAGTGTTCTCAGTTATTGTTACACGTCTGGAAACCAAATCCTGAAGGAGTGAAGCTATAGCCTTTGTGACCAGCATGGCATCTGCCATATAATGCGAGCGCAGTGAGTTTGAGAGTCAGAAAGCATGAATCCAAATTTCTTGTCTGTCACTTAATTACTGCCACCTCAAGCAATCATTCATCCATTTTAAGCCTTATAGTCTTAAGCTCTAAAATCAGGATAATGTATCAAAATGGCATCTCAAAGCATGAGGATCGAATAGTATCATAGTTCGGCATTAAACCTAGTTACTCGTTTATTCAAAACAAGTAACTTTTCTCCTCCCTGTATCTAATCTAACCTCCACAAGAATGAGCTCAGGCTAAAACACTTACATATATAGTAAGGATCCATTCTTACATAAATGGTCTGTATGGCACCTTCAGTGGGACATCAACCATGGAAATACTCCCGATACATCATACTGGAGCATCAGCGATGTCACTGCCCATACTTGGTGTGAGGTTCACCTTGATGACTGCCTACTTGCATTGTGCTAAACTGTGCAGAGGTCTCATAATTTTGAATTTGTACAGTAGAGGAAATTATTTCATGCGTTTTAGATTGACATAAAGGAATTTAGTATAATAAAAGGGGATAATAAGTTTTACCTGGGAGTGGTTCAGAGGAGGGAATGATGGGGAGAACACTGTTTCAAATTCAAAATGCCTTGCATGTGTCTCATGATGTTATAAAAATAACTTTCCAAGAAGTCATGGCCCCAAATGCATCCCTTCCCTAAGAATCCGCCCTCTATGAATGATGATAGTATGTTATACCCCTTAGTTATGTTGGGGTAGAAAATAGTTAAGCAATCAATGATTTCAAAAGCATATTTTTTTTTCATAAAAAATAACTTTTTCACTTATTCTTTTGTTTTCTATAGCATGGCTTCTCCATTCCTTGATTTTATTTCGCATCAGTGATATTTTTTTACACGCTACCACAATTACCCACTCACAGGGATTCTATTCTAAGCTGCACCAGATCTGCAACAACTACAAAATTCTGTTTCAGACAGTCTTATGGTATTTTTTCTTACTCTTCCAACTCACTGCCCACTTAGATGCTAATTTCATCAATACTTCAAACCATTAATTCTAAGACTTATGTCTTTTCACCCCAAGTCTCCATATCTTTACTCAGGCCAGATTCCATATTTTAATATTAGATAAACTTGAATGTACCTAGTTTGAAAAGAATAAATAAATTGAACGTTTATTTAGCCCTTTCTCTTTTCCCTTAAGAAGTTCGTGTTTGACAAACCTATGTTGCAACCACATAAAGCATCAGAACATTGCTGGAAAGTTGTTGTCTGCCCCTTAGAAATCCTATTTTGTGTCTGTACTGCATGGTGTTAGTGTTGTGCGTCATGACTTCTCTCTGGTTTCGTTTGAGGTTTCCTCAAATATGTCTAGAGTTTTTTCATGATTGACGATAACTTCCTATTGTTTTTTTTTTTTAATTCTCTTAGAACACATTTTCCTTTTTCTATTTTTTTTTGGGGGGGTAAGATGCATAATTTCTTTGTTGTTGAAGCTCAGCAGCTTAAGTCGTATAAAATTGGTATTGGCGTTGAAGACTTTTGCATCAGATTTTTCTCACATGAGATGCTCTATGATATGATTAAAGCCTTCCTCCATTAAAAAAAATCCGTATCTAATCTATTCCAGTTTTGTTTGGTTTTCTATTTCATGAACCAATTATCCTCATATTGGATCCTTTTGGATATTTTCTATTTCTAATAGGCTGAATTCACATACTTGAATACACGTGTAACTTTAGTTTGCCTTCACTACTTTTAAGACTTAATAAATAAATTGATTTTTAGGCCCATTTATTCTGTTTCTTAATATTTTAACATACATTGGTATTATAATGATGCCATTTGTCTTAAAACATGTCCTTTTTTCTCAAATCTTCCTTTTCATCTATTTTCTTTCTTAACTATAGTTTGAGCTCTTTTTTATGGAATTTAGATTCTTATTAGCTAGTTATAAAGCACAAAATGATCAAGAGGACTTACCTTCTGTTCTTTGTGTTATATTTTTTCTAGGATGATTCTTTGTTTTTTATTCCTTCCAATATATCAGGATCTCATGGTATAGTTCAAAGAGAGGGAGAGAACTGGCCTCTGACCAGTGGAAATAGAGTCACGATTAGTCATTCAATGAAGATATGTCAGAAAAGGGAGGTTGGCAAAAAGCTACAGACTGAGAGTCTATTTTTTGTGTTATCGCCATTCTCGTGTGTCCAGGGCAATGGAGGGTTCATCAAGACAACCCAGTTGAAACAATACTCTCTCTTCTGAAAGACTTTTTAGAAATGTCTGTCTACCTGAAAGGTGATATTACTTTTCTGGGAGGATTGGTATAGATCATTTCTCCAATTCAGCGTTTAACTGTTTGGCTTTCATTTGGTCTTGTTGGCAAGGGGCATTATAAGAATTGTCAGAATTTTGTCATCTCTTAAGTAAAACTTCTGTGACATTACTCTTTGCTGTACATATTGTTATCCTTCTGGTCATCATCTCTAAAGTATATCACAGGAGGTTGTGCAACTGTTCTCTGTTGGTTGCTGATGTTGCCTTTTTTTTCTTTTTGTCCCCTTTTCTCATAGGCATCAGGGTAGGCCATGATCCAAGGAATTTTCTATTTTCCAATTCAATAGTAAACCTGCCTAAATAATGTTGTTTATTTCTCCAATATAAATGAGTATCCATATCCTCTGCCACTTTGTAGGTTGGCTGCCTCCATATGTTAAGAATTGCTTATTTACCTGTTTCCCCAGCCCTGACCCCTTTCCTCATCAAATCAGTCCCAGCAAGTTTTGAGTACAACGTGCTGAAAGATGGAATGTGCACAGAAACTACCTTTCTTGACTTTATAGATTAATACAATTTCTAGTGTAGGCCCATGGACATCTCAAGAATGTGAAAGCCTAGGAACCATTTAATGTAAAAATCCCTTTGAATAAAAGACTCTACCACTGCTTGACATTTTTAAATACTTTTCCCTAGATCTGCGTAGAGATTTCATGGACAGGAATGAAACAGGAGAGCATAATTTAAGGTTTTCTATTGTCTATGGTTTGGTTTGTACAGAAGATTGTATAGACAGAAGTTAGTTATCATACGACACCTTTACTTAATTTGGCTTAATTAACAAGTTCCCCTTTTCTCTAGAGGAAATCCTGGGCATGGCAGACAGTATGGAGGTATGGCTTGTATGATAAATGGAAATGCTAAGAGCTTCAGATACTATCTACGTTTATTGACAATACACAGTGACTTCGTTAATAGATAAGCAGATTAGGTATGTATTATGTCTATCTGTAAATTGATAAACACTGAATCATATTCCAACTGCCGAACATTATAAATTCTTCCTGAAGGACCTCTTGTGACCGACCGTGGAAAATTCCTAAGTGGATACTTAGGGAATGGTTTTTGACTAGCTTGTGGAGTTTTTAGAGTAAAAACATCACAATGATTACTATTAATATCTACAGCTTCTAATTTATTGAGCCCTTCACCTGGCATATAAAGACCATAGAGGTGTATGTTTGCTAAGATGTTAATGAAACCTTGTTCTTATAATTATAAATAATATTATGAAAATATTGCATTGATCAAGACCTTTGAAAATATAAGAGAACCTTACAAGAAGTACCATATTAAAAAATGTTATTTCTCTTGAGGTAATTATACCATATTTTTTTAGAGGTCTTTGATAATTTTTCTGATTCTTTTCTCTGCCCCATATGCCCCTAACTTTTGGAAGTTATCTTTTGTCATATCCTTTTTATTTACAAAAACTACATAAGTCTTTGACTTTTAATATTAAGACAACTCGGTGGGGGGCAGGGTGGCTCAGTCGGTTAAGAGGCTGCCTTGGGTTCAGGTCATAATCTCACGGTTTGTGGGTTCAAGCCCCACACTGGGCTCTCTGCTGTCTGCGCGGAGCCCACTTCAGATCCTCTGCCCCCCTTCTCTCTGCCCCTATCCCTTATGTTGTCTCTCTCTCTCTTAAAAATAAATAAAAACTTATTAGAAAATATTAAGGCAACATAAATTCAAGGTGTAGGTTTAGACTTTCTTCTCACTCCATGCCCAATTATAGTTCTCTCTCTCCCTCTCTCTCCGTTCCTCTCTGCTTATTAAGATTTAAGGCCAATTGACAGAAGAAATTAACAAAAAAATCCTTTTGTATCAATCAGCACTTTATTTGGGTAAATTTTAAATCAGTTTTAGTAGCAAAGTTATTATTCAGTGGAGAATAAGACTATAAATGCTTCAAATTTTATACCTGTTATACCTGTCCCAGGTATAAAATTTATTGTTCTTTGTTGAAAAATGTTTACATAATTAAAATAGTCTGAAAGGCTAAAAAGACCCATCTAGCTTTCCTTATTACCTACTCTTACAAGACACCAATGCAAATGATTTGGTGTTGGTTACCAGACAATAATTACATTTTTAACATGTGTGTGTGTGTGTGTGTGTGTGTGTGTGTGTGTGTGTGTGTGTGAGAAGTCACTGCAATTGTAGATTTTGAAAGCCAGTGGAATAATTTAATTTCAGGGTTTTTTTTTTTTGGATTAGGTTTCTAGATAGAGCTTAGGTAAAAGAATAGGACAAGGTTTCCCTAAATTGATGGGGTGTAACATCTAAATTCAGATATTGCTTTTGTAATTTAATGGATATCAAATTTTTTTAAGTGAGATTTCAGAAAATGTATTTAAGATTGTCACCACTTTGTACAATTTAAGAATTATGTACTTTGGCTATTCTAATGGATAAACCTCCTTTAATTGAACTTCTGGATCCTTCTGATGTTATATTTTATCCTCAGGGAATACTGGTTCAGTGAAACTCCATTTTACTGATTATTATTTGCTCTGTAGTGTTCTGGACCTACTTCCCTCTTTCTTATCCTTTAGAGAAGCAATGCATATATGTCAGCCCTAGGTTTACCCACATGGACAGCAGCTAAAATAAGCTCTAGGTATTTGTTTTGTTTTTGCTTTTTATGTTCATAGTCAGATGTTTTTGATAATAAAGAAGGCACTTTCCTTTATAGTGTATCAAAGGTCTTTATTCCTATGCTTAGTCTCTTTGTCCTATTTTCCTAATGTCATAAAAATTAATATGCACAGAAACTCTCCACATTTCATTCATTCTCTGTGTATTTTGGAGTTCTTTTGGAGACTCCATTACAATAAGCTGAAGTGGTATCCAAAAAGTTTCAGACCCTTAAAGTTGTTCTGACTTAATTTAATTAGATGAATTATTTAAGAAGAGCATCCTTTGATGTACTAATGCTGCTCCTGGAAATTCCTGTGCTAAATCTGGCAGCAGAAGCATCTTTGTGTCTAAATTTAAAAAGAGAGAAAAGAAACCTACAGAAAATCAAATATCATAACATTCCTTAAGTTAAATATTAAATTTATGCATTTCCATAATTAGATTAGCCAAAACAAGACAAAATATAGCTGTTTGGGCTTCAACAAGATTTAATAATTATAATAACAATGGCTCACACTTATTTTATTCTTTTTTTTTTTTTTTTTTGTAAAACGCTTTAAAGAAAATCTTGTGTTTGATGTTGGGAAAACTCTGAGATTGGCGTTGTTAAATCCCAAGTTGACCAATGAGGGTATTGGGACTAAGGAAAAGCAATTGATCTAAGTTCATAGATGCCTGATAGGCTGATCTAAATAGCAGTAGTCAGTATTTCCAGAAACTAATATTTGCTGCTAAATTTATTGATGCTTTCCATAAATACAAGGTATTAGTTCTAGCAACTGATGCCACTTTTGCAAGTATTATTATGTCTTCATTTAATCAATTCTTAAATTATCCTGGTCACTGTGATAGGAAGAATGCTCATACGCTCCCCATGACTCCTGCCCCCTGGTGTGTGCAGCCTGGGTAAACTCAGGGCAGAACCTGTGCATGTGATGGGTAACATTTTTTTAATGATGCGATGTTATGTGGCATCGGGAAGATCATCCTGCTGCAGCCTGACCTAATCAGGTGAACCCCTTAACTAGAGAGCTTTCTCTGATTAGTTGCAGAGAGAGAAGTCAGAAAATACACCGCTGAATGAAAGTAAACATTCATGCTGTGAACTTTCTATGGGGCCCATATGGTAAGGGGTTGGGGGCAGCCTTTAGGAGCTGAGAGTGGTCTCTGACTACAGTCAGCAAGAAAACTGTGACCTTGCTCATATGGGGGCAAGGAGAGGAATTCCACCAGTGACGGAGCTTGGAGTAGGACTCTAAACCTCACGTGTTTGCTGGTTTATATCTTCATTACAGCCCAGTGAGACCCTGAGCAGATGATCCAGCTAACTCATACCCAGCCTCCTGATGAAGAATCCTTGGTATAGACAATTTGTGTTGCTTTAAGCTGCTGAGCCTGTGATAATTTGTTAGGCAGCCTTGAAAAACTAATACAGTCATCTTTCCTGATGACATTTGTATGCACATCAAGAATAGCCTCACTTCCAAGTGACATAAGGTTCAGTGGTGAGCTAAGAAGTCAGAATTAAGAAAATATTAAACTGGATGGAGATTGAGTTTATTCTTTTTTCCAGTTTTACTGTCATAGTCTACCTTTTTAAGGGTGAATTTTCTGAAATTATACAAATATTTCTAAGTATCTTGATCTAAAGTTTCTTTCAACATTTATATAAAGCATCATCTACTCTTTCTGCTACAAATTCCTGAAAGTATTTTCTTCTTCTTAATTTTTTTCTCTGTATATTCCTGTTACGCTTCTCTCTTCATTAAAGGTTGATAATTGGATAGCTTTACTTTCTATGTTTGGTTGAATGATTCCCTCCTGTTTCCAGCATAAATGTTACTTTGGCTTTTTCTTTTTATGTGTAATAACCATTCAGCATTTCCATAATGTGCAAACAAAGGTAATACATTTATTCAAATGGTATCAGTTTGTAGTACCCCTGAGAACAGGAGTCATGGGATCAATATGTTCTCAAAGTCATGCTGTGAATTTCAGTACTGAGGTTATGCAGGATGCTGAACTGATGGAAAACATATATCTTGGGCCTCAGAGAATTGGAACTCAGGAACGCTGCATGGCTTTTGTAGAAATTTTGTCCATATAGAAGAATGCTAACTTCCCTATATTCTCCTAGACTTGACAAACTAGAATGGACTGGTAACTTGGTTTCACCTATGGAGCCAACTCTGCTTAATTGGTAGTGGTAGCTAGCCACTCTCTGATGAGGCAGATTCTGAGGCTAAAATCAGCTTCTGTGTGAATGAATACAGTGATTGACTAATAATAATTGAATATAGTGATTGACTAATACAGTAATTGACTAATAATGTCTGCAGTGGTTATGACACAAAAATGTTCACACCCACATGAATTACATGTAAAATAACCCTGAAATAACTATAACTATTCATCCAAAAAATTAACTGAAAATACGAATCATCTTAAAGATTTTGAGAGACAAAAACATGTAACTGAGGGAAAAATTCTCATGTTTCAATTTTATGTTCTTTATTATCTAAATGTATCTGAGTCATTGGATACTTGTTCTTCCTTAGGCAAGTATAAACAGCCATACAGTTTCCCCATTATATGTCATCCTAAGATTTATTCAGACATTTGAGAAAATTATAAATTCTGAAATAGCTTCCCACCTTAAAACTCATATTTTATTTTTCCCAATTTGGTAGCCCTTTGTATTTTGTCATGTCTTAGTCAAATACTGCATAAAGTGTCCTCTTTCACTTTAAATACTTTATTTATATGACAATGTCTGGGAGTCTACATCTGAAGACCGGTGCCTGGGGAACCAAAACATAATTATCATCCATCATCACATGCGGCTCTCCACTCCACTTCTACTCTGTGTGGTTAGGAATCGTGTAGAAACATCTACAGCATTTATTTTGCTTTTCTACATTATAGAATAGTACTAATTTCAAAGCTATTTACTTTTCTTCTGTTCACAGAATGGGAGTGGGAGTTTGGGGCTAATTTAATAGGTATCTGGGCTGTGAATTCTTCTAACATCCTCATATTTCCTGGAGAAAATAAAAACCGGGAGCTAATTATACTACTTTCACAAAAGGCAGTTGAAACCCATAGACAGTTGATAGTCTGTGTAGGGCTGAGAAGTCCATGTGGGGCTGGGAGGCAACCACCTCTTAGCCCCCACTGTCCAGCGCCATTAGCATCAGAATAGCATTGAAGAAGTACAGTCTGGGATTTTGTTGAGGGATTTCACTCTTATCCAAGATACCTTTGTCTAAGCACAACAAACTTAAATGAGAGCCTAGGTGGCAGAAAATGCTTTATCCTACGCCTAAACTGTAGAGGTTTCTACAGTAAGATTTCAGCCCAAATATATCCATCGTTCTCATAGGCACAGTGAAGGTCATTATATCACACAGATAGTCACAGAGAGCCTTGAGTATTAACATAGAGGAGCAGCTACCTATACTCTATGATTGACAGAGCATAAGAAGATCCTCTTCTAGAAGATGCTAACTTGACCGGTTGCCAATCCACCACTGTAGTGTTTGGATCATAAAGAAAAAAATCTAAAATTCAATGTTTTTTTGTTTTTAGTTTTATATATAAATAGAATTCTATCCACTGTAATTTTGTAAATATCCCTATCATTAACCTGCCCCTACTTCCTAAGCACTTAGCATCTCTGGCATTGATTATTTTGACAAATTTCCTAACTGATCTATTCATATTAATAATATAAGCCATTTATTCAGTACTTACTTGCCAGCCTCCATGCTAAGTCATTTACATGCATTATACCATTTAATTCTGAGAGCAACACCATAAAGTAGGTAATATTCTTACCCCCATCTATAAATGGGGAAACTGAAGGTCTCATAGCCTGTCAAGTAGAGGAGCTGAGATTTATACTAATCTATACCCCCATTCTAGTTCACCTTCAGTAAGAGCCATGAACTCAGAAATCAGTAGGGGCGAGCAAAACCCAGAAATGCCTGATGAATGCAGCTCAAAGTTGTTTGTGTTGTACTACATATCTATTGCATAGTTATATTATCTTTAAAATACAGCATCGAGGGGTGCCTGGGTTACTCAGTTGATGACTCTTGATTTTGGCTCAGGTCATGATCTCATGGATCAAGGTCCCCATCGGGATCCACACTGAGCATGAAGCCTGCTTGAAATTCTCTCTTTCTCTCTATCTCCCTCTGTCCATTGCTCATGGTGAGTTCTCTCTCAACCTCTCTATAAAATAAATAAAAGTTAATAAAAATAAATACATAAACAATTCCCTAAGGGATAAAGGCCACTACCTACAGATTTCCAACATTTTCTCTCTTTAAAATTGTATAATATTATTAAAATGAATTTAGCCATGTATTTCTTCTGAAACCCTCACGGGGCTTTGCACCATGTTTGAGGTTAAAAATATAGGCAGTTACCCTTCACTAAAGTCCTTCCCAGGGTGATCATGAGTTATCTCATACCTCCTGCCCAGCTGGCAAGACAGCCTGTCATCCAACCACAACAAGCATCTTGACTATCCCTGATTAACCATTTCCTTTAATACTCTTGTATCTCTCCAATTTTTTTCTCTCTTCCTAAAATACACTTCCTTTATCCTCACCTTAATGATGCCTATTCATCCTTTAAGATGCAAATCACATATCACCTGAACTTTAAAACTATTTCCAACTCCTATTAAAAACATTGTGTGCAGTTAATGCTAACCCAGTGTGATGCGTGACATCCTAGCAGTATAGACAATATTGCTCAGCAAAGATAGCTCTGTGTCCTGAGAGGGGGCATTGTCTGAAGCAGTTTTACCTGAGGAATTTTATCTGAAGAAGTATTTGAAGAATAAATAATTGCAGTTTGCGATCAACCTGTCTCAGTTTATCTATTTGAAAAAAGAAGCTTTTATTTCTCTGGAATGCAGTAGGTTAATCTATCATTAGTGCAATGAGAATCTTCATTTATTCATCTCTATAGTATGACTTTTGTGTCTTTGAGGACCACTACGTATGTTTTTAGTTAACTTTGGTATATAAGGTGAGTGGGAAAATGAAATTTTATCTAAAAATGAAAAAAAAAAACACAAAAAACCCAGCAACAATATGATCTTTGTTTTGTGCTATACTATCCCATAAGTTTGTTGAACAAAATGACATATTTTTCCTTACAATTAGAATAAAGTGCTGACATTTTATGCATGACTTAGTATAATCCTGCTGTACAAATATAGCCGTTGCTCTAATGTAAATTATAATATATGGCATACATTAGAAAATCAATTATTTCTAAAAATCTCAGAACCCTGATTATATTAAGACATACCTATCAGAGCGCCTGGGTGGTTCAGTCAGTTAACCGTCCAGCTTCGGCTCAGGTCATGATCTCACGGTTGGTGGGTTCGAGCCCCAAGTTGGGCTTTACACTGACAGTTTGGAGCCTGGAGCCTGGAGCCTGCTTGAGATTCTGTGTTTCCCTCGCTCTCTCTCTCTGCCCCTCCCTTGCTTGTGATCGCTTTTTCTCAAAAACAAACATGTTTTTAAAAATGACCTACCAACATAGAGAAAATTCCTACTAGTCATGCATACATATTGAAATGGATTTTGTAGCAATAGAGATTTGGAGCTAACTTTATACATCAACCAATATTTGGTGTGATGCTTTGTTTCATTCTCTTTAAAAATTATTTTAAAAAGTTTATTTATTTTGAGAGAAGAGAGCATGAGGGGCAGAGAGAGAGGAAGAGAGAGAGAATTCAAAGCAGGCTCTGTGCTCTGTGTAGAGCATAGTGCAGGGCTGGAACTCACAAACTGCCAGATCATGACCTGAGCCAAAACCAAGAGTTGGGAGCTTAACCACCCAGGCGCCCTGCTTTGTTTCATTCTTGTGTGCAGTCCTGCCCTCCCACCCACCCTGAGAGAATGCCCCACTGAGAGATGGAGGAGACATAGGCATGAGGGGATAAAACAGAGAGGAAAAAGATAAGATGATAAGTATTAGTATATTATCTGTCATCTGTATGCACAATCTTCTTGAACAAACATATTTCAAGAGATTTAATCATATGGTCACCATATATTTTTTTCTCTCATTGTCCTTAAATCTTTTTGGAGTGAGCTATTTTTTCCTCTGTCCATGGATAAAAATACAGATTATCATAAAATTTCTTACTTTATTATTTATTATTTTCTAACTTTCCATTTTGAAGTAATTTCAGTTTATAAGATCTTGGTAATACAAAACATGAATTTAAAGTTTAAATTTAAGTTAAAAACTTCCCTTTTTGTAATTGTGAATTCTTAGACTTTGATTTAGGTTAAAATGAGCCTCCCAAGCTCAGACATGGTATAATTTGGAAGTCTATAAGCTCAAAGAGGAAGAGGCTTCCTCTTCTATTAAGTACTTCTACTCCTCTAGCCAGGCTTAGATTAGAGGAGAGGAAAGCCCTTATTTTTCTAAGTGACACATGAAGATGAAATTATGGTGCTCTCTGATCTTGACAACTGTCTCAGATATTTAAAGTTTACTTTGCCCTAAGTGTTTTCATGGATTTTCCAGAGAGCCAATCATTTTTCTTCATAGTATTGTATGTCTTGCCTTATAGATGCTTGATTGACAAGAAAGGAGGTTCAATTCTCATGAGTTGTTCACCCCTGGGTCAGTCAGCTGCTAGATATCGGTGTTTTCAGTGTCATTGTATTCAATCTGTTCAGCCCTCTTAGAACCCTTTTGGATAGGCTCCAAGACTACCACTCTTTGGGTCTCTCTCACAAATGTCTTTCCTCTTGTCCAAGTAGGACCGACAGATAAAATACAGGATAATCTGTTAAATTTGAATTTCAGAAGGGCAAGAAATACTTTTACAAGTATGCCCCAAATGTCATATGTGACATATTAAACACATACCCATTATTTGAAATGCAAATTTTACTGTCATCTGTAAATGTATTTGCTAAGTCTGACACCCCTCAGTCTAAGACACACCTTCACATAATAAGCTTTGTGCTGACAAACTTGCAGCACAGGCCTGAGACAAATACCTTTCCATTTGTTTCACCATCAATGTATAACCTACCTGTCTTTCTGCATTAGATTTCCTAGACAGAAGTTCAGACACCAAGGGTGGGACGCGGGGGAAAGGGACACACATACAAAGATCTCTAAAGGGAACTCTTAACTTCTCTTTGACTCGAGGTCAAAAGAGAAGGAAAAAAAGAAAAACAACTGTCTCAGCACTCAGAGCACACCAGTGGATTTCTCTCATGATCTTCAATACAGAGAACAAATGGTGGTTGCCAGAGGGGAGGTGGGTCAGAGGATGGGTGAAATAGATAAAGGGGATGAAGAGGTACAAACTTCCAGTTATTAAATAAGTCATGAAGATGGAAAGTACAGCACAGGGAGTACAGTCAATAACATTGTAATAACATTGTTTGATGACAGATGGTGACTACACTTATCGTGGTGAGCATTGAGTAATGTATGGAATTGTTGAATCAATATGTTGTACACCAGAAACTAGTATAACATTGTATGTTAATTATATGTCAATAAAAAATCTAGTATCCCTAATAATTTAAGAATCTAATAATCTCAATAATCTAATAATGCTAATCCTCAATATCTGTGCTTTATTTACTTTTGATGTGAGTGAGAGGTAAGAGACACATAATGGGTCTTTAAACATCTCCTTTGTAAATCCAGCATCATGATCTTTCACCTCACTTAGGAATGTTGACTCATGTCTTGGTTCCTTAGATAAAACTTGCATTTTAACATTCTATCTCATACACACACACACACACACACGCACACACACACACACACACACGCACGCATACACATGGTTAACAGTTTTACTTGTTTAAAATAATATGTGTTATTTTCTGCTATATTTGAATGATTTTCACAGTGATTGCATATTTATTTTTAAAAAATAGTATAAAATAAAAATCTAAAAATGTGATTAATTTATGATAAGGGAAAACAAGATTCAAACTTTGAAAAATGTTATTAAAACATTTAATAATGTAATGTTAAGTAATAAAAGTCTTCATAGACCTTATAATCCAAATATATATATATAATATAACATTATATTGCATATATATTATATCTCCTAAATTTGTTTTTCTTATTTTGTAATTTAAAATATGAGTATTCATTGTTTTTATAATCAGAAAAAGTCAAATTATTAATGGCATGATATAGAATGAATGAAATCTCAAAATAACCAAGAATCTACAAATTGTAGCTATAGATGACTGACAATGGTGATTTGCTTTACTGAACTTAATGTTAAATACACATTAATCTTTGGAACAGGTGAGTATTTCAGTCCTTTCTTTGCAAAGTTTCTATAAAAAAGATTGTGAAACAGTCCATGTTGAAACAAATCTATAAACTGGGCTTAATTTTCCTTAGTTGCTTTTTCCTTTCCCAGAGTCATTGAACTTTTTCTTGTATTTAACATGAAAGTTAATCTTTTTTCATTTCAATCTGTAATGCCTTTTCTTTTTCACAAATCAAACCTATACATTCTGCTATTGAATTGGAGAAATGTTACCGTGGGCAGTGCAGTTAGCTGCCTTTAATGACTCTGTAGTCAAGGCAGTGATTAAAATGAGTTAAAATAGGTAGAGAAAGAAGCCATTGGCCTGTTGCAGCACCATATGCACAAAATAGCCCCATTGTACCTCATATAACAAATGGTTCCATTTTACTCATTCAAATAAGAAATGAAGATATGTACATCTGTC
Organism: Herpailurus yagouaroundi; assembly: GCF_014898765.1. Lineage (NCBI taxonomy): Eukaryota > Metazoa > Chordata > Mammalia > Carnivora > Felidae > Herpailurus > Herpailurus yagouaroundi. The sequence continues at coordinate 56,024,757 of NW_024412396.1, forward strand.
AATAATATCTTAGAAATAAAATCTTTAAAAATGAAACCATATTACCATTGATAATAAAACACTGACTCAAGTGCTGGGCAGAGAAAGTAAGATTTTAAAAATATTATGAATTCCATATCATAAATTATTATTGATCCTATTATCAAAGATGACAAAATGACCCAGGAATATCTTTTACTTTGTAGACAACCCTATTATGAAACCTAGAAAAGACATTACAATTTTGTTTAAAATTTAACTCTTGTATCTCCCAAGAGTTTTAGTCTGGAATTTTACATATCCACCTAAGCTAAATTATTTAACTTTGACTTGATCCCCCTGTCATTGGTCATTTAATAGAAGTCAAACACAACAGTGACTGCTCTCCATAACCCAGATGCAATAATCTCGAATTCATTTTACAATGATTTCTTTGCCATCTTAGGTAGAAATTAAATCAGAACAATTTCTTATCACCATGAAAAAGAAAAGCATGAATGTAGCAATGTTTCCAAAGTCAAAAGCAAGGGGAGCACAGGCAATATTTTCTGCATTTTTTATTTCAGTTGTACAGGGATCAAGGGTAGGGTTGAGAAGTGCCCTAGTCAGAAAGAAACAAAAATGGAATAGTAAGGTCTGGCTGTACTGCTAACCACCAGGACACCTGGGCCAGTTCCTTCATCATCCAAGCTTTGGTTGGTTGTTTTCTGTAAAATCGGAAAAAAAAAAAACCACTACTGACTACTGAGTTTCAAATCTTAAAATGTCTTGAAAAAACTCAGAAAATTATAAAACACTACAAAAAACATCCCATTATTATTAATTTATTTTTCCAAAAAAAGAGCCCTCCAGTCTCATGGTCACACATAGTAGGCAAAATCACACGGTATTCTTTAATAATTGAAACTAGTTATTCAATGTAGTTTGAGGAGTAATCAGCAGTTCCTTTTCGCAAAGCAGATTAACCCCTTTGATGGCATATTGCCAATGTCTCAAGTTCAACCAGAAGATATTTATTTCCCTAGTACCTATTTATTTTCTTGGGCCAACTGTTAAAGCCTCCATTTTCCTATAAAGCCAGATATGATTATGAGTTGGCGGCTGTTGACCACTTAACTGAAATAAACCTTAACAGAACCTTACTCCATATAAGTTTTAAAAATGGGGGAATCATAGGAATAGCCTGAGGACCCTGGTTGTCTAATGATGGTAGGATAAAGGAGGACTGTAAAATAAGGACAAGAAATCAACATGATGTCCAGAAAGAATGCTGATTTGGCATCACTAATTGGATGCATGAACTTGAGTAAGTCATTGAAACTCTCTGAATTTTAAGTTTCCCATTTTACAATAGGAATATGAAAGTATGCTTTCCAAAAGAGTAGGCTATTAGATAAAGCTCCTAAAGTGCTTACAAAAACTGTTTTTTTATAACCTGGAACACATTATATACTTAATAAATTTTGATTCTCCTTTCCCCAATAAAAAGTATGGGTATGTTTACTTAAGATTAACCTTTTTTTTTCATGATTTTACGTGGAACCTGTGCAGAAGTTTTCAATTACATGAAAGCAACTTTTTTTTTGCCATAGGTTTTCATAGGTAAAGTTTCCTATAACTAAGTTTCATCTACTTTAATCTTTCATAAGTGTATGTATGTATGATAAATTATATTGATATCACATGGATATTATTTGGAAGATGTAATTAGCATTTACAACATGAAGACTAAGGTTGATGTCTCATACACTCTGAAAGGAATTGTATGGTGTAAGCCCAAAATAGTATTTATTATCTATTCCATGTAAAGTGATTTCCCATAGGAAAGAAAAATAAAAATTGTGGCATAAGAAAGGCATAGACTCATTGTGTCTTACAGAAGACGGAAGCTTTTCCTTACATCACTAGACATTGTTATTATGGGTCATATATACCTGTCAAGTGTGGAAAAGTTTAGGTAATTATCTATGGTTCTTTACAAGTACCCTTTATTTTTCTTCATTTTGTCTGAGTGGAGGTCATTTCACTGACTTTGCTAACTCCATTGGCAGATTTTTCACTGTATATTTTTGGAGTAAACTAAATTCTAAAGAAGAATGTTTGAATAAATCTGCACTTTTCTCAGTTGATGGAACTACAGTTTTCTAGACCTTTTTTTACCTGTATATTTCCTTATTGTGCTCATACTTGGTTAGCCGAAGAAGGTTTTTGATCATTTATTTTCTGCAACTAAACACCTCATACATACATGACTTGAGGAAGAATTTGTAATAACTGTAAAACCATATGGGTGAAGTGCTCCTTCTAGCTTGAAATGGTCAGTTACAAGAAGAATCCTAGATACCTTTCCAGATCAGGCAGTTGTCCAAGGATACACTTAATGGTCTATATTTCCTGGGCTTTGAAGAGCACCTAAATGATTTGCTTAACCTAAGGAAAAAACTCAACCCTATTTTCAAATCATACACACACACAGTGCACAGAAAATTTTTCAATAGCTTAAAACACACAGTTGAAACTTACAGTTTCTGGGATTTCAGGCCCAGATTCTCTATCAGACCCCGGCTTTCCCTTCTCATGTTAGTTCTCCATTGTTCTCCTAACAGCAACTGTGTCCTGACCTGACAAATTTGATTGCTCATTGTTCCTTCAGTTGTGAGCGATAAATGAGGTAATGCCTAAGTAAAGTGCTTTCAAACCAATAACACATTATATAGCTTATGAGTTATTATTATTATTATTTATTGCTCATTTTTTTACGATCTAGGTCAAGTCTGATTTCTTCCACAAAGCCTTTCCTCACTAGCTGAGGTCACTGCGATCAGTCTTTTTTCTGACATTCCAAAGGAGAGGTGGTACTTCTTTTTTGCATCTTAGTATGACTCATGGCCCAAAGCAGAGTGCAGGTTCAGCAAGAGAAGAGGCCAATGTCATTTATCTTTGAGTCTCTCACAAAGTCTGGCATAAAGTCTCACATAGAGAAAGATGAATGTATATTTGTTGATAACTATGTGCAATGCCCAGATGCCAATTAAGGCCTTTCAATAAACAAGTTACTCATTACACACTTTATATGTTCCACTTCAATACAGTCCTTAAAAAACAAACAACAACAACAAAAAACAACTTTCGGGAAGTTTTTCATGGAAAACCAGTATACAAACACCAAGAATAATATGCACCTGCTATTTGTGTGATGGGCCAGACATGAACGTAATTTTAAAGTTCTCTTGTACCATTGCTTCAACATCTGTTATTGTTCTAGTTACAAATTCTACCTAATACCACAGTTTGTAACCTCTTGTTTTTCTGCTCATCCCATGCTTTCCAATGCCTGTGTGTGAATTAAATTGATCAGGTAGCAAACTAGCTAAAATGGAAAGAGTTTCTTAATATCATTTTGTTTCAAAAAACTTTCTATCTTTTGTGAGTGAGCACTATTCCCCCCCCCCAAAAATCAATCCAGGCTATTTCATTCTTGCTGTTATGTTTCTCTTTTAATGAGGAACTTATGAAACCAGAAATTGTATTTCATGTTCAAGCATCCCAGAAGCCTTCTACTGTGTTTTATATCCCCTCTCCTATCAGCTTTCCAATCCATTTCATGCTGTCACCCCCTCCCATTGCCAAACCAATAAATACTCCTTTTAAAATGCAAATATTGGTATTTAAAATAATGGAATATCTTTTGTAAATAGAATTGTGAGATTTACAGGCAAGTGAAAATCTAGTCTGTGGAAGCTGCTTCAATAACTGATTTTTGTTTTTAAAGCAAATTCACAGGAGTAGGAAGAGATAGTCCTATAATGTGAACAGTAGGTGGCTTCTTCACTTCTTTCTCTCTGGATAATATTCAGTCTTAGTGTGCACAAGTGCGGAGTGTACTTTTCTAAGCAGAAAGTTACAGAAATATCACCAGATTAAAAACACATCCTTCAAACAATCTTACATTTGCCAAATAATTTGAGATTATTATGAATAAATTAAAAATTAATGCCATAATTTTATCATAACATTTTAAATAAAATAAAAAATGCCAAGATTTTTTAATGTTTGGTTTTGAGATAGAGAGAGAGAGGCAGAGAGTGACTGGGGGAGGGGCAGAGAGATCGGGAGACACAAAAGCAGAAGCAGGCTCCAGACTCTGAACTGTCAGTACAGAGCCCAACATGGAGCTTGAACTCACAAACCACAAGATCATGACCTGAGCCGAAAGTTGTACACTTAACCAACTTGCCACCCAGGCGCCCCCCAAAATGCCAAGCTTTAATTCAAGCTCTCATTAAAGCTTCAGCAGTTACATTAAATTAGCTATATGTGACTATCTTTCGTGTTCTTCATCTAGCCTTTAAAACAAACAAACCTATTGGAAAAATAGAGATCGAGAAGTCACTATATTCTCTGATATTTGTATAGCTCTAAGATAAGAAATTTCTATAAGATGTCAACCGAGAAAAGATTTCAGCACAATTAAATTTTGCTGGACTAGTTTCTGAACAGAAAACAGTCTTACCTCTTTTCCACCAGAGGACTTCTTAGGTTAATCTTGTTTTCGTGGTTTGTCACCAGAAGTAGCATCAGGACTGAAAATTTTACTTTATACTTTTATGATGGATGGCTTACAAAGACATTGTAAAGGATGTAAACATCTCAGTACTATTAAGAAGTCAAACTCAAATGTTTATTGCAGAAGATGTTATGTCTAGACATAACAAAGCAATAAAAAGCTGCTGAGAATAAAAATTAACCCTACTCAAATTCTAATTGCAAAAATCATGCATTAAATTGGCACAAATAACTGTATTTAAAACTGAATTAAAGTGACAGCTAAACCTTGAAGGTTTTGGTTTTCATCCATTTGAAATTGTTAAAATAGATGTAAAGAGTAAGTCGGAGGATAAAAAGATTAGGTATTCAAATAACCCCCAAAGTATTACAATATTACTCATACTACCAAAAATTTATCTGGTTTATCATTTGGTCTACAATTTCCATTGAATAAGAGTGATAATTTTACTTTTGTTTCTGATTTTGGTGAAGCAGAGTTGTTCTGAATCAGTCTCTGTGGGGCTTATTTTTAATCTTAGAATCATAGAAAATGATCCTTTTGCTTCAAATATTAGATTCCTTTGTACAGATACACTTAGTGGTTTGTTCCCAACCAAAGCATAGGGGTTAGCTATGCCATCATACCAACCTCAGTATAGAGTAATATCGCTCATCAATTATACTATCTAAAGCAATAAATTAAATTTCCTGTTATTTAAACTCAATTGAAATTTAAATAAGTGTAACAATAAACTACCATTATAGTAAAAACCTTTTCCCATATACTAACACTGGGAAGATAAATTCTTTGTAAAAGATATAAGTAATTCAAAACCCCAACCAAATGCTGACTTACTTTAAGTCATATTTAATAAAGGATGAGTCCAATCAAATAACAGGCAGCTGCTTGGAAAATATTGAAATGGTTCTGTGTTCTCAGGATACCCGAGAAGAGATAGCAGCCTTATCTTGTTTTGCAAATATAATCAACACAGATAGAACCGTTAGCTTAAAGTTAAACAGGAATTTTGGGGAAATATAGTCTTGATCAAATGCAACCTCAGGCAATTATATAAGGCAAATCAATATTTGGGATTTTAGGTATGTGCAGGTATCAGTAGTTCAGTGATTAAAAGCCAAGCTTCCTAGGTTTAAATCCTGGCTCTGCCATTCAGTAGTTCTATTTCCTTCAATAAGTAGTTTCTCTTCTTTGTGCCTCAGTTTCCTCAGGTGCCTTTACTCTTACAAGTATGACTTTTGCCATAACATCTGTAACACTTTTTCTTTATACTTGGATGTTGTGGTAGGCTGAAAAATTCTCCACCCCCAAAACATGTCTACATCCTTGTTGTGGGCTGAATTGTGGCCCGTCCCCTATTTGTATGTTGAGTACCTCAGAATGTGACTTATTTGGAGATAGGATCTTGAAAAAGATAATTAAGTTAAGGTGAGGTCATTAAGGTGAGTCACATCCAATATGACTGGTGCCTTTTCAAGAGATTAGGACATAGACATGCACACAAGGGAGACCATGCAAAGTCACAGGGAGAAGACAGCATGACAGGCCAAGGAGAGAGACCTCAGAAGAAATCAGCCTTGCTAACATCTCAGCCTTGGACTACTGTCTTCCATATTGTGAGAAAATAAATTTATGATGTCTAAGCTATCTGGTCTATGGGATTTTGTTACAGCAATCCTAGAAAACAACTGTACAAATTTAATGAATACATTACAATTTATTATTTTACTTTTTAAAAATTTTTTAATGTTTATTTTATTTTTGAAAGAGAAAGACAGAGCAAGAGTGGGGGAGGGGTATAGGGAGAGGGAGACACAGAATCTGAAGCAGGCTCCAGGCTATGAGCTGTCAGCACAGAGTCTGACACAGGGCTCGAACTCACAAACAGTGAGATCATGACCTGAGCTGAAGCCCAACGCTTAACCGACTGAGCCACCCAGGCACCCCAACTCTTTATTTTTAAATGTTTGTTTATTTATTTTGAGAAAGAAAAAGAGCGAGCAGGGGATAGGCAGAGAATCCCAAGCAGGCTCTGCACCTGCAGCACAGAGCCCAGTGCAGGGCTCAAACCCACGAACCCTGAGATCATGACCTGAGCCAAAATCAAGAGTCGGATGCTTAACTGACTGAGCCACCCACATGCCCCTTACTATTTGACTCTTGATGGGTATTTGAGCACATTCAAATGTTGCTACTATCAGGCATTTTATAAATAACCTTACATGAACATGCATAAAGGTTTTTGTGGAGTATCTACCTAGAGATAAAAGTTTGGGGGTTTGGGTATGTGTGTATTTAGGTTGAGCAAATACTATAAGACATTTCTCAACTACCAATTTACTCTTCTGCCAGTAGTTTGAGTGCTATTTTTCATAAATCTAAACTTTCTGATAGCTTGGTAGTAATAACAACCTACTTTGAATTAAAGTATTAAGATAAAATAAATTGTACCCATTGTAATCACAAGGTTTGATTAGTTTATACAAATACATTCATTAATATAACTATAACCATAATCAAGACATAGAACACTTCCATAATCCCCCAAATTCCCAAATGCCCTTTGCAATTACCTCTCTCCCCTTAGCACAGGTCATGACATCATTTTCTATGACTACAGATAAGCTTTGTCTTTACTAAAGTTTTATATAAAATAAAATTATGAAACATACAAGTTTTTATTCCTTTCCTTCATCAGATTTCTCATATCTATCCCTCTTGTGTATATCAATAGTTCATTACTGTGTATTATTGAGTAGTAGTCAATTATAAGAATATACTACATTATGCTTATCTCCTCAATCATCAATGAATATTTGGGCTGTATGGTAAAAATTTACACAGCCTTGTCACACAATGCCAAAAATTTCACATTCTTTTCCAAATTAGTTGTATTATGTTACATTACCAACAACAATGCATCAGAATTATAGTTGGTTACCATACTTGCCAAAACTTGATATGGAATTTGAAATTTAACTACCAATAGATTTGATATGATTGTGATTTAATTGGTTTAATGTTTAAATATTCTCATCCTATCCCCTAATGATGGAAAATACTGAACATCTTATCACGCACCTGTTGACATTTGTATATTTTCTTTTATGAATTGACTTTTCAGATGTTTGTCTATTTTCTCTTGGAAAGTTGTACGACATTTTTATTTGTTCTGGACATATATCAGTCAGATAAATGAATGGAGACTCTTTTCCTTAGGTTTGGGCTTTTGCTTTTCATTACTTTAACAGTATTTTTCAAAGAGAAAAACTTTTTAATTTTGATGAATTTTATTTTTTTTCACTGATGAAATGTGTATTTTGTGTCTATTTAAGAAATCTTCATCTACCTCCAAACTGTGAGGATGTTTCTTCTATTTTTCTCCTAGAAATTGTATAGTTTTAGCTCTTTTAAATCTGTGAGGCATTTCAATGTTTTGTTTTTTGTTTCATTTTTAAAATATCGAATGGTTTTAGCTCCATTTTGTGTGTCTGTCATTCCTCCCTAATCAGTTGCTTGGGCACCTTGATCAAAAAATAAATGAACATAATTAAAAAAAGAATAAAAGTTTAAAATCAGAAAAATACCCAGACAGTACAATCTGAAATTTCCAAAATAAAGCACATTTCTAGTTTTAAAAAAATTAAAGACTGTGTAGATTGTATGACTCTATTTCTGGGATCTCTTTTCTTTTTATTGATATACATATCTTTACACCCTGCACTGGTTACTGCATTGGTCAGTATTATGAGTCCTTTCATTTTTTAAAAAATTTTGTCCATTATAAATGCTTTGCAATTCCATATAAAATTAAAATTCACCTTACAACTAAAAAAAAGCAAACCAAAACAAAAACTATTATTATTTGAAATGTGATTATGCAGCATAACATTAAAAGATTTGGGGGGAAATGGCATTTAAAAAATTGGGTTTTTTGGCCTTATGAGTTAATTATATTATTCCATTTACTTAGTTCCTTTAAAATTTAGTTTTGGACACCTGGGTGGCTCAGTATGTTAAGTGTCTGACTCTTGATTTCAGCTCAGGTCAAGTCATGATGTCAAGGTTCATGAGATAGAGCCCCACACTGGGCTCTACATAGACAGTACAGAGCTTGCTTGGAATTCTCTCTGACCTCCCCATTTTGGGCTCTCTCTCTTTCTCTGAATAAATAACAAACAAACAAACATTTAGAAAAGTAAAATTCCCTTTTATATTTATGCTTTTGCGGTATAAGTCTTATGGAAATGTTACTAAATTTTGTCTTATTTCATATTTTTGAATCTTCACACTTTTTTTCATTCTACTTTGTTGATAGCATAAAGAAATATATTTAATTTTGGATATTGACCTTTGTTCCAAGACCATGCTATATTAAATAATTAATTCTAGTAGATTTTATCTAAATATAATAGGAAGTCCACCTACTTGACCAGGCTGTTTACAAATACAGATGGTTGTATTTCTTCCTTTCCACTCCATTTTTCTTCTTTACTCTTCCTTACCTTATTGCACTACTGAAGGGTTTCAGAATAATATTAGATGTAGTGAGAGTGGACAGTTTTGCCATGTTCCCAGTCCTATGGGGTAAACTCTCATTTTTTTTAACCTATTTAGTTAGCTGTAGGATTTTGTAGATTATTTTCATTCATTCATACTCTTTATTATAAATGGGTATTGAATTTTATAAAATAATTTCTTTGCATTTATTAGGATATTCATATGAATTTTTTCTCCTCTATTTGTTTATATGGTAAATTACATTGATTGCCTTACTGTGATAAATTCCACTTGGCTATTGTGTATTAACTCTTTTGAGATTAAAGTATTTGCTTTGCTCTCTCTTTTTTTTTTTAAAGGATTGTTGCTTATATGTACATAAGGAAGATTGGCCAGGAGTGTTTTTTTTTTTCCCCCTTATAATTTCCTTATCCAATTTGCCATCACATGTTCTCTCTCTCCTCTTGTATGACAGCACCTATGGGTATATCATTTTTTTCCTTAAATGTTCAATAAAATGTTCCAAAAATAGACATTCTAGGCCTGAGACTTTGTGAGAAAGTTTTATTTAATAGATCGGTTATCATTAATTTTTCCATTTCCTTCTTGATTCAGTTTTAGTATTTTGTGTCTGTTGAGGATTTTTCCATTTGTTTTTTGTCAAATATTTTTAGAAAAATTCATAATATTTTCCTTCTATCCTTTTCATGTGCATTGTATGTGTAATGATATCTCTTTTATTCCTAAGACTGTTAATTAACTAATATCTCTCTTTTCTCCCTTTCTTCCTCTCTTTCTGTCTTTCATCAGTCTTGATAAAGGTCCATCAATTTCATTATCTTTTTCAAAAAGTCATCTTTGGTGTCACTGACTTACTCCATTTTTGGTTCATTTTCTATTTCATTTGTTTCAAGTTTACGTTTCCTAAATATTTTAGGTGGAAAATTAGATTTGATGTGAGGTTTTTTTTCTCTTTTCTAATATTATCATTGAAAGTTATCAATTTATCTCTAAACACTGCTTTACCTGAGCCCCATAAATAATGATATTGTAATTTAATTTTAATTGTCAAAAATATAATCTCATATACTGTGTAATGTGACATGTAGAAATGTATTGTTTAATTTTCGTGTATTTGCAAATGTATTTATGTTACTAATAATATAAGTCCACTGCAGTTCAGCATAACTACATTAAATGGCAGAATGTATACCCTTTGTATAATCTATATTCTGTATTGAGAAGTATTTCCTTTGGGCTAGCATATGGACTTTATGATGAATGTTCCATATGTCTTGGGAAAAAAAAGTGTTGAAAAGTAATTTCTGCAGAATTTGGAATGAAGTTTTTTTTACAAAAAAAGTCAGTTAAGTTTGACAGTTTTGTATAGGTTTTGTGTATCCCAGTGGTTTTTTGACTTTTGCTTTGTCAGTTACTTAGATATGGTTCGAAATTTCCACCTATAACTAGATTTATCCATGTCTTCTTTCAGTTCTGTCAGTTTCTGATATATGTAATTGGAAGCTTTTTTAATAAACCAGACAGAAAATTACAAATATTGTGGATTTCACTTATAGGAACTACCTAGCTAGAGTAGTCTGATTCACAGGCAGAAAGGATGATGGCGGTTGTCAGGGGCTGGGGGATGAGATGGGGAGTTAGTGTTTATGCGCACAGAGTTTCAGTTTAGGAGGATAGAAAAGTTCTGGAGATGGATGGTGGTGCTGGTTGTACAACAATGTGCATGTACTTCATTCTGCTAAACTAAACACCTAAAAATCATTAGAGTGATCATTTTTATGTTACATAGAGTTTACCACAGTTTTTAAAAGGCATAACAGTGGATTTCTGTTTTAAAAAATATTTTTAATGTTTATTTTTTTAAGAGAGAGACAGAGTGTGAGCAAGGGAGGGGCCAAGAGAGGGAGAGGGAGACACAGAATCCGAAACAGGCTCCAGGCTCTGAGCGGTCAGCACAGAGCCCAACATGGGGCTCAAACTCAGGAACCGCAAGATCATGACCTGAGCCAAAGTTGGACACTTAACCAACTGAGCCACCCAAGTGCCCCTAAAAGGCATAACAGTTGATTTCTTAAAAATAGCTGTGATTTCTTGCTTTGTTTCTATTGACTCCTTTTTCCTGTAGTAATTGGTCAAAATTTCTTTCTTCTTCAGGTTTTTAGTAATTTTTGACAGAATGCTAGACCCTGTGAATGTTGCTTGATGTATGTTATTATCTTCTTTTAATTTTGCTTTAGTGCTAAGTGGTTTCTTGCAGACGTGCTTAGTCCTTTATTTAAATGTTTATTTTAGAGAGACAGGGCACGAACACACAAATGGGGGAGGGACAGAGACAGAGGGAGACAGAGGACCCAAAGCAGGCTGTATGTTGACAACAGAGAGCCGGATGTGGGGCTTGAACTCCTGAACCGCAAGATCATGACCTGAGCGGAAGTGGGACACTTAACCAACTGAGCCACCCAGGTGTCCCTCCTTTTTTATTTTTTAATGTTTATTTATTTATTTTTGAGAGAGAGAATATGTGAGTGAGTGGGGGAGGGATGGAGAGAGAGGAAGATAGAATCACAAGCAGGATCCACGCTGTCAACACAGAGCCCCACTCAGAGCTAGATCTCCAGAAGTGCGGAGATCTTGACCTGAGCTGAAAATTAAGAGTCAGACACTTAACCGGACTGAGCCACCCAGGTGCCCTGAGCTTGATCTTTTTGAGGCATGGTTTAAAGTTTTATTTTTTAGGCCTAAGCTAACCTTTTTAAAAATTTTTTATTTTTCATTTTCAGAGAGGGAGAGAGAGTGTGCACGTGTGCGTGCACAAGTAGGAGAGGAGCAGAGAGGAAAGACAGAATCCCAAGTAGACTCCATGCCATCAGGATAGATGTGGGCTTGAATTCACAGACCAAAAGATCATGAGCCAAGATCAAGAGTCAGATGCTTAACCGTCTGTGTCACCTAGGTGCTCCAGGTCTAAGCTAACCTTTACGGCAATGGTTCTCAACGAGGGGTGACTCTCCTTTACAAGGTACATTTCAAAATGTCTGGAGGCATTGATGGTTGTCACAATTGAGGACTGTCACTGGTGTTCAGTGGTAGAGGATAGTGATAATACTAAACACCATGTAGTACACTAGAAGTCCCCAGTAATAAAGAATTTTCTAGGCCAATATGTCAATAGTGACAAGGTTGAGCAACTGCTCCAAGGCTGAGTTTGCCCATTAGTAAACTATGACATTTATAGGATCTGTACTGAATGCTCGTGTGTTCAATGAGCTGTCTCCAATTTGGCTCGTTAGTATCTTCCCTGAGCTTGCGTGGGGTCTAGGAATAGTTCAGCTTTCTGCTCAGCCTCGGTTCAGTTTCACTCTAACCATACAAAATTTAGTGTTCAGCTCTACAGACAAGGGAAGTTTATAGAGATTTCTGGAGCTCTTTCTCTGTGGAGTTTCTTTCTTTATGGTATTCTGCCCACAAATCCCAGATCCTTCACCGTCTTTCAGGTGTCTTTATGTTGGGTCTTTTTTGGGTAACCCCTGCCCTGTGCTGTGGCCTGGAAATTGCCTTCCAACAGAAAGCTGGGAAGATCTTAGTGTGCACTTCTACTGTCCTCCTTCCAGGAAGCACATCCTTATGCTACATGTTGTCCAATAGTTTAAAATAGTCATTTCATATTTTTTTTTCAGATTTCTTAGTCTGTTAAAATGGGAAGGCAAAGCTATTTCACTGATTTCATCCTAGCTGGAATTTAAAGTACCTAGTTTTGATTTGAATTTCCTTTTGATGATTATTCTGCGAACCTCCTTTTTAACATATCCATTGGCTGTTTGTATATCCTATTTTATGAATTACCTCTCTAATTGTTCCCAAGTTATCTATTGATTAGTCTGCATTTTAAATACCAATTCTCAGCATTTCTTTTTATATTCTAAATGCAAGTACTCTGTCAACTATGTGATGTACAAATGTATTCCCCCAATCTGTGATTTACTTTCCAAGTTTTTTTTTTTAAATGCTGTCTTTTGATGTTCTCAGTTTTAATAAGCTTCCATTGATCTTTTACTTTTTTTCCATTAGCATTTCATGTTCTTTGCAAGACTTTGATAACCTGAGGTCATAAAAATATTTTCTTATGTTTTAGTCTAAAAGCTTTATTGTTTCACCTTGCACGTTTATGTTTATAATCCATCGGAAATAGACTTTTATGTAAGATGTGCGATTTATGTAGAAATTCAATTTTCCCAGACCATTTTATAAAAAAGCCATTCGTTCTTTCCTGCACTTCAGTTTATTATATATGTATGGAATAGTGCCTATAGTCTATTCTACTAAATTGTTTGCTTTGCTATATTTCTGCTGCTCTAATTGACATCATTTAAAATAAAGATTATATTCTGTGTGCAATTCCTTTAAGTTTATTCTTCTTCAAGATTTTTTGGATATCTGGGCCTTGCAGATTTCCATTCAATTTTCATATGCAAATAAATAAATAAATAAAAGAGAAAGCTGTGATTTTTTCTTTTTAGTGGGAGTACATTACATCTGTAGCTCAGTGAGTAGAGATTTGACTTCTTAGCAAAATTGAGTATTCCATTACCTGAACATTCTATATTTCTCCAATTATATAGATATTTAAAATCTGTGATAGCAATTTGGATTCTTTAGTGTCCAGTTTCACAATCTTTTATTAGATTCACTGGCAAATATTTGAGAATCTTTGATAATGTAAAATATTAATTCTTTGTACTTACACTGTAAGCTTAAATCTTTATAAATTGCTTATTAAATGTCATAGTTTCTTTAAATTTTCTATGTATACATCATATTAAGAGCAAATTGTAGCAGATTTTTTTCTATTTTTCTGGTAGTTTTACTTTTTATTTCTTTCTCATTGATTATAATAGCTCACCATTAAGTCAGATGTTTGTTAAAGGTCAATGTAGATGTTCTTTATGGATTAAGGATCTTCATTTCTAATTACAGTATGTTAACAGGTTTGTTATTTTCTATCCTTTCATAGATGTTGAACTGTATCAAATGCTTTAATTGCATTTGTTAATATTGTCATTTTTCTATAAAACATGGTAAAATATAGTGGTTCATTTGTTTTATTTCACAAATTAAGACATAATTTACATACAATAGATTCCATCTTTTTTCATGCACATTTCTTCCATGCACACTCATTACCCATCTCTCCTAATTATGATAAAGTATCCATAAACATTCACATACTTGTTTTGGTATGAACATACATTTTTAATTCACTTGAGTAAATACCAAATAGTGAGATTGCTGAGTCATGGGATAAGAATAGGTTTAACTTTATTTAGGTGGCTGGGTGGCGAATGGCCAACTTTAATTCAGGTCGTGATCTCGTGGTTTGTGACTTCAAACCCCTCATTACGGTTACTGCTGTCAGTGAAGAGCCTGCTTCGGATTCTCTGTCCTCCTCTCTCTCTACGTCTCCCTTTCTCAGACACTCTCTCTCAAAAATAAAACAAAATAATAGAATAGAATTGAAATGAAAAATAAAGTAGAATAGAATAGAATAAAAGAAAAGAAAACTAAATGCTTACCCAAAGTAGTTTTACCCATTTTGCATTCATCCCAGAAATCTATGAGAGCCCCATTTGTTTTGCAACTTTGGCAGCAATTGGTACGGTCAGCATGTGTTGCTTTTGTTGTTGGTTTCGGCCATTCTGTAATAGATATGTATTGGTAGTACACTGGGTTTAATTCGCATTTCCCTAATGGCTGATGACATTGAGAAAAATTTTTTGTGCTTGTTAGCTGTTTATATATATCTCTTGGGTGTGACACATCTTTTCAAATTGTATCCTCATTATTTTAGTGGGATGTTTATTTTCTTATTATTGAGTTTTAGAGTTTCTTCTGCAATTTATCATTTATCAGATATGTGATTTGCAAATATTTTCTTACAGTCCTTGAATTTAGTTATTTTAAAAAAAATGTAGTGTTTATCTTAGAGAAAGAGAGCACAAGCAGGGGAGGGGCAGAGAGAGAGAGGGAGACAGAATCTGAAGCAGGCTCCAGGCTCTGACCTATCAGCACAGAACTCTACATGGGGCTCAAACTCACGGTACCATGATATCATGACCTGAGCTGAAGTCAGACACTTAACCTACTGAGCCACCCAGTCACCCTGAATTGTTTTAATTTTGTTAATGGTGTCTTTAAAACAACAGAAGTTTGCGGTGCCTGGGTGGCTCAGTCAGTTGAGCGTCCGATTTCAGCTCAAGTCGTGATCTCACGGTCTGTGAGTTGGAGCCCCACCTTGGGCTCTGTGCTGTCAGTTCAGAGCCTGCAGCCTGCTTTGGATTCTGTGTCTCCCTCTCTCTCTCTGCCCCTTCCCCACTTGCACTCTGTCTCTATCAAAAAAAAAAAATGAATAAATGTTAAAAAAAATTAAAAAAAACCAGAACTTCTTAATTATTTTGATGAAATTTAATCTATCATTTTTTGTGGTACATACCACAGATTTTGGTATTATATCCAAGAATTATACATACTAATATTGTAAAGGTTTCTAGTGATTAAACTTTTTATTTCTTTCTTTACTGATTACAATAGCTCACCATTCTCATAAGTTATCTTTACAATTTTATGAATTTTTGGTCTTATATGTTAATTAATATTACATATTAATGTAGTACAATACAATTATCACTGCCACTTTATACTAAGTCTTAAAATTAAGAATAGTTAGTCCTTCAAATTTCTTTGAAAAAAGTCCTTCTTTTTCAAGATTGTTCTTGCTATCTTGGCTCATCACCTTTCCATATAAAAATCAGAATTAACTACTTTTTTAATATAAAAATTTGTGGTGGGATTTGATTTGGATCGCATTAAAATCTATAGGTTAGTTTGGAAGGAATTATATCCTAATTATCTTGAGCCTCTCAATTCAGGAACAAAGTATATCTCTGCATTTACATAGATATTTAATTAATTTTATCGAAGATGTTTATCACAAGTGTTTTATAGTTTTATCATACAAATCCTGCATGCATTTTGTTAGATTTCATGTATTTCATGGTCTTTTTCGGACTATTATTTTTTTTAACATTTATTTATTTTTGAGACAGAGAGAGACAGAGCATGAATGGGGGAGGGTCAGAGAGAGAGGGAGACACAGAATCGGAAACAGGCTCCAGGCTCTGAGCTGTCAGCACAGACGCGGGATCATGACCTGAGCTGAAGTTGGACGCTTAACCGAGCCACCCAGGTGCCCCTTTTGGAGGTATTATTAATGCTACTTTTAATAATTCAATTTCTATTTGTTTACTGCTAATATATAGATTTATAATTGATTTTTGAATAATTATATCCTGTGACCATACACAATCATTTATTAGTTCTAGTATGCTTTTGTGTAGATTCTTTAGAATTTTTATATAGGTATGGCATTATGATAATGGAGAAACTTTTGTTGTTTTCCTAATCTGTCTGCACATTGTGTATTTTTCATGGCTTATTGCATTGCATAAGACTTCCAGTATAATGCTTTATAGGAGTGTTGAGAAGAGTCATCATTACCTCATTACACTCATACATAATGTTAGCTGTTTTTGAAGATTCCCTTGATCAGGTTTATTCTTAGGTTGCTGAGAATTTTTATCAGTAGATACTCTAAGGCCAAATGCTTTTTCTGAATCTTTTGAGGTGATCTTTATTTCTTCTTTTTAGTCTGTTGATATGCTGAATTACACTAATTTTAGAATATTGGAACATATTTCCATTCTGGAATCCCCATTTGATTATTTTGAAGATTACAAATATCTAGTTAAATTCTCCACATTTCGTCTTTGTCTTCAAGGTTTTTTTTTTTTCTATATTCTTAAACATGTTAATCATAATTATACTATCCTTTATGATTAAGTCCAATATCTGGAAAATTTGTACATTGGCGTCTATAGTTTCATATTTATCTTAGAGTTTAGATATGTTGTTTGCGTTATGATGTAATTCCTTATTAAATCTGAAATCATTTATGAAAAAATGGATGGTCAGGCGATCTTCTAGAGAGGAGCTGGCCTTCTATTTGCTACACTTAGAGATTGGCAACTGCTTACATTAATACAGCCAGAGATTATGTTGAATAGTGGCTAGCTTGTTCTCTTGGTAACGCTTAGTACCCTTCTTGTTATCACTTGGCCCTCCAGGTTTCCAACAGTCTGTTTTCTTTAGGGCCTCTAATGCTTAACAGTATGAAACTCTAATTTTTGTCTTGGGAAACCTTGGAAATCTCCATCCATCTTTTTAGAGACTTTATGTTAAGGATTTTAGCCTTCCAACCTATGCTCCTCCTGAATATGGTCAGTGTGCCAATAGGCAACCACCTATGTTCTTGAGCTCACCCTTCCAACCTGTGTCCAAAGTTATGCTATTTTATTCTGAATACCAGCAGCAATTCTCAGTGGATGGATTTTCAGCTTTCTGCACATACCCATAATCAGAAAATTCCCTAAGAGCAAAAGATCGCCACTTTTGAGGTTCTCCCCTTTCTGGAATCTTAGCCCATCCTGTTCCTAGTTCTTGTTGTATCTGTAGCCTTCTGCTGTCCTCAATCAGATATTTTTGTATTCTATGTAGTATTTTATTTGGTTTTATTTTATTATTTTTTTATTGGGGTTGCTCTCAACAGGAGCATTGATCTGTCACTAGGTACTACATATCATTCACAAGAAGGTTTTCTTCAATATATTTTTTTCACACGAGATCGAAGATTTAAACTGTTGTCTTTAACATTTTCTCTGATTCTCAGCTCATAAACAGTGTTTCACACATAGTGGACCCTCTCTGAATATCTACTAAGTGAATGAATAGCTAATATATTTCCAGCAAAACAGGTCCATCAAAATATGTCATCTTTATTTTGAATGTGTCAACTTAACTCTAGGTAACTATATGTCACTACTGTTACCAAATATTTCTTGGTAATCATGGGTTTCGTTTCTTTACAATTTTGACTTTGTCGTAGTAATAAGGAGATACTCTATCACTTTCCTATTTTACCTTATTATTGATAGTAAAAGAGACAAAACAATAGAAACTTAGATGCATTACCAGAGATTTTTCTGAAATTATAAGTTTTTGTGTGTGTGTGTGTGTGTGTGTGTGTATCTAGAATTATTGGTGATATTCCTAGCAAAATTTGAGTTTGAGTAAATTACAAATGAGAAGACAAAATTAGAATATGAATAAATATGTTCTCTCAGGTAAGATGTTATATATTACAAGTAGCTTAGTTGTTTCTGATTTCTATTAAAATATCTGGATAGATTTTCCCTTACAGAAATTACTGCGGCAGAAAACAGGAGAGAAAATTACCTCCTGAAATGCTTTTATTTGAAAAGTATCAGTTAAATTGATTCCCCTGGAGGTGACTGAAATCAAGGGTAGAGATCGAGTGGGAACATTATTCACTAAAAGAATAAAAAGGTCTTCTGCAATGTCTATTACCAGGCCCTGACACAAATCCAAAGAACTTGAACTTCATTTTGAGTCTCTGGGGTAAAAACAGGGACCTTAGAGTTGCTTATATTACTGTTTATTTGAGAATATAGGTAAAGAATTCATAATTATCATAAGACAGTGAATTTCCACTATCAGAGAATACTTTAGTGGGCACAGGAATCATATTACAATGAACCCTAAACTTTTACTGTAGTAAAAGGGTTTTACTGTAGGATTTAGGATTTCATCATTTCACATATTCTGAATTCCTGGGAGGCATATGCATGTGTGCAAGTAAGGTCAATTTTTAAATAAAATTGTTTTACTGTGTATTTATTTTTGAGAGAGAGAGAGAGAGAGAGAGAGAGAGAGAGAGAGACCGAGTGCGAGTGGGGGAGGGGCAGAGACAGAGGGAGACACAGAATCTGAAGCAGGCCCCAGGCTCCAAACAGTTAGCACAGAGCCCGATGCAGGGCTCAAACTCACAAATGGTGAGATTGTGACCTGAGCTGAAGTCGGACACTTAAAATGAGCCACTCAGCTGCCCCTCTCTTTCTCTCTTTCTCTCTCTCTCTCTCTCTCTTTTTTTTTTTTTTTTTTTTACATAAATCTTTACTTAATGCCTGGGAGAGATTCCCTGGCCATTGTTTTTGTTTTCCTTTAATGTGTTTATTTTCACTGTACTCTTACCATCGACATCATTGGCTTATTATTAAATTTAAGAGGAAAAAAAAAATAAGGGACCTTGTCCTAGGTTTAGCAAGTCATAAAAATTCATCTGAAACTAGACTGCAGTTTTGCATTACAGTTCACAGCATGAGAGAAGAGATTTAATGTCTCCATCTGCAATATCCAAATGGCCCTGCTTTGCTCAGTTTAGATGAAAACACTAGTGGTACCATTGCCTGTGGGGGGGCCGGCCCCAGCTCCGTTCTTTACTTTGGTGAAGCACCAGCACCAGGGTTATATTTTAAGGACATTTCAAAAGGAAATCTGACACTACGAAATAAACACATTTAATGAAGTGAGATTACTAGTCACTAAGGTGCTAATGAACTATAAGATAGCTGCAGCAAACAAAATTTCTCTTGTGTCCCCTCCTGCCAATATCCAGGACTCTAGCTGGAGAGATAAGATGTAGAATTCATCCAGTGTTCAATACTCAGACAGCAGAGACAGAGTAACCTTTTCTATAGCCCTCTGTTGTCAAAATGGCAGCTGAGTCCTGGATCAACATGAATATGAAGAAACAGTTGCGCAAACTTGATTTTTTTTTTTTTTGGTGTTGCTTTTACAAAGGAGAGTTCTTCCTTACAGTCTTTGAAATATATAATTCATGGCTCTATATTACTAAAACATTTCTTTGGCCACATGTCTTCACCGGCAGGATTCTGCTCAAAGATGTACTACCACTGATCTGCATAAAAGAAACATTGGAAAATTGTGTAGGCCTACATTGGGCAGAGTAGCATGATGAAATTAAACGAGCAAAAATCGTCCAGGAGTGACTTGGATATTTCCAGAGAAAACCCGCAGACTACATCCTTCCTTAACACTATCCTCACAATCATGCACACACACACTGGCCACCCAAGACTGCCTTCCTTCTTCCCCATGCACTTGAAGCAAATGATTTGTCTGTTTTGTTGGTGCAATTTTTATTTGCTAGCATCCCATGTCAGAGCTTGGTATTAAAGCAGCAGATGTAACACTCTGCTGCACCACATGTGTGTATGTGTACATGCACAGGGGAATGTAAGGGATGAGAAAAGACTAGGAAACTGAGCAAGGGGATGGGGAAGGAAAGAGGACTGGGAGGAGGAAGGAAAACAGTTTACTAATCAAAGATGTAGGCCTGGTCCACTGATCAATTTAACACATTAAGTGGCAGTTATGTGCATATTTGAAAAAATACACCTTGTAGTCTGTTAATTTTGGTTGTCTAAAGAATTGTTGCATAATCAATTTGGCTCCAGCAGACAGTATTGATCAGAAAACAGACAGATTGTCTCTACAGGGACCCAGTTCACTTGTCCACCTACTGTGGATAAGCAGGACCTGTTTAAAACGAAAAGAAGTAGTAGTTTCAAAGGAGAAGTGTTGAGTCCATTAAAACAAAAGCAAAAAAAGTTGCTAATGCAATTGTATGATCTAGTCTGTACCACATTTCTAGTATCATCACGTGCCAATGATAAGTACACTGTTGAGTGATGCAAGGTGCTCAGCAATATTACACATGTGATGTATGTCCTCTGGGTGCTTCCTCTTAACCTGCCCCCACTTTACCTAACCTCCCTGCCTTACGACAGCTGTGCTAGCGGAGCATCACCGCAAGTCTGCTTAAAATTGTAACATCGATACATTCTGGTTAAGGAGGTGCCCGGGGAACAAACTCAACTTGCTCTCCCTGTGGGATCAGATAGGCTTTGCAAGGATATTTCTAGCTTCCTGAAGGATATTGAAAGTGAAAAGCACATTTTGGGGGGTATAGTTTGCTTGCTTCCCACTCTTCGGTCTGCAAACCTCCTGTCGTAATACTTTCTGCACCTGCTTTTATTTCATCTCTAGCCAGTCAGGAATTCCAGTTTTGTGTCCAAAGAGAAAAGCTTCCCTCTGTGAATCATTCCTACACCATATATCCAGAAGGGAATACCAAATAAAGCTCTTACAGAGTTGGAACTAAAGAACAGGCAAAGTATAGAGCAAAGGAGAGCTGCAATTTGTACCTGGTACCAAGGACTGCTTGTGTTTTTGTTTTTTGTTTTTCTTAATGGCATAGGCAAGGGTAACAAGTGCTTGCCTTTTTTCACCTCCTTTGTTTCACATAATATATGTACTTTATAAATAATCTCATACCCCAGATCCTTTCTTGAGAAAGGCAGAGTCTAAATCTATAACGGAAGCTTTGACGGTTGGTAATTTAACAAAGACCTTTATGTTTAGTCCTGCCAGCTGCCCCCGCTTAGAAACAAAGTTAGTGAAATCAGAGACTACATAACTCACCTACTATCCTCTCTGGAAGTTTAGAAACTCAAATACAATCTTCTTGGAAGTAAAGTATTTTTTTACAAACCTCCCTAATTTCAAGAGTTCAGCTATTATCAGTCTTTGTGGACAAGCCCAACAGGTTTGAAATGATGGGGAAAGGCTTTTCCATCATCAGTCCCTATCTTTTCTGTTGGCTCTGCTTCATATCTCTTCTGCCATGTTCTTCAGGCACAACAAATTATCGTTTAGTTCTTAAAGATGCCTGATCTCTGACAGACCAATACTTGTGACTTTCTGTCCCTTCTCTGATCTGATCTGACTCCCCTCTTTGCCTAGACAACTGGTTTTCTTTACGTGATTGTGAACACAGGACCTGGGGCAGCTGGTCCTGGTAACAACCTCATTTTATTACTTTCAGTTGTGTACTTTGGGGTAAATTTCTTAAATCTCTGTGTTTCAGTGCCCTTATTCATAACATAAAGATGGTAATAGAACTTTCCTCATAGAGTTGCTTGTGGGCAAACAGATTTAATCTACGGAAAACACTAAGACATCTGCTAGTTATTCTGAGTCCAGAGTAACCAAATTTTGTACTCCATGTATCTCCTACTATGTACCACTGGATCCAGCTATGTTTTCTCCACTCGACCCCCTAACTATTTTTTCTCCTAAATTTCTTCTGCCAATCTAGGCCCCAATAACTTATTGGTTAAAATTCTGTAATTTTCTCTTATGTAACCTTCCTAACACATGGTTTCTTGTCATCAAGCTGTTCCCCACAGTTTTTCCTGTGTAGTCATTCCAACCTGCAAATCTGCTCAATTCAAACATTTGCTGAGAACTCTTCATGAGCATCCTATAGATTTCAGCTTATATAAAGCTCTGTGTGCTTAGATCTCTGCTTTACCTTCTAATGATGTCTGATCAAGTGTATCTTTATCTCCTATCTTGCAGAAAGTGCTGAACAGTAGTGAACGAATAAACAAGTATTTGTGCATCAAGTTGTGCTATAAGTATATCCACTGGGCACTATGTCCTTTCTAGCTCTAGTGTATGGAACAAAGACCAAACTATGTCCTAGCAGGATTAAAGGAGGGAGCTGTTTCACTGAAATGTATTGGCTGCAGAATAATTAAGTGCTTTTATCAGCCACTGAAAATCATGATCTTCTTCACAGTTTCCTTTCGTTTGCTTGTAGACATGCTGCCTTGGGGGAGGTATAGACTTCTATGACATTTCTTCTTCTTTTTTTTTTTTTTTCTTTTTTGAAGCTCATTTATTTTGAGAGACAGAGAGAGAGAGAGAGAGGGAGAGAGAGAGAGAGATTGAGCACACACATAAGCTGAGGAGGGGCAGAGAGCAAGGGAGAGAGAGAATCCCAAGCAGGGTTTGGGCTGCCAGCTTGGAGCCTGATGTGGTACTTGATCCAACTAACTGTGAGATCGTGACCTGAGCGCAAATCCAGAATCACATGCTTAACCAGCTGAGCCACCAGGCACCCCCAGGCTTCTGGAACATTTCTTCTTAATATAGGCATTCTGATATTTTTCCTACTTTTAAAAATTGAAGTATAAATACACAAGGTGCAAAAAGCTGAGCAGAAATATACAGTTGGTGGGTTTTTTACCCTTGTCTATACCCATGTGATCACCATCAGGATTAAGGACATTTTTAGCACTCAAAAATACTCCCTTGTGCTCCTAAACTCCCAGTCAATATCCAGTCACATTCCAGAGGTAACCTTGCTATTCTTGACTTCCTCCAACAGTAGTCAATTTTGACTCTTTTTCAATATGTATTCTTTGTGTCTGGCTTTTATGCCACAAAGTACCTACGAGATGTATCCAAGATGTTTGTGTATCTGTCGTTTGTTCCTTTTTATGACTGCATCCTATCCCATTGTATAAATAAATCACAATTTATTTTCTCTAGTTTCCTATTGATGGAAGTTTGGGATGTCTCTAGCCTGAGGCTATAATGTATAAAATTCTTGCAGGTGTCTTTTGGTGGACATATGTATTTATTTCTCTTGTATATGTATATAGCTAGGAATTGTATTATTAGACAATGGGATCCTATAGGTTTTGACATTTTGATTTTTGCATATTTTCTATTTACTCTCTTCCTGCTTCTTTTAGCTTTTGAACAGCCCTTCTTAACCCCCCCTTTTTTTTTCTAATTTGAGAGAGAGACAAAGCATGCAACCAGGTAAGAGGGGCAGAGGGAAAGAGACATAATTTTAAGCAGGCTCCAAGCTCAGCGTGGAGCATGATGCAGGGCTTGATCTCACAACCCTGGGATCATGGCATGAGCCAAAATCAAGAGTCAGGGGCTCAACCGACTAAGCCACCCAGGCACCCCAAGCCCTTCTTGACTCTTTATTAAAATTTTAAAAAATGTTTTATTTATTTTTGAGAGAGAGAGAGTGAAAGAGCACAAGCAGGGGAGGGGCAGAGAGAGAGGGAGACAGAATCTGAAGCAGGCTTTAGGCTCTGAGCTGTCAGCACAGAGTCTGATGCAGGGCTCAAACTCATAAACCGTGAGATCGCAAACTGAGCCCAAGTCCGATGCTTAATCGACTGAGCCACCCAGGCGCCCCAGCCCTTCTTGAGTCTTATATCCATATTACCACATTGTATATTTTTCATGATTCTTCTTCTTTTACAGTTTCCATTTTATTTAATTAGACACCCAATCTTGAACAACTGGAAATATTTCCTTAGTTCAACCATTGGATGTTTTTCTTTCTACTTTATAAGAATGATTTGAAGTATTATAAATCACTGACCTATGCCAGCAAAAATCTGTATTTGTTTGGAAACTTCTTATTTGGAAATATCACCTGCGTACCCTTTTACCATTTATTTTTGAAGGCTTTACTAAAGTATCTATGGGTGTCACTTATCTGAGTGGTTTAGGTTGATTAGCTTGACTCTTTGATAGGTAAATGCTCCTTATACACATTGTATGCATGACTATCTTTCCAAGTATTTATTTTCAGTGCTTGTTCTTGGGGAGGGGGAGTGGGAAGCACCCAAATGAACACTTGAACTTGTATCCTAAGACACATCTCTTAGGTTTTAGCCTCAGTCCTTTGAGTCTACTTCTAAGCAGCTACACAAAATATTCAGACTTCTCAGTGACCTTCACTTCCTTCATGGTTTCAGAATAATAGGATTTATGTCTTTGTGATGCTCTGATTTGCTATAGAAACTGCTTTAGTGACTTCTGCAATGAAGTCTCATGTTTCACTTTAGCTATAACATTTTTGGAAAGAAAACAGAACTGAAGATGCTTCAGCAGAATTTGAAATGAAAGAAAAAAAAAACCAGAGCTTTTAGTACTAAGAAGCCTGATAATAGCATTTCTTTGTTCTTTCTGGGAAATGCAAGTGATAAATATCAGAGACAGAATGAAGTATATGATAAACAAGGACAAAATCTGAAGCTGGGAAGTAATCTTTGATGCTGCTGATAGTGGCAATAAAATCCCACCCACACTTACATGTAAAATGAGAACTCCTTACTGAAATATATGGAATATTAGAAATCACTCAGAATTTAAGCTTTATCCAGATATAATGAAACTTTTCACACAGAACCAGAGATTATCTCATAAAAACAATTCATTCCCTCTGATTTCCCCGGGACAAAATAAGATCAATCTTTTCTAGTTATCACTGTAGCAAGATCTTTGTCCAATCTCTGATTTCTGTAAGGGCCAAACCAGTACTTGATGCAAATATTTACCTTACTAAGATGCTTAAAAGAGCTTCTAAGTGCCCTTGTCTGTCTCCAACCCCTAACTTCATTGCTAAGAGGTAACAAAGTGTTTATGCCCTTTGTGGGGATTCTGAACCGACCCAGAGAGCGCGGAATGCCTTTCACTTCAAAGAAGCTTAGAGTTTAACACAGATCTGACAACTTCCTACTTTAGCAAGGTACTTACTTTTTCTCTGTTACAGCAATTTGTTTCAGACAGTGCAAATACTATTAGAGGTGTAACTAATAGGTTAAATGGCATCATCCCTGTATGTTTCACACATCCGTTGCTCCTTGTGAAGACAGCATTAGCTTGGAAGTCAGGCAGATCAACAATCCTCTTCTGCCTTCACTCTGCTGGTTATGTGACTTTGGTTAGATGTATACAGTGTACAATCTTCAGTTTCCCCTATCTATGATACAGAAAAACTTATTTCCTCATCACACAGGATTGTAGTGAGAATTAAAATAATAATGAATATGGAAACCCTGGCATCATAACTCCCTTACAAAAGTAATTTTCCATTTTAACTTGATTTCATATGTCTAAAAATTCTAGTAAATCCAGGGAACATAATGTAACTTTGGAGGGCAGTGTGTAATAGATAAAGGAAAAACAAAAACAAATTAGAGTCACACAAATTCAGGTTGCGACAGAAGTTCCACACCGACTTTTGAAAGTTGACCACCCTCTTTGAATCTTAGTTTCTTCAATTATAACATAGAGATAATAAGTACTTGGTAGGGTAGTTTCTAGGATCAAAGAAGATGATACAGAAGAATGTTTCTGGTAAGATGCATATTATAATGGCTTAGAAACAATATAAATCTATTCTATAACAGGATTTAAAAAATCTTTGGATATATACATACACACTCTGAATATGCCAAGAGGTTCTTCCTATCACAGTTAGAATGACATTAAACCCCTCTCCTTGGACTGGCTCTGCCTACCTCCAAGTGTTCTTCTCCCAGTGTCTTCTGTGTCTTACCCTGCTTCAGCCATCATGGCCTTCCTGTTAGTCTTGAAATAAGCCAAACTCATTTCCAAGTTAGGATTTCTGCAGTTCCTCTTTCTTTGCTATAATGTTCTCCTCCTAGCAATTTCAAGCAATTTCATTCCCCATTGATGCTTCCCCCTATATATCTACTCCAGCCTGTTTAAAATAGTACCTCACTTTGCAAAATACTCTCTAGTACTTTACCATGTCTTATGTGTTTTGACACACATCTTGAAATTTGAAATTATAACATTTATCAATTTCTTTACTTCTTATCTATCTCTCTTAGAGCAAGTTCCTTATTGTTCAATGCCTTTATATCCTCAGCGATAAAACATGTTTGATTTAATAATCAGTTAATACACATGTGCAGAATGAAGGAATCCATCCATTGGTGAAGCCAATACTTAGTACTTAAGTGTATGAGGTGTTCTTTTCTGTCCATTCTATCTCTGAACACATGTGCAAAGAAACACATATTCAACAAATAACAGTAGCCACTTATCTTACAAGGCAGATGTCTGTAATGTTTACATAAGAATTATGAGAGTCCCAGTTGCATTTCTTCTATATTTACACTGGCGATAATGGTGAACTAAAAATAAATAACTGTCCTGGTAAATAAATTTTGACAACATAAATGCATTTTAGTTAAATACCACCATGTGTTTTCCTAATACGAGTGATGTTGCTGATGGTTCCGTGAATTTCCGTAGTATTTTTTAATTTTCGACAAGCTGGGAAAATAATTCCTTTTTTTTTTTTTTAAACAAGGTGCCTGCTTTTCTCTTTAGTTTCTTCTACTACAATCAGAAAAATATGTGTGGCGTTGGAATTTAGTCGATGTAAATGACTCCCGCCCTAATCTAATGCCTCAGCTTTTAAACTTTCACCATTTAGTAATCCACAAAAGTAGTTTATTGCCTTCTCTGCCTCTGCCATAAATGCTAAAATTTAATTAGTTTGGAAATTCCTTACATTTGAAGCCAGGGTTTCTGTACAAATATTCTTCTATGTATATTCCAGTGGGTAAGTGAGCCCCATCCCAATTAATTTGGGAAATTGACGGGAGAAAACAAACAAAAAAGCTGTGTGGAATAAGGACAGCAAAAATGTAGTCAAGTATGAATCGAAGTCTTATGAAAAAAATAGCATTTTGGCAGATTATAACATATGTTAAAGAGTAGTAGATGTGTGGCTGCTTTCAGGGTAAATTACAGAAGTATATTACATTCAGGTAAGAACACACTGACGAACGGCCGTGTAAAGGCTTGTTTGTCCAAGTTACCACACATGCACTCAACATGTGCCACATGTGCTATTCTAGGTGCTTTGCTTATGCTTGTGTTTAGTTCCCCCCAAAACATTTAACACACTATTATCTCTATTTTATGCAAAAAAGAAACGAGGCCCAAATAAGAACAGAGGTATTAAGTTGTAGATACTAGATCTGAAGCCACAGCTCCTCAAAATATAATATGGAAACCTGGTCTAGAGGAACTTAAAATCTAGAAGGTGGGGTGCTTGGGTGGCTCAGTAGGTTAAATGTCTGACTCTTGGTTTTAGCTCAGGTCAGGATCTCAAGGTTCCTGAGATGGAGCCCCCTGTTGGGCTCCACCCTGATAGCTCAGAGTGTGCTTGGGATTTTCTCTCTCCCTCTCTCTCTTTGCCCCTCCCCTGTTCACTGGCTCTCTCTCAAAATAAATAAATAAACATAAAATAAATTAAAAATAAAATCTAGAAAGAGATACATAACAAAAACCACCATATTTGTCTAAGAGCACAATGGGCCCATGTGGGATGATTTCATGGAGAAAGTGAGATCCTTGCTGAGCCTTGAAAGATGGGGTAAATTTGTTTAATGCCAGGTGATACCTACTGAATGCTTACTCTGTACCAGGCACTTCACATTCATCTTCATCTACTTACTAATTTAGTCCTTATAACAACAATCCCATAGAACGGATACTATTATTTTCCCCATTTTATATTTGAGAAAATTAGGCACAAGCACAGTTTACTCCATTCCTGATAAATTATCTAATAGCAATAAACACAGAGTTTAAGGATAATCTTCAGTCTGTATTCCTTATTTCTAATTGGCCATCACTGCCTTAATATTGCTTTTCAGAATATTTTAAATTGTAAACAAACCAGATAGAAATGTCTATTACATTTAATCTGTAGGACTGAGAACTTCCAAGACATTATCAGGAAAATTTTTTTTTCAGATACTTGGTTAGAACATTAATTCATTCCACAAATAGGCAGCAAGTGGATTATATGTGCCAGGTTCTGTGCTTAGGAGAAACGTTGTGCATGGATTTCTTTTTTATTTGATGAATTTGCCTTAAAAAGCATTATTTTTGCTTAGTGCTTACGGATAGATTGAAGCTTTTTCTTTCGTTTTAAAAAACTTCCTCTCTTTCTTTGACACTCTGTAGAAAAACAAAGAATTACCTTATGGCTGAAATGCATTAACCTTGGCAAAAGCTGTGATAACTCTTTTAAAAGATTATTTTAATACTGTGACTTCCATTACCAAGAAAAAAATTCTATTGGCCTTAACATTTTTAAAAAGCATTGACACAATAAAATGGAATCTTGTTCTCTCCAATTGTGGAATAATTCTTGTTTACAGGATCCCGACGGGGATTTTCAACTGGTTCTATAGAACACAGGGATTAGACAAAACATGAATCAGCCATTGTTTGGCATGGGATAGACAAAATATTTGCATAACTTAGCTGATTATGGTAGAATCATACAACTAGGACCAAAAGTTCTTGGAGAAAATATTTTAACAAATTCACCACTTGGTGACTCTTGATTGAACTTGATGCTACATTAATGATGTGCAAATATTAAGTGCCTTATCGATTTTCCAAAAAGTTTCAACTCATCAGGAAAGCAGGAAAACATCCTGTACAGACCTCACAACAGTTTATGAATGAACAAAAACAAACAAAAATAAACAACCTCCCAGAACAGTGCTGTCCAATAGAAATACAACACAAACTATTTTTATAATTAAAAAATTTCTAATAAGCTACATTAAAAAGTAAAAAAAGAGTATATTTAATTTTAATAATTTATATATTGTTTTAACATGTAGTAAACATAAAATCATAGAGGAATTTTATATTTTTTCATACTAAGTCTTTGAAATTTGATGTATAATTCCTAATCATAGCACATCTCAATTCAGAGGCTAAATTTTTGTTGTAAATACTTTATCTGTATTTAGATTTTTTGAAAACTTTTTAACATTCATTTGAGAGACCGAGAGAGAGGCAGAAAGAGGAGGAGAGAGAGAGAGAGAGAGAATCTCAAGCAGGCTCCCTCCTGACAGTACAGGGCCTGCTTGGGATTTTCTCCCTCTCCTTCTCTCTCTTCCCCTCCCCTGCTTGTGCTCTATCTCTTTCAAAATAAATAAATAAACTTAAAAAATAATAAAAATAAAGGTTACAAATTAAATAAATATAAATGTATTCATTCTGATTCCTTCCTGAATAATTGTTTTTGAAATGTTTAACTTCGGAAGTTTTGGATAAATAAATAGGAGATGGCAAATGGGATTAAAAAAAAAAAAGTAAGTTGCTCTTTTGGAATGTTTTTACTGGAAGAGACAAATTCTGGAGCCTGCATGATTAATAGACATAATTAGTTTTCAAAAGCTGAAAATCAAGGTTATCTAATGGCCAATTCACTCTATAGTGCAGTCCTGGCCAGAATCAATATGGTAACGATCACGCTTTCCTCAGTCAAGAGAGGTGTGAAGTGTAGTCTATGCGTGCGTGTATGTGTGAGAGCAGTGGTGAGCTGGAGTGGGGCCCCAGCAGGACAAAGCCACACATAACTTCTGCGCTGCCGTCTGTTACATTTCCAAGCCTTAGAAGATAGCGGGTTTATCTACTTTGAGTCTAATTGCTGCAGAGCATAGTATAAGATCAACAAATAAGAGACAATAAAAGCACATGTCCATTGGGAAACAGGAAAAAAAAAGGAACATTTACTTTTTCATTGTTACATAGACAGATGTAACCTCTTTGAGCTTAAGAAGAGGGATCTATTAAGTAAAATAATCAATCTTTACTATCTCTAGCAAAACTTCAAACTAAAATGGAACATTTAGTATAATGGCTACAAAAAAGATGGAAATTATATAAAATATGCTTTCATAAAATGTTGTTATTTTAGAACTAAGAAATAAATGCTACATCCTTTCTTACTCTCCTGTTGACCCTGAGCAAATGACTTAACCTCTCTAGTCCTTGGTATCCTATGTGTTTAATAGTACTTCATGAGATTTATTTGCCATGTTATATAAATCATATAGTAAAGAAACTGGCAGACAATAAACAACTAAGTATTTATTTCTGTAGTCTATATTATTTTTAAGACACTAACTCAAATTTAGAATGATAGTAATTCAGTATAGGATACTATATATAAATATGTAGAAATAGTGTATACTATAGTATATTTGCTAGAGAGATCTCTCATGCTATTAAAATATAGTTAAGAAAAAAGATGATATCTCTAAAAAGTAGAATATGGTGGCAGGATCATTACCCATTTATGCGAAGTCTTGATTTCCATTTTAGCTCTGCTGTTTGTTGATTTTTTTTTTGCATGTGAGTAAGTGATTTGCCTTCGGCAAGCCTGAGTTTCTTCTTTAGGGGGAAAAAAAAACCAATAACACCCTTTCTGGTCTTCCAAAAAAGAATAGTTTAAAATTCAAATAAAAATATAGGTGGGAAAGTACTTTATGTAAAACTTTCCAATTTTTAAATACTGCTATTAATAGAAACATCCTATTAAGTCTGAAAGGATAAAATAGACCACTAAAACAAAAGAATTAACACAGAAATTAAAGAAGTTTAAAAGAAAATATCTAGTTTGCAAAAATGGAGGCATTATTATTTGCCAGATAGTTTTAAGAGTTAAAAAAATTGTCTTTAAGGCACTTAATATAGTCGCTGGCACATGGCTCTCAATAATTGTAACTAGTAAAAATTAATCATAGAGTAATGCCTCAAACACATTTAAAAAAAATCTAGGAATCTACCATGCTTTGGTCAATAAAAAGGCAGAGTTTCAGAGATATGCAGATCATATGGCAATATCTGTCCCAATGATTCAGTATGGCAATACAGTCAATGTTACTATAATAAATTAAAACCAGATTCATTGTACCTATAAAAGCAAATACAACAACCAGCAATAATGACAAATATGAATCACACTTTTAGAGTCTGCCTCTGAATCGAAATTGCTTGGCCAGGTATCACCTCATTAATTCTCTTACCCTCAAGATAAATGAACCAATTTTATAGTCTTAAGAACACTGAATTATATGTTTCAGAGAACAATCAGAATTACTGGTAGAAAAGAATATATTTGAAATCTCCCTGATTCCATAGGCTTTACATTTCAAGGCAAAGCCAAGGCTTTTGAAAGGTTGAGTTTTTATTTATGGATGGACTTTTTAAAAAATTTCTTGATTAAACGGGAAGGATTGAAATGCTTCATAAAAGGGCACTTGGACATCAAATGGCTCTCCTTGACTGTATTTTGGTGACTTTAGTATGAATTAGACATAGAGGTAAAAATTTCCCTTGAAATACATACTCGGCTTTTAAATTAATAGGATAATATACTTGGGACAAATTACCTTTGGAGAAGGAAACTATATTATTCAAAGTATTTTCAAATAGTTCTTACACCAAATCTAACAAAAAACAGGACACATTCTCTAGCCACAAACCCCCATACCATTGAGATTTGTCTCTTACTAATGTTCTTTTGGATTGGTTCCTGGAATTTAATGATTAAAGTTGGCCTGTGGAAGGAGAGAGTTCAGGGTTATAGGAAACCTGGATTACATTTGAAGATGCACAAATTTTAGATAGAGTTTCAGGAAGACTCTGGTTCTCTCAGGAGGTAAGTAGTGGGAGACTGGGACAGTTGGGAAAAACTAAGAGAATCCTATACCCATGCAACATGGTGGCATCATACATTCCCTCTTATAAGTATTGGCTGTTCATGGAAGATTTCATCCATAAAATCCATGCTTAGGTTAAAAAACAAACAAAATGAACGAGTTTCCTAGAAATAATAATGCGTAGGAGGAAAAGGAGGCAGTGGAAGGGGGAGGAGGTGTCCATGGAGGCTGTTGCAGTGGTGATGATGATGAAGATGATGATGATGATAAAAAAAAAGCGTCCTGTTCTTAAATTTTTGTTTTCAACGTTTTATTTATTTTTGGGACAGAGAGAGACAGAGCATGAACGGGGGAGGGGCAGAGAGAGAGGGAGACACAGAATCGGAAACAGGCTCCAGGCTCTGAGCCATCAGCCCAGAGCCCGACGCGGGGCTCGAACTCACGGACCGCGAGATCGTGACCTGGCTGAAGTCGGACGCTTAACGGACTGCGCCACCCAGGCGCCCCAAAAGCGTCCTGTTCTTGCATGAATAGCCTATAATAAGTCTTTTCACCTCAACACTTTTAAAAAAAAGAAAAGCTTTTCTTCCACAGTGAAATTGTCTTTGTTGCCTAATTACATATTATGTTTTTTTTAGAATGCTCCAGCTGCAGACTCATAACTGAAATCTCACTGTGTCTTATCTCAAATATATTTTTATATAGGTTCAACCACTGTTCAATATCTCATTCACTAGGAAGAGTATGTCAACCCTTTCACCACCCAAATTATAATTTTGTTTCCAGAACAGCAACCAATTTGTATTTGTTGGTCAACATTAGGTTCAGTGTAACAGTTATCTCTGATTTTGAGAAACAATATTACCAGTTAGTGATGCCAAGAATTTGCTCTGGATCGTGGAACACATAGTGAATAAGGCATTAAGAATATACAAGACACATTGTGTTTCTCATCTGTTGGAATATTAACTGAAAGCAAGCATAGTGTGGGATTTTCCTAGATTAATTACCAATACATACTCTTTTTCCATACCCTCCTATGGAAATCTATTGTTTACTTCTCCCTCTCCTTTGTGTTTTTTTTTTTGTTGTTGTTGTTGTTGTTCTCCTTAAGAAAGAGGTGCTAATGATTCAAAAGATTATCATTTCCAGCAAAAGTTGTTTCAGCACTTCAGGGAATGAAGCCTATATTAAAATAAGGCATTTGGTGGGGAAGGGCAGAAGCTGAGATGTCCTCAGGGTCAAAATTTACACAGATCTGGATTGGATTCCTGCCTCATAATGTGATATTCATGTAAATTTAGGAAGTTATTTAACTCAATGCCTCAGTGGGCCTTGTAATGAATGTTCAGTGCATGTGAAAATGCCTACCCAAGTCCTGGAAGATGGTAGGTGTTCAGTAAACAGGAATGTTCATTTTCAATATTGTAATCTAATTCATTTCTCCATCATAGGCAGATTACTCTTTCTGTTTGGAAGTCTTTCTCTTTCTCCTTAGAGTTAAAAAATTGCCAGGACTCTGGAACTCTAGGCCTTTCTTATATTTGGAGAAGGTGTTTTTGTATTATTGCTTGTTGTCCTTTCCTTATGCTTCTTTTCTCCTGGAATGCCTGTTAGAGATACTATGTATATCCAAGATATATTACTTCATAATTTTTATCTCTTTGTGTTTAGCTTGACCTTATTCTCTTTCTACCTATCCAATTAATTTCTCTAATGGTGAATCAAGTTTTAATCTCTAGAAAGATGTATTTTGGGGGCTATATTTGAATCTAGAGTATAAAATATATAATCAATTTATTAGTTTTCCTTCTTAACTTACCATTGGAGTATAGCACATACAAAACACATAACCTTAAGTGAACAACTAAATTAATATTTACATATATATTTATATCCAAAGTGTAATTAATATACAGATTAATACATAGAATCATCATCCTGGAAACCTCCATTATACTATCACACAGTCAATGCCCTTCCTTCAAAACTACCATTCTGACTTCAGCCAAAACATTGAATAATAAATTTGCCTATTTTATTTTTTTAAACGTTTATTTATTGTTGAAAGACAGAGTCAGAGCGTGAGCAGGGGAAGGGCAGAGGGAGAGGGAGACACAGAATCCAAAGCAGGCTCCAGGCTCTGAGCTGTTAGCACAGAGCCCAACGCGGGGCTTGAACTCACAAACCATGAGATCATGACCTGAGCCGAAGTCCGACGCTTAACAGACTGAGCCACCCAGGTGCCCCTTGCCTGTTTTATTTATTTATTTATTTTTAGTTTTCTATAAATGGAATAGTACAGTACCTACTTTTTCTGTGCCTGCTTTTTGGTATTATGTTTGCAGGATGTGTCCACTCTGTTCTGTATAGCAGTAACTTATCACTGCTTTATATTATTCCATTTTGTTAATAAACCGTACATCAGTAAAACATCTAATCGTTCATGGGCATCCACATTGCTTCAAGTCTTGGGCCATTATGAATAAAGCTGCTATGAAAGTTTTGTACATGCTTTGTGGAATACATATGTAATCATCACTATTGGGATTCTAGAGTGAAATGGCTTCCAACAGATACTACCAGTGTTTTGAAATAGTTTGCCAATTTTCATTGTTACCAGCAGTATATAAAAATGATACTGCTAAAAATTCTTATTAGTTTTAATGCAATTTGAATTTCTGTTCCTTCTTAAAGTTCTTCTTTGTATTAGTTTTTTAATCTGTATTTATTTTCGAGAGAGAGAGAAAGAGAGAGAGAGAGAATGAGCAGGAGAGGAACAGAGAGAGAAGGAGACACAGAATCCAAGGCAGACTCCAGGCTATGAACTGTCAGCATAAAGCCCCATGTGGGGCTCTAACTCACGAACCACGAGATCATGACCTGAGCCAAAGTCGGATGCTTAACCAACTGAGCCACCCAGGTGCTCCAGTTCCTTTTTAAATTTCTTATTGATCAGATTTAGTTTTTGTCATTTCTGATTAATTTTTTCTCTTGCTGTTGATCCCCTTTAATGGGTTGTTGTCATTTGTTCACATGGTAGGACTCAGGCTTTTAATTTGAA
Organism: Herpailurus yagouaroundi; assembly: GCF_014898765.1. Classification (NCBI taxonomy): domain Eukaryota; kingdom Metazoa; phylum Chordata; class Mammalia; order Carnivora; family Felidae; genus Herpailurus; species Herpailurus yagouaroundi. Next base: position 56,060,056 of record NW_024412396.1, read on the forward strand.
GTTTTCTGAGTGGCAACCGTCCAAGACGAAGTGGAAAAGAAAGTGTTCTCTTGATTGAACAGGTCACATGATTCAGCTATGGTATCTGGAAGATTCCGCTTTACTCCCATGCCTTCTTGTTTGCTTTAGTCTCGAAGACACAGAAAACAGTCTATATGAAGTTCATGTTTGGCTCGGGCTGACTAAGCACACTCACGCAGACACAATGTCAACCTACGCAGTGGGTCAACAGATAACGGTAGGCTAAAGACTTCCCAGCATGAGGCTATAAGTCTATAATCCAAGCACCATCCAATTCCACAAGTGACAGAGTCTCAACTGCTCATCGCACTTAACTCTTGTAAAACATTTATTTCTCTTAGGGTAATATGCAGTTCAGTTTTTCAGGAAGCTATTTAGCCTGACAAACCTGTTCTCCCTCTCAAATGGATTTTTTGTTCTGCATTTCTTTCAAATGGCCTGGAAATTTTGTTCCATTTTCATTCGTTGCTAAGGGGAAAAGTAACATTTCTTATATTTTTTAATCCACTCAAATTCCCATTTAAATGAGTTGCTCTTTTCAGAGATAATAAATTGGTATGTTATTGAAAGAGAAGATAGTCAAAGCTGTACCTTGTACCTGTTTAATTTCCTATACAATGGCAAGCAAAAATATTTATAAGATCAAGTGTATTTGAACAGCCGGAGAAAGATGTCAGTTAAGTACAAATGGTAATATTTGCTTCATATCAGCCTAGACTGTCTTACTAGTGGCTGACTTTTTTACTACTGTTTTGTAAACAAAATACAGTCAAATGTTGATCTCTGGAGTCACTTGAGGTTTTTATAGCTTTCTGAAACCTATCATAAAATGTAGACTTGCATATTTCCCTTGATGTATTTTTTGTAGCTCAGTTTATGGATGGTTTACAAATCATCAGATATATGAGTAGAAATATGGATGAATTATAAGCACATATATTCCTTTTTCCACTATATAATTCTAAAAATAATTTACCCTAAACTCTTTACATGAGTTTGGGATTAATTTTATTTGGAATCATTTTTGGTCTAGAATATTAATTCAAGATGTTCTCTATTCTAGCCTTCTGCCAAGAGTAAGAAGTTCTAAATCATAAGTACATAAACCTGAAGCTATCCCAAACAATAATTTATTGATCCATGCTTGAAAAAAATCTCTCTATTTCAGAGCTTTGGAAGTAGGAAATAAATATGTAGAACAATAGATTCTCAAGATAGACTGAAACTCCAGAGGTCACCTAAAATAAACCACCATTTCATTGCTTAAACGTCCTCTATAATTTCAGTTGGGGATTGAATACTTCCAGAGTGCTCTGCAAAAGTATAACTATGTTGAAGTAAAAGCCTTTGCTAAATGGGTGTCCTGATGCTAGTTGTGCCTTTAGGACCAAAACGTACAGGTTTAAATTTCCTAACAATGATGACTCCATAAGCACTTAAGTGCCACTGTCCAGTTTCCCTGTAACTTGCTTTTTGGTTTAAACCTCCGGTTTCTTCACGTATTCCTCATACATTCGGTTTGATTCCCTTCTCAATTGCCATCACTCTCTTCTGTGTGCATTCTAGTTTGTGGCAAAGAGAAATAGGGTTTCAAACTGTTCACGAGAATGGAATGCCTACATTCTTGGCATTAGACGTTCTTTGAAGCAGTCTGTTTTCATTAACAGTCTTAGCATATATGTGTAAATATATATATATATATATGAATGTGTCCTACAGTATTTTATATAATTATAAATGTATATATAAATATAAAAATATATAAAATATTTAAAATATATAAAAATATATATAATTTTCACTCATGTGAAGCCCATTATTACAACTTCTAAGTCTTTTTCCCTAGGTGTTAAGCCACATTTCTACCATATTGAATTGGAATTTTGTGGAAGCACAAGGGCAGCACTGGTAGATCGCAGTGAATGGTGGATTAGGGATGGACTAAACATGAATATTGTGTTTAATGCTATTTATCTTTGAATTTTAATCCATAATTTTACTTTATCAAGGTCTTGTTGGATTCTGATAAGTCCTGCCAGCTTTACACCATTCAAAAATTTGGTCAATATTTTAATAGTACTCTCACCTAAATCTTTAATTAATTTTTTTTTAAGAAAGCATAGTTTTCAATAATATCATATTCAATTTGATCCACAATGCACATTCCTTGGTTAAAACCCTTTATTCAGTTATAAATCCATCCAGATAGCACTAGTTATTCATCTTATCAGTATTGATAACAGAATTTCTTAAAATGTTACACAGCTCGTGGCGCCTGGGTGGCTCAGTCGGTCGAGCGTCCGACTTCCGCCCAGGTCATGATCTCCCGGTTTGTGGATTCGAGCCCCAGGTCAGGCTCTGTGCTGACAGCTCAGGGCCTGGAACCTGCTTCGGATTCTGTGTCTCCCTTCTGCTCCTCCCCCATTCATGCTCGCTCTCTCTCTCTCTCTCTCTCAAAAATAAAGCTTCAAAAAATTTTAAAAATGTTACACAGCTCTGAAGAGCTCTCACGGCAATCTGGTGCATCCCTGATCACTGGTATGCATGTATTTGATGCAACTGGCTACTTAGAAAAGGCTTCTTCTCTCCTCATAGTTACATCTATTCCTTCTAGTGCTTTAAGTTTTGCTGGATTAAACCTTCCATTAACCACCAGTGCTGTTTGTCATAGAGAGCATTCAAATAATTACAAAACCTAATTCGCTAAAGTATATTTAAACCAAGTTACCAGAAAAGTAAGTGATATTAATGCGATATGACCTAATCTTATTTCTAAGTGTTCTCCCACTCATTTAATATATAACATTTTTAAAATTTGTATATGGTTTTTATTTATTTATTTTTTTATTTTAGAGAGCATGTGAGCAGGGAAGAGGGGCAGAGGAAGAGAAAGAGAGAATCTTAAGCAGGCTCTATGCTCTGCAGAGCCTGATGCAGGGCTCAATCCCACAACCCTGACATCATGACCTGAGCCCAAACCAAGAGTGGGATGTTCAAGTGACTGAACCACCCCTGCGCCCTGATAAGTTTCTTATTTATTTTTTATTTAAAAAAATATATTTTTTAACATTTATTTTTGAGAGACAGAGCAAGACAGACCATGAGTCAGGGAGGGGCAGAGAGTGAGGGGGGACACAGAATCAGAAGTAGGCTCCAGGCTCTGATCTGTCAGCACAGAACCCCACATAGGACTCGAACTCACAGACCCCAAGATTATGACCTGAGCCAAAGTCGGACGCCCAATTGACTGACCCACCCAAGCACCCTCCCTCCCCTGATAACTTTCTTATTACCTAGTCTATGATATAGTTAGAAATTTGTGACTTTACAACACAGAATACTATCCCTGTCCTCAAGAAATTTGCCATCTTCAGTAAGAAATTAGAAGTTGGAAGTGACTGTTTAACCATGCTTTTTTGAAGTTACTATGAAAGTTAGTGGCTCTGATCAAAGAATTTGGGTGGATGAGTTCTTTTTTTTTTTAATGAGTATTATTAGGTCAAGTTCCTTGAGGTGCAGAATTTGAGGAAGAGAAAAAATATATCCAAAGAGGAATTTTAAACTCTCCCTTAAAAAAAAAAGATTTAATTTAACTGCTATAGCTTCTTTAGTATTCACGAAAGAATTATATTGCCTTTCAATGATGCTTTGGGTTTCAGTATGGCTGTTTTGATACCTCAGTGTGCAGAAGATACTCTCCAACAGCTCGGTCTGCCTAACTGGAATCTTATCTTGACCATATTTCAGAATAAATTATCTTTTATTCCAAGCTATCTGTGCATCCATATATCTATATTGCTTCCCAAATACCAATAATCCAATAATGGAAGTACTTCACTTCAGTTTTCCAGTTTAGACTTCATGGTTTATAAGACAACGTCTGGGCTCTGGGAAGTGTCAACACAAAGCTTAATATTGGTGATTTGGTAGTGAAGTTAAGTTTAGGCAGGTTTTTTTGTGACATTGTGGATATAGTATCTAAAGGCATCCTTTTTTTTAAACTTTATTGATTGATTGATTGATTGTTACCTCTACACCCAATGTGGGGTTTGAATCCATAACCCCGAGATGAAGAGTCACATCCTCTTCCTACTGAGTCAGTCAGGTGCCCCAAGGCATTCTCTTTTGAGTTAGCCATGTCCGATCTGTATAATGGGCTAACCACTAGTGTGGGCTAACCACTTCTTTTCACATAAGTGCCTTCTAATGATTAGATACTCTTTAGTTATTCCACTGAACACTGAGAAGACTGCAGGAAAGAAAGGACAGTGATATTTCAGAACTTCATGCTTCCACAAAATGATATGCACAACATAGTTGTACTAAAATATGTCAGCACTTATAATGTCCCAGCCATTATTTTAGACATTCTGTATCTATGTACTTTAATCTTCACAATAACCCTCTAAAGTAGCTATTATTTTCTCTATCTTTCAGAAGCATTGAGATTCATGGGGTTTATTAAACAAGGTATCCTGATTCAAGTCTGGCAGCTATTAACAATTGCAGCCAGACTTTTTGAGATGGTTTATTCTTAATTTCTAAATCTCTGCTCTTTCTGTGAGATATATGGACTTTTGTCTGGAAGGTTTGGATTGTCCATGAATAAATCATCTTTTATATTTCATGACCTCATTACTTCAGTCTCTGTTCCTGTCACATGTATGGGTCATTTTATTAAAAATGCCTACCAACCCCCTAACATCAGTTTTGATTTTTAGGGTTGGATATGAAATATTTAAAGCACAAAGTAGCTGAGACTATCAAAGGACATAACCTAGTTGAATCTCTTCACTGATTCTTTTATTCTATTACTGTTAACTGGGTGAATATTGCAAAAACGCAGATGCTATGAGAGTTGATTCATGGTTCAGTTCAGGGTCAGATGTTTTTGTAAATCAAAACCTCTTTTAAACAACCCTTGAAGTTGGTGAGAAGTTTTACTTGTTTCCATTTGAGCACTGTGGAAACCTCTGCTCTAATAAAGTAGAATACTAGAACAAAGAAAATTTAACCTAAGTTGAGACAACAGACACATTTTTATTTATTTATTTTTTTTATTTATATATGAAATTTATTGTCAAATTGGTTTCCATACAACACCCAGTGCTCATCCCAAAAGGTGCCCTCCTCAATACCCATCAGACACATTTTTAGTCTTGGCAGTATTTTTGATACAAGAGCAATGATACAAGATACGGTTTGAAAGGCCTATATGTCCTATATGACATATTAAGAAAGACCAGTGACCTACTTCAATACTTCCCCCATTCTTGTATCTTTATTGTCCTATATCTAAATAAATTCTGTATGGTGATACTTGTTAATTTTTTTTTCAACTTTAGAAATAATTACTACATCAGATGAAGACACAGCTTTTGTTTTTCAATTCCATCATAACGCAAATATTCCTGTACTCAATATTTCATATATATATGTGAATATACAATTTGGTTTTATATTACCATGCCTAAATAAATGTCATGCACGACTAAGTCATATGTAGCCCTTAATTACTTGTGTTTCTCTCAAATTTTTATTTCGCTTAGATTTTTTTTTTTTTTACTACTAAGTTATTACCTATTTCCCAATTGTATTAGAATCCTCTCAGTAGGGGCAAACACCTCAAACAATCTTCAATTTTATCCTTTTGTAGACCTCTCTAATCTGCTGTCAGATAGACTAGTTGCTATGTTTGACCAACTCACATTTTGGACTCTTCCTATAATATCATCTCAAGGAGTTCCTTCTCCACTCTTGATTTGGGTTCTGTATAGATTTCTCCTACATACACATATACACATTTATATTTATAATAAAATGTTATATATTGGGGGGGTTAAGGAAATTTCTCATCTTTTCTGTGCTACTCAAAGTACATTTTAATGGGGCATTGCCTGCAGAAATGAGAGAAAGAGGCATGTCCTATTGATTGCATGGCTGCTATTCCTTTTTTTTTTTTTTTAATTTTTTTTCAACGTTTATTTATTTTTGGGACAGAGAGAGACAGAGCATGAACGGGGGAGGGGCAGAGAGAGAGGGAGACACAGAATCGGAAACAGGCTCCAGGCTCCGAGCCATCAGCCCAGAGCCCGACGCGGGGCTCGAAGCGGGGCTCGAACTCACGGACCGCGAGATCGTGACCTGGCTGAAGTCGGCCGCTTAACCGACTGCGCCACGCAGGCACCCCAACATGGCTGCTATTCCTAAATGCTTGGAGCCTTCTCATTGCCCCATTCTTCTGGCCTTTGGTTAATGCTGCTCTCAGTGCTTGATAGATTGGTGTAGTTAGTCTCTCCTTTTCTGTCTCTCTCTCTCTCTCTCTCCCCCAAAGAAAACAGATGTTCCTCCCCTTAAATTGCTCAGGTGTAGGTTTGGAGTGGGTCGAACCTGAAAAACCAAAGTTTGGGGGTAAAACCTAAGGATCTAATAGAGCTGTAAGATGTATTCATTTTTCTCCATGTTTTTCTAAGAGAACAAGTAGACAGCAGGGAAAATGTGGGTGGCTGGTACGTTACTCAGAGATTGCTTCTCTTATGTAACGGGCTGGTGCTACCCACACTGTTTATTTTACATAATATTGTTATTATTTTTTAATTTCATTACTTAGACCCATTCTAAAGTATGTTATTACACTTTAGTCAGATCCTGACATAAAGCGAAAATCTTCCTAGGTTTTTCTTTTTTCTCTCTCTCTCTCCTTTACAGAAATTTGGAACCATATATAAGAAGATTTAGGAAATGTGCTGACTGTTCATCTCTGCTAGTTCTGTTCACTTTCTCTATTTTAGATATCAGCGAGAGTAGAGAAATTATTTATATACATATAATATTTCATCAATATTGCCATTTATCTCTAGTGATTTACATGCATAAATATTAGGTTTTGATAAGAGATTTCTCTTTTCCCTTGGTACTGTAACACAGGCTTTACCCTTACCAGCCATCTTAATCTAGTCTTAATCTAGTTTCTTCAGAAAGCAGAGTCTGTTTTCTCTCTCTCTCTCTCTGTCTCTCTCTCTGTCTCTCTCTCTCTCTCTCTCATTTTTTTCCCTTTGCTTATTTTCTTTGTTTTTTGAGTTCCACATATGAGTGAAATCATATGGTATTTGTCTTTCTCTGATGGATTTATTTCATTTAGAATAATACTCTCTGGCTCTATCCATGTCATTGTAAATGGCAAGATTTCATTCTTTTTTATGACTGAATAATATTCCATTGTGTATTTATGCCACATCTTTATCCATTTACCAAATGATGGCCACTTGGACTGTTTTCATAGTTTAGTTATTGTGCATAATGCTGATATAAACTCAGGAGGGCATGTTTCCCTTTGAATTAGTGTTCTTGCATTTTGGGGATAAGTACTCAGTAGTGTGATTGCTGGAATATAAGGTAGTTCTGTTTTTAACTTTTTGAGGAAGCTCCATAGTGTTTTCCACAGTGGCTGCCCCAAGTTTGCATTCCCACTAATAGTGCATGAGGGTTCTTTTTTCTCCACATCCTCACCAACACCTGTTGTTTCTTGTGTTGTTGATTTTAGCCCTTCTGACAGGTGTGAGGTGATAATCTCACTGTAGTTTTGATTTTCGTTTTCCTGATGGGATAATGAATGTCTTTTCATGTGTCTGTTGGCCATCTGTATGTTCTTTGGAGAAATGTCTGTGCATGTCTTCTTCCCATTTTTAATTAGATTATTTGTTTTGGGGGTGTTGCATTGTATCAGTTCTTTATATATTTTGGATACTAACCCTTTATTGGATATGTTATTTGCAAATATCTTCTCCCATTCCATAGGTTGCCTTTTAGTTTTGTTGATTGTTTCCTTAGCTGTGCAGAAGGGGAGAGATTATTTTTAAACACATTTCTATTTAGGGAGAAAATTCAACAGTATGGTGACATCTTTTAAGACTGATTATCTGATGATTTCTATTTGGCTTAAGCCAAAATAGATAAGTCAAATACACCCTAGTGTACAAGTTCCTGGCAAAGCATAAGATATCATTAATATTTAATAAGCCACCCTGGCTTCTAAGAATTTTTTAGTGTGATAATCAATACCGTTGTGATATTTACATGGTATTCAAAGTGTGCCTTAAAAGAATATAAAAAAACTAGACGGACACATTTTTATGAGATCCTGGACATGGTAAATGTTGTATGTTCTTATGTAAAAAAACCTGCAATACCTACCCTCCTATATAGCATTGTGTTGCTTACTAAAAAGACATTGTTTTAATACATCCAGTTGACTATTAAACAGCTTTTATCTTCTGATGACTATTTAAAGAATATTTGTAAAATAACCCATTGAAAACATCGAAAGCTGTCTCTGAGCTATTAACTTGATGTATGAAGATATAGCTATTGAAATTAGCAGTTAAAAAATCACATACATACAAGTAGTTTTAATTAAAGATAAAAAGATGTAAAGTGGCACCTGGGTGGCTCGGTGAGTTAAGCTTCTAACTCTTGATTTCGGTCCAGGTTATGATCTCACAGTTTGTGAGATCAGGCCCTGCACTGGGACTCTGTGCTGACAGCTGGGATCCTGTTTGGGATTCTGTCTCTCCCTCTCTCTCCCCCTGCCCCGCTCTCACTCTCTCTCTTTGTCTCTCTCTCTCTCTCTGTCTCTCTCTGTCTCTCTCTGTCTTTCTGTCTCTCAAATAAAATTTTTTTTAAAAAGATAGAAAAATACCTGGTGAAGAATGGAAGGAATGTACAACTCGGAAGAGAGGGAGCATAGATGAAAAAATGTTTTCTAAACAAACTCAGAAAGGCCAAGTTTTTGAAGATTTTGGTACCTTTTAATTAGAAATTTAGATTCTTAAAAGATGAAATGTGGAGACAAAGAACTTTTTGAATATACCAAATAAATAATTAGAGGCATTTTCATAAACCTTAAAATAAGACTAGTTGTTTTGAAGGGATTTTCATTAGGGTAGAGAAGATTTATGGCAATTATTTAGAGTGGGTGTTATCTTAAAAAGACTTGGTTGTCACAACACTTATTCTAGAGATGAACACTTTGGAACATCTTTGAAAATCTCTTTTATGACCTGTCCATCATTTTTCATGGAAGATGCTCATACATTTTGAATAGGACCATCTATTAAAAACTGAGAATCTAAAAAACAAATTCCATTTCCTTTTATTTAATTTTACCCCATTCACTTTTTTTAAACCATATATGCCATTAGATTACCTTCATTATTAAAGATAAAGTTTCGTTGGTACAGGTACACTTTGAAGTCCCCCAACCTATCTCTTGAAATTTGGTTATTTTTGCAACTTTATCCTATTTTATGCTTCTTTTAGGTACCACAGATAAATAAATTGATGAATATTTGTATAAAGTATAGCCCCATTTCTATGGCCATCCTTATAACCCAAATTTATAAAACCACCTTACTGATGATTCTTGACAGAATAAACTTAGAGGTGGACTAGTAATTAATTTCTCTAGAGAGAGATTCACATTGACTATTGACTTAATTATATCCACTTGTATTATCCTATGTAACCAGAGTATATGCTATTAACATTTTACAACTCTTCATGAAATAAAATATCCTTCATAACATTGCTCAATATTTTATTTATTTTTTTAATGTTTGTTTATTTTGAGAGAGAGAGAGAGAGAGCACAAGCAGAGGAGAGTAGAGAGAGAGGGGGAGAGAAAAATTCCAAGCATGCTCTGCACGGACAGCGCAGGGCTTGATCTCATGAACCAAGAGATCATGATCTCAGCCAAAATCGAGAGTCAGATGCTTAACTGACTGAGCCACACAGACACCCCATATTGCTCAGTAATTTCAATATTTCCTTATTTTTTTTGAAAACTATATTCTCCTCTAATCATCTGAAATTATGCAAAGTAGTCAAGTAGACAACATTCACTGTATGTTATATTTGGGAGTTTTATGTTCATTATCTCATTTTCTTCTCATTTAATAGCTGTTTACAGCCCCATTTTATAGATGCAGAAACTAGGCTAAGTAGCATGTCGCTATGCCTTACAATATACTGTTTAAAAAAAGATCCTCTGTAACCGTGTTTAATTGTTAAATTAAAATTTAAACATGGATACATGTTTAATGTAACAATTAAACATGGATTTATGTCTCCTATCATCTGAAATGTATTCATCAATAGATATTTTTTGTTAATTTTGCTTTAAACAAATAAGGAAGATGTCTGTCCGTAACCTACCTCAAGAAGTGCACTGTAAAACTGTTCAATATCAGTTGTCCCAAAGTCTATGACTAAATTAGCCAAAACAATATTAGCCAAAACAATATTTTTCATTGAATTACTAATATTTCTTAGATTTCTATGTTTAGATCTAATTTAAGGATATACCCCAGGACGTAAAAAAAAAATGACAAAAGAGAATGGGTAGGTTTTAAGCAATGTGCTCTATACTCAGCAGTAAACAACAAAAAGACATTTTCAATTCCATGACAAAAAAAAAAAAAAAAAACACCAACAAAAAAACAACAAAAAAAACCACCCTAAAGCCCTAAAATAATGGCTTCTCTTTTTTTTCACCCCGAAATGCTTATTCACTAATTGGCACAATAGACTTCCCCAAGGAGACTTGGCCAGGAAGTGTGTGAATATAAACTCAGCAGGGTGAAGTTGAGGATTAAAAGAAACATAATTTGGGTTTCTTCAAAACACTATAAATCTTTGAGCATTCTCTGAGTGCTTATTTGTCAGTCCCACCTGACTAGATAATTGGGAATTCCTTAATTGCTCTCCGTAGTAACCTTCAGATCAAAAATCAAGTGATTCCAAAACTAGGGGCTTCAGCTTCATCTTTCCACTGTACATGGTTTTGGGTAACTGGATCAGTTCAGGTAATGAAATTAGGTTTTAGCTTGCATTAGGAACTATTTGCAGTAGGGAGGAAGGAAAAGAGAGGAAAGGAGTGAGTGACTTTATCATTAAATGCAAAGAAATGGATTCATAGTATACAGAATTTGAAATCAAATACTGTAGAGGCTCCAAGTTGGGGATTTATTAAATTTTACATGTTTCGGATCACAGAAAGTGGAGATTGGATTTCTCTTAAATGGAATTAACACCTCTATCCATTACACATTCTCCTCATTAAGCCTTCTTGAATGCTTGCTTCTGTCATCACAGTGGCTATAAAACCTTGAGAACAACTCAAGATGCATTCCTAATTCCAAAATCCCTCATCCAATTGTAGATTTTTGAAGGCAAAGATTGCATTTTATTCATTTAAGAACTACTGTGCCTTTAGTGGATGGAAACTTTTACAATCAGAGCAAATGCTTGTAAAGTTCAGCTCTGCCTTGCATAATTCAGAGATGCAGTACATAAAGCAGATGGTGAACTTTTTTATTAAAACAATCTTTTGAGAGTTTTGGGTTCACAGAAAAATTGAGAGGGAAAGTGCAGAGATTTTCCATCTCCCCCTGCTCCCACATATGCATAGTTTCCCCCATTATCAACATTCCCCACCAGGGTGGTGTTACATTTGTGTAACATTTGTTACAACTGATGAACCTATATTGACATATCACAATCACCTGAAGTCCATAGTTTACCTTAGGGCTCATCTTGGTGTTGTATATTCTATGGATTTGGATAAATGTGAAATGACCTATAATGATTATTATAATATCATACAGGGTATTTTTCTGCAAATCCTTTGTGCTCTACCTGCTTACTCCTCCTCTTCCCACAAACTCCTAGCAACCACTGATTTTTTTCTTTTTACTGTTTCCATAGTATTGCCTTTTCCAAAATGTCATATAGTTGGAATCACACAGTGTGTACCCTTTTAAGATTGGCCTCTTTCCCTTAGTAATATGGATTTATGCTTTCTCCATGTCTTTTCATGGCTTGACATCTCACTTCTTTTTAGTGCTGAATAATATTTCATCATCTGGCCATACCACAGTTATTGATCCATTCAACTACCAAAGGGCATCTTGGTTGCTTCCAAGTTTTGGCAATTATGAAACAAGCTGCTATAAATACTGTATGCTGGTTTTGTATGGACCAAAGTTTCAGCCACTTTGGGTAAATACCAAAGAGTGTGGTTGCTGAATCATATGGTAAGAACATCTTTAGTTTTGTAAAAATCACAAACTTCTTCCAAAGTGACTGTACCATGTTGCACCAGCAGTGAAGGAGAGTTCCTGCTGCTCCACATCCTTGTCAACATTTGGTGTCGTCAGTGTTCTGGATTTGGGGCATGGTAATCTGTGTGTATTAGTATCTTGTTGTTTTAATTTACATTTCTCTAATGGCATATGAGGTGGAACATCTTTCCATATGCTTCTTTGTCATCTGCTTTCCTTGTTTTTGTTTTTTGATGTCTATTAAAGTCTTTTGTTCATTTTTTAATCAGGTTGTCAAACAATGTAGTTTCTACAATACCTCTGTTAAGCAGGTACTGTCCCCATTTGAGATGCAAACACAAAGGCTTAGGAAGATTAAGTATCCTGCTTGGGTCACATCACCAACTTAAAGGAAGTTAACACAAATTCAAATTCCAAAGCCCGTGCTACCATTTCCATGCTTAAATGACTTCTATAAGAGTGTAAACCAGAAATTATACAGGTGTCTAAGTCTGACTAAACCTAATATATGTAGGCATATTCTCTAAAATTGAAATATAAGCATTCCTGTGAATTAAGAAACAGTAAAATCAGAGTCAGTTACTAGTATGTTTTTGCTTCATAGGGTTACATAGCCAGGAAGCATGAACCCATACTGAAGGCTAATTAGTGGTTGTCTGAGGACAGGAGTGGAGTGGAGTGGGGAGGATAATATCTGAGCAGGAGGAAACTTTTGGGAATGATAAATAGTCCATTATCTTAATAGTAGTTATGGTTTCACAGATGTATGCATATGCCAAAACTTATCAAATTGTCTAAATATGTGTGGTTTATTGTATAACAGTTACACCTCAGTATATCTATTTACTAAAAAAAAAGATACTAGTAAGAATACGAAAAGATAATCCATGGACTATAAGAAAATATTGGCAAAGAACCTATCTGATAGAGTTGGCATTCAAATAAATTTTTTAAAATTCTCAAAACATTAAAAAATGATGTAAATATTGGAAAAATATTTGAATAGACACTTCTCTGTAAAAGAAATGTGATGGCAAATAAACACGATAAGATGCACAACAGTAGTGATTAGATAAATGCAAATTAATACCAATATTCAGACTCTTATCACCTGTCATCTAAAAAGGAGAAGAAAGGGAGAAAAAACCTGACTCACATATATTGCAGGTAGGAATGTAAAACAGTACAGAAGAATGTGACCAACAGTTTGGTACTTTCTTCAAAAATCTAGCAAATCTTGAACATGTGGCCCAATAATCTCTGTTCTGGGTATTTGCTCAAGGAAGCTAGATCTATTCTCACACAAGCCTGTATACAAAACACTTACAGTTGCTTTATTTATGACTTTCCCAAACTAGAAACAAATCAAACGTTCATCACCCTGTGAATAGACAAAATGTTCTGCATCCACCTGGTGGAATATTATGCAGTAATAAAAAGGAGTGCATTGTCAATATACACAACAAAATGGAGAAGTTTCAAAGGCAATGTACTGAGCAAAAGCCAGAGTCATACGTTCTGTATGCTTCCCTTCATACGACATCAGGACAGAAAATAAATTAGTGATTGCCAGTGTTTAGTGATGGTTGGAGAGATGACTCCAGAGGAGAATAAGAGAATAGGTTTGGATGATGGGACAGTCCTGTATCTTGATTTCAGGGTGAATAGTGAATATCAGACTGTGGGATGTAACAGTACTGTACAATAAGAAGAGTAATTGTTTCTGAATATAAATTATACCTCAATAAAACATACACATATTCTTTAAAAATCTGAGATACAAAGCTAACAGAAAGGAAGGTTGAACATATTTATTAGTTACTGTCCCTTCCTTGTGTTAGATTGCCAGGGCTGCCATAACAAATTACCACAAGCTTGGTGATTTAAAACACTAGAAATTTATTCTCTCATAGTTCTGGAGGCTAGAAGTCTGAAGTTGAGGTAGGTATCAGCTGAGTCATACTACCTCTAAATGCTCTAGGAAACCAGTTTTAGAATATTGGACCCACCCTAATTCACTGTAACCTCATCTTAACCAATTACATCTACAAGGACCTTATTCCAAATAAGGTCACATTTTGTGGTTCCAGATGAACTGGTGAGGGGGCACTATTCAACCTACTATACCCCTCATGGAGAGGATATAGTTTTAATTATAGTTTGGCATATCAATTTTACGTACACACTTCCAGGTATTTTTCTATACCGTTATCTAGAGAAAAATTTGCCTGGCTGAGATTCTTGTTTCCTAATTGTGTATAACAAATTTTAAATTGATCAGGGATGTGAACAAGAAAGCTAGGCTCAGCATCCAAATGAAGCAGCTGGGGCACATTTGGCAAAAGATAAAATCTTCTATGTAGAGATTGCAAGAATATTTCAAATATTGCTAGTCCTTTTATGAAAATGTCAGAGGACCATTTTATATTTGGTCAGAATTTCTGTGTAGCTTTTGTCTAGAAGCAGTAATTCCAGCAGTGCTGGTTCAAATGGTTTCATCTGCCTGTTTCCCAAATCCCATCTGGTTCTATTACTCTGGCCAAATCCATACAGGAAAAATAATTATGGTTACATAACCCATCCTTGAGTAAGAGCAGATAAGCTTACTTTGTGACAATAATATCAGCATTGCCTTATACTCACCAGTCATAAATTCATTTTGCCTATATAAAAATTCTGTCCTAACTATTCACCGTTGGCCAATACATGAAGCAGAAGTCATACCTTGTCAATTCCAAGCTTGGGTCTCAAATGGTTATGTGCTTCCCTTCTTTGTCTCCTGGAACCAAGCCTAAACAAATTGGGGTGAGCCTGCTGTACAATGAGAAACATACTGCCTACTTACCCCATCATTTTCATTGACCATAACTTCCCAGATATGTTAGTAAGGCGACCCTTGTCCAGCAAGCCCCTGCCAAGCTGACCCTCAGAATACGAACAAGCCCAATCGAGAACAGCCAAGCCTAGCCCAGATCAGCAGAAATACCTTACTTACCCAAATACGTATAAGCAAAAACAAATGTTTTAAGGCCCAATATTTACAGTGATTTGTTGATAGCGATACATATTGATAATGGGGTTAAGAAATATCTATAAGAATATAAAGTAATATTTGTTGAGTAACTGTTAGGTCAATGTCAATATGCACCCATATTTTACTCTAGTAGAAGAGATACACTGGGGGTCATTAGCACTTAAATCAAACTTTGCATAATTAATTCTTTCCTAAACCAATATACCCACTGGTCAGCCATTTGCTTTTTATTGTATCTTTGTCATTTGATTTTAGTAAACTGAGATAGTGGAAAGTATTTAAGTTAAAAACATAGTATTATGTTGTTTTCTGCTTTATTGTGTATTTTCTTTTAATGTTCAAAATATGGCCACAAAAAAATGGGCTCAGTGTTCACTCTGACAGTATCCACCTGAAACATGCAATGAAGGCCGTTGAAATATCTCATTGTGATTATGGAATGAAAATGTCATCATGAGAGATAGAGCCTGCCATCTTTCATTAAATCAGATGTGTCTCTGTGATTTTCTTTTCTCTCTAACCATCTAAAATGGTTGGCTAATTCTCTTTGCCTTTAGCTCCTCACCCATAATCTCTCCAGTCAAAGAATCTTATTACAATTGTGTTTATTTTCAAGCAATTTATTTGTACCTTTTAGTTCAGGTGAAAATTGTAACATCTAAATTGTTTTATATCTACCTTAATTCTAAAGGATTTTTTTTTGCCACAAATTATGCCTTCCATCTACCTTCCTGAACAAAGCAGAAGACAAAATTCACCAGGTATTTTGAAGAAAAATCATTTACTTCCTTGCAACTGTTAAGTCATTTCATGATAATGATTCTGGGAATGAAGCATAACCACCCCTAGACCAGCACGTGAAATTATTTCCACTGGGGATCTGACCTTCTTTACAGGATGGCATTTCATGATTATTATTTATTAATAGGGTCTTTTCAGATATAAAATGAGGATGCACAATAATGGCAGGTTGCTGCTGGAGATACTATGAAGTTATATTAGGAGGGTTTTTTTTCTTTAATGAAGGAAATATGGAGGCTTCCTAGAAAATAAGATTGACATTGATATTCAAAGCCTTCACCCTGTGTTAGTAGTTCAAATCAAAGCTACACAATGTTTAAAGGTCAATTACCGTTTGGTAATTATGGCTTGACAAATAGACTAACCTGTTCTGATTCTGAAAGTATCTCTCTCATGTTTGACATTAATTGTCCCTTCTGTGGCTTTACAGAGACCAATAGTTGAATAAACTTTGGAGAATGGGCTTCTTCCTTACCACAGATACTGTTCTTTGCTTTATTAGTAGACACAACTTGGACATGTTCTGCCTTATTATTATCTGCAAAGCATGAAAAGAATGAAACTCACCTTATGAGGGGAAGTAATGAAAATGGAGGACAACAATAATAAGAAAGCCTCATTTTCAATCATGACCATTCTAATGTTGTATCTATCACCTGCCTCCGTTCTCCACAAAATTTATGGGAATACTTTTAAATTCTATTCATCCTTCTCAAGATTAAGAGCTTCTATAGTAGGGCCTGTGTAAGTTTTGACACCTTTCTTCCAATCTTTTTTTTTTTTTTAATCAAAGTTTATCGTTTTTTTTTTTTTTTTTTTTTTTTTTTCTGTGTCAACTACCTATCATCTCTAGCAATTTTAATTCTGCCATTGTAGTCTAGACTATGGCTCCAGAAATGCAGATTAATTGGAAAGACTAGAAATGGAAATGTGGGGCAAAAATCATTGTTTATTGATAGCAGTTCTATGAAGGGAACTGATCTATGGTTGGTCTAAATCCAGTTTTCCTACCCACAAGGCTGTCTTGTCTTTGCTTGATCCAAGATGCTCTGTGTCAGAGTAACAAGTTGTGCTAAGGCCCACTTAGGAAGCTACATCACCCTAATTACACAGGTCTCAGGCTGTTGCCTTTTAGGGGGAAAAAATGATGCTTGAAACTAGGGATATCTTCGATCTTTTCCCTTCCTTTCTCTAAAAGCTATGCAATTATTTCTTGCCATGCACTTAACTTTTCTCCCCCCTTTTGGCTACTATTTTTTCTAATTATATTTAGCATCATGCTCTCATAAAAAGAGTGTTTTTTAAAGTTTTGTATCTTAAATAATTTTTCTTTAAATCATCCTCATTTAATTTTGAGTGTTTTTCTACCTTAGCATTCTATGAGCATTCAAGAAAGAAACAGCAAACAGAAATGAAATAATAATTTAAAGTGTTCCTCTGAGGTGGGGCAGTTATTCTAAATGAATAAGAGTGTGAAATTAGGTTGTTTTAGAAAGTAGCAGGATAAATTTAATGATGAACATCAAAGGTTATGACCTGGTGAGGATCTAGTAATAAAAGTAAGTCCAGATGAAGCAGAATATGTGTAGAGTTAACATAGAGAGGATATATAAAGTTCAGAATATAGGTTCTGAGAGTTACTCAAAATACAAGGAGGCACATGGGGAATTCAGCAAGATGGCTTAAGATGAGAAATAAAAGTATATAAAAGCTAATGCTTTCATTACATCTGATACATGTCAGTCTTTATTGAGAAGAAGATATCAAACAGATAGGGTAGAATTGACTAATATTCAGCAGGAAACCAGGAGTAAAGATACACTTGTTAAAATCCCAGATAAATCACTTATTCTTTGACCTTGAAAAACTTTCATATGAAGAGAGCTAAAAAGATGGTGCCTCTGGGTCTCTGTTGAATATCACTGTAGCGTTTGAATGAAAGTCTTATAGAATACAAAAATAACAACCAAAGAATGTCAAAGACAATATATAAATTCACACACACACACACACACACACACACACATCTATTTAGAGGGGGGAGGGAAGAGCAGGTGTGAAAGAGGATAATAAATTCCTATTGTCTTTTCTTTTCAGTAGATAAATATGTACAGTGTTGTAAACATTTGTGAAATGTTTTCTACCCATTAGAGATTTACCACTTGAGGGAGGATAAATTATTTATCACATGCTTTGGCATGTATTTGGGGAATATTTATACAAAATGTTTTATCTAAACTGCACATTTATTACAAAAAATAGTAATTCATTTTAAAGTAGTATCTTGGCCATCTTTTTTTTTTTTAATTAATTTATTTATTTTGAGAGAGAAAGAACATGAGTGGCAGAGGGGAAGAGAGAGGGAGAGGGAGAAACAGAATCCCAAGCAGGCTCCACACTGTCAGGATGGAGCCTGATGAAGGGCTTGAACTCAGGATCCATGAGATCATGACCTGAGCCAAGGTCAAGAGGTGGACACTTAACAGACTGAGCCATCCAGGCACTCCTGGCCTTCTTGAGTCTAGCTGCTACTCTTGAAAAGGCAGCGTGTAAGCTTAAAGAGCATCTAAAAGTGGAGTTCTATGTCTTAGCTGAAAGGTTGTATTCTTCTTTGTGTAACTCAATAAACAACTTAGAGCCAAATCTAAGAAAGATTATAGTAAAACTGTTCAAAATCATTTTATGGAGCTGTATCAGAATTCCCAAATTAAATGTAGTTCCTGTTTGTACTGCAGTTTGTGGTAAGGTGTCTCATAAATTAGATCAGTCTTCAGTTCAAGTGAGTTACCATTCTTAATTCTGCGTATTTCACTTGTAATCTTCAAGCACTTTGCAGAAAGGCACTCAACACTTTTAGGCCACTCAACTCAATCAGAGGAAATCATCATTTGATACACAAATTAAAATACATCCAATTTCACATAAGCCAGTGATATTCAGCTTTTCACTTTCAAATGTAATATGTCAGGTAATTTCTTTATATTTTTAATTATTTTAGCACAGAAAAATTTTGGGAATGAATAGTTTCTTTCAGTTATTGTTACTGCTGTGTGTATAAACTTACCCAAATGATGCTAGCTTGATGCTCAAGAATCCACAGAGTTTTTCACATATTTATGTTGGTGGACATAAAAAAAAACAGTCTTACTTAGTTGCTACTTTAAACAGAATTTTCAATATACCGATAGAATGCAGAGCCTTACTTAACTTATTAAGACAGTCATTCATATTGAGTAAGTGTTTGAATATATCTACTTGATCAAAAACACAGGACTGGATCCTGAGGGCATTTAGAGAGGATGAAGACAACATTTTCTTTTAGCTTTGCTTACATAGAATAACACAAGTTAACACAATTAAACAATAACACAATGAAAACACAATGTAACAATATTTATTTGTCATGGGGAAAAAAAAAACACTTCTGTTGGGGCACCTGGGTAGCTTAGTCGGTTGAGTGTCCAACTTTTGATTTTGGCTCAGGTCATGATCTCATGGTTGTGTGATAGAGTCCCTCCTCCGGCTCCATGCTGACAAAATTGAGCCTGCTTGGGATCTCCTCTCTCTATGCCCCTCCCCCAATCATGTGTGTGCACATGTGTGCACACATGCACATATGCTCTCTCTCTCTCAAGTAAAAAATACTTCCGTAAGACACCTATTCTAATATCAACACTTATGCTAGTTAGCTGTAAATCTGGAATAAGAAACTTACCTTGTTTCCTCAATTACAATTCATGTGTCTTATAAATATTTCTTCAATGTATAAAGCTTAGAGCGTAATCAGAGGGTTTTTAAATTCCATTAAATTGACACACTTTAAGAGATTCTATGGACCTTAACAAAAATAATACATGTATATTTGTATCAGTTCCTATAAGGGATATAATTAGTCAGAGTCCAATGGTATTACCCTTGGGTCAACACTTCTCTATTGTTTGAGATGCCTTCATGTCCGATCCCACCCACATGTGACTTAGAGTATGTCTACTTTGCTATGAAAGCATTATGCTAATTTTCATATGAACACCTTCAACAAAACAGAGGTTATATTTCTTGAACAGAGAATTGCTAACTATACACTACAGTGATGGAAATAATTAATATAAAATTTATGATTGAGTTAATTATGTTTTCCTTTCTAAGTAAAACTAGCTTTTCATTGCCCAATTTACAGATCATGAAATGAATTCAATCATGATGAAAATACGAAAGAAATTAGAATTGAGAAAATAAATGAATGTTAGTAGACTCTTCGAAATCAAACACAAATTAAGAGTATCAAAAAGCTGGGAGGCTGGGGTGGCTCAGTGGGTTAAGCAGTGGACTCTTGATTTTGCCTCAGGTCATGATCAGTTTAATGAGTTCAGCACCATGTCAGGTTCTGCGCTGACAGCTTGGAGCCATTCTCTCTCTCCCTCTCTCTCTCTCTCTGCCCTTCCCCACTTATGTGCACTCTCTCTCTCTCTCAAAAATATATGAACATTAAAAAAAAAGAGTGTCAAGAAGCAAAAAGTCTACTATCAAAAATCATTGCAAACATCATCAGTTAAGACTCAGGGACAAATCAATATTTCTTCTCAGAGAACAGCACAAATAGCTTATGTCATTACACTGTCAGATATAACCACAAACATCAAGCTAATAAAATATGTTGGGAGATAATTTAACTATTCAAGTTACTTTCCCAAGTACAACTGTACTTCAGGGGACAATCAATCACACCCTGTTGTGATAGTCTTCATTCTGACAAAAGTCTGACGGAGAAGCATGGTGGGCAAATTAGCCTTTTGTTCTGTGGAAGAACAGACCAGATGTGGAGTAGTTGACAAACACATGGGCTGTTTGTGCGTGCACATGTGTGTGCATGTGCACATGTCTGTGTGTGTGATGTTTGAGTTTTTCCTACAAACCTCTTTAAAATTAACAAGCCACCCTTCTGCCGACGTATTAAATATATGTGTTTCTTCTTAGCATCATAGTGTTATCATAAATCCGTTGAGCTGTAAGTCCAGTTTCAACAGAGTGCCCACCTAAAAAAGACAACATTAACATCACATATCTTAAAGCCAAAACTTTTCATGGGGGTGAGAGGTGAGGAGACAGAATAAACCTGGTAATTCTCACCCAGAGATAGCACTGCTCAGTGACCTTAATACTAAAAGAGGTCTCCGGGTGGAAGAAAGAATTAGAACTCATCTTTGCAATTTCACTTGACTGACACATCTGTCAGTGTCTTTTATGATCCAGCTGACCCACCTTGACAGAAAGCCCAGCTGTACTTCCAGGATCTAATGAACGGCTGTTATATTGTACTTCTAAAGTTAACAGCACTCCTCCCTTTAATATTGTGGGGTAAACGGGACGGAAGCAAGTGTTGGATGAGGCTGTGGTTTGGTTTTGTCACCAAGGGTGATCTTATTACTTGCCTTTCAGCTGTTGAAAGAGAAACTTAAAAATGATTTTAAACTTTTCATAGTTTGCCTGTAACTTTGACCCTACAGGATGAGAAACGGCTGCAATATTGTTCATGATTATTGTCATTTGACCATTTCTGCCAAAACAGCAAAGATTCCACATGTCTCTGTCTGCCCTTGAAGCGGATACATCTGCAGGCTTTTATTCCCACAGGAAACAATTCCAAAGAAATTTTGTCATATTTAATATTTTAAGACTAATTAATTAGAGTAGGATTTAGGTTACAGCTAGTAGTTACAGTGATTGATACTGAAGTTCATTTTCTACTGAGGGCTCCATAAGTTTTTGCTGTGCAAATGGAAGATGGAGGAAAATAATTCTACTCCATATATTTTTGTATTTCTCTTGAGGTAGCTATTGTAACAGATGAAGCTCAAATCATGATCAACCCTTCGGCTAAAGATAAAACTCTTTTCAGTAGACATGCTATGTGGGTATTATTTAGCTCTTTTCTTTTTCTCTCCTATCATTTTCCATTTCGAAGATTGTCCTGATCTCCCAGAAAACTGTGTATCAATGTCTCCTCTACCACAGTGGTTCTCCAACTGAGCCGTGGGGAAGTCATTTGATTCTTTTCTCTTGAAATGAATTTGAAAAATCAGCTCAAATGGACTGAGATAAACTAGTCACTTGGAGTAGGAGAGGAGGTAGAAGGTGTTGAGATTTTTACCCTAGGGTCAACACACTAGGAAAATTCAGAAGAGGATAGTTACATTGAGCTTTCCTAGATTTCCCCTGCAGAATCTCTATCCAATATTTGTTCTCCATGAGCTATTGCCTATAAATTGGTTACTACACTCCCAAGTTATTTTTGAAGGGTATTTACCCTTCAGTGTAAATAGGCTCCAGTGTACTTGGGTAAAGTTCTCTGGTGATGGAGACTAACTAATTAGACTTCTTAGTACTTCAGGTCTGATTTTCCCTGTGGAAAAAAGTATTCCTTATAAGGAATACAGTACTCTAAGAAACACACCTTTACTCAACTCACCAAAATGTCTGGGAAAAAAATTTTTCCTTAAGTTATAGATTTATTTAAAAAATCGTTTCTTCTCAGAATGAATATAGAACCAATTTCACATTCTTCTGAAGTCATGAGAAACAGAGGGTAAAAGATATCTGTTTATAGTTTATATTTTATTTATACTTAGGTTATTTAATAAATTTCAAAGTTGGTCTGTTTGCAAAATATCATAGGTGACTTATATTTTTTAAGGTGACTTATATTTATAAAAATATAACTACTGTCTTGAATGAGTAGAGACCATAGGAAAATAATTTGTTAAATTCATGCCATTTTGAGAGTGGTTTACTTTTCAGGTAATCATGAAATTAAATAAATACATTATTTTTATATTTATTTAGCAATGATGTAGGAAGTACTATAGTAATGATAGCAGTAATGCCAAGCATTTATTAAGCATTTCTTAATTTTTAGGCAGAATATTAAGAATTTTCTAAGCATCGAATTGTGGTATTTCCCAATTTCATTATGAAGTAAATAATCCTTATAAGACAATAAATTTGAGGCTTACACATATTAAACAGTATATTCCACATTAATAGAGCAAGAACATGGCAGAGCTGAAATTCGACCTGAGTAGTTGGGACTTCAGGTGCTGTGATGTCTCTCTGTGAGTCATGTGCATACATCCGCAACTTAATGTAGGCAGATAGCTACTTTTGTGAGGCTAACTGTGCTTAAGAGGAGGAAAAAATTAATAGAAAATTATTTGAGTCTTCCAATTGATAGCAGTTGTTTGTATAAAATTATGCTTGGTCACTTGCTCAATTGTTGGTCCCAATTTTTTTTTTTCTTTTCTTCTTAGTTTTATTTGTACCAGGATTTATTTTTAGTTTTTTTTTTCTTGTTAAAATGACTTGTGTCAATCAGCAATGCATGAAACAGTTTATAAAACTAGCTATCTAAATCAGATTGTACTTTACTTGAACATTCAGATGAGATATTTAGGTTATCTGTAAAAAAGAATTTATTCCTGCTTTTTATGAAATGTTCTATTCCTACACATTTAAGTTCCTAGCAGGGAGGAGTATTCATGACCAAACTACAGTTTCAAAAAACACTGTTTTCCATGATAACTTTAGACCAAATTTGTTATGTGTCTGAATCTATCAATCAGTAGCTGGTGTTTGAACTTTTTAAATACAAACTGACAAATAAGTGTTTGCATCTGTCCATCTAACCACAAGTATTTGAGACTTGTCAGACAAGATCTATGGTTTATTCTTCCTTGAATCACAATTTTTTAGAACAAAATTTCCCAGAATTTCTCATGGAACGGCCTTGACAATGAGTAAAATGTTTCGACTAGATCTGATGTCATCATTGATTTGGCATATTATTTTTCTCACACATGCTCTAAACGGTATGGTATTGGAAAAATGGACATCTCACAGTCTTCAATATATTATGAGACAGCCAATTTCATAATTTATTAGTGTTTTTTCTCTTTTTTATACATAAAGAATACAATAAAACATAAAGCAAAAAGTTATCAACAATCCCTCTCCCTAGAATAGAGTAACCCCTCTATCTAGATTCACCTTTAAAATCATGACTTTTAATTATATCATCCCATAATTTTTTAAATGTTAGCCACTGGATACGAATATTTAAGTCAAATTATATGTCTAGTTTACATTGCTTAAAGCCACAGATATTTAATTAGCACCCACTCTGTAAGGTGCTATGAGATGTGCATTATGCATGCAATTGATTTTTAAATATTGACCTTGTATCTTATAACCTTGCTAAACACACATGTTCTAGAATAGTTTTTATATATTTCTTCAGGTTGTTCTATGTAAACAATAACATTGTCTGCAAATACAGTTGTATTTCTTCTGTTCAAATCAGCATGCTCTTACTTCTTTATCATACCTTATTGAGCCAGCTGGATTTTCCAGCATGATGTTGATTAAGAGTGTTGAGTATGGGGGCGCCTGGGTGGCGCAGTCGGTTGAGCGTCCGACTTCAGCCAGGTCACGATCTCGCGGTCCGTGAGTTCGAGCCCCGCGTCGGGCTCTGGGCTGATGGCTCATAGCCTGGAGCCTGTTTCTGATTCTGTGTCTCCCTCTCTCTCTGCCCCTCCCCCGTTCATGCTCTGTCTCTCTCTGTCCCCAAAAAAAAAAAAATAAATAAATAAACGTTAAAAAAAAAAAAATTAAAAAAAAAAAAAAAAGAGTGTTGAGTATGGAGTATGTTGCCTTATTACCAGTCTTAAAGAAAAGAACATTAAGTCTTTGGCCATTATGTCTGATGTTATCTAAAGTTTTCTGTAGATAATCTTTACAAGGTTAATGATGCTTCTTTCTGTTCCTAGTCTTCATCATGAATGTGTTTTGAATTTGGCAAATGATTTTGCTCTATTGAGCTGACTGTATGCTTTTTCCTCTTTAGCTTGTGAATTACACTGATTGATTTTATTTTATTTTTAACTTTAAAAAATGCTTATTTATTTTTTGAGAAAGAGAGAAAAAGCACAAGCAGGGGAGGGGCAGAGAGGGAGGGAGAGGGAGAGTCCCAAGCAGGCTCCATGATCGGCGCAGAACCTGACCTGGGGCTGGATTCCACGACCCTGAGATCATGACCTGAGCTGAAATCAAGAGTCAGCTGTTTAACTGACTTAGCCACCCTACATTGATTGATTTTATTCTTTTTTTTTTTTTTTTTTTTTGAATTTTTTTTTTTTCAACGTTTATTTATTCTTTCGGAGAGAGAGAGACAGAGCATGAACGGGGGAGGGGCAGAGAGAGAGGGAGACACAGAATCGGAAACAGGCTCCAGGCTCTGAGCCATCAGCCCAGAGCCCGACGCGGGGCTCGAACTCACGGACCGCGAGATCGTGACCTGGCTGAAGTCGGACGCTTAACCGACTGCGCCACCCAGGCGCCCCCATTGATTGATTTTAAATGGTGAGTTAGCCTTGTATTCCTAGTAGAAACTCAGTTTGGTCATGGTGTATTAATTTTAAATAGATTGCTAGATTTATCAAGGATATTTGGTTCTGTCTTCCTGAATGAGATTAGTCTGTGCTTTCTCTATGTCATCATATCTTTGGTCAATTTTGATATCAAGTAATACTGGCCTCATAAAAATGAGTAGGGAAGAGTCCCATGTTCTGTTTTTTGAAAGAGATTGTGTAGATTTGGTATTATATCTTTTTAAAACAATTCATAGAATTGGTCAATGAAATTATATTTACTTGAGGTTTTCTTTAAACTATGTATTGAACTTATTTCATAAATAAAGGATTATTCAAATTATCCTTCTTCTGAAGTGATTTTTAATAGTGTATTTCTTTTACTGACTTGATCCATTTCATCTCTGGTATGTAATTTATGAGCAGAGAGTTGATTTTAGTATTTTTATTATCTTTTTATTAGTTGTACATTCTCTAGCGATTTCCCACTTTCAATCCTGATCATGGTAGGTTGTATCTGGCTAAAGGTAATCAACTTATTGATCTTTCAAGGAAAACTATTGCTTTCAAAGGTTTTCTCTAGACCTTTCATGTTTTCCTTTCATTTATTTCTGTTTTTATCATTATTCATTTTTGGTTGACTTAGATTTAATTTGCTCTTGTTTTTCAAGTTTCTTACAGTAGAAAAATAGGTCGTTGACTTGAGACCTTTATTCTTTTTTTTAATTTAATTTTTTTAATTTACATCCAAATTAATTAGCATATAGTGCAACAATGATTTCAGGAGTAGATTCCTTAATGCCCCATACCCATTTAGCCCTTCCCCCCTCCCACAATCCCTCCAGTAACCTTCTGTTTGTTTTCCATATTTAAGAGTCTCTTATGTTTTGTCCCTCTCCCTGTTTTTAGATTATTTTTGCTTCCCTTCCCTTGTGTTCATCTGTTCTCTTAACATCCTCATATGAGTGAAGTCATATGATATTTGTCTTTCTCTGACTGACTAATTTTGCTTAGCATAATACCTTCCAGTTCAATCCACATAGTTGCAAATGGCAAGATTTCATTCTTTTTGATTGCTGAGTAGTACTCCATCATATGTATGTGTGTGTATATATATATATATATATATATATATATATATATATATATATACATACATACATACACACACCACATCTTCTTTATCCATTCATCCATCAATGGACATTTGGGCTCTTTCCATACTTTGGCTATTGTTGGTAGTGCTGCTATAAACATTGGGGTGCATGTGTCCCTTTGGAACAGCACACCTGTGTCCCTTGGATAAATACCTAGTAGTGCAATTGCTGGGTCATAGGGTAGTTCTATTTTTAATTTTTTGAGGAACCTCCATACTGTTTTCCAGAGTAGCTGCACTATCATGCATTCCTACCCGCAATACAAAAGAGATCCTCTTTCTCTGCATCCTCGCCAACATCTGTTGTTGCCTGGGTTGTTAATGTTAGCCATTCTGACAGGGGTGAGGTGGTATCTCATTGTGGTTTTGATTTTTATTTCCCTGATGATGAGTGATGTTGAGCATTTTCTTCATGTATTGGTTGGCTATCTGGATGTCTTCTTTGGAGAAGTGTCTATTCATGTCTTTTGCCCATTTCTTCATTGGATTATTTGTTTTTTGGATGTGGAATTTGATAAGTTCTTTGTAGATCTTGGATACTAACCCTTTATCTGATATGTCATTTGCAAATATCTTCTCCCATTCTGTTGGTTGCCTTTTAGTTTTGCTGATTGTTTCCTTCACTGTGCAGAAGGTTTTTACTTTGATGAGGTCACAGTAGTTCATTTTTGCATTTGTTTCCCTTGCCCCCTGGGACATGTTGAGTAAAAAGTTGTTGCAGCCAAGATCAAATCATCAAGACAGTATGGTACTGTCACAAGAACAGACACTCACATCAATGGAACAGAATAGAGAACCCAGAAATGGACGCACAAACTAATCTTTGGCCAACTAATCTTTGACAAAGCAGGAAAGAATATCTAGTGGAATAAAGACAGTCTCTTCAGCAACTGGTGCTGGGAAAACTGGACAGCGACATGCGGAAGAATGAACCTGGACCACTTTCTTACACCATACACAAAAATAAAGTCAAATGGATGAAAGACCTAAATGTAAGACAGGAAGCCATCAAAATCCTTGAGGAGAAAATAGGCAAAAACCTCTTTGATCGAGACCTTCTTTCCTAATGTAAACCTTTAATGCCATGAATTTCATTTTTTTAAAATTGATTTCTTTTGAGAGATGGGGGAGGGGCAGATAGAGAAAGAGACTCCCAAAGATGTGGGGCTCGAACTCATGAATGGACACTTAACCAACTGAGCCACCAAGGTGCCCCTGCCATGAATTTCATTTAAGCATTTTTTTTCACTACATCACACACATTTTGATGTAGTTTTACTTTTATTCTGTTCAAAATGTTTCCCAATTTTCCTGAGAGGTTTTTGTATTGAGATGTTTATAAGTGTTTTATTTAGTTTACTTTTTAGGCAGTTGGAGATTCTTCTGTTGTCTTACTGACATTAATTTCTTGTTTAATGATGTTATGGTTAAAGAACATACTTTGTATGATTTATTTCTGTCAGATTTGTCAGAGCTTATTTTATGAACCACATTATGGTCTCCTGTGGTCATGACTCATGCACAATTGAAATGTGTGTGTATCTGCAGTTGTTGGTTCGAGTGTCCAGTAAATAGTTAGGTTGAGTTGGTAGATAGTGTTGTTTAGATGTTCTATACTCTTGCTAATTTTGTTTTTCTGTTCTATCAGTTACTGAGAAAGGAGTGTTCAGGGATCTTTAAATGTAGATTTGCCTTTTTCAAATTCCATAAGTTTTTGCTTCAATTATTTTGAAACCATACAGTTACATTCATACACATTTCATATTTTAATGATCATACACATTTCATATTATTATTTCTTGATGAATTTATCTTTTTATCCTAAGGTAACCCCCCAATTTTACACTAGGTAATGTTTTTCTTTTAAAGTCTATTTTCTCTGATGTAAATAGAGCCATACCAGCTATTAAAAAAGTGTTTATTTATTTTTATTCTTTTTCATGAAATTATGTAATTACATATATATATATATATATATATATATATATATATATATATATATATATGATGTTTATTATAGACAACACATAGTTCTCTCTTTTATCCAGTCTGGCAACTGTGTGTTTAATTTGTATATTTATCACATTTGCATTTCATGTAATTTTGATCTTTCTGGATATATGCCTGCCATATCTTTTTAATCATCATTTTTTAAAATTTAATGTT
The DNA here is from genome assembly GCF_014898765.1 of Herpailurus yagouaroundi. Lineage (NCBI taxonomy): Eukaryota > Metazoa > Chordata > Mammalia > Carnivora > Felidae > Herpailurus > Herpailurus yagouaroundi. The sequence continues at coordinate 56,088,772 of NW_024412396.1, forward strand.
TATTTACTTTTTTTTAATATGAAATTTATTGTCAAATTGGTTTCCATACAACACCCAGTACTCATCCCAACAGGTGCCCTCCTCATGCCCATCACCCACTTTCCCCTCCATCTCACCCCCCATCAACCCTCAGTTTATTCTCAGTATTAAGAGTCTCTTAAGGTTTGGCTCCCTCCCTCTCTAACTTTTTTTTTTTCCCCTTCCCCTCCCCAATGGTCTTCTGTTAAGTTTCTCAGGATCCACATAAGAGTGAAAACATATGGTATATGTCTTTCTCTGTATGACTTATTTCACTTAGCATAACACTCTCCAGTTCTATCCACGTTGCTACAAAAGGCCATATTTCATTCTTTTTCATTGCCAAGTAGTATTCCATTGTGTATGTCAGCCACAATTTCTTTATACATTCACCAGTTGATGGACATTTAGGCTCTTTCCATAGTTTGGCTATTGTTGAAAGTGCTGCTATAAACATAGGGGTATAAGTGCCCCTATGCATCAGCACTCCTGTATCACTTGGGTAAATTCCTAGCAGTGCTATTGCTAGTTCATAGGGTAGATCAATTTTTAATTTTTTGAAGGAATCTCCACACTGTTTTCCAGAGCAGCTACACCAGTTTGCATTCCCACCAACAGTGCAAGAGGGTTCCCGTTTCTCCACATCCTCTCCAGTGTCTATAGTCTCCTGATTTGTTCATTTTAGCCACTCTGACTGGCGTGAGGTGCTATCTCAGTGTGGTTTTGATTTGCATTTCCCTGATGAGGAGTGACATTGAGCATCTTTTCATGTTCCTGTTGGCCATCTGGATGTCTTCTTTAGACAAGTGTCTATTCATGTTTTCTGCCCATTTCTTCACTGGATTATTTGTTTTTCAGGTGTGGAGTTTGGTGAGTTCTTTATAGATTTTGGATACTAGCCTTTTGTCTGATATGTCATTTGCAAATATCTTTTCCCATTCTGTTGGTTGCCTTTTAGTTTTGTTGGTTGTTTCCTTTGCTGTGCAGAAGTTTTTATCTTCATAAGGTCCCAGTAGTTCATTTTTGCTTTTAAATCCCTTGCCTTTGGGGATGTGTCAAGTAAGAAATTGCTACGGCTGAGGTCAGAGAGGTCTTTTCCTGCTTTCTCCTCTAGGGTTTTGATGGTTTCCTGTCTCACATTCAGGTCCTTTATCCATTTTGAGTTAATTTTTGTTAATGGTGTAAGAAAGTGGTCTAGTTTCATTCTTCTGCATGTTGCTATCCAGTTCTCCCAGCACCATTTGTTAAAGAGAGTCTTTTTTCCATTGGATATTCTTTCCTGCTTTGTCAAAGATTAGTTGGCCATACTTTTGTGGGTCTAGTTCTGGGGTTTCTATTCTATTCCATTGGTCTATGTGTCTGTTTTTGTGCCAATACCATGCTGTCTTGATGATAACAGCTTTGTAGTAGAGGCTAAGGTCTGGGATTGTGATGCCTCCCGCTTTGGTCTTCTTCTTCAACATTACTTTGGCTATTTGGGGTCTTTTGTGGTTCCATATGAATTTTAGGATTGCTTGTTCTAGTTTCAAGAAGAATGCTGGTGCAGTTTTGATTGGGATTGCATTGAATGTGTAGATAGCTTTGGGTAGTATTGACATTTTAACAATATTTATTCTTCTAACCCATGAGCACGGAATGTCTTTCCATTTCTTTATATCTTCTTCAATTTCCTTCATAAGCTTTCTATAGTTTTCAGCATACAGATCCTTTACATCTTTGGTTAGATTTATTCCTAGGTATTTTATGCTTCTTGGTGCAATGGTGAATGGGATCAGTTTCTTTATTTGTCTTTCTGTTGCTTCATTATTAGTGTATAAGAATGCAACTGATTTCTGTACATTGATTTTGTATCCTGCGACTTTGCTGAATTCATGTATCAGTTCTAGCAGACTTTTGGTGGAGTCTATCGGGTTCTCCATGTATATTATCATGTCGTCTGCAAAGAGTGAAAACTTGACTTCATCTTTGCCAATTTTGATGCCTTTGATTTCCTTTTGTTGTCTGATTGCTGATGCTAGCACTTCCAACACTGTGTTAAACAACAGCTATGAGAGAGGACAATCCCAGTCATGTTCCTGATCTCAGGGGGAAATCTCTCAGTTTTTCTACATTGAGGATGATATTAGCTGTGGGCTTTTCATAAATGGCTTTTATGATCTTTAAGTATGTTCCTTCTATCCTGACTTTCTCGAGGGTTTTTGTTAAGAAAGGAGGCTGAATTTTGTCAAATGCTTTTTATGCATCGATTGTCAGGATCTTATCTTTTTTTATTAATGTTATGTATCACATTGATTGATTTGCAAATATTGAACCAGCCCTACAGCCCAGGAATGAGTCGCACTTGATAATGGTGAATAATTCTTTTATATGCTGTTGAATTCGATTTGCTAGTATTTTACTGAGAATTTTTGCATCCATATTCATCAGGGATATTGGCCTGTAGTTCTCTTTTTTTGCTGGGTCTTTGTCTGGTTTGGGAATCAAAGTAATGCTATCTTCATAGAATGATTCTGGAAGTTTCCCTTCCCTTTCTATTTTTTGGAACAGCTTGAGAAGGATAGATATTTTCTCTGCTTTAAATGTTTGGTAGAATTCCCCAGGGAAGCCATCTGGTCCTGGATTCTTATTTGTTGGGAGATTTTTGATTATTGATTCAATTTCTTCACTGGTTATGGGTCTGTTCAACTTTTCTATTCCTTCCTGTTTGAGTTTTGGAAGTGTGTGGGTGCTTAGGAATTTTTCCATTTCTTCCAGGTTGTCCAGTTTGTTGGCATATAGTTTTTCATGGTATTCCCTGATAATTCCTTGTATTTCTGAGGGATTGGTTGTAATAATTCCATTATCATTCATGATTTTATCTATTTGGGTCATCTCCCTTTTCTTTTTGAGAAGCCTGGCTAGAGGTTTATCAGTTTTGTTTATTTTTTCAAAAAAAAACTCTTGGTTTCATAGATTTTCTCTACAGTTTTTTTTAGATTATATATGGTTTATTTCTGCTCTTATCTTTATTATTTCTCTTCTTCTGCTGGGTTTGAGGTGTCTTTGCTGTTGTGCTTCTAGTTCTTTTAGGTGTGCTGTTAGATTTTGTATTTGGGGTTTTTCTTGTTTCTTGAGATGGGCCTGGATTGCAATGTATTTTCCTCTCAGGACTGCCTTTGCTGCATTCCAAAGTGTTTGGATTGTTGTATTTTCATTTTCATTTGTTTCCATATATCTTTTGATTTCTTCTCTAATTGCCTGGCTGACCCATTCATATTTTAGTAGGGTGTTCTTTACCCTCCATGCTTTTGGTGGTTTTCCAGACTTTTTCCTGTAGTTGATTTCAAGCTTCATAGCATTGTGTTCTGAAAGTGTGCATGGTATGATCTCAATTTTTTTATACTTATTAAGGGCTGTTTTGTGACCCAGTATGTGATCTATCTTAGAAAATGTCCTATGTGCACTTGAGAAGTAAGTATATTCTATTGCTTTGGGATGCAGAGTTCTAAATATATCTGTCAAGTCCGTCTGATCCAACGTATCATTCAGGGCCCCTTGTTTCTTTATTTATTCTCTGTCTAGGTGAACTATCCATTACTGTAAGTGGGATATTAAAGTCCCCTACAGTTACCACATCTTATTAATAAGGTTGCTGATGTTCATGATTAATTGTTTTATATATTTGGGGGCTCCCATATTTGGCACATAGACATTTATAATTGTTAGCTCTTCCTGATGGATAGACTCTGTAATTATTATATTATGCCCTTCTTCATCTCTTGTTACAGCCTTTAATTTAAAGTCTAGTTTGTCTGATGTAAGTATGGCTACTCCAGCTTTCTTTTGACTTCCAGTAGCATGATAGATCTCCATCCCCTTGCTTTCAATCTGTAAGTGTCTTCAGGTCTAAAATGAGTCTCTTGTAGACAGCAAATAGATGGGTCTTGTTTTTTTGTTTTTTTTTTTAATCCATTTTGGTACCCTGTGTCTTTTGGTTGGAGCATTTAGTCCATTTACATTCTGTGTTATTATAGAAAGATATGGGTTTAGAGTCATTGTGATGTCTGTAGGTTTCATGCTTGTAGTGATGTCTCTAGTACTTTGTGGTCCTTGCCACATTTCACTCATAGAGTCCCCCTTAGGGTCTCTTGTAGGGCTGGTTTAGTGGTGATGAATTCCTTCAGTTTTTGTTTGTTTGGGGAGACCTTTTATCTCTCCTTCTATTCTGAATGACAGACTTGCTGGATAAAGGATTCTTGGCTGCATATTTTTTCTGTTCATCACATTGAAGATTCCCTGCCATTCCTCTCTGGCCTGCCAAGTTTCAGTAGATAAGTGCTCCTACCCTTATGTATCTACCTTTGTAAGTCATGGCCTGTTTATCCCTAGCTGCTTTCAGAATTCTCTCTTTATCCTTGTATTTTGCCAGTTTTACTGTGATATGCCATGCAGAAGATCGATTCAACTTATGTTTGAAGGGAGTTCTTTGTGCCTCTTGGGTTTCAATGCCTGTTTCCTTCCCCATATCAGGGAAGTTCTCAGGTATGATTTGTTCAAGTACATTTCAGCCCCTTTCTCTCCCTCTTCTTCTGGAATTCCTATGATACGGACATTGTTCCATTTGATTGCATCACTTAGTTTTCTAATTCTCTCCTCATACTCCTAGATTTTTTTATTTCTCTCTTTCTCAGCTGCCTCTTTTTCTATAATTTTATCTTCTAATTCACCTATTTTCTCCTCTGTCTCTTAAATCCATGCTATGGCCGCGTTCATTTTATTTTGACCCTCATTTGTAGCATTTTTTTTAGTTCCTCATGACTATTTTTTAGTCCCTTGATGTCTGTAGCAATAGCTTCTCTGCAGTCTTTATGCTTTTTTCAAGCCCAGCGATTAATTTTATGACTATTATTCTAAATTCTTATTCTGTTATATTGCTTAAGTCGGTTTTAATCAATTCGTTGATTAAAGGAGGGGCCCTGCAGCACCTGGAGGGAGGCAGGCCCATTGGAGGGATGGATCCACAGAAGCGCAGCATTGGGCGTTTGTGCGGTGCAAGCAAGTTCGGTGACAGGAACTGGTTCCCTTTGGACTTTCGGCTGGGGCATGGGCAAGGGAGATGGTGCCGGCCAGCGCCTTTGTTCCCCGCTGAGCTGAACTCTGTCTTCCGGGGCTCAACAACTCTCCCTCCTGGTGACCTCTCGCCCTCCTGCTCTCTGAGCAGAGCTGCTGACTTTTAACATTCCAGATGTTAAGTCTTGCTGGCTGTCAGAACTCACGTCCAGCCCCTCTGCTTTTGCAAGCCAGACTCGGGGGCTCTGCCTTGCCCGGCGGGCTGCCCCTCCACCGCCCTGCCTCCCTCCCACCAGTCCATATAGCACACACCACCTCTCCACCCTTCCTACCCTCTTCCCTGGGCCTCTTGTCTACACTTGCCTCCGGAGAGTCCATTCTGCTAGTCTTCTGGCAGTTTTCTGGGTTATTTAGGCCAATGTGGATGGAATCTAAGTGATTACTTGGATGAGGTGAGCCCAGCATCCTCCTACGCCACCATCTTCCAAGCCTAGCCTCTATGTTTATTTACTTTTGAGAGAGAGAGAAACGGTGCAAGCAGGAGAGGGAGGCAGGGGTGGGGGCACAGAATCTGAATGAAGCAAGCTCCAGGCTCTGAGCTGTCAGCACAGAGCCTCATGTGGGGCTCGAACTCAAGAACTGCTAGATCATGACCTGAGCTGAAGTTGGATGCTCAACTGACTGAATCATCCATGCACTCCTAATCTTCATTGTCTTCTTTTCTCTCCTCTATTCTTTACCTCTTTTTTCCTTTTATCCTGCATTATTTTTGGTTATTTGAATATATTTTCAGTAATGCATTTTATTTCTATTAACTTTTTGGGTTGATCTATTTGCATTATCTTTAGGAAGTTACTCCAGAGATTGTTGTGTATATATTTGAATTTTCATGTCTGAATTTAACCTTATTTATAGTTAAGATTTGATCACTTCAAACAAAATGTTAATGATATAGTTGAATATTATATCTGCAATACATTGAAAAGCCATCAAAATGTATTTTTTTCAACAGTTAGGCATATTCCAAAGATCTTAAGAGGTGAAACATAATATTTCATGTTTAGCTAGGTATTTACCATTGTATTCCTATTCCTTTATTCCTGAAGTTCCATATTTTCCTCTGATATCATTTCTTTTTAGCCTAAAGAACCACCTTTAGTATTTCTTTTGAAGTATATTTGCCAGTGCTGATTTCCTTTAGTTTTCCTTCACCTGAGAATGGCTTTACTTTGTCATCACCCCTGACAAGTATTTTCATTGGATATGCAATTTTGAGTTGACTGTTTTGTTTTGCTTTTTAAAACACTTCAAAGAGGTCCACTGTCTACTAGCCTGTATGGTTTTTGATAAAAAATCTGCAGTCACTAAAATTTTTGTTCCCCTGTATATAATGTACTTTCTCTGCCTATACAAGGATTTTTCTTTATCTATGATTTTGAGTATATTGATTATGGTATGAATGGATGAGAGCTTTATGAGCTCTTTCACCCTGTTCATTTATGTTTTGACCATGTTTGCAAGGTCATTATTTCCTCTAATTTTTTCCTGCATTAGTTTTTTCTTTCTCTTTCTGAGACTCCATTGACAGGAATAATACACCATCTGATGTGGTTTCACAAATCTTGAAGGCTCTGTGTTCATTTTATTTTAAATCATATTTTTTCTTTCCTCTGTCTTCTCTATTCTGTTGGGACCATTCTTGTGGGGTTTTGTTGTTGTTGTAACTATTTTACTCCAAATATGGTAATTCTTCTTTCTAATATTTCCAATGGTTATTTTTTAATAGTTTCTATTTCTCTGCCAAGAAATTCTCTCTTTTATTTCAAGAACATCTATCTCTTCTTCATGTAGCATGGTTATTTTACCTATGATAGAGTCTTTGACTAGTAACTGCTATATCTGCATCATCTCAGGATTGGCTTCACATCTATTCATTATCTTTTTGCTTGAGAATTTGTCACAGTTTTCTTTTTCTTTGTATGTGTAACAATTTTGGATTGTGCCCTAGATATGTTTAATTTTGTATTTGAATCTCTAAATATTTTCATAATCCTTTGCTGAGTGTTGATTTCATTTTTATTTCAGAAGCTTATCAACCCAGTTGGGTTTAGAGTGTTTTATCTTTTGTAGGTGGTCATTTCAAGGTCAGTTACATGTTCAGAGCCTTTGTTCTGTTACCTTTGGCCTTTCCCCTACATCTGCAGCTCAGGCATAATAAGCCCAGGGCTTAGGTTGCTTCACACACAAGATCAGGGAACCCTTTTCCAGGTCTGTTTGTCTCCAGTATTCTTTCCTCCATCTCTAGCTCCAGGGTTAACTTTTTCCAATCCTCTGCCTCTGAAGGCAGAAGTGTTTTTTTTATTTATTTGGATGGTTTTGTTTGTTTGTTTGTTTTCCTCAGAGTTTTATCCCACCACTGCCTCATAGTTTTTTGTGATTGTCATTTGGACAATGCAGTGTAACAAGACAAGAAACAAAATAATGGAGATCCCTACACTTTTTGGATCACATGTTTTTTTGTTTTTGCAGTTTCTCTGTACAGAAAGATATGCGTTCTGTTGTAGTTTCTGGGTTTTACCACAGCTTTTGCCTCCGCCCCACGACTAAGGAGTCCAGGGTGGGCCAAAAAGAAAAAGCAGAAATAATCAATTGAATTAAATTAAAAGTAAAATAAAATGGAATGGAATTTAAAGGAAACAAAAAAAGGAAAAGGAAAGTCCCCTAATCCTCCTTGCTTACAGAGATTCCTTTTCCTGGTTCTCTAGCCAGAAATAAATGGATACATTGCTGTCCCGCTGGCTGCGGAATACTACAGAAGAGAGGCTTTTAGGTAAAGTCCTGGCTTGTTTAGGACCATCAAGTTTGGCATCTGTCTCCATTCTGCCTACTATTATTAATTCTTCAGAATCTAAGACAGTTGCTTTTTATATTTTGCTCAGAGATTTTAGACTAGGGAAAGAGAGAGAGGCTGTAGTGGGTCTATACCAGCGTGGCTGGCACCAAAAGTCTTATCTGGACAATTTTGATATAAATCCTTTATTGATGTGTGGCATCAATAAACACATTGATCTTTGTGTGGTTCGTATATTTCCTATCATTGGACATTCAGATTGTACAATTTTGTCATCATAAAAAATGCTGCTCTTAGTATTGTTATGTACAAAATGCGATAGGCAGTCTCCATATTTGTTCACCTTTTTGAATACTTAAGAGAAATCTTGAAAGTGAAGCTACTAAAGCAGGGTTACAATCTTTTTTTTTCCAATTTTGATGCTTGCTGCTGTATCCTCTATAGTAACATTTCTAGCACTAGTATGAAGAGTTCCTCTTTCACCTACTCTCAAAAAACATTGGAGATGGTCACTTTTAAAAATAATTTCTAGTCTGATAAGTAGAAAAGAATATTGTTTTAAATGTGTGCCTCCTGGAACTCCCAGGCTCTATTTTAAAACTAAAGTTAATAGATTTTGACCTTTTTTAGGATTTTCTTATCCTATCGATGTCATTCTATTTGATTTATAAAAATTCATTATGTGGTATCATCTTAACATTTTATCATTTTTTATATATCTGTGATTGCTTTTAATTTTATTTACAAACATTTTTGTCAAATAAAAATTATGAAATATAGTTGATGATATTTTACTGTTTATACCTATGATGTCTCACTTAGAATATTTTTTACATCCTCATGTTTATATAAAATTCACATATAGATTCTTCTGGTATTTATAGTGCCTAAATTGATTTTGGTGTGAGGTAAAGATATAATTTTTATTTCTGTTTTACTTAAATGTTTGGAAAACTTTATTCCCTAATGAGCAATAGCTATTTGTTAGGATAGTCACTGAATAGTCAAAGCATATATACAAATACCAGGTAGCAGCTGTTTTGACTTGACAGTATACTAGCTTAAAGTTAAGAATTTATTGTAAACAGTCTTATGCTGAGTTCTATGCCTCATGTGTTGTAACACTTTGGAATATTGAAAATACCACTCAAGCTCTTATTAGTACCTTACAGGGTTCTTAAGGGTCCCGTAATATATGTTATTTCTTTGGTTACAGGACTTTGGGAAACACTGAACTAGAATAGTGTCCTTTAATTTTGGAACCAATAATTCTCTAAGAAGATAAATGAAAAGGCAGAGGATATTTTGTTTTAGAAGAGGAATAGATATAAATGACTAATGACCAGGGTATTATAATATTTGAAGACCACGCCCCTTTGAGAACATTATTTTCAAGCCTCACTTTTTTTTTTTAAATTGCAAACCATAAATGAAAAAGACCAGCAACAATTTTTGGAGCTTTAATGGAAGACAAAGTTTAAACAACTGAACCGTGGTCACAGTTTTCTAACTTAGAAAACTCAGTGAAAAATACTGAACTTGCTTTCTCCTTAAGTATTAACCAGTTGTGCTAAAGCATTCTTTCACCTGACTCCTGACTTGTTAGAACAACAGGCCCATGACACAGTGTGTCCAAATTTCACTTAGAGACAGCGTCAGACAATAGGCAAGGAATCTCTTCTGAACTTGGAGGGGCAGAACAGCCCTCGTATCCAACAGGATAAGCTTCACGATGGCCTTTTGTTTTCTATTGCAATTTTGGTTTCCCGTTCTCCTCCGTGGCAGCAGCCTCGGGTGCTTGGTTAGGCTTTGGCAGGTGAGGGTAATAAGGCAAAAGGGAGGAGGATGAAGTGAATTGAGCCACAGGTGGAAAATAACATTGAGTCCTGGCAGACATAGTGCAATGGGGGATGTAGCTGCTGACCGCTGAAAAGTTACTGTTTGGATGATCTCATTCCATTATTGTAATGGGACAAATTATTAGATGGATGGTTTTCTTTTTATTGCTGGTCTGGTTTCACATCATGCGGGGGGTTTTAATATTGTATTCGCAACGCAGTAGATTCAGAGCAGGAAGAAAATGACGAAATAACTAGCTCTGAGGATAACTGACCTAATCTTGGTTTGAATTCATATATATCTTTACCTGGAATTCCAGTGAGCAACTTGCCAAAGAATGACTTATATATGGGAAGGAGAACAATTGAAGAAATGCTGCAGTGTAGCCTGCGGTTTAAATTAAATCTGGACAGAGTCAAGATTGACGGAGGCAATTGAAGTTGCACAAAGTGCCTATGTGCAGTGGGTCAGGGGAGCTGGGAATTAGAGAATTCTCAAGTGGTCTGTGAAAGATAAGTACAGGAAGCCCAAATCAGAAAAATAAAGTTTTTGCCCTTGCTTGGCAGGGAAATACTAGAAATCTGGCTTTAGCAGGTTTAGCAAATAAAATTACAAAACACCTTTATTTGAATGCAGATAAACAGTGATGTTTCAGTGTAAGGAAGTCCTAAATATTTAATGGGATATACTTACATCAAGAAGTTACTTGTTGTGGGTGATGGTGAGTAAGGATGGTGCTCTTTGTGATGTGCACTGGGTGGTATATGTAAGTGATGAATCACTAAATTCTACTCCTGAAACTAATATTACACTATGCTAACTAAGTACAATTTAAATAAAAATTTGAAACAAAAAAATGAAACTGCTTGTTGTTTGTCTGAAATTCAAAGTTAACCATGAGTCGTTTGTTATATTTGGCAACTCTGCTCCCAACCAAACCCTGCCTTTCTATTAATTCATGATTACAGGGATTAGTAATCTGAGATGGCCTGGAAGGAATTGAATCTATTGAGATTTTCACACTTCCCTAGTGAAGGGTAAGCCTGGTGATGCTGGCTAGAGTCAGCTAAATCAAATATTCAGTATAGTTATAGAAGTTAACACAGACTTCCCTTAGGAAACAGATTTGTCTGAATCCTCTGACTATGGACTAAGTTTCTTACCAATATATTAAAGAAACCTGAAATAACTATCTCTGTTTTGTAAATAATTTCTTAAAAATGATGGTGGAAAATGCCACATTGACATGTGTTCTCTTTTCAATATATTCAGTAACATAAGACAACAGAAAGGCCATATCTACAAAAACATACATACATTGTTGGAAGAATTACATAGTTGAAATTATTTTAAATGGTCTCATTTTGTCCTATAGTTTAGAACCATTTGAGGTCTCAGAGAAATAATATGTCTAGATCAGAATAATCTTGACTTCACACAGCCGTTATGAACTTTTCTTCAATTATTGCTTATCTTTTATCATTTAGTGTGCAGAAAGACGTGCATAGTCATGTGTGAAATAATTTTGTGCATCTTGACAATGAAGCATCATCATCATCATTCATCATTGTCATATTCATTGATAGGTTAATGATTTCTGACAAGTACATGTAAGTTAGAATAGAATGCAGATTGATTGCATTTTAACCCAGTTTGGGCTCTTGGGTGAAAATTTCTTGAACAATAATTGATCTTGAAAAAATAAAATTATCATTGCTTTGGTGATAAGCTAGAGAGAGTGACACGATATGACACTACAGCTGTAGACAACACTCCTTCCCCCTAAACCATCACTGCATCATGGAGTCGAGATGTCATTGGTCCAGATGTGTGTGTTCTATTCTCCTGTCTCTGAATGAACATTGTCCCTAGAGAGTGGAGAAAGAGTTTATACCATTCCCAGGATGAAACACAGGGCTACATCTGCCACCCACTCTGACTTTCCTGATTGAAGGGACATGAATTCTCCCAGGTGGCTCAGTCTCTACTTATTGACAATGATATCACTTATCAGCTTTGGCTGTAATAAGCTGCCTTATTGACTTCTGCCTTGTCACTTCTCCAGCTAGCTCCTTGTCACAAGCACCACTGCTTTGCATCAGTCTGCCTTTGCTTTATTGGTTTATTGATAGTTCCATCCGTCTTCTTCAAGGAGGTTGACAGGCTGGCATTTGACTCTTCTGTCTTCCTGTGATTTTACAGCCAGCAGGATGGCCGCCTGAAGTGCCTGGAGTTTTGCTCCAAGGGCCAGTGTGCCAACCACTCCTCCCCACTACACAAAAGGCTGCTACAAATTCTTTATTGCAAAATATGGAATTATTGATAAATCTTTGTAAGTGTTGAGGTGCAAGAGCGAACTAATATTTGACCTAGTGACAATGACGAAACAGCTTCAGACTGTTTTTCCAGGTGCTCTCTATGAGAGCTCTCTAATTGTTGCACTAACGGAGCCATGGTTTGCCCCAGGTATCCAAGCAGAGCCAAATAGCTGCAGGGGTGTGAACTGATTCCCTTCTGCTTGTACAACATCAAAACCATGTTAGAGGAGCTCTGACAAGATTCTTTGGTACTGATGGAAAGGAAAAACTAATTCCTAATACTAAACTCATTGATTTTCAAAGACAGAATAATAAAACTCGATTTTTTGTTTTAATTTAAGGTCAGTGTTTATGCCTCTGGCATGTGGGGAAATTATTTGACTTGTAAACTGAGTATGTTTGATCTGGAACTATTCACAGAATGAGACAGCATGGTGTAATGAGAGCTTTCATGGGAAAACAAAACAGGGATTATACAATGGAAACACTTTTGGGGGTCTACACTGCTAGATATCATTATATATGCATTTTTATCCCATCCTTACTAGATTTTACGTACAAAAATCATGTAGGCTATATCTACAGAAAATAAATTAAGGAGTTATATCAGGTACAACCAAAAGTCTAGCATAAAAGTGTTTCTTTTACTTTAATGGGTCTCTAGGAATTTGCAGTACCCTATGGATGAACTTCACACTGAAGTTTTGAAACATGCTTTTTTTTTTTTTTTTTCTTTTGAAGAACTATAGATGTCTCTTAGGAGGAAAAGGAAGAAAATGAAGAAAAATGAAAACAAGAGCTTTTACTTATTATGTGATGATGATTATGACATTATTTAATTCACATCAAAACCCTTATTAAAATTGATATAAGGTAAATATTAATTTCCCATGACCAGATGAAAGAAATTGAAGCATCAAAGTTAATGGAATTGCCAGAGATGAATGACATAGCTAGAAAATAAGCTTATCTAGTATTTAACCCCACCCTCTCTCTCTCCAAAGCCCAGCCTTATAACTGCTGTGGGGCTTTATCTGCCAAACTATAAGTTTTGAAACTGTAAAATCTGGATATCTTAGGCAGACTGTGTTATGCTTCGGAAGAACAATGAACATGGGCTTTAAGTTGATGTTTGAGAATGATAAGGAAACAAGGACAATAAAAAATAATTATGAGGAACTGGTAAGATATCAATAGATAAATCTCCAGTGCTTAATCTAAAAGTAGGCAACATTAATTACTTTCAAGACATTGCTTCACATTTTCACACAACCAACGAGGGGATCATCACACCCACCCTGACATCTTTAGGAGTGCCTCCATTATAGGTTTATTCCACACTGCAAATCTTTAGGGAAGATGAAATTTAATATTCCACAATCAATCTTATCTGCTTATGAAACAAACATAATTACTTGACATTCTGTTTTGCGTTTTCTTCTAAAATAGCAGAATAGGATATTCTTTTTTTTAATTTCATTTTTTAAATTTACATCCAAATTAGCATATAGCCAACAATGATTTCAGGAGTAGATTCCTTAATGCCCCTTAATAATTTAGCCCATCTCCCCTCCCATAACCCCTCCAGTAACTCTGTTTGTTCTCCATATTTAAGAGTCTCTTATGTTTTGTCCCTCTCCCTGTTTTTAGATTATTTTTGCCTCCCTTCCCTTGTGTTCATCTGTTCTCTCTCTTAAGGTCCTCATGAGTGAAGTCATATGATATTTGTCTTTCTCTGACTAATTTTGCTTAGCATAATATCCTCCAGTTTGATCCACGTAGTTGCAAATGGCAAGATTTGATTCTTTTTAATTGCCGAGTAATACTCCATTGTATATATATACCACATCTTCTTTATTCATTCATCCATTGATGGACATTTGGGTTCTTTCCATACTTTGGCTATTGTTGGTAGTGCCGCTATAAACATTGGGGTGCATGTATCCCCTTGAAACAGCATACCTGTATCCCTTGGATAAATACCCAGTAGTGCAATTGCTGGGTTGTAGTGTGGTTCTATTTTTAACTTTCTGAGGAACCTCCACACTGTTTTCCAGAGTGGCTTCACCAGTTTGCATTCCCACCAGCAGTGCAAAAGAGATCCTCTTTCTCCACATCTTTGCCAACATCTTTTGTTGCCTGGGTTGTTAATATTAGCCATTCTGACAGATGTGAGGTGGTATCTCATTGTGGTTTTGATTTGTATTTCCCTGATGATGAGTGATGTTGAGCATTTTTTTCATGTGTCGGTTCGCAATCTGGATGTCTTCTTTGGAGAAGTGTCTATTCATGTCTTTGGCCCATTTTTTCACTGGATTATTTGTTTCTTGGGTTTTGAGTTTGATAAGTTCTTTATGGATTTTGGATATCCTTTATCTGATACGTCGTTTGCAAATATCTTCTCCCATTCTGTAGATTGCCTTTTAGTTTTGCTGATTGTTTCCTTCGCTGTGCAGAAGCTTTTTATTTTGATGAGGTCCCAGTAGTTCATGTTTGCTTTTGTTTCCCTCGCCCCCTTGGACGTGTTGAGTAAGAAGTTGTTGTGGCCAAGATTAAAGAGATTTTTGCCTCCTTTCTCAGGGAGGATTTTGATGGCTTCCTGTGTTACATTGAGGTCTTTCATCCATTTTGTTTCTTTTTGTGTATGGTGCAAGAAAGTGGGCCAGGTTAATTTTCTGCAAGTCGCTGTCCAGTTTTCCCAGCACCACTTGCTGAAAAGACTCTTTATTCCATTGGATATTCTTTCCTGCTTTGTCAAAGATTAGTCGGCCATATATTTGTGGGTCCATTTATGGGTTCTCTATTCTGTTCCATTGATCTGAGAGTCTGTTTTTGTGCCAGTACCATACTGTCTTGATGATTACAGCTTTGCAGTATAGCTTGAAGTCCAGCATTGTGATGCCTCCTGCTTTGGTTTTCTTTTTCAAGATTGCTCTGGCTATTTGGGTTTTTTTTCTGGTTCCATACAAATTTTAGGATTATTTGTTCTAGCTCTGTGAAGAATGCTGGTGTTACTTTGATAGGGATTGCATTGACTATGTAGATTGCTTTGGGTAGTATCACATTTTCCAATATTTGTTCTTCCTATCCAGGAGCATGGGATCTTTTTCCATTTTTTGGTGTCTTCTTCAATTTCTTTCATAAGCTTTCTATAGTTTTCAGTGTATAGATTTTTCGCCTCTTTGGTTAGATTTATCCCTAGGTATTTTTGTGGTTTTTGCAGAATAGTAAATTCTTAATGACTTAATGACAGAACATAATAGCTGAGTGTCCACAGCAACATAAACTCCACGTTCTATATCCAGCCAGCCTCTTAAAGTCAAGAATAGCATACTGATATCAGAAAGCAAACACAATTACATGATAGTACACTAGTGTTTCCACAAAACATTGGTAAACTGTAACAAACCTTTGCTCCACAAAGCTAGTAATAGTTCACTGAAAAACAACTGGGAAGCCATGTGCTGGGTGTAAGTGATGCGTGCAGCTACTTACAAAATAGTTACTTCAGCCTTGACAACCTTGTGGACCTCCAGTATCTACAAGTAACCTCATTTCTCTCACCTACTCTCATAGTATGAAGGGAGCATTAAATTAGAATGTGGCATTCTGTCCTAGTTTCCTTGGGCTGCCATGACAAATTTCCATGAACTGCATGACTTGAAACAACAGAAATGTTTTCCCTCAAAGTTCTGGAGGTAGAAATCCAAAATCAAGAGGTCAGCCGGTCCCTAATTCCTCTGTAACTCAGAGTAGAATCAATCCTTCTTTGCCTCTTGCTCCCATCTGATGATGTCTATACATCCCTGGCATTTCTTGGCTTGCAGCTGCCTCACTACAATCCCTGCCTCTGTCATCATATGCCTGTCAACATTGCCTCCCCTCTCTGTGCCTGTCCTCATGTCCAAATTTACCCTTTCCATGAGGACATCAGTCTTATTGGATTAGTATCCATTAGTAATGACCTTGCTTTAACTTGATTGCCTCTGTAAAGACCCCATTTCCACATTCTGTGGCACAGGGGTTTAAGTATTCAACATATCTTTTTGGGGAACAAAATTCAACGCATAATACATACCATAAAGGACAGAACAAATCCACTGCATGCCACCATAAGAGACCACTAATGTTCCCCTTTGGTTGGAGGAAGCAGTGGAGGAGGATGGGGGACCAGGTGGCCTACTTTTTCCATTTCTGCTAGTGCTAGAAACTCCTTGTCAAAAACGGTCATGATGCTGCCTTTCTGTATACTCTCTGCTCTTTCAGTTGGTCAGAGATGACCCTTAGTATATGGTTGGAAAAGAGTTCATACCTTCATATATCAAGTACCTGCTTCATCAGTCCTTTTCTCTGGTAAGAAATTCAACAAAGTCTTCATTTTGGCCTGGGACACAAAAGTTTAAGGATGGACAGTGGAGTGACACTTTGGAAAACCACTGGCTGCTAATACCCACTTGCTTTTTAGCCAAGTGAGGGTAACACAATTCTCATTTATATTGCTGGGAAATAATCAGTCCTTGAAGTTAGATAGTGTCTGGATCATTTAACATGAAGAAATAATGGAAAAAGAAGTTACTCTACTTAATCTGAACCATGCTAAAAGGGACTTAGTTTGACCTCCAAAAAAATGGAGTAGTAATGCCCCATCGCTTTTCAAATTGTGGACACGACAAGCATTTTTACAGCAAGAAGCAATAGAGAGCCCAGGAGCCTGCACAGTCTCCATTTGTCTTTCACATCAGGATAGAACAGACAAGGATCAAATTAAGAATAACTTGGAGACATTCTGTTGCCAGGAGAGCATTCTCCTTCACTAAAATTGAATAAAGTGGAAAATTGTTCATTATCAATATTGGATTATTTTATTTTGGGGAAAATGGCATCATTTAAAAGAGTTAAATAATCCACTTCTTTCTTATGTTTATACTTTTTTATTTTTAGAAACCATGTGTATATTCAGTATCTTGAAGCAATATTTGCTATAATGTAGACTAACATGTAGTAAGTGCCTACTATGTTAAAATTAATGTGCTTGGCTCTGTAATACCAAAGTTGAAAGGCCTTGGCTCAAGGTTGTTTTATATGATGCTTTTTTTTTGGTACTGTGCAATATTCATATTAAGCAGTTCATCACAACCCATATAGACAACTGCTTTAAAGGCAAGGGGAAACAAATTTGGCCAAATGCTGCATTTATTAAATTAGAGACCGTGTAGACAGACAATTCTTCCTATTAACTGGAACTCTAGAAATTAAACCAGTCTACAGAAATTTTTAGATATTGCAAGAAGAGTGACAATTTTCTTTACATGCCATTCTTTCTCCCCAAATTGCTTATATCTTTGCAAGTACTTTCAAACCCTGAGAGGTGAGTATGTAAACTGAATTTAAAAACAATTTTTCTGACTGTTGGCAAGAATTTATCAATTAATAAGACAGTGCCTTCACTGTGTAATTTTTTCATTACCTCTGCTGTTGGTGATAAAAAAAAAAAACTTTAAATCAAGAGATTCCTCTTAAGGTTGATGGAGGATATAAAACATAAACAAATGGCCATAATATTATATGCTGTCTTCTGTATTAATAAGAACAACATGGGCTCCAGGAAGTCAGAACAAGAAGGATATCATGTCAATAAGCTACGCAGACTGACGATGGCCTTTCTGTGGTTAGGAGAAACGGATGTGTTCTGGCTCACTATCATTTTCCCTCATTGCCCTCCCACCCACACCCCAGGCTCACTGAGTCATTGGGAAGAAAACAAAGATATTTATAAGCACAGTTCTCCATATACCATTATTCTCAGAGGATCTGAACATTCAACTTTGAAAAATACTTGTGCATTGTAACCAGAATGATTCATTTACAATGACTTGTATTGAATCTTATTTTCATGTTCCTCTTAAAATATACCTAAAAATCTCACAGTTTCACTGAACTTTGGTTTTGATTTGACTAAACCAAAACCAAAAACTCCTCAGTAATGGGTTATCTCCATTTCTCTCTGGTATATTCCAGACCATTAATAGAAAAGCAAAAAAAAAAAATCACTTAGCAATGGAATGCCCTTGATCAAGCAGTTTTTTCACCCAATTTTCCATTGTGTAGTTGATGTAAAAGACTTTTGGGAAATAAATACCATATTTGGTACACTATTTAATCTTTTCAGTAAAGCTGAACAATGTAAATGCTAATACAATATCCATCTGAGAATTTTGCTGCTGTGCTTCTTCTAGTTCTGCTAGTGACATGATCCTGGTTTTCTTTGAGATATTTGAAGATGAGAAAACTTCTTATCAGTGAGACTTTGCCTTCTTTGCTATGGCAGCCTTTCTGGGACCCTTGCTGTGATTTTCCTCATTCTGAAAATCTGAAGACCACATAATGAGCCACAGTTATCTACTAGCAGAATTATTTGCTCTCCAAATACCTCATGGATTAATATAAAAACTCTTGTTGGATTTGTGCAAATCGATAGCCTTCAGTTCTTCTTCCTGCTATAACTATCTTTTCTATTCTCCTCTCTCAATTTTTCTCATTAGTCAAAATGCCACTAACTCTCTCTGTTAGGGATTCTCATTATAGCCAGTCTTCCAAGGATTCTCTTGTCAAGGGCACTAAACTAGTCAGGGTTCTTGGCTTCAAACAGCAGAAGCCAGCTCTATGAAGTTAAGTAGAAAAAGAATTTAGAGAGAATAATGGTGGTCTCACAGGGGCTAAGGGAGAATCAGAATGTGGAAGGAATCAGTGGTGGGTGAGGTAGTGAGCACCACACCCCTACCAACTATAGAGAGAATCGGGCTGGACATCGAATCCACAACAGTCATCATCACATTGCTGACTCTAGACCCTCCCTGCTATAGTCACCATTGTTGCCTGTGCTGAGGTGAATTCTCTATTGCTCCTTGGGTCATTGACCATAAGATTAAAATCATGAGTGTAAATATCCACCTGGCCAAACCATGTTTATTCCTTTGTTGCCAAGAGTTAGGGAGACTGAGTGATGGACATATGTAGTTTTTAAAATGAAAAATGAGGTTCCTGCTTCTACCAAAATTCATATAGTGGTTGATCAATGGTTGATTCCCCAAAAGCAGATCATCATATCCAAAACAGCCAAAACAAACAACAGCAGCAACAAAATGGCAAATGTCAATTACTAAAAATGGTCTATAATATGGACACATTATGCAGAAATCACTAAGATGTGCTCCTGTTTTAAAACTTAGCAGGTCATTTGGATAGACACATCAACAAATCAAAATGATGTATTCTTGTATAGATTATGGGACATTTCACAGATTATGTTGGAATCACAGAGGTTGGAGGAAAGAATTCTGCATATAATAATCTGGAAAGACACCTAGAGATGCTGTTTGTTCCAAGAATAATAATTGTGCCTATTTAAAAATTGCTATTTTTCTTAAGTTACTAATCTATGTAAACCCCTGACATATATTAACATTTGCAAACTTCCTACCAGGAATCAGACACAGATGGCCATTACTGCGGCCATTCTACAAACAATGATCAAAGAAATTAGTACACATTAGTTAGTAAATGGCTGAGTCAGAATGTAAACTCAGGATTTCAGATACTCTTCATCTTCTAACTACCATATAAGGAGAAAAAGATAAGACCCAGTCAAATGTGGTGTTCACAATGGGTGAAAGCAAGAGCTGTGAATGCCAGCAAAATTTGTGGAACTAGGAAAAGCCAGTAAAGTAATAATAACAGTTATTTTATTGAGGATTACTACATGCTAGAAATAGATCCAAGAGCTTCCCATGTCTTGTTCATTCAGTGCTCACACGAACCCAATGAATCAAGTATTATTATTAGAAATCCAATTTTACTAATGAGAAAATTGATAAGGTCAAGTGATTACCAAGGTTTCACAGTTAGTATGTCTTTCACTAGTCTATTGCTTCCAAACAGACCTGAAACTCTGGCCTAAAATTAAACAAAACAAAACAAAACAAAACAAAACAAAACAAAACAAAACAAAACACAGGCATTTTCTTTCATGATTCTGTGGCACAACTCGGGACAGCTGGAGAGATTTTCTTTTTATATGAGTGGGCTTGAATGTTCAAGGTGGCTCACTGATATATTTGGTGTCTTTTGGGGATGGCTGGGTGTCCCCCTGTTGGCCTCTTCACCTCCAAGTGACCTCTCCCGATAGTTGACGTCTCCACATGGTCTCTCAGGCAGGGTAACCAGATCTTTTACATGGTAGCTCAGGGCTCTCAAAAGCACAACAGCAGAAGCTGTCAGGCTTTCTTAAGGCTTAGGCCTGGAACTTTAATAGCTTCATCTTTATTGTTTTCTATTGGCTAAAGTGAACTATAGGCTCACACAAGATTCAGTGTGCAAGAAGACTATACAAGAGTATGAGTTAGGGAAAGAAATGTGTATGGGGGCCACCTTTGGAGAACTAGTTACCACAAGATCTTGCGTAGCTAGGATTGACAACCAGGTGTCCTGACCTAGAGCCTATGCATTTTAACATAAAGTCTGTGGAAGTCAGGAATGTATAGGAGAGGGTGGGAAACAAGAATGACCAGAGAAAGGTTATAGAATCACACTCTGAGGACAGAAGGCAAAGGATGTATACAAAGCTAAATGACATTTTTTTTTCTTTCTGTTTACTTGACCACCAGCAACTCATGCTTAAATTTGTTCTTCATTACTATTTTATATATTGGAAATTAGGGGAAACCCCCAGGTTCTCAAAAATGGTCATCTCTCTTAAATTAGGAATTCTGCTTCTCTATCCAATTCACATTAATGGAGAAACAGGCTGGATGAGAGGAAAGAAAAAGGAAATCATTCACTAATCAATTTGTTTAGGAAGCAGATTCTTTTTTTTTTAATGTTTATTTTTGAGAGAGAGAGCAGGGGAGGAGCAGAAAGAGAGGGAGACACAGAATCTGAAGCAAGCTCCAGGATCCGAGCTGTCAGCACAGAGCCGACACCATGCTCAAACCCACGAACTGCAAGATCATGACCTGAGCTGACATCAGAGGCTTAACCAACCAAGCCACCCAGGCACCCCTAGGAAGCAGATGCTAAAGTTAATACACCCTTCATCTTTCTGTTCTTTCACTTTCTTCCCTTCATGATCTTTGATTCTAAAAGTGACAAAAATATGTATCCTCATGTGTTTTCACAATCCCCCCACTGTTTATTGAAATGCCTATAGGTGCCACATTGAGTGGCACATAATTGAAGGATTTCACTGGGGATAAAGATGCAGTGTGATCAATGAGCAATAGAAGGGGGAGTGTTGAGTGTGTCATTGGTGTAACCCCCATTAGGAAGAACAATGATACAGAGAAGGAACAGGTACACAATTAAGTTCAGCTTCCACAAAGTTTAGAAAAAATATCTGATGGTGGTAGAGCTGGTGCAAGGCTCCGTGAAACATTTTCAGGAGTCTAAACTTTTTTTAATCTGAAAATGCATTGAATTAAATTAATGTCACTGTCAACTCTAGGATAAGTGCATTCTTCAAGATCGAATTCTAAATTCTCACCAATTAAAAAGAAACAGTATCTACATTAATTTTCATGAATGTAATGCTGTTGTCTTAGTTCATATTGTAAACTTTTCATTCCTTAACAAGATGTGTGATTATTTACCAATTCCTCCACCTTAGAGCAAAGTAGCTCAGAAGTCCTTCTGAACATTACATTTACAAGGGAGCAGATCCACTTATGTTCAGGAAAAAAAGGAAGTTCCAAACAAGAAAGAAGTAGTCTTAGGAGGTCAAATCAATGATCTATATAGGAAATAAATGGAATTGATTTGAAAGAACAAGCTAGCCACACCACCTTTGTGAGTTTCTTATTAATGAACAGAATATTTGGAAAAGTTACATTAGTTCCCTCTGTCAAAGAGCTCACTCTGCTTTTGCTAATTCTATCAGTCTTTAACAATAAATTTTATAATAATTTATCTTACACTCTCAACTAAAAGATTTATGAATATCAGCGGAAGATTTCTAAATGGTCCATTTTTTTTCCATTAGAAAAGGTATGCAAATTGGACTAATTGTTATTTGGACTAAATGTTTATCTCCACCCACCCCCAAATGCATATACTGAAATCTTGACACTCATGGTGATGATATTATGAAGTGGAGCCTCTAGGAGATATTTAGGTCAAGAGAATGGAGCCAGTATGAATGAGATTAGTGACCTTCTGAAAGAGACCCCTTAGAGTTCCCTCACCCCATCCATCATGTGAAGACACAGGGAGAGAATGGCTGTCTATGAACCAGAAAACAGACTCTCACAGGTACCCAACCTGCCGGCATCTTCATCTTAGAACTTCGCAACTTTCAGAACTGAAATAAATGTTTGCTGTTTAGGACAACCCATCTGTGATATTTTTGTTTTAGGAGCCTAAACTAATACACAAATCAAATCCAACATGTTTTTAAACCAGTGAATATTCCTAGTCACTGAGTGCTGTTAGAATGTCAGACAGAAAGCCAAGAAGCTACCAAAATATCAAGTGTGTGCCAGGGATGATGGAGCATTTTCTCACCCTATAATGAACATAATATTTCTCCATTGAATGAATGAATGTTTGATTATCTGTCTTTAGGAAAGCCCCAGGCCTTTTAAACATATTAGGCTAAGCCTCTTCACCCAGGAGCATCTCCCCATCAACTGATTTGGGACCTTAATTATATCTGTGAAATCTCTTTTGTCATACAATGCAACAAACATGGGAATATCTCCTCATATTCACAGATTCTATCTACATTAAAGGTTAGGCATCACAAAAGGTCAAGTGTCATTGAATGTCATCCTAGATTTCTGTTTATCACAGCATATATTCAGAGAGCATTATAGAAACACCCACTACTATAAAAAGAAATCTGCACACTTTTACTATTGCTTCTGTCTTAATCCTATGTCACGAAACTACTTAAGAAATACAAAGAAATTTATAGGACAGAAATGTAATGAGCTTTGTATTGGCTGTTGTATGATGACAGTGTCAGTTAAAGAATTAATCATGGGATACGTCAACCTGGAAGCATTTTCAGTTGCCAGAGTCAGTCCTCCTAGTACAACATATATCAATGAAATCCTCAATAACATCAAAGGAATTAACTACAGAGTAACAGCAGACCACCAACACAATCATAAGAAGCTGAGAGGAATAGTTTTTATGAAAGGAAAAAAAATCTCCCACAGTAATTTTCAAAATCAACAATACTTTAATGAAATTGGAAGTTCCTTTCTGGAACTTCCTCTTACCCCTATGCTTCTCCTCCCAGAGGGGCATGAGAGGGATTGGCTGAGCTGAGCATCAGAGGATTGACCTTTTCAGAAGAGTTGCTCTAAGTCTAGAGACTGTGTAGCTGCAGGAAAGAAAAAATCTAAGTGAATGGTAATAATGATAATAACAATTTGATCAACCATGCTAGCAGAAAGACTGAATTATCTTTGTATGTTTTAATAGAAAATATTATGAAATCATTGTGAGATGAAGAGGCAAAAAATATTAAGTAGGCAAAAATATGGGAAAAAAATGTATTATGGGGGCATGCGCCAGGCAATTAACTGATGACAACAATTATAATAAGTTTCTAATGTCATATTTCTGGATTTTTGATGCTTATGATATTATTTAAATTTTAAGTGTGAAATTTATTGTTAATTTTTATTTCATTTAAAATACTTACTTTTGTACCTGATATTGTATTTTCAATTATATACTATTTTTTTAAAAAGCCTTTCACCCAAAACGTATGTTCCTTTTTCTATAGAACCTAGAACTACACACAAGTATTAGATATCTGTTGCTTCTCCTTTTTTTAAATTGAAGTATAATGGATTTGCAGTGCTGTATTAGTTTCAGGTGTGCAATTTGATTCAATAATTCTATACATTTTTCAGTGTTCATTATGATAAGTGTACGCTTAATCCCTTTTACCTATTTCACTCATCCCCCCTCATTACTCTTATGGGAACCTGTATTTAAAAGTCTGTGTTTTTGGTTTTTTTTCCTGTTATTTTGTTTTGTTTCTTACATTCCAAATATGAGTGATATCATATGGCAGTTATAATTTCCTGACTTATTTCGCTTAGCATTGTACCCTCTAGGTTCGTCCATGTCTCAAATGGCAAGATCTCATTCTTTTTTATGGCTGAGTAATATTCCAGTGTGTCTGTTTGTACACACCACATCTTCTTTATCCACTCATCCATCAGTGGATACTTGGGTTGTTTCCATATATATCTTGGCTATTGTAAATGATACTGCAATAACATAGGATTACATATGTCTTTTTAAATTCATGTTTTTGTTTTCTGTGGTAGATACCCAGTAGTGGAATTACTGGATCATATGGTAATCCTGTTTTTCATTTTTTAAGTAACCATACTGTTTTTCATTGCATTCCCACCAGTGGTGCACCAGGAGTTCCTTTTCCTCTACAAACTCATCAACGCTTGTTATTTTGTGTCTTTTTTTATTTTAGCTATTCTGACAAGTGCAAAGTAAGTACTTCATTGTGGTTTTGATATGCGTTTCCCCAATGATTAGTGATGGTGAGCATCTTTTCATGAGTCTGTCATTTGTATGTCTTCTTTGGAAAAATGTCTATTCAGGTCCTTTCCCCATTGTAATAAGATTGTGTGTGTGTGTGTGTGTGTGTGTGTGTGTGTGTGTGTGTGTGTGTTGAGTTGTATACATTCTTTATGTATTTTGGATATTGACCCTTTATCAGATGTATCATTTGCAGATATCTTCTCCCATTCAGTTTTGTTGCCTTCTGTTTGGTTGGCAGTTTCCTTCACAGTGCAAAAGCTCTTCATTTGGTGTAGTTCCAACAGCTTAATTTTGCTTTTGGTTCCCTTGCCTAAGAAGGCATATCTAGAAAACTATTTTTATAACCGATGTCAAAGAAATTACTGCCTGTGTTCTTATTCTAATTTTATGGCTTCAGGACTCACATTTAGGTCTTTAAATTCATTTTAAGTTTATTTTTGTGTGTGGTATAAAAAAGTAGTCCAGATTTACTCTTTTTCAGGCAACTGTCCATTTTCCCCAGAACCATTTGTTAAACATATTGTCTTTTCCCCATTGTATATTCTTGCCTCCTTTGTCATAGATTGACTATATAAGCATGGGTTTATTTCCAGCCTGTCTATTGTTTTCTATTGATCTGTGTGTGTTTTTTGTTTTGCTTTGTTTTTATTTGTTTTTTTGTAATTTGTTTTGTTTTTTGTTTTGTTTGTTTGTTTGTTTGTTTGTTTTTTGCCAGTACTGTACTGCTTTGTTTACTACAGCTTTGTAGTACGCCTTGAAATCTGGGATTGTGATACCTCCAGCTTTGTTCTTCTTTCTCAAGACTGCTTTGGCTATTCAGGATCTTGTGTAGTGCCATACAAATTTTAGTGTTATTTGTTCTAGTTCTTTGAAAACTGCTGGTGTTTTGATGGCATTAAATCTGGAGATTGCTTTGGGCAGTATGACTACTTTAACAATATTGGTTCTCCAGTCCACGAGCATGGAGTAACTTTCCATTTGTTTGTGTCCTCTTTAATTTCTTTCATCAATGGTTTATAGTTTTTGAAATACATGTCTTTTACCTCCTTTGTTAAAGTTTATTCCTAGGTATTTTATTATTTTTGGTGTAATTGTAAATGGGATTATTTTCTTAATTTCTCTTTCTGCTACTTCATTATTAGTGTATACAAATGCACTAATTTGTATTTCCATGTATTGATTTGTATCCTGTGAATTTAATGATTTTATTCATTAATTCTAGTAGTTTTTTTGGTAGAGTCTTTAGGGATTTTTAAACAGAGGATACTATCATCTGTAAATAATGAAAGTTTTACCTCTTTCCTTACCAATTTGGATGACTTTTCTTCCTTTTTTTGCTTGTTTTTGTGGTTTGTTTGTTTTTCATTTTTGTGACATTTTTGTCTGATTGTTGTGTCTAGGACTTCTAATACTATGTTGAATACAAGTGATGAGAGTGGACATCCTTGTCTTTCTCCTGATCTTAGAGGAAAAGCTCTGTTTTTCACCATTGAGTCTAATGTTAGCTGTGGGTTTTCATATATGGCCTTTATTATGTTCGGGTATGTTTCCTCTAAACCTACTTTGTTGAGAGTTTTTTATCTTGAATGGATGAGGATCTGTTGCTTCTTACCCAGTCATACTATGAAAAAAATATCCCCAATATGCTTTTTTAAGCCTCAAAGGAATTAACAATTTTCATGTCAGGATTTATGATAAGTTACTTGTTTAAGCTAAATTATAGTAGATTTGAAATTTGTTTTTATCTAAAATCTTGGATAACAATAGAATGGGCTAACACTATAATTTGGGGGAACATAAAGTTTGTATATTTAAGAATTCACTAAAAATTATAGGAGTAACATCCACAGACTGAACTTACCTAATGCAGATGGGCACAATAGCTCTCTTATCCAGGTTTCTTCAGAGGTACGTTTGTCATTTCCATTTTTAAAATTCTTCTAAAGTTGTAGAGATATTGGCTTATATAATTTTGTGGCAAATTTGTTTCATTTTATAATTTTTATATAAATGTATTCCTTTTTATATTTTTTAATTCAATGTTGGCATGCCTTAAAGAGTATATAATTTGAATTTTAGTCCATATAAGTACATAAGCAGAATATACTCAATGGCTACATAATATTCCATCTACGGTTTTACCATAGATTTTTAAAGCATTTGTCCATTAACTATAACCAAAATATCTAGCAGCTTTTATTATATCTGGTGACCCAGTGGGGGTCATTATACATACATAATTTCTCAGCTAAGTTAGTAAACTATAGAATAGGTACTAAAAGTGAAATACTTTAAAGAGTATGTAACTTTCTAAAAAAATATTTGTTTTGGGGGGGCATAAGAGGAGGAGGGGCAGAGAGAGGAAGACAGAGGATCCAAACTGCGCTCAGCGCTGACAGGCTGACCTCGCTGAGCCAAATGTGGGGCTTGAACTCACAAACCACGAGATCATGGTCATACACTCCACTGAGCCATCCAGGTGCCACAAGAGTATGTAACTTTTAAATGTTGAAATTACCTAGTTCTCCATAACAATGTGTGAGTGCCTATTCTCTCAGACTCTCTCTAGTACTATGTTATCAGTTCTTCATTGTTTTGCCAATTGATAGCTGAAAAGCCGTTATCACATATTTTATTCTAACATTTTATTATGAAAATTTTAAAAATACAGAGTAGTTAATATAATTTTACAATGACTACCCATATAACCACTGTCTAGATCCTAACATTAACATGTTACTAAACCTGTTTCATGTATTTCTTGATGTAGCCAGCTTACTAACCTACCATGTGGTTTTATTTTGCTTTTATTATGAACAAAATTGTGTGTTATATGAACTATTTTTTTCATACTATTTGGCTGTATTTCCACTGAGTTCTCTTTAGAATTTGTGTAACTCTTTATAAAAGAACTAAGTCCTTTTCCTGTGCTATGATTTACACGTGCATATTAATTTTTACATTTTTGCCATGCAGAATTGCATTTTTTACTTTTATGTAGCCTTATCTATTAATGTATTATTTACTCCTTATGCATTATATGTACTCCACAGAAAAACTCCCATTTTCTGAAACTGTAATCTTCCTATAGTTGATTCCTAAATATCATGGTTTATTTTGTTGTGATTTAAATGTGCAACCTACTAATATTTATTTTGCTGCAAGGTTAGAAGTGTTAATTCAAATTTATATTAAATCATTTGTCCCCATAATTTGTTTTTTAAAAATATATTGATGTCTTCTATTATTAAATTGATTTTTGTACTCTATTTCCATATTGATTTGGGTGTACCTCTAGATTTGCTTTTCTCTTCCATTGAGATAACATTATTTTAGTCATTGAAAATTTACAATTTGCATTGGTATTCTCTATCTCATCCCCGTTGCCCTTCTTTGTAAGCATTTTTTTGGCTGTTTTTACATGGTTTTTTCCTACATCACCTTTAGTATCCTTTGGACAAGTTTGAAATCCTCTTGGTAATTTTTGGAAGAAATGTGCTAAATTTATGAATTTATAAAAGATAATTGGCATGTTTTTCTGTTTAGTTTTTTTTCCATCAAAATATGATCTTTTATTTGATCGTGTTGTCTTTTGTCCTTCAATATAATTTTGGTCTTATTCCTAAAGATCTTGCATGGTTTTGAAAATTTCTCCAATTCTTCATTTCTAAGTTACTATGGAAAATGTGATCTTTTATTTCCATGTATCTTCTGCCTACTAACATTTGACTATATGAAAACAATTTCTTTGTGTATATCAGTGTTTACCCAATTATTTATAATTTTCCTAGATTAGCAGTTGTCTGTTTCCTATCAAAAATTTTTTTCAGAAAAATATATTTTTCACCTTTCTTTACATTTACTCTCTTATTGCTGTCTGTTTCTAAGTTTGTTAGCAAGTGCTTGCAGGATAATATGAAGTAGTGTAGTATAAAAGTCCTCTCTGCTTTCTGACTCAATCTGGAATGTTTCTAGTATCTCCCCTATCATACATCATACTTGCTATGTATGAGTTGGTATATCCATATCTTCAATAGGTGGATAGATAGATACATAGATTAGATAGATGATAAATACATTTCCATAGTTTTATAATTAGTATACATGCATGTATCCATAGTATGTATATGTTATCATATACACATATCCTAAACTACATATGAGTATATATAAGAAAATAATCATATAGTCAATATTCAAAAATATTTTTAAAAATCAAGACAATACTGAATTTTATCAGGTACTATTTCAGTAGTTATGGAGATAAAGATTTTCATATTTACATATTAATATGTGTGTTATTGCAGTACATATCTTTCATTTCTGAAACAAGCTTGACTTAGGGCATGTCATTTATTTAATGTGTGTCAAAACTATGTCTTAATGCTTATTAAAGGTTTCTATGTGTTAATTAGTAAAACTGATCTCCAGTTTTCTTTTTGTTCGTAGTATTTTTGTAAAATTTTGGCATTACTGTTATGCTACATTTTTGTAGAAAGTACATTTTCCCTATTTAGTCTGAAATAATCTAAATATATTTCAAGTTATTTGTTCTTAAGATGTTTGAAAAATAACTCCATAAGACTTATGACCAAAGTTCTTTTCTATTTCTCCTTTGATAATGCTTCATCTCTGGAATTTCTGTTTCACATAGGGTAAATTTTGGCAATTTCTATTTCCTCAGTAATCATATTTTATCCAGATTCTGAAATAGATTTACATATAAAGCTGAGAATATTGCCCTGGTGGTCTTTTAATTTTTTTCTAAAGTTTTTGTAATTTCAATGTTATCATTTCTTATTTTGTACATTTATGCTTTCTTCCCCTGTTTCCTTTATTACTTAAGAATTCGAGGGGTGCCTGGGGGGCTCAGTCAGTCAAGCGTCCGACTTTGGCTCAGGTCATGATCTTGCAGTTCGTGGGTTCGAGCCCCATGCTGGGGGCTCTGACAGCTCAGAGCCTGGAGCCTGCTTCAGATTCTGTGTCTCCCTCTCTCTCTCTCTGACCCTCCCCTGCTCACACTCTGTCTCTCTGTCTCTCTCTTAAAAATAAATAAACATTAAAACAATTTTTGTTTATTTATCCCCATCAGTGAATCAGATCTTAAAGGGGTTTGTTAGTTTTCAAAATTGTTTTTCTGCTTTATTTCTGTTTTTATGTGTATTGATTTCTATATTTCCCCTTTCTATAGTTTTTTGCTGTTCTGTACTGCTTGAAGTCTAATGTTTATTTGCATTCTTTCAAGTTTGCTATACACGCATTTAAGACACAAATTTTCTTTTGTCCTTGTTTATTCTTCCCATATGTTCTGATTTATAATGTCTTCACTATTATCATTTTATTCATATTAGGCTCTTATGGTTTTCATTTTTATTTGAACCAAGGGATGATGATGCTTGAGATTCCTTTTTATTTTTTAATTACTAGGTGATAACATTTAAAAATTTTTTTCTTTTTGATTTTCATTTTGTTTCCAAGTCTTGTTAATAATTTCTAATTTTATTACATTGTAAATAAAGAATACTGGTCATGCATTTACTCCATTTTGTGGGAATTTATTAAATATTCATTTCTAACCGTAGTATTATTCCTCTTAAAACTTCTTCTCAAAGAAAAATAATATTAAAATTAAGCATGTCAGTCTAAGATCCGAATGCTTAAGAAGGGAAGATTTTCGACTGCAACACTGTCAAGGAAGGCCTTCTTGAGAAAATTCTCCACCAGCTACTTCTGTCAAACTAGCTGCAGCCAATTGTGCGCAAAGAGTGAAAATGGCTCTCACTCAACAGTTACAGGGTGTCATTTAAAGAACATCAAATTCACAACCACACAAAGACCTTCCTGGAAGTGAAGGTCATCATCTATCTAGAGATGTGACTTGACTTTGATTTACAGATATTTTATTTTTTCCCACTTGAGAAGGAACACTTCACTTTCCAAGCATGACATTGCAGGGCAGAGCTTGATTTCCCAAGATCAGAAAATATTTATTGTACACTTGTCATTTTGTCAATGACATCTCATTCCTTGTCTTAGTTTGAAGAGTAAGACAAAAAAAAAAAAAAGAATCATGTGATGATACCTGAAAGTGTAATATATTATTCTATCATCTGCCTAGAGCTGTAATGGTCTAAGATAATATTTTCATCACATATTTAATGACTAAAATTCTGGCATCATGCTTTCTTGCTTCTCCATCCTACAACATAGTGTGGTTCCCAAACCAAGGGTGATAACATAAAATGTGGAAAAGTCAAAATATAACATGTTGCTCCTTACATGTGTTGTTTAAAATAATACACACACACTCCATATAAACATTCACTTGGAATCACTCCCAGAGCATGCTAGTGTTATCAGTTACAAGAATCCTAGAATGAACTGGAAAAATAGTGTTGGATCTTACCACCTGAAGGAGACCTGAGCATTAATGTTACTGAGAAATGAGATTAACTTCTTCCAAAATATGATTCAGTGAAATCCCTCTAGTTCACTTCCTGGTAAAATGAATCCTGTTTCTGTGACCCCTTGGATGCACCAATGTACCCTTTACTCCCCATGGGAACTGACTATATTTTGTGATCATAGGGCCAAAGAAAATTTAGAATCTGCTATCTTTTTCTAACCAAAACAAAAGGCTCTTGTGACTTACGTAAATACAATAAACATTTATTGGGGAAACTTATCCTAGAGTTTTTAAATTTCTCATGTACGATTTTATTGGTCTCATAATTCACATATTGTAATGAAGCAAGATGATTTCTCTCGGAAATTTCCCAGTGAGAATAAAATTATTAAATATCATCATCACTGATAATAATTAAACTTTATTACCTCAACTTCAGTCCTGTCAGATCAGGCTTCCCAGAGGGGAGCCTATGTGTGAGAGGCCTTAGAAGACAGTATAGTGAAAAGTACAGCATTGAAACTAATGGAACACCTGGTTACAGACAGAACCTAACAGCCCAAAGATGATGCCAAAGAACTCTTTGGATAGGTTTGCTGCGCTATGTTCCATTCTTGCTATCTTTAACCAATGTTTGGGAAAGAATATGCTTTCCAACAAGGAATAAGAATGCTAGAAATCAAAATTAAAGAAGACTAGCAGGAAAGGGACAACAGGGAGGGGTCATTAGAGATTGAATGATAACCACTGTTTTAAAACATCACTTCAGGGGCGCCTGGGTGGCGCAGTCAGTTAAGCGTCCGACTTCAGCCAGGTCACGATCTCGCGGTCCGTGAGTTCCAGCCCCGCGTCGGGCTCTGGGCTGATGGCTCAGAGCCTGGAGCCTGTTTCCTGTTTCCGATTCTGTGTCTCCCTCTCTCTCTGCCCCTCCCCCGTTCATGCTCTGTCTCTCTCTGTCCCAAAAAATAAATAAACGTTGAAAAAAAAAATTAAAAAAATAAATAAATAAAAATAAAACATCACTTCAGTGCTGGGCACTTTTTCTCTTTTAAAACATTTAGCAGGAGCTATGTAGCAGGTTATAGATATTAGGTGATTTATCAGAAATGCATTTAGCTAATAACTGCTGAAAGCAGCATTCAAAACAAGGGCACCCTGCTTCAAGGTGCATACACATTTTTAGTTTTCTTTTTCTTTTTCTTTTTTTTCACATTTTTAGTTTTCAACTACACGGTGCTGTTTTTCATTGGTGGGAGGAAGAAAATATGTGAAGGAGATAAATGAGCAAGAATCGGTTTAGTTGGCATTGGTAAATATTTGGCTGCAGTTAATTTTAACTCAGCTGCTTAAAGTGCACAGTAATTAGCCTGGTTGCCTTGAGGATAGTCTTAAATGAGGATGCCTGGATGGACGAAGATTGTTATGATGAGCGGAAGTAATCAAACTTGCGAAGTTGGCAAAGATGACGCTAGGGGAACAAGGAAAAAGCAAAGTACAGTTTTGCATGCTGATGACTTAAAAGCAAAATTCACCAAGCTCATAGGTCAATGGAATGTTACTCTAGGCTGGTAGAGACTCTTACACAATCTCTAACTTTGGATGCATAGAAACTCACATGATTGGATCAAGTTAAAGGCACAGCAATCATATATTTATAATTCTTGTGGATGCAGAATTTAAAAGGCCCCATGGATACTGTGCTTAGCCCTCATTTTTTTTCCTTATCTGTTTTGAACTCTCTAGATTCCTGTTTTAATTTTCACAAAATTTGAGAAATGGGTGCTCTCAATGTCACCCTGACACATCTTTTGTATGAATTCAGGAGAATGAACCAGTCAACAAGCTAAGAATGAGAAAGCTTCAACAAATGAAAATATTTTTCAAGATGAGGAGCTTCATCTTTTCTACTACCAGTCTAATTCCAGTTAAACTGGAAATAAAGACAAGGAGATATAGACAAGATGATACAGGAGAGTTAAAGAAAGAAGAGGCTAAAAGAGGATATAAGGAGAGGATAGAGGAGTTCCTGGGTGCTTCAACTGGTTAAGCATATGACTCTTGGTTTCTGCTCGGGTCATGATCTTACAGTTAGTGAGTTCGACCTCCACGTCAGGCTCTGCACTGACAATGCGCAGCCTGCTTGGGATTCTCTCTCTCTCTCTCTCTGTCCCTCCCCTGCTCACACACTCTCAAAATAAATAAATAAAACAAGTAAGAGGATAGAAGGAAGAGAAGCCAAATACCAAAGAATGAAAAGAAGAAAGAAATGTGTCGAGATTTATGATCTCCAATATGATGATTTAAACATCTTGAGGAACTGAATAGGACTGACTTCTAATCCACTACCATTTTTTTGTTTTCATTAACCAGTCTGACATTTCATATAAAGATAAAGCATTTTTAACTGATTGATTTATGCTTTTAGTGAGACTTCAGATCATCACCTCAAAGTTAATTTTAAAAGTAAGAATGGATGGGGAGGGGAAAGAAGGGAGAGAGAAGGGCAAGAGTTCCTTGGAAGAAAATAGCAATTTTTACTCTGTAACATGAACACTGAATTTCAGATAAGTAGTCACTTGGGTAGCGGGCTTGATGTACAGACCCATGGGGATGTTTTCATACCTGAAATGGGGATATACTTATCTATGTCTTTCCTTTCTCTTGAGCTCACATAGGCTCCCAGATTTTAAGCAGTTCTTAAAGACACACACTCATGTACACACAACCCTTCATTGTTCTTCAAGTAATTTGGTAATCTATATTCACACCATGTTAAACATGTAGAATATGGTTACTGGGCAAGTCCTTCAGCTGTGAACTGTGTGGTAGCCAGGGAAGCAAGATTTAATACTAGAGAAATTTAGTACAGCCCAAAGAGGAGGGCTTAAATCCAGGAGACCCTGGAGATCCTCCCCACCTCCAGTCACTATGGAAATGACAGGTCCTTTAGACACTAGGCCTGGGGAGCATCTTGTTTATCCCCCAGGGTTTTTCTCCGTCTGAATCCTGCTTCCCATCCTGTACTGCCATTACCTCTCTCTGGAGGATGTGTGGGCTGTTGTCTCCAGAAGACTGAGATTTTACCTTTGACAGTGATCCTCTGGCAAAGTTAATGTTTGCTTCTATATCCCTTCACATAGGGCATCTTTTGAAATTCCCTAGTGCAAACTCTCTGTTAGTAGTCCCCAGTATTTGAATACTTGTTATATACCAATGAGATCACAGTTTGGCTCTGACTTCTAGATGGCATCTATTTTGTAAAACTAATTGACTTTTAAGGAGGTCTGTCCTCCTGATGATGTGGCATAGTTTCCATTAATGTACTGGAGTTAAGTGATCATCAAAGAGATAATAGACCTCATGGTGAGAACAGCTGAACTTAATTTACAGTGTGTCAAGACAAAAGCTCCTAAAGAGGAACTCTAAAATTGACATTTTAAGACTCCTTAAAATTTTTGTCAATGGTTCCAGAAAGGAGTAGTGAAGCTGCTGTGATGTGGATTCTACAACCTCCATCTGGAGTGGAGAAGCTACTGGTTTCCTACAGACAAGTAGATATTCCGTGAAGCTAATAAAGCTTAAGTTTAGGGATCCTCATTTGCATGGGCCAATTCCTGGGCTATTAACAAAATTTTAATTTGTAATTTTGCATTCTTTATAAACTGGATATACTCCCCTGTGTTTATCCCCCCCCCCCCCTTCTTATGATGAAATATGAACCCTTAAAGATGATATTTGGAGTGAGGGGTCTTGGGAAGGTGCTTAAATCATGGGGGTGGAGCCCTCATAAATGGGATTAATGCCTTTTAAAAGAGGGTCCAGAGAGAACTGTAGCCCCTACCACCAGGTAAGGACACAGAGAGAGGATGCAAGCTATGAAGCAGGGAGGCAGCTTTCACCAAAACACAACCATGCTGGCACTTTGGTCTTGGACTTCCCAGCCTCCAGACTATGGGAAATAAATTTTCATTGCTTATAAGCTACTTAGTTTGTGCTGTTTTGTTATAAAGGCCTATATGGGATAAGACAGTCTCCAAAGTTGTGTAAGTCACAAGTAGGATTAACAGATTGAACAAAATCCAAATCAACCGATCAAGCAGAAAACAAATATCCGGGATGTCCAATTAAATTTGAATTTCAGGGCTTCTGGATGACTCAGTTGTTAAGCATCTGACTTTGGCTCAGGTTATGATCTCACAATTCTTGAGTTTGACTCCCACATTGGGTGACCTCAATCCCTGCTTCGGGTGAGCACAAGCCACGGGTGAGCCCCGCTTCTGTCTCTCCCCCTCCCCATCCCACCCCTAAAAGGATTCTTTCTCTCCTCTCTGCTCCCCACTCATTTACACACTCTCTCTAATTCTCTCAAAAGAAAATTTTGAATTTCAGGTAAACAATGATATTTTTTACTCTAATATCCACTAAACATTTGTTGTGGGTTTTTTTTGTGTTTGTTTTTGAGAGACAGGGAGAGAGAGAGAGAGAGAGAGAGAGAGAGAGAGAGAGAGAGAAAGAAAAAGAGAAAGCAAGACGCAGACTCCAGGCTCTGAGCTGTCAGCACAGAGCCCGATGCAGGGCTCTAACCCACAAACCATGAGATCGCAACCTGAGCAGAAGTCAGACACTTAACTGACTGAGCCACCCAGGCTCCCCAATATTTGTTGTGTAATATTTGGGAATAATAAAAAAAATATCCATTCTCTATCTGACAATCTTCAAGGCCCTGGGGAATCAGTATGAACAAAATAAGTATATTCTTTTTTCTGATAGAAGTTACAAACAATAAGCCATTAAGTAAAGTATATGTGTCTGATGTTGATTTTATTGATCTAAACCAATATATGTTTTCCTATAGGTATAAGATAGAAGGGGGAGGAGGAAAAAGGGAAGGGGAGTAACATGGGGAAAAATATGGAGGCATTATAAAAAGCAGAATTTTGTTAAATTATAGTCTTATTTTTTAGGACAATCCTAGATTCACGAAAGTTGAGAAGATAGTACAGAGGATTTCCACATATCACATACCTATTTTCCCTCATTAGATACACATATCCATAAATATTCCTGTGTGTAACCATATGCATCTGTATAAAACTAAACTTGAATTGATACTGGTGTCTCCAACTGTAATTTGTTATTGCATAGGTTACTGCATCCCTCTTTTGCTTCTCTATAAATTCCTCCTCTTCCTACTCCAACAAGTGAGAAACCTAGCTCCTACCATCCACCATTCATTTACCTAATTTTTCAGTTCAGTATCCATTTATAGTAGTTCTAGCATT
Organism: Herpailurus yagouaroundi; assembly: GCF_014898765.1. NCBI lineage: Eukaryota > Metazoa > Chordata > Mammalia > Carnivora > Felidae > Herpailurus > Herpailurus yagouaroundi. The sequence continues at coordinate 56,125,108 of NW_024412396.1, forward strand.
GTTAATTGATGCCCCTAGGATATAATTTTATCAACTAGAATGCAGTGCTTTTGGGCAGTTCCTTTTGCCTTTGGTCTTACAAATTTCATTCATTTATAGAGTTACTTAGGTGGGTAACTCCTTCCCCAGCCCCCTTCAGTGAGGTTGTTTCAGACGTTGGTAATACAGTCAGATTCTCTTGTCAGGACTGACTGACCTCTTACATGATTTCTTTAAATCTGCCTACATTAATGGTTTACTCTGTGCTGTAAACTGTAAAGTTCTGTGGGTTTGACAAATTCACAATGTCATGTGTCCACCATCACTGTGTCATATAGAATAGTTTTACTGACCTAAAAATCTCCTGTACTTCATCTATTCATGCCTATCCTTCCCCCAACCCCTGGCAACCATGAATCATTTTATTGTCTTTATTGTTTTGCTTTTTCTAGAATGTCATATAATTGGAATCAAATACTATGTAGCCTTCTTGTTCACTTAGAAATAAGCATTTGTGTTTCCTCCATGTCTTTTTGTGGCTTGATAGCTCATTTGTTTTTATCACTGAATAATATTCCATTGCATGGATGTAATCACAATTTGCTTATTCATCTGTTAAAGATACATTGGTTGCTTCCGGTTTTTGTGATCATGAATATAGCTATTGTAAACCTTTACAAGCAGGTTTTTGTGTGGACTAAATTTTCAGCTGAACTGAGTAAACACTGAGGAGCACAATTACTGGGTTGTATGGTAAGACTATGTTTAGGTTGTAAGAAACTGCCAAGCTGTCTTCCAGAAGGGCGTTCGGTTTTGAAAGGCAACTATGCTTGCCGCTGTGCTACCAATGCCCACTAGCATTTTGAATTCCCACCAGCAACGAAAGATAGTTCCTATTGCTCCATACCTCTTCAGTTTTTTTGGATTTCAGTTATTCTTATATACTGTGGTAGCTCACTGTTATTTTAATTTGAATTCCCTGATGACACATGATATTGTGCATCCTTAAATATGCTCGAAGGAGCAGAGGGTTTTTGTTTTGTTTTGTTTTTTAGTTTATTTATTTTGAGAGAGACAGAGACAGCATGAGTGGGGGAGGGACACACACAGAGAGAGAGAGAGAGAGAGAGAGAGAGAGAGAGAGAGAGAATGAATCCCAAGCAGGCCCTGCGCTGCCAGTACAGAGCCCAGCACAGGGTTCAAACTCACACATTACGATATCATGACCTGAGCCTAAACCAAGAATCAGTTGCTTAACCAACTGAGCCACCCACACTCCCCAGAAAAACAGTGTTTTAATAGATAATTTTCAGAAAATATTTGTAAAAACAGAGCGAAACCAAAGTCCAATAAACTCCATGGTCCAGAATTTTTCTCTAGCATAGGTGAAGGTAGAGAGATAAGTGACAGATAAATCAATTCAGTGGTATGTTGTACATTTCAACCTGTGCTGGGGGAAAGTCCTCCTAGATGGAGAGAAAGGAAAATTCACTTTTGTTTTTATAACAATGGATGGCTTAGCTTAAGTACTTTGCTAGATTAGGGATGATTACCCAAGTTTTATTTGGGTGATTAGGAAGGACTTTCTCCTACGAGAAGATTCTACGTCAGTCTTTGTGCTGAGGTAACCTTAAAATAACATGAACATATGTGGAACACTTACTATGTGCCACATGCTGTGATCAGCTCTTTACATGTATTGGCAGAACCCTGAGAGATCCTGGAAGGCATGCCCTATGATTATCCCTATTTTTGTTCTAAAGCTAAGTAACCAAACAGCTAAGTATCTCATCTAAAGTCCATAGCAATGTGTGACAAAGCTTGAATATGAAATCAGGCAGTTTGACCACAGCATCTGATTTCTTAATCACTTTAATGTTTCATCTGCCTCACAAACCATGTCCTATTACAAATCAAGAAGGAAAGCTGAGAAGGAAGATAAAAGGTGAGACCTTTTTGAGAATGGGATTGTATTCATTTCTTCAAAGCAGACACCTTCTCCACCGTGAGTTAAAGGATTCAGCAAGAACTTATCTCTTTGTGATTATAAAAATTGAGAACTTTAGATTCAGGCATCATCTTGAACATCTCCATTTTATAAATGAGGACTTTAAAGCCAGAAATATTCATTGTCCCAATATCTGAATGGATAGAGTCATGGGTTGATGGCTGTAATAGGTCTTTAGAGCTAGTGTTCTTTCCACTACATCATTATTTCTCTATTTGAACTTTACAAAAAAAGTTGTACAGAGCCCAGCACAGGGTTCGAACTCACACATTGCGATATCATGACCTGAGCCTAAACCAAGAATCAGAATCAGAATCTCTATCTCTCTGGATTAATGACTGTTTCTTTCTTTCTCTCTCTTTTTTTTTTTTTTTTTTTTTTTTTTTTTTTAATTCTGGTCAACCTGTCATTTTGTGGCCAAAGCCTCAAAGTGCATTAAGGGGAAGGTAGAATCTAGGACCCTTCACCTGCATGTCTCATTGCTATTGTGTATCAAATAAATGTAAACAAAAGAAGCCTTCTGTGTGCCTGGCTGCCACTATAACCTCCTAGACTAATGCTCACTTTATTTAAAAAGAAATTATTCTCTTCCTTCCAAAGGAAGCCATGTAAATCTAACTAGCAGAGCATATTTCTGTTTTCTTTCCCAAGTGAAACAGGCAGCAGTGCCACAGTAATTTGCTCTTGATTATTACAGTATAAAAAGAAAACTTTTTTTTTCTTAAAGAGATCAGGAGGAAGATGATAGTTCTGTGTTTTTAATTCATTGGGTAGCATACAAGTCTCAATATGAGAACAGAAAATGAAAGAGAGGCAACTGTAAATAATGCATGCAATTATTTCGTTATTAAGATTTTATTGGTGGAGTAGGAAGGTGGAAAGAAGCTAAGAAAACAAAGCTCAAGTTAATTCCAATTCATAGCTTTCATAACATTTGATAAATCTTTCTGGGACGTAAATAGCAGCAAGAGATAGCTGGGGAATCCTTTCAGTTTGTTTTGTAAATGGGAGAAGTATATTGGAGCCTAATTAAAAGTTTTAATAATATAATTAATGAAATTTTGAATGTGTCTATCACTAGATATTAATTATCTTGTAGCTACTAGAACAAATAATGATGGTATCGTTCTTCGTGATTAGCACGGGTACATCTTCCCCGTATGAATGTTGATTAACTAGAATAAATTGGTTATCAAACTAAATATTTTTCCAAAAAACAGACATCTTCATTAATATTAGCTTAAGGTGTTGGAGGATAATGGAATCTGCCAATAAACTTGTTTTCCTGGCCAAAAATCAAGTTAATGAGGAATCTAAGGAAAAAATGAATACACTCAATAGAAAACGAATATGATGGAAATGAATTAATGCCACAGAAGAAAAACAGGTCTTTTAAAGGTATAGGAAACGGATATACTCGTTAAATTAATTAACCAAGGAGGCTGTTAGACTGAGGTGGTTCTAATGCCTTGACAACCTATGTAAGCCAATCAAAATCTAAGCCTGTAATACCTCAAGGTTAAAAAACAAATTGAAACCTAAGGACATGCAGTCAAGGCCATTTACCTTTTCTCAAATAAGGGAGCCACTTAAGCCAATCAAATAATTTCCTTGCTTTGTTTCTTCCTTTCTAAAAAAGTCTTTCCTCTGTCCTGTGGGTAGAGTGCTCCTACTTCCTGTTTGATACTGACCTTATGGTATAGATATTTGCACAGACTCAATACCTTTGATATACCTCAGTTTATTGTTTAACATACTGTAATTAGAACATTTTTTTCAGTTATTCTGTCATTTATTCTAACTATCCCAAATTTTCTTAATTCATATGATTTTCATTTTGACAGGAAACCATTACAATCTTTGAATCTAATGGTAAAAAACATCAAGCAAAATTCTCATGTTTTGAAGTCTTTTAAAGTCCACCTTAGACTTTAAATAAACTGTAAATTATTAAATCTAGAAGACTAAGTATTTTAACTTAAGATAATTCTAGAAATAGTGTCATACAGAATGCTAAGCTCTTTTTATATCTTTATTTTTTGTTATAAGTTTATTCTGAGAGAGAGAGCATTTGTGAGCATGAGTGGGGGAGGAGCAGAGTAGGAGAGGGAGAGAGAGAATCCCAAGCAGACTCTGCTGTTAGCGTGGAGCCTAAGGCAGGGCTTGAACCCACAACCTGTAAGATCATGACCTGAGCTGAAATCAAGAGTTGGACACATAACCCACCAAGCCACCCAGGCGCCCCTCTTTTTATATCTTTATATATTTTATAGCCTTGTGAGATAGGTGGTATCAGAAAACATTTTACAACTGATAAAACTAATGATTTATTAGGTTAACTAATTGACCCAAGCAGTCAGCACAGAAAATTATAGATCTGGATTTGAATCGCAGCCTGTCTGAGGCCAAATGTCATAATACTTCCTTACCTCAACGAAATGTTAACCAAATATTTTGCCAAATTTGAAAATGCCTCAAATTTAAATTATAATTTACCATGAGATACTTTCATAAACCCTGATTAACAGCATTATAGGGAGCACAGATCATTTTAAAGTGTTAAATTTTCACATAGTAAAGCTCTTGATTAAAAAAAAAATCCTAAAAAATACAATTTTTCCCCCACACTGTCAAAGAACAAAATTATCAACGAGTCATGACTTAGGTGGTGAACTATTTAATAATCCAATCACATTTGTTAGCCACATGCCCCCTCACCACTGGTCCCATGGTAGCATTCTCTCAGCTTCTGGGTGGAAGAAATGTAGCTGGTACCAAAAAAGGTGATATTTGTTACTTCTGGACTCCAGTTCTGCTGGATTAGATCACCAGCTCATATCATTTCGGAAAGGAGTAAAATGGTGTTATGGCTCATGATCAGCCACATTGTTGTTGTGATTCAGGAAAGACCAGCTTCTTTCTGGCTACTTTTCTCCAAAGCTGTTCTATCAGAAGCATGGCTTACTTCCCATGACTTTAAGGAGGTCCAAAAGTCTATATGTTCAACTATTTCATGACCTAAAGCATTAATGTTTAAGAATTAAACATTCATGGCCGACTTTGGTGATAGGACCAAATCCCAATAGAACATAAATCCCAGCAAGAGTAATAGAAATAAAAGCAGTAGGTGATAAAGAAGTGTTCTCATGCCTATATTCTGTCACAATTAAGCTCATTCAAAAAATGGCTTGTGTGTTGGCTTGGGCCTCTAAGAACTCAATGTATTCAGTTCCAGTGTAGAACAAGAGTTCTGGGAAGCAGATTTATTTCATTCTTGGCACTGTACAGTTTCCAAGTTTAGCTGTTATTTGAAGATAGACATGACTGACTCACCTCTCTAGGAGTCTGAGCCACAGAGCACCATTAGCTATGAAAGATAACAATGTTCTCTTGGGTATATTGGAATGCTGATACTGCATAACAAAGCACTGGAAATCTCAGCGATATATACCAATAAAAATTGATTTCTCACACATCTGCAGCATTCAGTATGAGGTTGTTTTATCTAGGCCGTGTACAACTGGACAGTTCTGGTTCATATATCCCTTATTCTCTCCCCGAGCCTACTGGGCTAATCCACGCACGTGCATCTCTTAGCCATCACAGAAACACTGGAGTGAGTATAATTGCATAATTATTTTGTGTGAAAGTACTTTTTCTAACAGTTTTTTTTTTAATTTTTTTTCCAACGTTTTTTATTTATTTTTGGGACAGAGAGAGACAGAGCATGAACGGGGGAGAGGCAGAGAGAGAGGGAGACACAGAATCGGAAGCAGGCTCCAGGCTCTGAGCCATCAGCCCAGAGCCCGACGCGGGGCTCGAACTCACGGACCGCGAGATCGTGACCTGGCTGAAGTCGGACGCTTAACCGACTGCGCCACCCAGGCGCCCCTGAAAGTACTTTTTCTAATAACATCGTGCCTACTAACATTATCTTGGCCAGAACAATTCATATGATTGAGCCTAGGCTCAGGGGCAGAGAAATACACTCTATGCTTTACTGGGAGGTGCTGCAAAGTTAGAAGTCAAAGGTCAGCTTTATAGGGAGGACTGAAGAATTGAGGACTTTAATGCAATCTATTATAGCAATAAACCAAACATATAAGAAGCCATAATAAATGCTAAGAGTCAACAGTAACATTAAAATTATTCCCCAAGATTATTTCTTAAATGACTCTGTAATTACAATGATTAGTTATTGTCACATGCGATGATTGCCAATTGGTAACTGTGTTGAGGTTAAAAATTATGCAGGTACACAGAGAAAATGTCAGTACTATGTCCTGACTTTATGTCTGATTTTGTCTTATTTCCTCTACCTTTGCCTTCATCAACCCTTACTTAAAAATGTGATTTTGCTTTTACCTTCACGTGGCACAGCAAATCTTTCAGGAATAAGGTAGAACATAAACATATTATCATACGAAATCTTAGCATTAAAGTGGAAAATAAAGTTAGCATATTCTCTGGTTTCTTCCATATTTTACAGATGATATAACTGAGATACAAAGACACTATATGACTCGCAAAGATTTAGATGAGATAATTTCAAAGAAAAATCTAGTTTGTGATCTAATATCACTTTATATTTCAGTTTTATTGACCAAGTTGAGGAAAAAGAATCCAGTTTGCTTCACCACTTTTTATCATTTTTTTCTTCTTCATCAGACGTAACTATTCACCTTTGTAAATGTCTATAAAAATTATGAGCTTAAAATGTTGATTACATTTTATTGCTTTTTTACATGCAATTTACCTTTTTTTGGTAAAGAGTTTTCTAGCTTTAAGCTTCTCATACTAGAATCTACTTTTTCTCAATTTAACTATATTTCTCAAGCTGTGGATAAGAGTTTAGTCAAAATCCTTAGCTATATGAGAGAAATGCTTTTGCATATATATACCAAAACTAAAACCAAGATAACCAAAAGTGAATTAATTTTAAGGATAGAAGTATTTCCCTGGGACTGTCATATTTCCCAAGGTCATTGGAATTCCACTATTACAAGAACCCATAAATATGAGCTGAGATACATAGTGGTTTCACCTGGACAGAGGCACAGGGATTCTGAAATAACCAGACATACATAGGTAGCTCCAATTATTTGCCTCTCAGACCAACAAAAGCAGTGGCTGCTGAAATAATGGTAAGAAAAATGGTTCTAGAGTTTTCCCCCATGACTCAAGACAAGCATTTATATTATTTAGACACTCGATGTCTCTTCTGACTTATGATTGCCTTACAATCTATGGAACATATTTAGTGTCCCCATGGAAGCAATTACACATGAAACATCAACATATATTTATTTAGTAGACAGTGTTTTCATAGGTCCCTGCAGTGTATTTTAACAGTAGTGGAAATGAACATTTTGGTGTAATGTGTTTTTATCTATCATTCAGATCAAAGAAAATCCAGTACTTGTAAATCTTAGAAAGCAATTGAAAGTTTCATACAGTAGTTGAAAGTAGTGAAGTAGTAGAAATTAATTAAAAGTAGTAGGATATAGAAGTAGTGAGTAGAACTCTGTGTATTTATGTGGAAAAATACAGCATTACATATACTGTCTTAGGAATTTTTAAGCCTACAGGTCATTGGCATTCACAGTGTTATGCAACCATCACCACCACCCATCCCCATAAATTTTCATCTTGTAAAACCGAAACTCTGTATCCATTAAACAATTCCCCATTCTCCCCTCCCCCTAGCGTCTGACAACCACCAGTATGCTTTGTTTTAATGATTTTGTTTGACTACTGTAACTACCTCAAATAAGTGGAATCATAAAGTGTTCATCTTTTTATGATTGGCTTATAACTCAGCATAGCATTCACAAGATTTATTTACGTTGTAGCATATTGCAGAATTTCCTTTTTTAAGGCTGGATAATTTTCCATTATATATATAGGCCACATTTTGCTTATCTGGTCATCTGTCTATGGACCCTTGGGTTGCTTCCCTGTTTTAGCTATTGTAAATAATCCTGCTATGAACATAAGTGTATAAATGACTCTTGGAGACCCTATTTTCATTTCCTTTTGGTATATACCTAGAAGTAAAATTGCTGAATCATGTGGGAATTCTATTTTTAAATTTTTATAGAACTACCATACTATTTTCCATGATGACTGTACCATTTCACAGTCCCACCCACTAACAGTGCACAAGAATTCCAGTTTCTTTACATCTTTCTAGTAATCATTGTTTTCTGGTTTTTTATTTGTGTGTGTGTGTGTGTGTGTGTGTGTGTGTGTGTTTTATAGGAGTCATCCTAATGATGTGAGGTGGTATCTAATTTTTTATATACATTTTTAAAATACATTTCTCTAATGATTAATAATGACAAGCACATTTGCAGTTTGTTTTGTTTTGGTTTTTTTGGGCCATTCATATATCTTCTTTGGAGAAATGTCTATTTAAATCCTTCCATTTTTATATTGTTTTTTTGTTAAGTTTCAAAAGGCCTCTATAAGTTCTGGTTATTAATCCTTTATAAATATACTGTTTGCAAATAGTTTTTGCATTCTGTGTGCTGCCTTCGTACACTGTGGATAGTGTCTTTTCATGCTCCAATTTTTTTAATTTTCATGAAGTCAATTTATTCTTTCTTTTATTACCTGTGCCTTTGTTATCATGTCCAAGAAATCATTGCCAAATCCAAAGTTGATAAGCTTTTATCCTATGTTTTCTTCTAAGAGTTTTATTGTCTTACATTAAGTCTTACATTTAGATCTTTGATTCATTTTGAGTTCATTTTTTGTATATGATATTAGATACGGACCAAACTTCACTCTTTTGCCTGTGGATATCCTGTTTTCTGAGTATCATTTATTAAAAAGATTGTCCTTTCCCTACAGCACACTTTTGGCACTCTTGTTATTCTTGTCAAAAATCATTTGACAGGGGTGCCTATGTGGCTCAGTTGGTTGAGCGTCCGACTTCGGCTCAGGTCATGATCTCGTGGTTTGTGAGTTCGAGCCCCACGTCCAGCTCTGTGCTGACAGCTCAGAGCCTGCAGCCTGCTTCGGATTCTGTGTCTCTCTCTCTTTGTCTGCCCCTCCCCGACTTGTGCTCTGTCTCTCTCTCAAAAATAAAAAACAAACATTAAAAAAAGTCGTGACAGTGTATGGGAAGTTTATTTTTGTACTATTTTGTATCTATTCCATTGATATATATATTTATGGCCGTACGATGTTTTTTTTGGTTACTATAGCTTTGTAGTAAGTTTTATAATTGGGAACTGTGAGTACTCCAGTTTTGTTCTTCTTTTCCAAGATCTTTTTGGATATTCCATGTGAATTGTAGGGTACATTTTACTATTTATGCAAAAAATAGTATTGGGAATTTGATAGTGCATTGAGTAGGTCAATTTTTGCAGTATTGACATTTTAACAAGATTAAGTCTTCCATCTACAAATATGAGGAATGTTGGAATTTATTTACATGTTCTTTAATTTCTTTCAGCAGTGCTTTGTAGTTTTCATTGTACAAGTCTTTTACCTCTTTGGCTAACTTAATCATAAAGCATTTTTTTCTTTTTGATGCTATTGTGGATGCAATTGTTTTTGTAATTTCCTTCTTATATTGTTCACTGGTTATTCATAGAAATGCAACTGACTTTTGTGTGTTGACTTTATATCCTGCTACTTTGCTGAGTTCATTTATTAATTTTAACATTTCTTTTGGTAGAATCTTTGAGGTTTTCTACATATAAGATCATATCATCTGCAGACAGAGGTAATTTTATTCCTTCTGCTGGAAGCTGCAAGCTTTCAACAGACTCCAGAGCTCAAAAATAGTCACATCAGGCAGATAATTCTAGTATAAATGTCTAGGCGGGAGACAAATTCCTGGTGCGTCTTATTCTTCCATCTTCCCAATAGACTTGGTTTTAATATTTAGTTTCTGAATTTATGAAAAAAAATTAGCATAATCCCAAAATGCAGAAGTAGGCAATTGAGCATATTTATAGGTAATTCAGGCTTAAAACAGTATTTATTAACAAAATATCCAGGTCATTAAGTTGAAATGCTTTAATTATTATTCACTTGATAATAGAAGACTCCTTTAGAATTCTATACACCTAGAATAAAATAATACATATAAGGGTGGGATTATCTCAAAATAATTAACATCTTTGCATTGAAAATGTTCATTTTCTCCTATAATTTAGTAATGTTATTAAAACAGTAAGGAAAACAAAAGAAAAATGAAGTATTAGGACTTCATTAAGATAAAAAGCTTCTGCACAGTGAAGAAAACAATCAACAAAACTAAAAGGCAACCCATGGAATGGGAGAAGATATTTGCAATTGACATACCTAATAAAGGATTAGTATCCAAAATCTATAAAGAACTTACCCCCCCCCAAAAAATACTCCAGTTAAAAAATGGGCAGAAAGCACGAACAGATGCTTTTTCCAAAGAAGACATACAAGTGGCTACCAGACACATGAAAAATGCTCAACATCACTCTTCATCAGGGAAATACAAGTAAAAACCACAATGAGATACTACCTCATGCCTGTCAGAATGACTACAATCAACAAGTAAGGAAACAACGCATGTTGGTGAGGATGCAGAGAATAGGGAACCGTCTTACACTCTTGGTGGGAATGTACAACTGGTGCAGCCAGTCTGGAAAACGGTATGGAGTTTTCTCAAGAAGTCAAAAATTGGGGTGCCTGGGTGGCTCAGTCAGTTAAGCATCTGACTTTGGCTCAGGTCATGATCTCACTGTTTGTGAATTCGAGCCCTGTGTCGGGCTCTGTGCTGACAGCTCGGAGCCTGGAGCCTGCTTTGGATTCTGTGCCTCCCTCTCTCTCTGCCCCTCCCCCACTTACACTCTGTCCATCTCTCTGTCAAAAATGAAAAACATTTAAAAAATTTAAAAAAGTCAAAAATTGAACTACCTTAATACCTAGCAATTGCACTACAAGGTATTTATCAAAAGTACACAAAAATATTGATTCAAAGGGCATGTGTACCCCAATGTTTATGGCAGCACTCTCAACCTAGCCAATTTATTGATTGTTGAAAGAGCCCAAATTATTTATTTATAATTAATTCATATGTTTATATATATATATATTTATATTTATATATTTATATTTATACATACATCTATATACATGGAATATGTGGTATACACACACAGTGGAATATTACTCAGCCATCAAAAAGAATGAAATCTTGACATTTGCAAAAATGTGGATGGAACTACAGTGTATTATGCTTAGCAAAATAAGTCAGAGAAAGACAAATACCATATGATTTAACTCATGTGGAATTTAAGAAAACAGATGGTTATAGGGGAAGGGAAAGAAAAATAAAATAAGATAAAAACAGAGAGGGAACCAAACCATAAGAGACTCTTAACTGCAGAGAATATACTAAGGGTTGCTATAGGGGAAGTGGAGATGGTTGGGCTAAATAGATGATGGACATTAAGGAAGGCACTTATGATGAGCACTGGGCGTGTTATATGTAAGTGATGAATCACTAAATTCTACTCCTGAAACCAATACTACACTATATGTTAACTTGAATTTAAATATTATCTTGGGGGAGGGGGGAAGCAAACAGTAAAGCTTGAAGAAAAAAAAAACAAGAATGATTAGATATTCACGGGCATTAAAGTCTTCTGTAAATGTGCTCTTCAAGGAGAAAGCAAATGCTGATCTGAGCTTCAGTCTCTATTTTACTTGGAGTGTTTCTCCATTCCCAGATTTTTTCACTACTGCAGTGTATTTTATAAAGTTAGCCATTTGGGTTTTTGTCTCCCTATGTGCCAGAGCAGAGTTGTTACTACTGATGTAACCAATTTGTCATAATGTACACAAATTTAGGTTAATAAGTCAGTAAAAAGATCACTGTTTGGAAATACATTAAGTGTTTCAGGTTTCAGATAAATTTTATTGCATGAAATTAAACCATGGTAACACAAAAGCAATATGAAATAATTTGCTAGTTTCTAACAATATTAAAAATGTTTTATTCATAAAGGTTTAAAGACATTAACAGTAATCAAACAATCCAGAAAACATCTTGTATATAAAATTCTTGAGATAGTTATTTACAAAATGACTCCCACTGGTGAAAAACCAGGACACTATCATAATTCAGTTGCTGAACTTCCATGAATTAGATATGTCTTAGAGTTCTTTCAGCAATAAATATTCTTTATAAATAAAGAGAACTGAATAAAGAACTCTCTTGTTTATATCCTTTGTTCCAATAATTCAGTTTCTAAGAATAAAATCCTAGGGGGATAACTATTTTTTTAATGGTTTATACACAAATAAAACTATTTACACCCAACATAAATGCTTATTTATAGAGGAAACATTTAAGTAAATTGTAGCATACCCTTATCATGGAATACCATGCAGCTATTAAAATGATGCGTATAAAAAATGACGCTTATAATTTTTAAAGAAGTAGATAAAAATCTTATAAGATTATAACAAGGCTGCACAGTTTTATGTGCAGTATATCAATTATGAAAAGGTGCATAATACTCTGCAATAGAAGGAAATAAATGTCTCTTTGCTGATGATTGTATTATAAATTATTAAGTTTCCTTTAATACTTTTGTATATTTCATTAAGCCTATATAATACCATTGTTATTTTTTGTTTAAAAAATTTTTTTTAACTTTATTATTGAGTATCTTCTAAGTATAATGAACTGACTATGTGCTGAAAACTTAACATTTTCTTCACCCACTGCTCTAGATTTCTACCTTGTTCAGAAAGCTTGGTTACAATGCATGATTAGAGAATGCAGAGATTACTTTATTTAATATTTATTCACCCTTTCCATAACTATTGGGAAATAGTTCCAAAATTACTGGAATTTAAAATCTTTTGAAAAAAAAATCTAGTTTACTCTGTATCTAAAGAAATCCTTAAGGTGCTTGCTCCTTTGCAGTTAAATAGGACTTATAAAACTGAAGATTCACAGTAATCTTCCATTGGCTGTTCTTTCCAATGAACCACAAATGATTATGTACCAATGTAGTTTTCTTAGGTCACTTGCTTACTGCAATAGTTGCTTTAGGTAATACTTGTTCAGAACTCATAGTGTACTAAGGTTTTAAAAATGCATTTTAAACAACAGTTCTTGTCTCCTGAGTTGATATTCCCCTAAGACTAGAGAGCTGTAAGGTTTCTTTCCTTATTTTTAATTGAATCTGTCTACTCGTTGCAAAGTGGTTGCAATTTAGAGTCCTGCCTTTCTCAGGCATGTTATTAGGGAACAGATTGTGTTGTTTTCATGACAGAATTGAACTTCTTTCTGAACCAAAACACAATTGAAAACTTTACTGAAATCAGTCCCTGAAATGATCCAGCCCCTCTCCCTCTCCTTCTCCTTCTCCTAAAACTAGGTTCTCACTAATTTCCCAAAGTGAAGCAATAAAAGTAAGTTTTCTGAAATCATTAGGATGGTGCCAGTTTGCCAGATTCAAACAACTCGAAAATGCTTGTCACTGAGCGTTTTTATTTTTTCATGCCTGAACCTCAGACAACAATCAATGGTCTATAAGGTTTGCAATGTGATATTTGAGGAAAATCAGATGGGATACATTTAATGGAACCAGAACTGGGAAACCCCACTTCTCGAGTGGATGGAAGGAGAAAGACGAGATGTTCCTATTAAACTACGATTCTACAAGGGCACTGTTTCCGTTGTTGTAGAACAGAATTTTCTGTAACATATCCTATGTTTCTAATGTGCTCCTAAGACTACATAATTCTTGAGGTCCTACCAGTCAGCACTCAGGGAGAAAAATGGCTTCTGCTAAACAACCTCCTTAAGACCATCCTGTAGAACCAGAATGCTTGAAGAATAGCCCTACAAGCAAGGGGAATTTTATTAGAAAGAACTTATTCACTTGGAATGAAAATAGTACACCAGAGGCTAACACCACCAATCATAGAAAAAAGAATTGTAGAGTCAGAACTGGGAAGAAATGTAATTTATCTAGATCCTTCTTTAAACTCCAGAGAGGATTGTAATTAATTCAAAGACTGTGAACTGAATATTTCTACTAAGTATAAAGTTGGCCAGAGTGAGTTTGTTCTCCTGTGATTTGGGGTCTAAGGCCATAGATTTTGTAGACATTCAATAAATATTAATTATTAGTAATGATTCTATATTTTCAGTGAAATACCATCCTACCCTACAGTTCTTTCAGTGGCTAATGTAAAACTTTTCTGTGACAACAAATTCTAACATAACTAATGGCTTTCTTAGACAGTAGCTTCTGTATACAAGGTCATATCATGACCACTGTTTTTTCTAGATTTTAAACATTTACTATTAGTTTCCAGTTTTAGTCCATTATTCTCTCCATCCTCTATGAAGTCAATGTCAGTGAAACATCAATGAAACCTGTTTGCTACAAAATATTCTCCTGCACTAAAGTGAGGGCATAAAAGGAAAGAAGTTATTTATGGTTTTATTAATAAAATTTAAGGAGGCCCTTTGTGACCATTTTAACTGTGTACCCCACATTTAAATTCCATTGTTCAACCATTTTTTATTGCTGTTAATGCATGAAGAAGGACACTTTCAGTTTCAGACTAGACAAAACTATACCTTCTCAAATCATAAACTCACCTATCAACAAATTTGGTCTTCTCAGATGTTTCCTATGTTCTGAATTACCAACTCAGTTCTTTTGCATTTCCTATAGTTCATCATGTGATTGGAAAGCAAGGACATTTGGCTGCAGGTTATAATAAAATAATTGAGATCTATTTGATTATCTTGTAGATATTTCAGAGAAGAAAAACTCATTCAATTGTATTACTTTAAAGAAAACAATGCTCTGAGAATACCTTCAAGAAATAATCCCATCCTAGTATTATCTTTAGCTCATTAAATATAGGTTAGTAATGTCCTGGGCATGAATAATGGGAAACTATTTTACCTTTCTAGATTGCTATTAGCAGGTAGAGATACAAGCCTATCTTTATCTTGATAAGTTATAGTGAAAGTGAAAGTGATAGTTTTGAAAGTGATAGTGAATGGTGATTTCCACTCATGAAAGGTTTTGAGGTCTGTAAGCCTCTTTGAAAACCTAGTACTTTTTAAAAATTGATTTATACAATTAGTCTAATTAGGATTGAAAAGTGACCAAGTCTGGCTTAATACTAGATAGAACCATGCAATTTTGGAGACATATACTATAGTCTCTGCCTTAGAGAGCCACACTGCATTTTAGCATATAAAGGTTGTGGGTGGTCCTGCAGTAAATATGTTAATATACAGTGTAATGTCCATGTTTCATGAATTAAGCATAGAGTTATTTTCATATGCTTCTACATATAATTTTGTAGTCACTTATAACTTAAAGATGTTGCATGAAATACACTTTATACACAGTATAGTTTCAGTGAGTTCAGTTAGCACAAGTCTACTCCCATAAGCCTCCACACATATGTTTATAAAGCCCTGTAACCAATGAAAGATGTTTCTTGAAAGACAGCTTATACACACTGTAGTTTCAGTGAGTTAAGCATAAGGCTATTCCCATATGCTTCTACACATAGGTTTACAAACAATTATCTTTTTTATTATCTTTAATTCTAGTTAGTTGACATACAGTGTTATATTAGTTTCAGGTGTACAATACAGTGATTCAACAATTTAATACATCACCCAGTGCTCATTGCGACAAGTGCTCTCCTTGATTCCCACCACCTATTTCAACCATTCCCCTCACTCCCTTCTGGGAACCATCACTTTTCTATAATTAAGAGTCTGCTTCCTGATTTCTCTCTCTCTTTTTGTTCTCTTTGCTCATTTTTTTTGTTTGTTTCTTAAATTCCACGTATGAGTGAAATCATATGGTATTTGTCTCTCCCAGACTTATTTAACTTAGTGTTATACTTTCTAGCTCCATCCACGTCATTGCAAATGACAAGATTTCATTCTTTTTTATGGCTGAATAATATTCCATTCATCCACCACTGGATATACAGGCTGTTTCCATAATTTGGCTATTATAAATAATACTGATATATGCATAGGGGTATATATATCCCTTTGAATTAGTATTTTTTATATTATCTGGGCAAGTGATGCCAAATAGATTGCTAGTTCTTACCTAGGTAGGTCTATTTTTAAATTTTTAATGAAGCTTTATACTGCTTTCCACAGTGACTGCACTAGATTGCATTCTCATCAACAATGTAAGACTGTTCTTTTTACTCCACATTCCCACCAACAACTCTTGTTTCTTGTGTTGTTGATTTTAGCCATTCTGACAGGTGTGAGGTGATATTTCGTTGCAGTTTTTATTTTCCTTTCCCTGATGGTAAGTGATGATGAGCATCTTTTCATGTGTCTGTTGGCCATCGGTATTTCTTCTTTGGAGAAATATCTATTCATGTCTTCTGCCCATTTTTAATTGACTTACTTGAATTCAATTGAATTTACTTGAATTTACTTGATATATATCAACTTAATTGATATATATATATCAACTTAATTGATATATATATATATCAACTTAATTGATATATATATATATCAACTTA